>NC_136915.1:11662842-12262842 GCF_949752795.1 Hyperoodon ampullatus | reverse complement strand
TGATTCTGGGGCTGGGATGGGGAAAATACATGCTAAGCCTGGAGCATCTTGTAACAGCAGAGAGTAAGGAAGTGCCCAAAACGAAAAGGTGGGGAGATGCTCAAGGACACAGCAACCAACCTGAAAGAGCTGCCAGTGGCCAAGGCTGGAAGAATTTCAGCGAAGAAATAGTTAATGAGTATTGGATTATAACTCAAAGTGTAAAATCAGTATACATGGGTCCATACTGACATAGATACATTAGTGAGTAAATACATAAAGGAGGGAGAAGAGACTGGCTTCCTAACAGAAGAATTTAACATACATAGATGTGGAGCTTAATTCCCGTGGTCTGGAAGGGCCTGGGGGGTAGGGGTGATGGTGGCGAGCAGGCACACTGACCGCAGCATGGAGGAGCCATGGACCTGGGAAGACAGAATGGAGACTAGAAAACATGGCCAGTAGATCTCAGAAGCCAGGAGAGGGTGCTACATGGTGCCAGGACAAATGGCCTTTATCGCAACAGCTCCCGGGGTGTCACCGTAACTCAGAGACGGGTAATAATTCTAAGTCCCCAAGAAAAGAGTAAATTACGTACGGGGTTTCAGTGTGAGAAATCAGGGTTATACGTTTAGAACACAGAACCGCCAAGTTATACATTATTTTTAGGTTTTGGAACTTAAAAGAATTAAGTCCCTTTGAGCTGTTCAGAAAAGCCATTCGTTTGGGTTTTTCCCAGCGGTGTTAAAGGAGATCTGGCCCATCTAATTTTCCCATTTTCTTGTAAATCTTCAATCTTATGGATTTTCCTTTCCTTTCAAGTTCTAATCAGCTTCCTGGTCAGTCCATAAAATGGGAAATAGAATCTAATGAGAAAACAGCCGGATTTTTGCAAATAGCTTTTGCTACCCCTAGACTTGGCCTGCTTCAATTCGGTCTTGCCAGATAGAGAGACGGAATGAATGAATGAATGAATGAATGATCATCAACTAAGCTCAGAGAAGGAGCAACGTGGTTCTGATTTGGTAACAAAGGGTGTGGTCTGCCAGAGGAAGCAGGACGCGGCCCGGTTCCTGGCCGGGTCCGGGTTCTGTCTCAGCAGGATGCTAAGGGTTCAGCCCGTGCACCCGTCTCCACCTCCCCCGATGTCATCTGCATCGCCTGTAGACATCTGGTGACAACACAGCCTCAGGGGTCCTTGTGTGTGAGTTCTTGCTTCGGAGGCCGAGCCTGAGGCTGTCTGCTGCCCCGTGCCCTCCACTTCACTGGTCTCGGGAAATCGCCTTTAATATAAAACACCCAGCCTCAGGAGTTCTCATCACATCAGTAAGTCCCCACAGAACCTGTAAGAGCACAGGGTAGAGGAAATCCTACAAAGTCAGGTAGGAGATGACAAAGCTTGACCAGAAAGAGGCTTTGTTCTGAAGGGCACCATGCTCTCTGGTCATTCACTCAGTTGCCGGCTTCTCAACCCCGGTACAGTAAAGCCACATCGCCCTCAAGAACGGGCCCTATTTAGAGGTCCCAGGAACGTGGAAATGCCACCCTTCTTGGGGCTGGACAACTAAGGCCCCGACTCTGAGCTTCTCATCACACCTGTTCACCACAGGAGAGAAATGAGCAACTCTGCTTCCTTGGAGACTGGCCTGGGACTTTTCCAATGGAAAAGTGGATTATTCGTCATTTTCCTCCCCCCAGATCCCTAGTGGCAAATCCCGTTAGGAAGGCTCCACTTAGGCAATAGGAATGCTTCCTAATGTCATGGACATCTTCTTTGTTTTTGCCTCTCCCGCATCCATTTCTTCCATCTTCTGGATGGGCACCTTAATTTTTTTGCAGGGAAGACACCCTTTCCCTGACAATCCTGAGTCCATAGAACTCTGACCCTTCCACCCCAGGGGTGAGACCATAACCCAGGCCTGGCCAATCGGAGCATTCCTTGCCCCTGGCCTCAGTGATTGGTTCAGGGGAAGCCACGTGATCCAAGCCACTGTCAATGAAGATGCTGGCTCTTTCCCTGGAACTGCTACTTTGTAGGATGCTGGGGCTGCTGGTGGCCACTTTCCTACAGGTGAGGCAAGAGTCTGTCTGAGATTGGGAAGCTAACAGGGAAGAAAGAGTCAGATTCCTGACCATGATTTGGGCGCCTGGATCCAGCTGGGCCTAAGCTGCAGCTTTTGGCCTTTTCAGTTCCATGAGCTTTTTTTTTTTTTTTTTTTGCCTTTGCTAGTTTTAGTTGGTTTTCTGACACTTGCAAACAATCAAATTTCCTGGACAGTATTCTTATTGAGACTTTAGCATAAGCATCACTATGTACTCAGAGTGAAAGTTGTTTTAAAGGTTAGGACATGCTCAAACAAAACCCACCAGACTGTCATCATGCACCAAATTTACCTTTAAACTTATAAAAGTAAAGCAGCATCTTCAGCTAAGAATGATTTAGGACCAAGGAACCAATCATAAGACAAGCAGTAAAACGCTGCTTAGAGAAACTTTGATAGATAAATAGTTCTCTAGCTACAGCAGGCTTCAGACTACAAATCCCAAATTTCTGCTTCAAAAGTGACTCACGGAAGACATTCCATAGTTTTATTTATTTAGTTTTTTGGCCTCGCCGTGCACTTGTGGGATCTTAGTTACCTGACCAGGAATTGAACCCAGGCCCTCAGCAGTGAGAGCACTGAGTCCTAACCACTGGACCACCAGGGAATTCCCAACAGTCCACAGTTTTAAAAGAAAACTTTCCAGTTGAAGAAACAGGTAAAATGTGTAATATGCATCTGTTGTATATATAATATGTTAATGTCTAGTATATTTATCAGATCCATGTCAATGTAATTATATTTACTATATTTGCAAATGCATATATATGTGTATGTATACTTAGAACCACATATTTCCAGCTCTTTTTTAAAGAGGTATTGAAAAGACTGTTCAAAATTCATTTTTCCAGCTTGTCTGTTTTTTCTTATTCCTCAGTAAACTTAAGCTATTAACCAGCACATTTCCTGGCACACAGTAAGGCTCAATCTGAGTGAGTTCTTTCTCCCCAGCTCCCCCCTCTATTTTAAGTTCTTCTTTTAGAAACCAAGTCAAATGAAAGAGGCAGTACAGCATAGTGTTACAAGCAGAGGCTGGTAAACGTTTTCTGTAGAGCCAGACAGTCAACATTTCCAGCCCTGTGGGCCATAGGATCTGCCCAGCTTACTCTGCCGTTGTAGCAGACAACACAGGCACTACTGAAATGAATGGGATGGCTGTGTTCCCAGGAAACTTTACAAAAGCAGGCGATGGCCCGCCCTTGGCCCTGGGCCATACTGTGACGACCTCTGGTTAAGAACTTGGGATCCGGCGTCGCACAGACTCTGGTCCGTCTCCCTGCTCTGCTCCTGCTCTGGGACCCTGACGAGTGTGTTATTTCTGTGCCTTGTCTGTAAGACATAGGGATGATAACAGCCATTTCTTAGTCTGTGAGAAGTGGGTGAGACAGTGCATGTGAAATGCTGGGAACACTTCCTGGTCCATCATAAATGAGCATAAAACATTAGCCATCAGGTATGATCATCATCGTCAAAAAAGAAGAAGAAAGGGGCAACTGAATTTGTCCAGGAACGGCAGCAATATCCCTGGTAAAGAGTTAGTGGGTGGACTTCCCTGGGGGTACAGTGGTTAAGAATCCGCCTGCCAATGCAGGGGACAGGGATTCGAGCCCTGGTCCAGGAAGATCCCACATGCCGCGGAGCAACTAAGCCCATGGGCCACAACTACTGAGCCTGTGCTCTAGAGCCCGCGAGCCACAACTACTGAGCCCGCGTGCCACAACTACTGAAGCCCATGCGCCTAGAACCTATGTTCCACAACAAGAGACGCCACCGCAATGAGAAACCCGCGCACTGCAACGAAGGGTAGCCCCCACTCGCCGCAACAAGAGAAAGCCCGCGCGCATCAACGAAGACCCAACGCAACCAAAAATAAATAAATAAAATAAATAAAATAATTAAAGAAAAAAAAGTTAGTAGAGCCATGGACTTCCCTGGCCGTCCAGTGGTTAACACTCCATGCTTCCAATGCAGGGGGTGCAGGTTTGATCCCTGGTTGAGGAGCTAAGATCCTGCGTTGGTGCAGCCAAAAAAAAAGTTAGTGGAGCCAAACAAGCAAGGAAGCCAGATAACTGAAAATGCATTTTCTTCTATTATCAGTGGCCTTCGTTTTTACCCACATAATGAATCATCCCCTGTCAGCGTGTGAAATTGCAGGTTGGACTGGGAATTGCAAGACCTTCCTTAACCACTGGGCGGTGATGGACCTGCCTGGGCTCTCATGGCCGCACGATGCTTCGTGCTATTAGGAAAAGCCTCCAAGGGACTCCACAGAGCTGGCTTTTAATCCTGGCTCTGGATCTATAGGACTGATGCCTAACCTTGGGGAAGTCACTGAAGCTCTCCGAGCCTCAGTTTATGCCATGATAGGGGTGGTCCCAGGGACCTCTATAAAAACAACTGAAGGGGGAAAGGGGACCTGGGATTAATGAGTAGCTCCTTGGCAGACATTGGAAATTGAAGCTCAGAAAGGTAAGGTCAGTTGCAGCTGGCATTTCAACTTGGCTCCATCCAACTCCAAAGACCTTGCTTTCTCGATTGTGTTCTACAGAGCTTCCCCATTAAAGCAGCAAGGAATATTGGCCGACAGAGGGCGCTCTTCTCGCAAGACAGGACGTCATGACATTGAAGGGACAGAAGACAGTATCCAGGAGCCACGTGGGAGAGTCTGGCTGGACTGGGAACAGGGCAGAGCAGGCTACAGGGAAGACCAGACACAGGCAATCATGGGGATGGGGGCTGCCGCCAAGGAGCTGTCAACCCCCTCATGGAACAACTCGGCACGTCATTTGTGGCGCCTGGCTTCCTTTTTCATTCTGGCCATTTCCATCAGTTTTGCCGTATTTCAGAACAGAGAAAGACATGATTGATACATACCGGTGACGTGGGTTTCCTCACTCAGCTGCCTTGTAGGAACGGCGCCACTGTGACTAGCACAGCTTGTTTCCACACCTCCTTTCCCAGAGCTCAGAAAGCATGAGTAAAGGCAACAACACACAAAACCCACAACACGGCGGCACACTTGACTCTGGGACTTCAATTTCCCACGCCTGGTGCCAAGACTCTATGGGATTAATCAACGGTTGCTTCAGGGCATTGCAGATGGCCCTGCGGGTTATGTCCTGCACAGCTTCAGTGGGAGCCATCCACATGGACTACGTTGTGAATGGTGACCCTGGAGTTGTGCAATATAGCAGCCCTAGGTAATATTTTGACGAGAGAGCTATGATTTACAAAGTATAGTCCTGGGGGCTTCCCTGCTGGCGCAGTGGTTGAGAGTCTGCCTACCGATGCAGGGGACGCGGGTTCGTGCCCTGGTCCAGGAAGATCCCACATGCTGCGGAGCGGCTGGCCCTGTGAGCCATGGCCGCTGAGCCTGCACGTCTGGAGCCTGTGCTCCGCAACAGGAGAGGCCGCAACAGTGAGAGGCCCGCATAACACAAAAAAAAAAAAAAAAAAAAAAAAAAAAGGATGGTCCTGGGCACATCCTGGCTTTCAATGTACTTTGTCAAACAAGAGATTTTCTTTATATTTTTCCATCTTGTATGTTATTCTGTGGGTAATTTATCTGCAAATATATTTATCTGCTAGCGGGGGCAGGTCTTGGGAGGTTTCCCCGTCCAAAAGGACACTTACAAAGGAGGCATCTTGGCTGCTCCATGCTGGTTTGCTTGACTGTAAAGCTGAGAGTTATCATGTGCATATTAGGTGCCAGACGCTGGACTAAGCAATTTACGTACTTTGCCCACTTAATACCACAGTCACTCAAGGTGGTAGGAACTATTGTTACAGGAGTGGGGACCGAGGCTCTGAGAGGTAGATGATTTGTGCACGTCCAGTATAAAAGCCGGTCAAGAGCAGGGATGGGATGGCGCTGGAGTCAGCCCGACCTCAGGGCACGTGCTCTAACCACTGTGACATCTGCAAACACATCTGGATTCCTAACCGCCCCGCACCTCACCCCCCTCCCCCAATAAAATGCTGTCACACCCTCCTCTATTGGTTAGGGTCACCACAAAACCTGAAATAAATGCTTTCATTTGGGAACACTTTGTCAGGAGAAAAACAGTTCTCATCATACTTAATCTGTATGATATCAGGGCAGTCCTCCGTGGAAACTCCATCCAAGGAGGAAACACAGCGCCCTCACCAGGGACCCCAAAATCAATTGGAAACAAGAATATGCTGGAAGCAACATGGACACGAATGTTTTAGAAAAACTGGGCTTCAAAATATTTGATGAGAGATGCTCTTCAATACCTCTCCCTTTTTCCCCTCTTCCTTTCTCTTCTTTTAACTAGCCAGCAGGTTGGGGTCATCAGGAAGTGGAATTTGTAGGAAGGTGCCAGTCAGTCCACAGGCCGCCCTCACACGGACGCTGAAAAGGACCCCTCCATGAATATGAGCGTCATGGATGGAAGCTTCTCAAGCTGGGGACGCCCCGGCAGAGAGTGCTTTTGAGAAGATGGGGTTGGGGAGAGTCCTGCAAAGTGCCCTGGGCACAGGCCAGGGCAACACTTGTGCAGCTGCCTGCAGTCAACCGAGGAATGAAGCAAGGTGCAAGTGCGTGTAGGAATAAGACTTGAAAAAATCCGTGTATATTCAAGTGACCATGAGAGTATGCTTTCCTCGGTGTGAAAACCAGTCAAGGCTACTGCTCCAGCTAGCATCAGACTAAATGGATTTCTCCCCTCCTTTTTTCTGCAAGTGGGGATAGTGTTTAATTTGCACTGACTAGCTGTGTGGCCCTGGGGAAATTACTTAACCTCTCTGAGTTTCGGATTCCTTGTCCGTAAAATGGGGATCATGGGAGAACCCATCTCATAGGTTGCTGTGAGCGTGAAATAAGGGAAAGCAGGTGAATTGCTTAGCCCAGTGCTGTTCACGTCAGTGATTCCTCCTGCTGCTCTCCTGGTTTCTCTTCTTACAAAGCATCTTCTTCCGTCTTATCTACTCAAGGTTAGAGGTCGTCATCACTTTTTCCCACAATTATATAAGAAGCACCTTGTAAAATAAAGTCCACATTCCATAGTTGTACACCCACGTTCATAACAAACTTACTCAAAATGGCCAAAAGGTGGAAGCAACCCAAGTGGCCATGGATGGATGAACAGGTAAACAAAATGTGGTGAATCCATACAATGAAATATTCAACTGGAATGAACCATGAGGATATCATACTAAGTGAAATAAGATGGTCACAAAAGGAAAAACAATGTAAGATTCCATTTATATGAGGAACCTAGAATAGTCCAATTCACAGACACAGAAAGCATAGTGGGAGGGGAGGAAGGAAGCAGGGGGTTTGATGTGATGGTCATAGAGTTTCAGTTTGGGAAGATGAACAAAGTTCTGAAGATGGATGGGGGTGATGGCTGCACAACAGTGTGAATAGATTTAATGCCACTGTGAACTGTACACTGAAGCATGGTTAAGATGGTAAATTTTATGTGTGTTTTACCATAATTTTGAAAATTAAAAGTTAAAAACAAACCCCAAAATGAAATACCTCCAAGGTTTCTCCGAGGTTTGGCGTGATAGAAATGGAGGAAAATGTTCTGAGAGCAGGTTGTGGTGATGGCTGCACAACTCCATCAATATATTCAAATTGATTGAATTGGACAGTTAAAATGGGTGAAGTTTCTGTTATGTAAATTGTACTTCAGTGAAGCTGTTAAGAGCAAGCAAGCAAACAAACACATGCTGTGATCCGGAGGAAACTTTGGAGGATGAAGGAGCTGTTCACTGTCTTGATTGTGGCTATGGTTTCACAGGTGTACCCATATGTCAAAGCCCATCCACTTACAGACTTTAAACATGTGCTGTTTATTGCATGTCAATTATATCTTAATAAAGCTGTGTTTTAAAAAGGCAGAAGAGTATTCCATATATAAACGAACTCCTTATAATATATTCAACTCCTTAGAATATATTAAACAATATAATTTATTAAACAATGCCCCCTTTGAATGGAAATTTAGATTTCAAATTTCATGCCCCTATAAATAATATTTCAATAAATATCTTTGTAGGAAAAAGAAGAAAAAATGCAGATATTGTTTGCTGCTCCCCCTCTTCTTCTCCCCACGGGCAAGCCACAGAGTCAGAATTTCCCAGGGAGGGGGCCTGGGAACCTGTAAATTTACTGAACATTCCTGAAAAATTCTGGTAATCAGACATGTTGGGGCACATTGAATCAAACTTCATGAACTTGGATTTTCAGGCTTGGGAGTGTGAAATCCCCTTTTCTTTGATCCCTAAAAAATTCTGTAAGTGTTCCATACAAATGATTCTAAATTTCGGTTTCCCTCCTATTGGTGGTGCATCAGAATCATCAGGGAGCTTGTGAGAATGCATATTCCCAGGCCCTACTCCCAGGAAGGATGTGTATGGTTGCCAGATTTCGCATAAATAAATAAATGAATAACTAAATATATAATAAACTATAGGGTGTCCGTTAAATCTGAATTTCAGATAAACACCAAATAATTTTTTTATCATAAGTGCTTCCTTGCAATAGTTGGCCCACACCTGTACATAAAAATTATTTGTTGCTTATCTGAAATTCAGATTTAACTGGGTGTCCTGTATTTCATCTGGGAATCCTAAGTATGAGTCCTCAGGCCTGGGGTGAAGCCCAGGTCTGCACTGTTGGTCTGCTCCCCACGTGCTTCTGATGAGGGGGATCCTTAGAACCCATGTTGAGAACCCCTGATCAGGTCAACACCTTCTGGGTCAGGAGCCCCTCCTCAGGGCGGCCAGTGGATCCCAGTGCATCCCACAAGTGAGCACACTTTAATGTTGGTCCAAGGAGGAAAAGGGGGCTGAGAAGCAGCAGGAGAAAACTGCCCCAGATTTTCAAAGGCAAACGTGGTGGATGCGGTGTCACGGGCCCTGCAGCCTGAGGGACGGTGCTGATCTTCTCTGAGTGAGTATTTAGGGCTGCCTAGGGGACCCACACCCCAGGATTCTGTCTAAATTCTCTAAACTTTATTTATTTATACCCAGCCTCATCCCAGAAAGGACTTTAAGCCTCGGAGGTCTCAGTCCATGCAGCGTTCTTGGTGCTGGGGAGTGAGGTTAACACGCCGTCTCTCTGGGACACACACGACAGGTATTCATTGTGTGCTCACCACGAATGGGCATTATTCTGGGAGTTTTACAATTAGAACCATCTCATTTAGCTCTCAAGATAAGCCTGCAAGGTCATTGCTGTCGTTGGCCCCATTTTGTAGATGAGGAAACCGAGGTTCCGAGGGGTCCAATGGCTTGTGCAAGAGCGCACCGAGTAGGCCAGTGGCAGAGCTGGGGTTCTGACCCAGGACTGTGTTGCTAACCAGTCCCCATCCTGCCTCCCTACTGAACCAGATACTTCTTGTGACTGAGCTTTGCTGGGCGAATTTTGGCTTACGTTCGCTTAACCTGGGGCCATACTTTAGGTCCTGATCCCGGGAACATTTCTGATCCGGTGTGATAACAGCTGGCAGGCCTTGAGCGTCTACTCTGGCCAGACACTTTGACTTTTTATACATAGATACTCTCTCAACGCCCTGCACCGCTGAGAAGATCCAGACCCAGGCACGCAGAAAACCCTGGCCGAGGTCGCAAAGCTAGGAAGTTGCAGAGCACTGATCTGCCTAAAAAGGAAGCATCCATCTCTGCATCTTCAAAAGCACACACCTGCTTTCCACCTCCCCTCGCCAAGCTTCACTTTTCAGGAAAATGCTCTCGCTCCGGGCTGGTCGCTAGGCAACCCTTGCATGTAATTCCATGAAATGCCCAGAAGAGGGCGCGAGGACTCGCTCTCCCCGGGCACCCACGCGATGGATCTGAACTTCGCAGAATCTCGAAAGCAAGAGTGACGCGCTCCAGACGACCTCCACCTGTGGCCGTACCCGAGCCCTAGGCTGCACGGAAGGTGACACAACACGGCACCTCTGCACCCCGCCCTCCCCCCCACCCCCGCAGGGGCGTGGACTCACCGAGGCTGGGTTTTCGATGACCAGTTCATAGGTCAGCCCTCTGGACCCAAACCTCAGGATGTCTCCGGGTAGGAGCTTCACAGCCACGTTCTGAATGTGGCACTCATTGACGAATGTGCCATTGCAGGAATTGAAGTCGTGGAGAACAAAGCTGCTTTCGGCCTCATCATATTCAATGAGTGCGTGATGGTTGTCGACGTCTGCAGACTGAAATGCAGAAGGGGGACAGTCAGAGCCAGGAATAACAGGAATAACAAGGAATAACTAGTGCCACTGACACTGGGGGCCCCAATGTGCTAACCACTTCATCTGGCTGGATGGTCACTGCAATCCTCATTTTAAGAGGAGGATGCTGAGGGTCAGAGAGGTTAAGTGACTTGCCTAAGGCCACACAGCTAGTGAGTGGAGGGTCACCAGAGCCTGACAGCAGACCGAGACTAGATGCCCAGTTTTGCGGTAGGGCGTCAGGCAACACAGAGGCAAGAGGGAACTCGGGGGGAATTGGCCAGGAATTGGCCACTTGATAGTTCTCTGATCCCATGCAAGTATCCTTTTGGTTGTCCCGAGTGGCAAGACAGCAGAAATGGCCCAACACAAACCAGAAAGGTCAGTTGGCAAGTGACAACTGTCCATTTACTGCAAGTGTTAAAGTTAAGGGGAGGTTTTGTAATAATTGTTGTTTTCATTTGTTTGTTCTATTCATTTTTAAAATAACATGTTTTTTCTAATAATGCAGAAAATGAGAACTAGAGAAAAACACAAAGAAGACATTAAAATCACTTAGACTCCCGTCCCCCAGAGGCAGGCACTGAGAACACAGTGGTTCACATCCTTCCAGTCTTTTCTCTATGCTTACAATCTTTTTAAAAAGTTTAAACACAATT
Source organism: Hyperoodon ampullatus (assembly GCF_949752795.1). Taxonomy (NCBI): domain Eukaryota; kingdom Metazoa; phylum Chordata; class Mammalia; order Artiodactyla; family Ziphiidae; genus Hyperoodon; species Hyperoodon ampullatus. The sequence goes on along the minus strand of NC_136915.1, from coordinate 12,251,898 downwards.
GAGCTCACACCACAAAACATAGTTTTATAACTACCTTTTAAAAGCCTTGGTGTATAATGAAGGTTTTTCCCATGTGATTAATTATTACTATTGCTTCTTAAAAGCTACTCAGAATTTATCTAACCAAAGATGATCTATTTTTCAATAGGGGCCCTGGTGTGACCCCATTTCCCCCAAAAGAGAGAGAGCCCAGACAGTGAATTGTCAGTGGCGTCAGAAACCTCCTGTGTAACCACTTTGATAAGAAGAATGAGCAAACCTCGGCACCAAGGAGGAAATATCACATCGCCCCTGGCCCCGGCGCCCTGGACTATGGGCTGCAGGGCATGGGCGAAATCCTCTGTCTTCTCAGGACACTGCCTATGAGCCATCCACTCCAGCCTGAGACTTTGCAATTATTTTCTAAGTCACTCTTCTCAGAGTGCCTCATCCAACTTTCATAGAGAGTACTTGGAATTAGAAATCTATACTAACGTCCCACAATATAATTATAACCAATAGCTTATATTAATAATAGCTTACATTATATGAATAGATAATAATATAACTGCATATATTAGTAGAATATATTAATGACACATTAAGTGTAATTACACAAATGCCAGGAAATTTGCTAAGTGCTTTACTGCATTATCCCATCTCATCTTCACAATAATTCAAAGGGATACTTCCTCATTTCAAAAAAATTTAATTTTTTATTGAAGTCTAGTTGATTTACAATGTTGTGTTAGTTTCAGGTGTACAGCAAAGTAATTCAGTTATACATATGTATAATATCTATTCTTTTTCAGATTCTTTTCTATCACAGGTTACTGCAAGATATTGAATATAGTTCCCTGTGCTGTACAGTAGGTCCGATAATTACTCAGTTTTTAGATGAGGAAACTGAGGCATAGAACGATTAAGTGTGCCCACAGTCAGCCACGTTGACTCGCTTGGCTTGTTCCCAGGTTTGCCTGATTCAAATGACTGTGCCTTTACCCACTATTCAAATTCCTACCAAACACTTTGGCACTTAAAATACTGAAACACAAGAAGAAAGCAGGAGTAGCTCTATTAATTTCAGGCAGAGCCAACTCCAGAGGAAGGAAAGTTATCAGGGATAAAGAGAGGCGATACATAGTGATAAAGGGGTCGATTCTCCAAGCAGACATAACAGTCCTTCCTTGTATGTACCCAACAATAGAGCATCAAAGTATGGAAGGCAAAAACTGATAGAACTGCAAGGAGAAGCAGATGAATCCATCATGGTAGCTGGAGACCTCAACAGCCCTCTGTCAGTGACGGGCAGACCCACCAGGCAGAAAATTAGTAAGAATGAAGTTGAACTGAACAGCACTACCATCATCTGGATCTAACTGGCAACCACACAGCTTCATCCCACAGCAACAAAACACACATCCGTCTCAAGCTCCCATGGAACATTCACCAAGCAGACCACATTCCAGGCCACGAAATATACCTCAACAAATGTAAAAGAATACAAATTATGCAAAGTACGTTTTCAGAACACAATGGAATTAGGCTAGAAACCAATACCAGAAAGACAGCTGGAAAATCCCCAAATATTTGGAGATTAAACAACACACCGCTAAATAACAGATGGGTCAAGGAGGAAGTCTCATTGGAAATAAAAATTTATCTTGAGCTAAATGAAAATGAAAATACAACCTATGAAAATTTGCAAGATGCAGTGAAAGCAGTGCTTGGAGGGAAGTTTATGGCATTGAAGGCATACATTTGAAAAGATCTAAGCTTCCACCTTATGAAATTAGAGAAAGAAGAGCAATATAAGCCTACCACAAGCAGAAGAAAAGAAGCAATGAATGAAATAAAAAGCAGGAAAACAACAGAGAAACGTCAGCAAAATAAAGAGCTGTTTGGCTTTTTTTTTTTGGTAAAGATCAATAAAATTGACAAACCTCTAGCAGGATAACCAAGAAAAAAAGAGAGAAGATACAAATTACTAAAATCAGAAATGAAAGCGCTGGCATCACTACTGATCTCATGGACACTGAAGGGATAATAAAGGAATATTATGAATAATTCTATGCCCACAGATTTTATAACTTAATGAAGTGGACCATTTCCTTGAAAGACACAATCTACTGAAACTCACAAAAGGAGAAATAAATACTCTGAATAGACTCATATCTAGTAAAGAATTTGAATCAATAATGAATAACCTTCCAAAATGGAAAGCACCAGGCCTGGATGGGTTCACTGGTAAATTCTATCAAACATTAAGGAAAGAATGATACCCGTTCTCAATAATCTCTTCCAAAAAATAGAAGAAGAGAGAACACTTCCCAGCTCATTCTGTGAGGCCAAACTTATTCTAATAGCAAAACCAGAAAAAGATATTACAAAACAGGAAAATTGCAGACCAATACCTCTCATGAACATAGATGCAAAATCCTCAACAAAATATGAGCAAATTGAATCCAGTGATATATAAAAAGAGTTCTACACCACAGTCAAGTGGGATTTATTCCAGGTATGCAAGGCTGGTTCAACATTTGGAAATCAATTAATGTAATCCATCACATCAACAGCGTAGAGAAGAGAAATCGCATTATCCTAACAGTAGATGCAAGAAGAGCATTTGACAAAATTAAACACCCATGCATGATAAACTAACAAACCACCAAATCACCAAAACAACTCTTGGCAAATTAGGGATGGAGGGGAACTTCCTCAACCTGATAAAGTACATCTATAAAAACCCTAAAGCTAACGTCATATTTAATGGTGAGAAACTAGAAACTTTCCAATTAAGATCAGGAATAAGGTGAAGATGTCCCCTTTCACCACTCATTTTCAACATTGTACTGTATCTCCTAGCTAATGCAACAAGGCAAGAAAAGAGAATAAAAGATAGATTGGGAAGGAAAAAGAAAACTTCTTTGGTGAGGTGTTTGTTCAGATCTTTTGCCCATTTTGCAGATGGCATGATTGTCTATGCAGAAAATCCCAAGGAACCGACAGAAAGCCCTCCTGGAACTAATGAGCCATTGTAGCCAGGTTGCAGGATACATGATTAATATACAAAAGTCAATTGCTTTCCTATATACCAACAATGAACAAGTGGAATATGAAATTAAAAACACAACACCATTCACATTAGCACCAAAAAAAAAATGAAGTACTTAGGAATAAATCTAACAAAATATTTAGCTATATGAAGAGGTATATGAAGAAAACTACAAAATGTTGATGAAAGAAATCAAAGTAGTCTAAATAAATGAAGAGATATTTCATGTTTATTTGAAATTCCTTAATGATATATGATGTTTAACATCTTTTCATATGCTTATTTGACATCTGTAGATTTTCTTTGGTGAGGTGTCTGTTGAGCTCTTTTGCCCATTTTTAAGTTGGGTTGTTTGGTTTCTTATTGTTGACTTTTAAGACTCATTTATATTGTTTATTTATTTTATTGAAATGTAGTTGATTTACAATGTTGTATTAATTTCTGCTGTACAGCAAAGTGATTCAGTTATACATATATATACATTCTTTTAAAAATATTCTTTTCCATTATGGTTTATCACAGGATATTGAATATAGTTCCCTGTGCTATACAGTAGGACCTTGTTGTTTCTCCATCCTGGATGTAATAGCTCACATCTGCTAACCTCAACCCCCCACTCCATCTCTCCCTCAACCCCCTCCCCCTTGGCAACCACAGTCTGTTCTCTATATACACGAAGACTCAGTTATTTTGGATACATGCTTACAGCATCTTTATTCATAACTGCCAAAAACTGGAAGCAACCAAGATGTCCTTTAAAAGGTAAATGGATAAACAAATTGTTGTACATCCATACAATGAAATACTAGTGATAAAAATAAATGAGTTGTCAAATAACAAAAAAGACATGGAGGAATCTTAAATGCATATTGCTTAGTGAAAGAACCTAGTCTGAAAAGGTTACATACTGTATGATTCCAACTGTATTAAATTCTGGAAAAAGTAAAACTATAAGGAGAGTAAAAGATCAGTGCTTGCCAGGGGCACAGGGGATCTGGGGCTCAGGATGAAGAGGAGGGGCACAGGGGATTTTACGGCAGTGAAAATATTTTTTATGATACTGTAATGGTGAATACTTGTCACTATACATTTGTCAAAACGAAAGAACGTACAACGCAAAGAGTGAACCCTAATGTAAACTATGGACTTAGTTAATAATAGCATATCAATATTGGTTCATCAGTTGTAACAAATGTACCGCACTAATGCATGATGTTAATAATAGGGGAAACTGTGTGTATTGGAGGGGTGGATATATCGGAACTCTCTGTATTCTCTGCTAAAATTCCTGTAAACCTAAAACTGTTCAAAAAAATAAAGTATTAAAAAAAATGAAAACACATTAGTTCTTTGGAAAATGTCACCCACATCATCTTCATCACCATTGCCATCGATCTTTGTGTCCTTTGAACCTTTGATAACCCATGAATGAGAGAAATTCTGTGTGTTACATTTTGTTTGTCTCTTCCCAGGCTTCACTGCTTTCAGTTCCTCAAAAACTGTCAAGCCATTATTAAGAAATCAAAGCAAGCAGGAAGTTTTAAATGACTCCACAAATTTGGGTGAGCCTCTACCACATGTTAGGCCAGGAGACAGCTTCCTAGTTCGGCCCTATAATATCACTCGCTTCCTTTACTTGGAAAATTGCTAAATGCTGCTACTGGACAGACGCCCTGCTGCTAATACAGACTGACTGTATAAGCTCCATCCTACTCAGCTGTCCAACTATGAGATGAACTGTTATTTATTTATTATTATTTTTATTATTATCCTTATCATCATCTAACATATTTTGAGGGCTTCCTGTGAACTCGGCCCTGATGAAGCATTTTGTGTGCATTTTTATCATTTAATCTGCATGACAGCCCTAAACAGGGACTCTGTTATTATCTCCATCTTAGAGATGAAGAAGCTGAGACTCAAAAGTTGAAGTGAGAGGACAGCATTACCTTGATACCAAACCCAGACAAAGACACTACAAGAAAACTACAGACCAATATCTCTTATGAACACTGATACCACAATCCTCAACAAAATAGGAGGAAACCGAATTCAACAGCACATTAAAAGGATCATACACTATGACCAAGTGGGATTTATTCTTGGAATGCAGACTTGATGGTTCAACATATGAAAATTAATCCACGTAATACAACACATTAACAGAAAGAAGGAAAAAAATGATCATCTCGATTGAAGTACAAAAAGCATTTGATAAAATGCAACACTCTTTCATGATAAAAGCACTCAACAAACAGGGAATAGAGGGAAATTACCTCAACATAATAAAGGTCAAATATGAAAGGCCCACAGGTAGCATCATACTCAAAGGTGAAAGACTGAAAGCTTTTCCTCTAATTTCAAGAATAAGATAAGGATACCTGCTTTTGCCACTTCTATTCAACAAAGTACTGGAAGTCCTAGCCAGAGCAATTAGGCAAGAAAAAGAAATAAAGGTATCCAAATTCGAAAGGAAGAAGTAAAATTACCTCTGTTCACAGGCAACATGATCTTACATGTACAAAATCCTAAAGGGTCTATGAAAAACCACAACCCTCTTAGAACTAATAAATAACATTCACTAGCAAAATCGTAGGACACAAAATCAACACACAAACATCAGTTGTGTTTCTATATGCTCACAATGAACAATCTGAAAAGGAAGTTAAGAAAATAATTTCATTTATGATAGCATCAAAAAGAATAACATATTGTGGGATAAGTTTAACCAAGGTGGTAAAAGATGTGTACACTGAAAACTACAAAGTGCTGCTGAAAGGAATTAAAGACACAAATAAATGGAAAGACACCCTGTATTCATGGGTTGGAAGACTTAATATTGTTAAGATGTCATTACTACGCAGCAGGATCTACAGATTCAAAATCCCAACAGCAGTTTTTGCAGAAATAGAAAAATCCATCCTAAAATTCATATGGAATCTCAGTGGACCCCAAATAGCCAAAATAATCTTGAGAAAGAAAAGCAAAGCTGGAGGTCTCACACTTCCTGATTTCAAAACTTACTGCATACAAAGGTACAGTAATCAAAACAGTGTGATACTGACATAAGGTCAGGAACATAGGCCAATAGAATAGAATAGAGAGCACAGAAATAAAACTTTGCATATATGGTCCAATGATTTTTGACAAGGGTCCCAAGATTATTCAATGGGGAAAGAACAGTATTTTCAACAAATGATGCTGGGAAAGACTGCAAAAGAATTAAGTTGAACTCTTACCTTACACCATGTATAAAAAGTAACTCAAAGTGGATCAAAGACTTAAACATCGTCTAAAACTATAAAACTTTAAGAGGAAAACACAGGAGGAAAGCTTTATGACATTGGATTTGGCAATGGATTTTTGGATATGATACCAAAAGCATAGGCAGCAAAAGTAAAAATAGATAAATTCAACTGTATCAAAAATTGAAACTTCTGTGAATCAAAGGACACAATAAACAGGGTGAAAGGCCACCTAGAGAATGGGAGAAAATAGTTGCAAATCACAAATCTGAAAAAGGGTTAATATGAAGAATATATAGAGAACTATAACTCAACAACAACAACAACAAAAAAGAACCCGCAAATAACCTGATCGAATATGGGCAAAGAACTGGAATAGACATTTCTCCAAAGAAGATATATAAATGTCCAACAAGCATATAAAAAGATGCTCAACATTACTAGTCATTAGGGAAATTCAAATCAAAACCACAGTGAGATACCCCTCATACCCATTAGGATGGCTACTATCAAAAACAAACAAACAGCAACAGAAAATAACAAGTGTTGGCAAGGATGTAGAGTAGGGGAACACTTATGCACCGCTGAGAATGTAAAATGGTGCAGCTGATATGAAAAACAGTAGAGCGGCTTCTCAAACAATTTAGAATAAAATTATCATATGATCCAGCAAGTCCACTTCTGGGTATATACCCCAAAGAATTGAAAGCAGGAACTTAAAGAGTTATTTGTACACTCATGTTTATAGTAGCATTATTCACAATTGCCAAAAGGTGGAAGCCACCCAAGTGCCCACTGACTGATGATTGGATAAGCAAAATGTGGTCCATCCATACAGTGGAATATTATTCAGTGTAGGAGGAAGGAAATTCTGACACATGCTACATGGATGAACCGTGAGGACATAATGTGAAATAAGTGTCACAAAAAGGCAAATTTTGTATGATTCCACTATGTGAGGTACATAAAGTAGTCAAGCTCATAGAAACAAAATAGAACGGGGGTTGCCAGGAGCTGGGGAAGGGGAAACGGGGAATTGTTGTTTAATGGGTACAGTTTCAGTTTTGCAAGATGAAAAATTCTGAGGCTGGTTGCACAACAATGTGAATAACTTACAACTACTGATCTGTACACTTAAAAGTGGTTAAGATGGTAAAATTTATAGGTATTTTACCACGATTTAAAAAATGGCTAAGATGAAGGGACTCACTCAACATCAGGATGCTGGCCCAGGGCAATGTCAGGGTTTGAACCCAAGTGTAATTCCAAAACTTGTACCTTTGATTTGTAACCTGTGATTTTCAGAGTAGAGAGTGATTTAATAATGAGAGAGGAGACAGGCAGGACCTAATATAGAAAACAAGTGCATTTTTTAAGGCTCCTGCATTTAAAATGTCTTTAAAAAGTATATAGTGAGTCCTTAATATATTGAGACGTTAAAACTTCTATTAACAATGACCATCTGCTCTAATGACCCCTGTGCTTTAAGGAAGCCTCCTCGGGAAGCTGACTTAGTTATGACGTTGCCCTGAGGTTCGCTGACATTGTCACTGAGGTTCGACGTGTACCTGGAACCGTCCTTTGGAGCTAGGTTTCAACCTTGCATCACCTGGAACTGGGAAGCCCCACCTCAGACCATAAACTCCCACTCCTGGCCTTCCTTATCCTCTGTCTCATCCTCTCCTTGAGTCACGTACCTTTTGCTCCCTGTTTGCTCCCTATGGGTAATGCCCTATGCTCACCCAGGCTGGGCCCTGCTCAAGCTCACCAGCTCCTTCAAGTCCATCCTGGCCCCAAAACGCTCCTGCCACCCTCACACTTCTGTCCTGAGGCTGGCCCAGTGCACTTTGGGGCCCCCAGCCAGCAGGTCCCTGCTCTCAGGCTTTTCATTCTACTTTGACAAGAGCCTCCTAGGTCTTCACCTCCTGCACCTGCCGGTATTCTCCGTCTGCTTCTCCCGACCCTCCTCCATCCCTTTCCACGGCGCCCTCTGCCCAGCAGGCCCACCTGTGCAGCTATATCCATGGGCTGATGGGCTCCTTGCCTCTGGTTTCTGGTTGGGTTTGGCCAATGGGGAGTTAGAGATCAGAGCAGGGAGGAGAGAGCTTGGGGTACTTACTCCCCTGGCTTCCTTTCTGTGGGGCCACACAGCTTCCCTCAGAGGACTCTGCCCAGCCCTCGGGGTCTCCGGGTCCCAGGAAATGCCCCTGCCCCTCACCCCTCAGCTCTGGGGGTGGGAACAGTCCTCACTCATACGAGCTCTGGGCCCTGCACTATTCTTTGTGGTTTCTCTGAGCCCTGCCCACTCCCTATGGAGTACCTTCAGGAAACTCCCCTCCATCACTCCACACCCCTGTGAATGTGCCTTCAGCTCCCTGCCAGGACCTGGACTTCCCAGGCATGGAGAAGCTCTTAGATGGGAACTTCAAGGCTTCTCGTAGCTGCCAAGGGCCTCCGGGTGGTCCTGCCTTCATCCCACCCTGGTCTGGTCCCTCTCCTCAACCATCTCCTCTTCTGCATCCTCACCTTGACAGTGTAACTTCCGTCTAACCTGTGAACGTGCTCACCACCCCCTCGGCCTGGAAACGCTGCCCGTTCCCCCTTCCTTTCCTTTATGGTCAAATGGCTTCAAGAGGTTCCTCTCCCGCTGGGTCCTCAACCCACTGCCATTGCCCTCGGGGGCCTCCTCGGGCTCTCGGCCTCCCTGTGACATGTGACACAGTTGTCAGAGAGAGGCACGTGGCCTGGTGGTTCAGGGGTTGGGGAAGCAGGGCCACGTGGTGGTTATTAGACTGGGCTCGAGCCCAGCTCTCCTACTTCCTAGCAGGGTGACCTTGGGCAAGTGATACCTCAGCTTCCTCATCTGTAAGGTAACAAAAGGACAGTCTTGTAAGTTACTGGTGACGTATAAATGATATAATACATACAAAAGCACTTAGAAGAGAACATAGGGCAAATGGGAAATGTTCTCTATTATGAGCAAGAGGATGGGCTCTGGAGTTAGAAAGCCTTGAGTTCAAGTCCCACATCTGCTACCTTCCAACTGTGCAGCCTGGGGCATGGTTCTTTGCTTCTCTTTGGTTGCTCCCTGAGCAGCAAAAATGAGTTTGATAAGCTGGGCTTCGTAGGATTGACAAAAGGTACTGCTTGGTGAAATGTTCAAAGGAGTGGGATAACATTTTTGAAATTAACTCGTGTGTGTGTGTGTGTGTGTGTGTGTGTGTGTGTGTGTGTTTTATCTATTTCTTTTAACCTTTTGGTTCTAGGCTATCCGATCCCCCAGCCCCATCCCCCCACTTCCTCAGGAAAGGGATGTAGTGCAGAAATAGTAAAAAAAACAAAAAAATGGGGTTTTCAAAAGAATAAGGATATGAGGAAACGGCCAGGCGCTGGTGAGACGACGAGTCTGGGAGTGGAAGGAAAGAAGAAGCTTCTCTGCTTCCCCGTCAGCTGGATCCTTCCGCCCCGGTCTCCCCGGGAGAGCCCTGTGGACCGGCAAGACCTAAGGAGAGGCTGATCCTGAAATCAGACTGCCCGAGCGTGGTGCCCAGTGTCCCAGCCTCCCTCTGTGACCCCAGGCAGGATACTCAGCCTATCTGTGCCTCAACGCCCTCATCTGTAAAGTGGGGCAAACAACACTAACCTCCTAAGGATGAAATCAGTTAATACACTCGAAAGTGCCCAGAACAGTACCTGGCACAAAGCAAGCTGTCTCTGTGATGAATAACCTCAGCCTGGCAACAGCTCTCTGGCTCCCTCACCTCTCTGACTGCTTCCAGGTCTCCACGCTGGGCTCCTCTCCCTTCAGATGTCCATTTCCTCTGCACTCTGTCCATGGGCTGGGGCCACTGTACCACCCCCTTGATTTGCAGGTGTGTATTTCCAACCCCTGGTTCATCTCCAGGCCCCAAACTGCCTGGCTGCTTCCGGGATGTTGAGCTGCTCACTCAACCAGTCTTGCTTCCTGCCCTCTTGGTAACGGTATTATCACCTTCCAGCTCATCCAACCATCTTTCTCCGTGGCCTGTGGCATTGATCCTACTGATTCTGCCAGAAAGCTCTCAGACCAGTCCCAAAGCAACGGTCCAGTCAGGTGGTAGTATTAATGTGCTGGGCAGAATGGTCTCCCAAGGATGCCCATGCCGTGATCCCCAGAACCTGGGAATATGCTCCATGAGGTGGCCAAAGGGACTGTGCCGATGTCAAGGTTACTAATCAGTGCTCTTAAAAGAGGGAGACTAGGAACTTCCCTGGTGGCACAGGGGTTAAGAATCTGCCTGCCAATGCAGGGGACACGGGTTTGAGCCCTGGTCCTGGAAGATCCCACATGCCATGGAGCAACGAAGCCCGTGTGCCACAACTACCAAGCCTACACTCCAGAGCCCATGAGCCACAACTACTGAGCCCACGTGCCACAACTACTGAGTCTGCGCGCCTAGAGCCCGTCCTCTGCAACAAGAGAAGCCACTGCAATGAGAAACCCGTGCACCAAAACAAAGAGTAGCCTTCGCTCGCTGCAACTAGAGAAAGCCTGTGCTCAGCAACAAAGACCAAACGCAGCCAAAAACTTTTTAAAAAGTTTTTAAAAATTGGGAGACTATCCTGGGTTATCCAGGTGGGACTAATTGAACTCCACCAGTCCTTATAAGCAGAGTACTTACTCTGGCTTGATTGGAGAGATAAGTGCTGTTTCTTGCTGGGCCCCCACTTAACAGCCCCAATGCTCCTCTTCCTGGGAAAGCACCAGGTCAATGTTTCCTCTTTACCCAAATCGCCCCCTAGATGGCGCCACCTCAGTCTGTTGCATGAATGAGGATCAGGAGAACATTGATCTCACATTTTACTGACAAACCCCTTTCTCGATTCCACAGGGTGGAATTTCCCTAGCTTACTCAATTATCTTGTTATCTCAGTTAACTGAGAATTTCCAATTTAGATATCAGATGTTCCCAAAGCTAAATACACTCAAAAAGTGAAGCTTCTCTTTTTAGAAACTTGAGTCAGCTCAGTCTGACCTCAGTCTCACCTCCCCTGACTAGCTGTGTGATTTGGGCCAGTTTCTTAACCTTTCTGAGTCCCATTTCCATGTCATCAAATGAGGATAATAATGATAATAGTAGTTCTCACCTGCACAGGATTTGTTTTGAGGATATAATTCTGTAAATATATATACAGAACATACATAGATGATGTATAAAGCCATGTGAGATACAGTAAGTAGTCCATAAATGTATGCTGTAGCTATTTGTATTATGTATGCTATTCAAAAGATTATGATCGAAAATTTCTTTCATCTCACATCCATCAGAATGGCTACTATAAAAAAAAAAAAAAAGGGAAGGGCTTCCCTGGTGGTGCAGTGGTTGGGAGTCTGCCTGCCGATGCAGGGGACACGGGTTCGTGCCCCGGTCTGGGAGGATCCCACATGCTGCGGAGCGTCTGGGCCCGTGAGCCATGTCCGCTGAGCCTGCGCGTCCGGAGCCTGGGCTCTGCAACGGGAGAGGCCACAACAGTGAGAGGCCCGCGTACTGCAAAAAAAAAAAAAAAAAAAAAAAAATGGAAATAACAAGTGTTGGTGAGGACGCAGGGCAAGTGGAACCCTTGTGCACTGTTGTGAGAATGTAAATTGTTCCAGCCACTATGGAAAACAGCATGGCAGTTCCTCAAACAATTAAAAATAAAACTATCATATAATCCAGCAAGTCTACTTTTGGGTATATATCACAAAGAACTGAAAGCAGGGGCTTGAAGAGATATTTATACACCCATGTTCATAGGGTTGTTTGCAACAGCCAAAAGGTGGAAACAACCCAAGTGTCCATTGGTAGATGAATGAATAAACAAAATGTGGTGAATCCACACAATGGAATATTATTCAGCCTTAAAAAAGGAAGGAAATTTGGACACATGCTACAGCATGGATGAACATGGACATTATACTCAGTGAAAGAAGCCAGTCACGAAAAGACAAATACTGGTATGATTCTACTTATATGAGATACCCAGAGTAGTCAAGGTCATAGAGAGAAAGCAGAACGGTGGTTGCCAGGGGTTGGGCCGGGGGGGGCATGGGGAGTTGTTCTTTCATGGGTGCAGTTTCAGTTCTGCAAGATTCAAAGAGTTCTGGAGATGGATGGGGGTGACGGCTGCACAACAGTGTGAATATATTTAATGCCACTGAACTGCACACTTAATAAAAGTGGTTAAGATGGTAAATTTTATGTTATGCATATTTTACCACAATAAAACAATGAGAAAAATGAGATCACGATCTAGCCCTTTCCTTTGAACTTTTTCCTCTTGGAAGCCCTCCATCTGCCGTTGAGAAACTACACCCATCAATTGCTGTGGTGGGAACTGACCAATGAAATCAGCCGCCAGTTCCCAAACAGGGGACAAAACATTCCCTGAGGACTGGCGAGACCAAACAAGTGAACCCCCAGAGCGAGGAGCACTTGGGGAGAAGCCAGGGGTGAGGTGGGGGGGAGGGGGGGACGGGAGCACGACCCAGGCGGGAGGACAAGCGCGATGCAGATGGGGAGCCAGCAAGTGCACCCTCCCAGGCCTGTGTCATTCCGTGGATTTCCCCACAGAGAGCCCACCTGTCACCTTATGTCTCAAAATGCAGGTGTTCGCTTAGAATAAGAGAAATGTGAATTAAAATGACACAGGTACCATACTTCACCCCGTAGATCAGTGAAGATCCAATGGGGGGTCAGCACCCTAGGCTGGGGAGGGAGTGGCAGACGGGCGTCCACTGCTGGCAGGACACCACATCCGGAAACCTCTGGTGGGCAATTTGGCCATGCCCATCAGAGTTACAGCTGTGTGTGTCCTTTGACAGAGCAGACATACCTGCACGTCCGTGAAATGATGCAAATAATAGGAGAATCCCAGCAGCCTTGTTTACTAATAATAAACAAGATTATGGTGTAGGCTCTGGTACTTTCCTGAGAGGCAGCCCAGAACTGGCAGGGGCCAGGAAAAGGGACGAGAGTCATCCGGCTGGATGGGATCTGGGGTGTGTGTATGAGATCAGTCTGGCTTCACGACCCTCAGATCCCACGCGAGAAGGGCTGACAGAGCCTGGAGAGATGGCTAAACCCATGAGAAAGGAGATGCCTGGCAGGACACTGACCACCGAGGGTGAGGGGTGGACACCAGCATTTCATCCCCCTGTCATGTCTGTTCTTTGTTTTTCTCTTCCATCTCCACCCTTCTAGCTGCAGCCCTGCACTGACTTGGGCTGTCCTAGAGCTCAGTCTTCTAGGGATCCTGGGACTTCCCCAGGGTGGGACTGCGGGAGTCCCTGGGGAGGGGGTAGGGTCAGTCAGCCCTTCATTGTTTACCCTTCGCTTCTCTTTTCCTCAAAACAAAGTTTATTGAAAGAATACACACACACACACACACACACACACACACACACAAGCAGGAGCTCTGCTGATCAAGAAGGGAGAGGGAGGGAGCACTGATGGTGGGGTTCTCAAAGTGTGGTCCTGGAGCCAACTCCAGGGGACTCCATTCCCCCCACCTGAACCTGGGGAGCATATAAATGTGAAGATTGCTGGGCCTTACCCCAAACCCATTGGGTCAGAATGCCTAGGAGTTCATGTTGAACAACCACTCTTAAACATACGGAAAATCCAACAACCACTGGCTTTGGTGTTTCTTCATTCTGGAAGAACTGAGTCCCTTTCTCAGCAGAGTTTAAATAACAGCCACATCCAACTCTAAAAATTACAGTTTACAAGGCACATCAAATCATATAAATTATAACTCGCAAGGTTTAGCTGTGAAACGAGCAAGGCTGAGGCTTTTGAGCCGTGTGAAATGGGAGAGGGGAGATTGTGAATAGAGCTCCTGACGGCTCGTCTGCACACAGCAGCCGGGAGGTGCACTGGCAGGTCTCCCCCTTGTTGACAATGCTTCAAGCCTTCTTCCCACTGCTTTTCAGATAAAGACCAAAACCCTTAGGGTGACATGAAGGAGGCCGACTTGTCCCTTAGCCCTCCTCCTTCCCACTCTGACTTCTGGATGCCCTGGTTTTCTCTCAGTCCCTTGGGCTCACAATATGCTCTTCCACCCCAGGGCCTTTGCACATGCCATTCCCTTCTCCTTTTGTCTAGTTAAGTCCTCCTTGTCTTCCATATTCCTTTCCTTTACAGCCCCAATATTGGAATGGAATTAGTCACACCTTTGTGGGATCATTTGACTTATTTCTCTCTCTCCTGGCAGCTTCCTGATGGCAGGGACCATGTCCAGTTCTGACATCGCTGTACCCCTAGACTTGGCTCGGTGCTGAGGCTCTGGGTAAATACTGTGCAATGAATGAGTGATAGCAACAGTTATCACTGTTGACTATAAACAGTTCTCACTAGCCTGGCTATAAACAGGCTTCCTATTGCCTTAGGGAACCAAACTCCTTACAGGATATAGAAAAAAGTCTGGAGGGTAAAACCCTGCAAATATCAATATTGATTTTTCCCTGAGCCAAATGATTACAAGTGACTTTTATTTTCTTCCTTATATTTTCCTTTCTCCCAATTTTTAAAAACAAGAAGCATGTAACTACCTTCCATTATCGGAAAGAGTAAATGATGTCAAAATACTATGATACCAATAGTCAAAACAACATGTCAGCCTTGCTGATGAGTAGAAATCTTTAGAAGCATGACTGCCTATTCTTTAGGTTTGATCCAGGCCAATAAAACAAACAATCTTTTTTATTTGCTAGATGTAACCTCTGGGTAATTGCAAGGATGATTATTAGTAATATAAATCCCTGAAATTTTTTTTTTTTTTTGCGGTACACGGGCCTCTCACTGTTGTGGCCTCTCCCGTTGCGGAGCTCAGGCTCCGGACACGCTGGCTCAGCGGCCATGGCTCGTGGGCCCAGCCGCTCCGCGGCATGTGGGATATTCCCGGACCGGGGCACGAACCCGTGTCCCTTGCATCGGCAGGCGGACTCTCAACCACTTCGCCACCAGGGAAGCCCAGTGACGTATTTCTTAAGCTACGTCCGAGGAGCAGTCAGCAGTCAATTATTTCTATACAATGAATGCAACTCAATTTCTGTCTAGTTACTAACTGTCCTCATTAGTTCCCTTTTCCAAATGGCTTATTAATGTCAGTGGATCCTCATCTCAACCCTGTGCACCTCTGAGGATTCTTCTCAGTCACTGTTTTATGAGACCATAATAATGATCATTGTGTCATTCACTGAGCACCACATGCCAGGCTCTTTATATGCATTTCTCACTTAATCCTCAGAATAACCGTGAGGTAAGAGGTTTACAGACAGGGAAAAGGAGCTCAGAGTGATTAAGTAATTTGTTTGAAGTCACTCAGCCACAAAGTAGCCTAATGAGATTCAAACCCAGGTCTGTCTATCTCCAAAGCCTGTGCTTTTAAAAATTACTACAGTTTTCTAATATCATAGTCAGGTTCAAAACAGAGATCTCTGTCTCTACTTTAGCCAGACAGGAAATAAAACTACCCCAAATCTATGCCTTGTTAGGATAAAGAAGAAACTACAGTTCTTCTTCTTCTTCTTTTTCCTCCCACTTTGCACACTGAACAGATGTTCTGTGTCCTTGAAGGGAGACCATATCATGGAGGAGAATCTCACGGGGAGGTTCATGGAGTTATCTTTAAATCTGTTGCGTTTACAATAAACATTCTCAGAAAACTAGGAATAAAGGGGGAAATTTCTCACTTCGTAAGAACATGTATAAAAACCCTACAGCTAACCTCCTACTTAACGGTGAAAGACTGACTGCTTTCCCCTAAGGTCAGGAACAAGCAAATATAAGGATTTATACACTGCTCTTGTTCAGCAGAGTCCTGGGAGTCTTAACCAGGGAAATAAAGCAAGGAGAAGAAGATTAAAGGCATTCACATCTCCTTTTCTGAAAGGAGAAATAAAATTATTCTTATTTGCAGATGACATGATTGTTTATGTATAAAATCCCAAGAAATCTACAAAAGCCCTTATATAAGAAAGTGCAGTTAAGGTTGCAAGATACCAAGAAGCATACAAAAATCAACTGTATTTCTATATACTGTCAATGAACATGTGGACACCAAAATTAAAAATATAATACCATTTACAATCACTCAAAAAAGAAAAGAGAGACATACTTAAGTGTAAATCTAACAAAACATGTACAGGATGCTGAAGTTTCGTATGCTGAAAACTACAAAACACTCATGAGAGACACTGAATAAATGGAGAAATATACCGTGTTCATGAATTGGAAGACAATGTAGGAGTATATCAATTATTCTCACATTGATATAGGATAAAACACAATTCCAATCAAAATTACAGCATGATATTTTGTATATACAGACAGGCTTACACTAAAATGTAAATGGAAAGGCAAAGGAACTAGAATAGGTTAAAAAAATTTTTAAAGAAAAGTGGGAGGAATCACTCTACCTGATTTAAGACTTACATAGCGACAGTAATCAAGGCTATGTCATAATGGTAGATCCATTATGACAAATAGATCCATGAAACATAATAGGGAACTAAGAAGTAGCCCCCATAGAAAGTATGGCCAGATTATTTTTGACAAACTTGCAAAAGCCATTCAATGGAGAAAGGATAGTCTTTTCAACAAATGGTTCTGGAACAATTAAATATCCACATGCAAGAAAAATGAACTTTGACCTAAATCTCACATCATAAACGACAGTGAACCCAAAATGGTTCATAGATTTAAACATAAAACTATAAAACACTTAGAAGAAAACATAAGAGAAAATCCTCAGGGTCAGGGACCTTGTGGCATGTTCTTAGACATGACACTAAAGGCATGATCTATAAAAGAAAAAATAACTACCTGGACTTCATCAAAATTTAAAGCTTTTGCTCTGTGAAATACTCTGCTAAGAGAATGAAAAGACAAGCTACGGATGGGAGAAAATATTTGCAAACCATCTATCTGACAAGGGACTCATATCTAAAATACATAAAGAATTCTCAAAACTCAATGGTAAAAAACTAAACAATTCGATTAGAGACACTTAAAAGATATGAAGAGATATTTCACTGAAGAGGATATGCAGAAGGCAAACACGTACATGAAAAGACATTTAACATCACTATCGATTTGGGAAATGCAAGTTAAGACTATGATGAGATACCACTACACACTTACTAAAACAGCTACAATGAAAAACAGTGTTTATGCTAATTGCTGGTGAGGATGTGTCTCATACATTGCTGGTGGAAATGAAAGATGGTACAGCCACGCTGGATAAGTCTGGCAGTTTCTTTACAAACCGAATATATATAAACACATATGTTAATCCATGCAATCATACTCCTGAGCATTTATCACAGAGAAATAAAAACTTATGTTCACACAAAAACCTGTACACAAATGTTTATAGTAGATTTATTTGTAATAGCCCCAAATGGAAACAAAATGTCCTTCAAAAAGTGAATGTTTAAACATAGGTGATACGTCCATACCGTGGACTATTACTCAGCAATAAAAGAACAAGCTAATAACCTAAATGGATGTCAAGGGCACTACACTGACAGAAAAAAAAAAAAAATCAATCACAAAGGTCATACATAAATGATGAAATTTATAGAGACGGAGAACAGATTAGCGGTTTTCGGAGCGTGGGGACGATGGTGGGAGGAGGAATTGTGACTATAAAAGGAGCATCACAAGGGACATCTCTGATGATGGAATACTCCTATATCCTGATGGCCACACCCAAATCCACACGTGGTAAAATGGCACAGGACTCCACACATGCTTCGTGCCATTCTCTCTACTATTTGTGCATCTATAATTATTTCAAAATAAAGTTTAAAAAAATCTGTTGAGTGAAGCCTGAGAGTGGTCTGCCTTTCACAGTCATAAAGGGATTCCATTGCATTTCTCTTTCTGCTTCAATATTTTAATCCCTTTCAAAATTTTAAAAGGCTCAAAGCCACTGTTTTTGTAATTCCTTACTTACAATTTCTTCCAACTTCCTTGGCTGTCAATGAGCTGGGACTGTGGACCAAGCCACAGCTAATTCAGAGAATGGAATGAAATGAAGTGAGAGAGCGCTGAGGCCTCGCCCAGGGCTTACCCTGATTTACTACTTGGAGGTACGGGTGCTGGGGAGGGCTCTGAGGGGCCCAGAGTCTCCAGAAGCTCTGGAAAGGGCGAGAGGCCATTGCTCAAGCTGGGCACTTCAGGTGGCCGTGGCTGCCAGACGCGGAGCAGGTGAAGGTCAAGCATCAGCTCTACGCCCACCTTCCAAACCGCGCCATCAGGGTGGGACACTGCACACACAGTCAGCAAAGGACACAGGGCCCATCGCACTTTGCACTGTGCTCATTCTTACCACATGTGCCAGGGAGACCCAGCACATGCGGGGAATGGTTATTGGTGGCACACTGAGGAAGCCTGGGACTGTTAGCCAGAGGCTGTGCTTTACAAGAGACTGGAGTCCACAGAACAGTAAGGACTTTTGGTGGTGTGAGGGGTAGGGAGGGTCGGGGACTGGCTAGCAAGAGGTCTTACCTCTAAAACAAGGTCTGAATTTTCATGCCTTCCAATCGTAGTGCTTTTATTCAGGACAAAATAGCCTTCTGCACTCTTTAGATAGGCTTTCATATTCTCTGCTTTCCCTATAAAAGGTTTTCAGAAAACAATTTTGTTAGAAAAATACAGTCCTCTAATTATTCAATGTCATATTTAGAATGAATGGAATACACCATAATGTCCACAGGAGAAGTCAGCAGAGGTAGGAGTGGATAGCTGGATTTAACAATGATCACAATGATAATTCCGCACATTTTTAAGACTGTCCTTTTAACAGTGATATCCGGCATAGATGAGCTTGCTTCTGATCACAAGAGGACATCCTTTATGTAACTCAGAGCACAAACAAGCAATAGCAAAAAAAAAAAAAAAAACCCAAACAAATCTGAATTCCACAGATAACCGCTCTCCACTTCCCATTAAGCTTAGTTTGGGGTTAGTTATCTGACAGAATCAAGTAATCAGTGTTACTAACCCACCAATTATTAGCTCTGTGACTCCGGGTGAGTTACTTATTCTCTCTCTAGGCCTCTGTTTCCTCATCTGTAAAATGGGGCTAATAATACTCTGTATCCCAAAGAGTTTTGTGAGGATTAAATGTGAAGCATCTAGAATGGTGATTGCTACACTAAACACCCATTTGTCCTACTGTGATTGTGACTGTTATTAATCTTGGGTTTCTGAACTTTGACTCAAGAAACCCCAACTTCTACAGAGCTTCTTAAAGTGTGGAAGAGCAGTCATCAAGGAAATGGGCAGTAGAAGATACTTTCTTTTTAAGTCACCGCATTCCTTCATATATTTAGGTTGAAAAAAAATGATTTCCAAAGACAAAATATCAAGATCATAGCTTGGCTGTACGGTCAAGACTCTGTACGTATCTTTTGCTGGCATTTTATTATGAAAATGTCAAACACACAGAAAAGTTGAAAGAAGTGGATGGTGAACTTCTATAGAACCACCACCCAGATTCTACAATCAACATGTTGCAATATTTGCTTTATCACATATCTACCCATCTATACATTTTATATTTTAATGCATTTCAAAGCAAATCCTATACATGTTTTTAAAATTTATTCATTTATTTTTGGCTGTGTTGGGTCTTCGTTTCTGTGCGAGGGCTTTCTCTAGATGTGGCAAGCGGGGGCCACTCTTCATCGCAGTGCGCGGGCCTCTCACTATCGCGGCCTCTCTTGTTGTGGAGCACAGGCTCCAGATGTGCAGGCTCAGTAGTTGTGGCTCGCGGGCCTAGTTGCTCCGCGGCACGTGGGATCTTCCCAGACCAGGGCTCGAAGCCATGTCCCCTGTATTAGCAGGCAGATTCTCAACCACTGCGCCACCAGGGAAGCCCTATACATGTTTTTTATTTCTTTTATTTTTATTTATTTATTTATTTATTTATTTTTGCAGTACGCGGGCCTCTCACTGTTGTGGCCTCTCCCGTTGCGGAGCACAGGCTCCGGATGCACAGGCTCAGAGGCCATGGCTCACGGGCCCAGCCACTCCGCGGCATGTGGGATCCTCCCAGACCGGGGCACGAACCCGTGTCCCCATGATAGCACGCAACACATTCAAGTCTAATTAATCTCAAATGTAAACTTCCAAGAAATGTCTCTTCTGCAGGAAAACCACAGGAAACGCCACTAATCGAAAACTTAAACTTGGATCATGCGCATATTTGTTTTTTAGCTCTCACCCCAGACGTCCCCAAGGCTGGGGTCTTCTCTCTGCTCAGATGTCCCCCCTCGGGGCAACCACCTGACCACTCTGGCTAAAGGCACCCTCAGTCATGTTATTCCCCTGCTAGTTTTCCCCTGCTGTGTTTCCTTCCTTGTACTTATCATTCTCTGACATGTTCTTGTTCCTTTCTTTAGTTATGCTTGCTGTTGGTTTCTCTTTCACTAACATATATGTGCCTGGAAAACCAGAACTGTGTTCATTTTGTTCAGAAGCGATTCTTCATGGGTTGTGTTTGTACCCATCTTCAGAGCAAAGGCATTGAAAGATTTTGTCCTGCACTCACTTTCCGAGGATGCTTGTATGGCAAACAACTTGGGAGGATAGAGGTAATGTTTCTAATAAAGATAACGGCTCCTTCTGGGGCAAAAGTTGGGCAGGTTTGCTAGCAGCCCCTTCCAAAGATTGCAGTTTCCTAAGTCTGGAGTTCCTTACCTGGGACACAGACCCACTGTGCGCACAGCATCCACACTGGCTGCTCTGCACCACGCCGAGGGACTTTCAGGGCAACAGGAACCAATGTGCATATGCAGCTCTGGCTGCCTGTTATGTCCTCGCCTGTGCTGTGAGTAATCAAGTGCTTTGTTTCTGGCCCAGGAGTCTCTTGTCTTCTGCCAGGAACTATAAGCTGGGCAGGCTAACTTACTAACTTTCAAACAGGGTCAAATGTCAGACCCTTTGCAGTTCCCGCCAGTTCTGTGCGTTACCCCTTCTCCAGGGTAGGGGGCGGCGGGGGGACAGAACCTGACACACAGTAGGTGCTTGGGAAACACTGGCTGAGTGAATGAAAATACAAAGGGCGCCTCAAAGCAAGTCAGTACAGCCAGCTGGCTAGGGAGCTTTGATAGTAACTACCTTTCATTTTTCCTGTCAGTATCTAGCTTAGATGACTCCTTGGAAAACCTAAATTCTATCTCTTTAGCATTTGGATTGGACAATATTTCTCCACCTTCATTTTGCCCTGTGCATCACTTCCTTGCGTGAAAACACTGTCAAAGTAATTTGAATGTGTGGAGCTCTGTGAATTCGTTCTTACTCAGTGCCATGGAGCACCAGCCACAGGAAAGAGCAAAAGGGCTTCAGTCATCTGCGTTCCCCCGACCACTTTGGATGGCTCAGAATTGGGCTATAGGAGCAAACTTTCTTTTGAGGTTTACAGTGGCCTCAAACTCCCTTAAAGAAGGGGAGTTCAGGTAAGGGGCGGGTGTGTGTGTGTGTGTGTGTCTGACCATTGGGTGGGTGTTGTCCATAAATCAGGGGAAACAGGGGTTCCTCTCTTAATCCCAGCTATACCCACAGGACATCCAAGAGCTGGTGCCCAGGAGAGGCCTATAGCTCCCATGCCGCCTCCCTTGGGGGGCGAGGTAGGGGCTGCACTTAGGAAGGAACGGCTGGTGTTGGGGCATCTTTTCTGGGGTGCTCCTGGCGACCCGAGTCTGGATCAGAGAGTTCGGACTCGGGTGGCGCCGGGTCCCGTGCCTACCCCAACGCCGTTGACCTCGCAGGACTGGCCTCCTCCGGCCCAGGTTTCCGCCCGCCGCCTCATCGTGCGCCGCTCTCACCTGGCCAGAGGAAGAAGCCCACGCCTCGTCCTCCGCCAAGAGCCCTGACCTCCGCTCTGCCGCCCTCCCGCGGAGTCTCCAGCCGGCGGCTCGCAGCCCGCGTGCCCGCCCGGCTTGTGTAGGAACGTCGCCACGGCAACGCTATTCTGACGGCAAAGCTGGGGAGGGGCGTGGCGTGCGCGGCGCCCGAGGATGAGGGGGAGGTGCGCTGGCAGCACCCGGCCAATTACAGCCCGCTGCAGCGCTGCGAGCCCTCCCCGACCTGCCCCCTAGAGGTCCCCAGCCCCGTTTCTAGGATGGAGAAACAGGCTCAGTGTTCACTGAAGTAGCTCCAAGTCTTACAGCAGGGAAGGAACAGACTCCAGAATCCTTCCTACTGACCTTAGCTCTAGGCTAGGTGCGTTGAGGAGGGGGTGGTCAGGCGTGGGAGGGTAATGGAGCTGAGCCACGAGAAGCCTGGAGGTTAGTACCCCCCGTACCACCCGAATCTCTAGTTCTGTCTGTTGTGGAGGAGAAAACAGAGTAAGCTGGTGGGACCATCACTTCTGGGGGTGGGTGTGGAGATGGCAGATGGGTCTGGTGGAAGGAACACTTCTGAAAAAATGAAAGATTCTCCCACGTGCTAGGGAAGGGGTATTTACAAGCCCAGAGCCTTACTGTTGCTGTCCTTCCCTGTCAAACCTCGCATTTATTCATTCATGTGTTCTTTACTTCTACAAACATCACCTGAGTCCCTACAAAGTCAGACGGTGGCCCCAGTGTTGACCTGGATCAGATCCTTAAGAAACCCCCCACACTCCCCATGGGCACGGGGCTGGGTGGATGGAGCATGTGGAGAAGACATGCAAATGCCAACTATCTCCCCTCACCCCATGTCACCTTTTTCAGATCAACCCCTTGTGTCTGGGAGCAGAACAGCCCCGCTGACTACCTACAGAATGCCTCATTTCCCTGGCAGGAAATGACTGACAAGGTGCCCCAAGACAAACTCAAAATATTCATCTGAGAAAGATGAAAGATGGCAGACTCCACTCTAGTCAATTAGAAGAAGATATAAGAGAGAAAAATCATGGAAATCGATATGGGATGGAATATATGGTAAAGATGCTCCCACATGCCTAGAGGCTCTTAGAAATGCACATTCCCTGGCACAGACCTCAGAGATTCTGATTAAGCAGCTCTGGAGCATGGTCCAGGAATGAATTTGTTGCATTCTTGCAAATTCCTTGTGCATTTGTTAAAAGCTTGGCAAAACCTCAGGACTTATTCAACCCTGCAGTTGAATCGCAGAGCCCTCCCAGCACTTGTCCCTAGAAATCTCTTCCAGGCCCTCAGTCAGCCTGGAAGGTTCTGCCTGGGTTAGTTCCCTTGGACCAGAAAGACCTTAGGAATGTATGAGGAGGGACCACAGAGGCCGGGGCCCTGAGTGGTAACTTCAGAGGAACAGAGAGGCTCAGGCTCAACTCTCCAGGCACATTTCTGCCTCAGGGCCTTTTCAGTTACTGTTTCTTCTCCCTACCAGGCACTTCCCCCAGGGATCTCCTTCAGCTCCTTCAGATTTTTACTCAAATATCACCCTATTTAAAATGGTCTTGGAATTCCCTGGCGGGCCAGTGTTTAGGACTCGGTGCTTTCACTGCCCGGTTCGATCCCTGGTCGATCCTGCAAGCCCCATGATGCCACCCAACAAAACAAAACAAAACAAAAAACACCCCCCCAAAAACATGAATAACAAAACAAACACCTCACTCTATTGCTCTTCCCTCCATCTTACCACTCCTCTAACATGCTATTTATTTAGTTTCCTTCTCTTATTTGTTGTCAGTCTCCCCACTCCCAACTCCCCCCTGCCCCCCAACTTAAGCTCCATGAGGGCAGGGATTTTTTTTCCCTTTTGTTCACTGCTGTATCACCAGTACCTAGAACAGTGCCTGAATGAACGAATGAGTGAATGAACAGGGGCAGCCCTTGCCACCCGCCCACAGCCTTGCCTCCTACTCTTGAGCTGCTGAGCTGAACTGTCCTTACCCCAGGACCTAGGCTTCTGTAGCCTTGGCCCTCCCCAGCCCCACCCCCATCTCCATGCTTGTCTTCAGTGTCATCAAGATGAACACAGAACGCAACCCTGCTCACTGCCAGCCAGACCCTACGGAGCCCATCCAGGCCAGCCTGGAGCCGGAGCCGCCCTTGGCCCCCTGATAGGCTTGGGAGAGCATATGTTGCCATTAGTCCATCTCTCGATGAGGAAATACTAAACGGAGAACAAAGCTGATATTCAAGCTCACTGGAGTAGAAATAGCCAAAACTTGATTGGATCCTGCCGCTCCCCACAGGATGCCACAGGCATCTCAAAGGGTGTGTGAAAGTCTTAAAACCCAGTTCCATGTCATCCACTTAAATTTCAAAAACAGAAACTAAAATACCCCAATAACTCATGGCTTTCTCATAGCATGTCCTGGGCTGAGTGAGAGTTGTACTTTGCGATGATGGGGTGTTCAAAATACTGCACCTGGGGAATTCCCTGGCGGTCCACTGGTTAGGACTTGGTGCTTTCACTGCCATGGCCCGGGTTCAATCCCTGGTGGGGAAATTAAGATCCCGCAAGCCACATGGCATGGCCAAAAAAAAAAGAGGTTTCTAGCTTATATGGGCTCCTTGGTGATGCCTGTAATCAATCAGTCTTATTGAGCTCTGGGTGGCTACCAAGGCTGTACTGTATCTCCATCAACATCAGGATGCTGGTGTCTGAAAGGCCTGGGTCCAGGTCCCAGCTTTGTCATTCCCAGCTGTCCTCAAAATACTGGAGCGAGTGATGTTAACTCCGGGCTTTCCACCCGCAGGGCACTGTCCCAGTCTTTCCTGTGGATCATCTCATTTAATCCTCACCATAACCTGGGGCAGTAGGTGTGTGTGAAACACCTGGAACAGGGAGCTCTGCAGAGAAGCGCTCAAAAATGTTGTGATGGGTATTATTTCTATCACATCACTCCCACTTGAACAGGAAAATAAGGCTCAAGAGACATGGAGGTATGTGACCAAGGTGACACAGCCAGAAAAGGATTTGAATCTAGATTACTGTGATGGGATGGTATTTTCCCCGGGGACCACAGGTGACAGGTGTCACAGCCACGAGACACTCATGCTCACCACCTGCTTTCCCTCAGCCCTGAACAATCTGGGCTTCCTGCTGTCCTGAAGTTTTGACAGTGCCTGCAGCAAGAGGGGGAGGGAGCTGAGGCCAGGAGGGGGTAGCTGGGGCTTGCCAGGGACCTCTCCTGCCACCCACTGGGCTTCTTTCCTGCAGGACCTCTGCCCCATAAAATCTCATTCAGCCACAGTTACCTTCCCTGGGCTGTCCTTGACTGGGAGAGCCCATGCACTGTGCCCCCACCCCAGATCTGCTTGTTGTCACCTGCATTCCAACAAGAAATGAATGCTGGCCTCCCGCCTGGAAGAGGTAGGGAGCTTTCCCAGCCTTTAAGGGGTAAGAGAGAGCCAGGGAAAGAGCTGGAACAGGAGAAAGGGAGAGTAAAAGAGAGAGAGAGTGCTCGAAGATCAGGAAGTAGCTAAGCTGTTGAGTAGGTGACAGATGGGAGAGCAAAGGGCCACTGGAGGCTCCACAGTCCATTACGAACCTGATGCGATGGGCTAAGGAAATGCAGGTTTTTATACACACACACACACACACAGGTTCACAAAAATAAATTCAAACCACAAAATCACAGCTGGTCACTGAGGCCTTCTGCGGCCGTGCTCACCCCCTTCCCCTGTCAGAAAATGAGAATTCACCCAGGTGATTTCTCAGATAGAGACAAGGCTGGTTGGGACATTCACCTCTTGCAAATCAGAGCTTTGCCAGGGGGCTTCCCTGGTGGTGCAGTGGTTGAGAATCTGCCTGCCAATACAGGGGACGTGGGTTCGAGCCCTTCTCTGGGAGGATCCCACATGCCGTGGAGCAACAAGGCCCGTGAGCCACAACTACTGAGCCTGCGCGTCTGGAGCTTGTGCTCTGCAACAAGAGAGGCCACGATAGTGAGAGGCCGGTGCACCGCGATGAAGAGTGACCCCCGCTTGCCACACCTGGAGAAAGCCCTCGCACAGAAACGAAGACTCAACACAGCCAAAATTAAATAAATTAATTAATTAAAAAAATTAAAACAAAAACAAAAAACCACTGTCTCTAAAAAAAAAAAAACAGAAAAAAAGCTTTGCCAGGGAGGTCAGTCTGTATGTTCTGTTTGAAAACTGCAGATGAAGGGTGCTGATCCCACCTCTGATCGGCCTGGTTTCCTTTGTTTGTTTGTTTTATTCTGTCTGTACCTCATTTCTCTCACCTGCAAAATGGACGTAGTAGCAGCATTGACTGTAAAGACCAAATGGGTTAATATGTGTGAAGTAGTAAACTGTGCCCGATACCACAGACTCCTTCTGTGAATGTCCGCGTTGCTGTCTGTCTGTTTGCTTGTTTTTGTTGTTTTCTTGATGATGTGGGAGGACAGCACCATCTCAACCCGATCACAGCCATCCTGGGGAGAGCTTTGATTTGCATCGTCTCAGTCCCAACCCAGAGCAAAGTTGACCTCTGAACACTCGCATATCATCTTGCTTGTTGCCCAGGGACCTTTCTGGGTGTGGGTGTCAGAGGCAGGCTGAGCTCCCCTGATCGCTGCTAGAGGGATTCTGAGAATCCAGCTGGTCTCTGTGGGGTGGCACCTGCAGGACAACTCCATAAATTCGACTTCCAGGCATCCAGGCAAATCAACCTCCACTACTTCTTTTTTTTGAGATTAACAATGAACCATTATGAATGAGGTGAACCAAACTAGCTAATATTTATTGAGGCTTGTTAGGTACCAGCCGCTATGCCATGCACTGTTTTATTTAATTCTTAGCCCAACCCATTTTACAGAAGCGGGCTCAGAAAAGTCAAGTAACTTGCCCAGTTACAAATCTTGTAAGTGATAGGTCCAAGATTCGAACCCTAGCTGTTTGACTCCAGCATATTGTCTTTTTTGTAAACTTTTGTTTTCAAAACATAATATACATCTCGAAAAGAGCACAACTGATAAGTGTACGCTTGAAGAATTTTCACAAAGTGTATGCACCCACCCTAACCAGAACCCAGAACAAGAAGCAGAACATCACCACCAGCCCCCGCCCCTCCGAGAAGACTCCCTGTGCTCACTTCTGGTTACCCCCTCCCGCTTGTCTGACTTCCAATCATAGATTAGTTCTGCTTGGTTTTGAAGTTCATGGAAATGGAATCTTCCATTTGTTGCCTGGTTTCTTTCACTCAACTATGTGAGGTTCGACCACGTTGTCTGATGTAGCTGTGGTTCATTCATTCTCACTGCTGCATTGCATTACACTCTGTTATCTATTCCTGCAGAACAAATTATGGCAAACTTAACGGATCCAAAATACACACTTATGTCACAGTTTGTGTGGGTCAGGAATCCGGGCACTGCTTAGCTGGGTTCTCTGCTCAGGGTCTCTCCCAGGCTGCAATCAGGGAGGTGGCCAGGGCTGGGGTCTCATCTGAGACTCAGCTGAGGAAGGATCCTCTTTCCAGTTCATGTGGTGGTTGGCAGGATACAGTTTCCTGAGGGTTGTTAGTTAGTCTGAGGGCCTCACCTCCTTGCTGGCTGTTAGCCAGAGATCCTGCACTGTTTCTTGCCATGTGGGCCTCTCCATAAGGTGGCTTGCTTCATCAAAGCCAGTGAGAGTCCATAGAGAGAGTCTCCAGGCAAGATGGAAGTTACAATCTTCTGTAACATAATCACAGAAATGACATGCCCATCACCTTTGCAGCATCTACTGATTAGAAATAAGGTACAGTCCTGCCTACTCTCAAGTGGAGGGGACACAGAGGTGTGAACACCAGGGATAATTGGGGGCCGTTGTGTATGCCTTTTGGTATGCACATGTGCACGTATCTCTTGGGTATATATCTAGGAGTAGAATTTCTGGGTCACACATACGTCTGGCTTTACGAGATTCTGCCAAACATTTTTCCAAAGTGCAGGTACCCTCTACACTCCCTCAGCAGGCTATGAGCTTCCCAGTTAGAGCACATGCTTTCAATACACTCCTCCCCTCTCTCCTTACAGAAGGGGTGTTTGAGCTGGGGCTCTTTGGGACGACAGGTCCTAATTCTAGCCCCATGTCCGAATCACTGAATTCCCGGGCCGCTTCGCCAGACATTCTGATCATTTCAGGGCTCAGATACAAACTGGAGGGTCCACTCCATGAGGCGAGGATCCCTGTATCCTTGGTGCCCGGAGCAGTACCTGGCAGCAGTACCTGTCAAGTACCAGGTAGCTGGCACTCAATAAATGTTTTTTTGATTAAGTGAATGAGTTTAGGAAATATTGTTCAAGAGATGAGCCCCAGGGTGGGTATAAGCTGCTTAAATGGGAAGGAAACTCTGTTGTGTCTGAGGCTGTGTGCATTCTTCTGGGAAGAGGGCTCAGAGCCTCAACCAGGTATGTCCCCAACAAAGGTTAAAGCCCGCTGTGATTGGCTACTGTCCGGCTTAGGTATTTTATCACATGAAGAAAGAACTGGTCCCGGGGTAGGAGGCATGGGAACTGTGGACAAGGTCCCATGGTCCTTAGAAGTAAAAAGCGAGACAGCGCTTTCCTGGGGTGGCTCATAAACTGAGACCTTGCTTGATTTGACCTTTGACCCATGGTAGCTCTTTTGGTACATCTAGCCACTGCCTGGCCTCCTGGTATCCTCTCGGTGTCTGTCTGTTGAACAGAAAATTCCAGAAGGCCTCGGTGCCCTGAGTTTCCATCAGCGGCAAGCCAACATGAGCCCTAGCTTTTGAAAAACCCCTTTCAATCAATAGAAAGCCTCCCAGTTTATCTGGTTTGAGATGACCTCATCCTTTGTCACCTTCTCTCTTGTTTTCTGGAGGTTTCTCAGCGTCTTGCTGCTGTCTGCATTCTTTTCTCATGTGAACAGTGTACCTATTTTGGGCATTTTGTCATTGTTGTTTTGGGTAATTCCCGTCACACATTTTTTGTATTCCTTTCCAGTCAGATCAACCTCATGCCTCTCTAGACATTTCTTCTCAGGTTTCCTCTGAATCATTTCGTTTGGTCTAAATATGTCCAGTGTTTCCTCCTTCCTCACTGCACTCCACATAGACCCTCTCTCTTCCCCGGAACAACTGTTCTTTTCTTTCGAATCCCTTACCCAACTCCTCATCTTTCACCATGTTTTCTGACTTCTCCTAAGAACTGATTGTTTTTTGAAACTTAAGCCTCAAATATCATCCCTTCTAATCTGCGTCTGAATTTGGATCACGGTCAAGAAGCAGGCGAGACAGGAACGTGGCTGGGTAATTAGGATCCTCAGCAGAAGGGCTGAGTGTTCATCGGTGGCGGGGTGGTCAGAGGGGCCTGGGGATGGAGCGAGAGGTATCTTCTTCTGCCTCGGGTAGGGCTTAGGGTGGGGTTGTCAGGAAAACGCTAAGAAAAAAGGAACCATTTGACTTGAATTCTGAAGGATGAGTAGGATTTCAGGAGGCAGAGCAGGGAGAGAAGAGGATAGTCTAAGGAAGGAGCAGTGGGAATGGAGGCTAGAAGATGAGCAATCAGAGAAGCTAGGTACAGTAGTACAGAAGGAGAGGGGTGGCCAGGTGCTGAGACCACAAGCTGAAGGTCCATGGTCAGCCCTCAGATATGTTTGTCTGGCTTTCCCAGTGTGTTAAAAGACTTTTAATTAGTTGCTGAAGGAATAGGCCTCTTTCTGTGGAGTGACAGAGAAACCTATTCAAATTGTCTTTAGCATGAATGCAAATTCACTGGTTACCAAAAATGAAAAGTCTAGAGGGAACCTCTGGGTTCAGGCTCAGATGATTTCATGAGGCCTTGGCCTCTCTCCAGCTCTCAGGGATTCTTTGAACCATGTGGATCCAACCTTAGACAGAATCTCTCTATAATGGTCACAAAAAGGTGGCCGAAGCTCCAGCCCTTACATATTCTCAGCTTTGAATTCCATAGCGAAGGATAAGAGTCTTTTTCCTAAGCTTCCCTCAATGGCCTCACTGCTTCTCATTTTCTCTGGGTGGGTCAGAAGGCCATTCCTGAGCCAATTATTGTGGCCCAGGAGACTGCTCTGATTGGCTGAGCTTGAGCCAACATGCCCATCCCTGCAGCCAGAGGTGGAATCAACACCATCTCTGAGAAACTGGACTGAGACTAGGAGAAAGGTGTTGTCCCCAAAGGGGGATCATAACACCATAATATTTTAGAAGAGAGGTGAATTGTTATTAGGTGACAAAAACCAGATGTCTACCACAGTAGCCAACATGTACAGATCATTGACATCTGGATTTATGCCTTTTTTTGGGAAAATGGGAATATCTGGCAATACCTGGACTTTCTTCTTGTATATAGATCAACAATCTGCTGGGGCTGAGAAGAGGCTCCCTCTTTAGATACAGCCTATGTTCTGCCTGCCCAATGCACTGCTCATATTTCCTCTCTGGCTCCTGGAAGCACTTGAATTTTTATTGCCAGCATAATTTGATTCTGTAAAGAAATCTGTTTTTCCCACTAGAATGGAAGAGCCAAATGTACAGGGGTCAAATAGCTCTCCTGTGCTCCCACAAACTCCTGAGGACAAATGCCTGGCCATTTTTGATAGTCTCATTCCTTGCTCATTTTAAAAGCCTTCTTTAAAAAAAATATTGAATACATAGTGATTTTAGAATCTGTTCTCTGATAATTCCAACATCTGAAGTCTTTGGGTGGGAGTGGCGGGGGGGTGGTGTCTCAAAGTCTTGTTTGTTGTTTCTGCTTACTCTGGCTCATACTGACTTATTGCTTGGATGTTTAGTAATTTGACTGTGATCTCATTCTTGATTGAACTTAATCTGTGGGAATCCTGAGGGGTCTGATTCCTGGCTGCTTTTCTCTGGGAAGTCTTTTTTGTTTGTTTCAGCTGGATGTCGGGGATGCTAATAACCTCTGAACACTGACATTTATTTCCTCAACTTGGAGTTTTCCCACTGAATACATGGAGTGTAAACTTGAGCCCCAGACCCACATGGTTACAAACCTTCAGGGTGATCATCATCATCATCAGTATTGTGGCCATTATTAGTTTTCCCCTCCAGAACCACATTGAAAACTACAGGTTTTCATAGGCTCCCCTTTCTGAAAGACCAGAAAAAAAGAAATTTTTAAGCCCTCCTCTTGCCAGGGTGTGGAGCATCTTTGAGGGTGCCAGCTTAATACAGGCATCTTAGACTTGGTTAGCTCACTTTGCAAGGCCCAAGGCTTAATCTCCCGCTTCCTGCACTTATTAAATGCAAATGGCTTCCTCATTTGCTTACGCTTGGTTGTAGCTCACTCTGTTTGTGTTGTGTGTCTGTATGTTCCTTTGAGATTGCCTACATAAAAATTGTTTTTTATTATGGGATTTTGGAAACACACACAAAACTAGAGAAGCCTGCGATTAACTCCATGTATTCATCATCCAGCTTCAACATTTTCCCAGTGTTCTTTCATTCTTTTTTCTTCCTTTTTGAGTTTTTTTCTAGGTTAATTTAAAGCAAGTTGTGTCATTTCACCCATAAAGACATCCTAACTGAAAGGACTTTTTGTTCCTTTACATTATCCCCGCCTGGACATTATCACAGCTAAAAATACTTATAATCATTCCTGAATATCATCTAATATTCAGTCCATGCTCACATTTCCTTGATTCTCTCAGAAATATCTTTTTTACTGTTGGTTTGTTAGAATCAGGATCCAGACAATGTCCACACATTACACTTGGTTGTTATGTCTCTGACATGTCTTTAATTCTGTAACAGCAACTCCCTGCCCCTGACCTTTTTTATCCCCCAGCCACTGATTTGTTGGAGAAACTGGGTCTTGTGTCCTGTAGAATATTCACATCCTGGATTTGGCTGATCACTTCTTCTTGGTTTCAGTTAAGTTGTTCCTCTTTTCCCCATGTTTCCTGTAAACTAATAGTTAGATCTAGAGGACTGAGGAGATCAAAGTCTTTTTGTTGTCCAGACGCCTTCCTAGGCGGTACTGTGTGATCCATCCTGCATCACACAGTGAGCCCATAATGTCTGGTCATCCTGTTTTTAACGATATTGAGATTGAATGGTAGGTCCAATGCTAACAGACTGAGCCATCCATTACAAAGTCCCCAACGGCTTTTTTTCCCCCATAATTAACATTTTTAATTTTTCATTATGGTAAAATATACATAACATAACATTTACCATCTTAACCATTTAAACATATACAGTTCACTAATGTTAAGGATATTCACATTGTTGCTTAACCAACCTCCAAAAACTTTCCATCATGTAAAACCGAAACTGTGTACCCCTTAAACAACTACACTCCATTTTCCCCTTACCCCAGCCCCTGGCAACCACCCATCTATTTTCTACTTCTATGAATCTGGCTTCGCTAGGGACCTCATATAAGTGGAATCATACGGTATTTGTCTTTTTAGTGACCGGCTTCTTTCACTTAGCATAATATCCTCAAGGTTCATCCATGTTGTAGCATGTGTCAGAATGTCCTTCCTTTTTAAGGCTGAATAATATTTCCTTGTGTGTATATACCTTGTTTTATCCATTCATTTGTAAATGGGCACTGGAGCTCATCCATCAACTTTTTACCTAATAGTTTTAGCGTCCTTTGAGGATCATTCCCTGGATCCGTATTTCTTGTGGGGTCACAGATTTGTGATTTTTTTCTGATTGCTACTCCTTTGGTAATTATTAGCTAGAATCCTTCATCAACCATTTGTTTATTTGTTTATCATAAACTACAGTTGGTTCAGGGAAGGCAGAATAAGAGATTGGTTCTTTCCTCCTATGTGTCATTATTCAAAGAAGCAACTGCCAAAGTGACCAGTGAGTTTTAAAAAATATCATTAGGAGTCTTTGATTTAAACAGTGTAGATGTGTTTTAATCCACTGAACTCATTGTGTGGTTTGAGGCTCGTACTATGCCACCTCAGGGGTTCATGCAGGTTGGCTCCCGTGTTTCTGTTTTTCCAGGTGGAAACTGCACAGTGCTTACTTGTAACCCCCTGTGTCTGTATCGCGTTGGTTGGTCTTTAGACAGACAACTCTGCCTCTCCGTTTTCCTTCGCTGTACAAGGAAGTTGGACAACATGAGCTCTGGCACCATTCCTGTTCAAAACTCTCCCTTCTGTAGCATTTTCATTACATAGAACATTATGGTTTAGTCATTTCATTCTTCCAGTCCTGTGACTGAATGCAGTTACCAACCCCTTCCTTTCAGAAACATGAAAATTGCCACCCTGCTGATACTGTTTTTATTCTACTTCTCCATACTGCATTTTCCCCCAGTAGACTGAAAGCTGTACCTCTCAGTTAGGGACATTTTGCCTCCCAGGGGACTTTTGACAATGTCTAGAGACATGTTTGATTGTCACACCAGGGAGGAGCTACTGGTATCCAGTAGGTAGAGGCCAGGGATGCTGCTAAACATCCTACAGTGCACAGGACGGCCCCCCCTCACATAAATGCTCTCCGGCACCAAATATCATGAGTGCCAAAGCTGAGAAACCCTGACTTGAAGAAATCCATAGAGATAAACTCATATTCCTCTTACTTATATGTTTCAGTGAAAGGAAGTACATATAAAAATGTACACATCTGAGAATTCAGCTATACATGACGTAGGACAATGAGATCGTCTGTTTTTAACCTACCCATAGAATTTAGTCATTTGATGTGCATCTCCTTACTGTTTCCCCTTCAATCTTATTTCTGGCTCCTATTCTACCCCTTGAGACCTTTCTATTATTGGCCTGAGGGAAGGTTAATGGACAATTTTTACTGCTTTCAGGTCAATGGAAAAATCTTAGGTCTTAAATTTTTTTTTTTAGACTCGGGAAATAAACATCAAAATCAACTTTTATCGTAAATAGCAGTTAGATATTTTTGGTCCCAATTCCTCTTTGCCATTTTAATTCATTGAGTGGATATTTTCAATAAACTTAGCATTACCTTTCAAATTATTGCTCTCTTCTGCTCACAGCATCTCCTGTGAGATGTGTATTCCTGAATCCTTCTCTCTCATGCTTTTGTGCTGATTTAAAAGAACCCACTTGGTGCTAAAATGAATTTTTCATTGGCAACTGCTAGAATGGTGTGTCCTTTCCTAATCAAAAAGTCAATTTGTGGGCTCATACTTTGAATCTGATGTTCAAAACAGACAACTAATTTGTCAGAAACAAAAAAAAAATGCAGCTTTTATCTTTTTTGTGGTTGTTGTTCAGCTTTGAAAGAGGCAGCATTTAGATAAGGCAGGTACATTTATTTTTATTTTTGGCTGCGTTGGGTCTTTTTTGCTGCGCACTGGCTTTCTCTAGTTGCGGCGAGCGGGGGCTACTCTTCGTTGCGGTGCGCGGGCTTCTCATTGCAGTGGCTTCTCTTGTTGCAAAGCACGGGCTCTAGGCACATGGGCTTCAGTAGCTGTGGCACGCGGGCTCAGTAGTTGTGGCTCACGGACTCTAGAGCACAGGCTCGGTCGTTGTCGCACATGGGCTTAGTTGCTCCGCGGCATGTGAGATCTTCCCAGACCAGGGCTCGAACCCAAGCCCCCTGCATTGGCAGGCAGATTCTTAACCACTGTGCCACCAGGGAAGTCCAGGCAGGTACATTTATTCACTTGTTTATATCAAGTATTCACACAATTTCTCTTACCAACACATATATTCACAGCTTGTCAAGTTTTACCCAAAAAGTGAAGGAAAAAGCTTGCTATCCCATTATTATATGATTTTTCTCTCTTTTGTGTTTTGTTAAAGTAGATGCTGATGATTTTTCTTGACTGGACATATCATCAAGGATGCTTTCTGAAATAAGTCATCTTGATGATAAACACTAAGGACATTTTCTTGCATTTAAAGTTCCCATGCACCTCTCCAATTTTATACAGTATTGAGCCTAGGTTATCTCTGAGATGCATGCTGTATTGTTTGACATTGGTTCTTTTTTCTGATAAGGAAGACCTATAGCCCAGAAGGCTTTTTGCCATAACTTTTGCTTCCCAAATTGTATTCTAGTTGGTTTTCTTGTGGTTATTCACCCTCCATTAGTTCCAAGTATGCTTTTAAATAATCTAAAATTTCTCCAAATCAATTTGAGTTTGTAACTACTACTGACTCTTTTCTTTCCCACATTTTTTATATTACAATTAAATGCCAGGTTTTAATGCACAGAGTTGGGACTGGAGATAGAGAAAAGGAGAAAGGGAAGAGAAGTCTGTTTATATCATGCCATGGAGAAT
This sequence comes from Hyperoodon ampullatus, assembly GCF_949752795.1. Lineage (NCBI taxonomy): Eukaryota > Metazoa > Chordata > Mammalia > Artiodactyla > Ziphiidae > Hyperoodon > Hyperoodon ampullatus. Next base: position 12,216,450 of record NC_136915.1, on the reverse strand, counting down.
TTGATTTATAGTTCTGGACTGGGGAGGGATAGGAAAACAGTCTTTGTAAAAGACTGTTTCTTTAAAGGAAAATGGTAAGTACCACACTCAGACTGGTCTCCAAGGATGATTGTTTCCTGCTTCTTTCTTATGGAACTGACACCGGGTGGCCAGGCTCTCTGCTGGGAATCCTCACTGCCCAAGAGAATGGATTTTCCTTTGTTCAGGGCAGCGTTTTTCAAACTGGGCCCCATTGACTGTGGGGTAGAACAGTTCTTTGTTGTGGGGACTGTCCTATGCATTGGTGGGTGTTTAGCAGAATCCCTGCTCTCCTAGATGCCAGCAGCAGCTCCCCCTCTGGCTACTGTGACTTTGCCAAATGTCCACTGGGGGGCAAACCAAATCCTGCTTGAGAACCACTGATCTGAGGTGAGAACATTCAGTTCTGGCGTTGGCTTGAATCCTTAACAGTGTCAATGCAAGCTGAGAACGTTTTGTCACATGTTGCATCTGGGAGCTGGTCGGCTTGTATCAGCATGTCATCCACCTAACTGCCTTCCTGGAAAGTGCAGAGTTCCAGGGGTCTGATGAGACACATGGCAGTCAGGTGGGTTGGTCCCAAGGAAACTCCTGTTGCCAGGGCTACGTTTTAAAGATGTCTGGTGCACGTGTATACATGTTCTCTCGAGTGGCTTTTCTGGAGAAATTTGCATGTGTGTATTGTGTGCTCGTATTTCCCTATCTTTCCCTCCCTCTCTGGGTCAGCTTGCTTCACAATGTCCAAGGAGAGCAGGTTTCCTGACCACTACTCTCCTTCAGTTATTGGAGGATCTGAGCCTGATGTGCTGTGGCTCGCTGTCACGTACCATCCCATCTTCAGGCACTCTGGGACATCGCTTCCTAGGCCAGCTGCATTGCTCCAAAGAAACCGGGGAATGGCTTTCTCCTGTCGGCTCAGCATGAAAGGTGCTTCTTAATGGTCTGACGGTGCCTTGCGAACCACCACCCACACAGGTGGCAAGAACTTTGGAAAGCATCCACCCCTCTGCCATGAGGCTGTCATGAGGGGGTGCAGTCTTCCCATCAGAGGCACACGCTTCCCTGTCGGGGAGTGGACACAGGGGGGTCTGAGCTGGAGGTTCCAGGCGCCTGTGCCTGGCTCATCCTGCACCCATGAACTTGATTCTACCCCGCTGCCCACGGCCACCACTGCCAGGTGCTGCTGGGCGATCTTAGTGGCTTGCCCTTACTAGTGATCTGCGATCTGAATGCCACCTAGCGAGAAAGCTGATGGACGACTTCATCAATGAGCTGTAGGACTATGGGCAACCCTTGTCTGCTCTGGGCCCGTTTCTCCCCCTGCAGAATATCAGATGTGGCTCCATCACCATTCCCTGCAGGGTGTTCTGTGAAAGCTGACCCTGGAAGATGCTCTGTGGGGAAAAAGAGTTTTGTGGCCAAATGGGTTTGGGAAATGTGACGTCATACAGCATCTGTTTGGAGATTCATAATGTGCACAAACATTTGAGAGATTTTCTGGAATTCTCTGCACCCAGATATCCATGTGGCTCACTCGTCACTTTTCTGCAATGTTATTTCCCTCGAGACTTTTCCTGATCACCCAGATCTGTGATCCCTTCTCATCTATCCTTTACCCTGCCTCATTTTTCTTCACAGCACTTCTCATTTTCTGACATTGCATCATATTTTCATTTATTGGTTTATTTTATGTCCCCCCTCCACCCAAGATGTGCCCTCTGTGTCAGCAGGGACTTGATCCATTTGTTGCAGATTATCCCTAGCATGTGACCCATAGTAGGTGCTCAATAAAAATGTGTTGCATGAATAGACTGTTTAACTTGGAGATTCCCAAATGTAGCTAATCAGGGACGTTTTCCCATTAAAATCCTGGGAAATGTGCTTGGGGACTCACCAGGAAGAGGGTGGCTAAAATCCTGATGGCCGTGGTTCCTAGTACCAGCCACTTAGTTCTGAGTACACAGACAACTCGGCGTTAGACTGAAAACAAACAAAACGGACGTCATGAGAGTTGCCATCACGTGCCTTGAGGAACCAAGCCTTGTGCAAGGCTGACCCCAGGGCTGCCTCAACTGGTCTTACCTACGTGGCCCTGCTGCCGTTTTCCTGAGATGGCTTTATATGAAGATTCCTTGCAAACTATTGGTGGCGCCTGTTGAATTTTCCCAAAACACGTTTTCAGAAATGAGTGTGAGGCTCACACTTGGAGAAGTGTTTGAATCTTCAAGTTCTCCATCAGGAGACTGTGGTCTAGTCACAGCCACCACGTGGCAACTCCCCCCCGCACCCCCGCCTCCACTCTGTGTCAGGTGTAGCTTTGGCACTTTGCCTGTGGTTTCCTCAGGTGCTCAAAATTAGGAGACTCCAGGGCTTCCCTGGTGGCGCAGTGGTTGGGAGTCCGCCTGCCGATGAAGGGGACGCGGGTTCGTGCCCCGGTCCGGGAGGATCCCACATGCCACGGAGCTGCTGGGCCCATGAGCCATGGCTGCTGGACCTGCGCATCTGGAGCCTGTGCTCCACAATGGGAGAGACCACAACAGTGAGAGGCCCGCGTACCACCAAAAAAAAAAAAAAAAAAAAATTAGGAAACTCCATTTTGCTGGTGTAGAGAGGAAGGCTCAGAGGGATCCAATTATTTGCTCACGATCATCCTTCTAGGAAGCAGCAGTGCTTGGATTAAAACAAAGTCCTCCCCAGTTGAAAGCCCATCTCTCGCCCTCTGTGCTTGCATACAGAACAGGGGCAGTCCTTTTGTACCTCCACAGTTAAATACTCAGCACAATTTGTCCTAGGAGCTAAATGGGCCTGGCCAGGGCCCTTAAGGCAACAAATGAGACCAGTAATCCTCAGAAGGGCTCTTTGTGTACTGCCCATTTATGGCCTGTGCTTTGATGGATCCATTCATTTCCAGGGATAAAGCTGTGTCCCATTTTCAGTTTTGCTCCACAGTTGTGGGTTTAGTTTAGATTTCCCATCTCACACGTGTTCATCCAGAGCCAAGGCGTCTCAGAACATTTGGCATCAAGCAACAGAAACCCACTGCAACTCGTTTAAGCATAAGATAGGACTTTATTGAAAGTAGCCTGGGGCATCCTATAGGACAGTGAGTGAGGCCAGGCTAAGGAGAGCCCAGAACTATCTCTTTCTCTGAAGGACTGTTTTCTCCGTGAACCTCTGCTTCATGAGTCTTGCAGACCAGCTTTCTCTGTGCACGTGGCTCCCTGGTGGCTTTCAAGTTTATTAGATCCAGTGCAAGTAGCCAGTCCAAAATGACCATGGTCATTGTCACCCAAGGCCACGGGACCCACTTTGGGAAACACTGTTCAAGCAAGGACCCTTCCCATGGAGAGCTGGGCTTCATGCTTTATCCCCAGAACCCAGAACAGTACCCTGGCACATATCTGTGGAGCTCCATACTTATCTGTGGGTGGATGCAGCTGACTTAGCTGCACACACACACCAGGCAGCGCTCTGCACTGCAGTCACAGTTGTGCTCCAACACGATCTTTTATCTCAATCATCTGCTTGTGGCTCCCCTTTTCAGAACTGTAACTGGTCTGAGAAAAGTGAAAATCAAAATTGAGACCAGGTGGAGTATCCACTGTGGGCCCAGCACTGCCTGATATGATGCAAAGGCAGGGCCCGCCTTCAAGGACATGGACTATATTTAGGATCCGACCTTAAAAGGGGAATTTATTGGGAGGACACAGCATTTCTTGTAGAACCCAGGGGCAGAAGTACAGCTGGGCTTTCCAAGGCATCAGGACCAAAGACCAGAAAGTCATCAGGACACAGCTATGTCTGAGGTCTCATCCTCATGTCAGCCTCTTTCAGCAGTCAGCTTCTCTCTGTGCTGAGGTACGTCCCCTGCTTCACTCCCCTGTGGCCCCTTAATCCCTGATACCACATTGCCCAACCCAGGACCTGGGAGAGATGAGCCTAGCCCAGCCCAGCTTCTGATTGGTTCTCCTGGGTCAGGTGAACACATACCTATCAGCTGTGACTTGAGAGGGTGGAGGTCACATGGCACCAATATGGCTGCTGAGATTCCTCCTTTTGGGTGGGGTGGGAGTGCTGGGGGGAATTTTCTTTGCTCTTTCATAGCCCTGGGGCGAGTTAGGGCCCAAGAACAGGTGAGGTGGGTGGCTTTTGATTTTTCTCCCCTGTCTCTGCCTTTCTTATATTTAGTCTAAGAACAAAAACACGGCGGAGAGGAAAGGAAGGGCCAGGGTCTTTCTTCTGGTTTTTACCTTTTTAGCTTTTTCTGTAGTGAAAAGATAGAGAGCTCTGAGAAGTCTGAACCAGTGAACAAGCAGGACGAGTGTGCCTTCGGGAATTTTGAGGTGAAGGTGACCTCCTGCTTTGGTTTGAATTTACTCTTGCAGATAACTTCCTTGTCTTCCTAGGCACTATTCAGGGCTCCAGCCTATTGCTACCATTCCCAGCTAACATTCTCCCTGCCTTCCTTTTAGACGGAGGTGCATCCATGCTCCATATTTTACGTACTAAACATCCATGAGCTATTCTCTGAACAACGTGAATAATTTTCTACTTGATAGTTTCCACACATACAATACAACTAAGGTCCTTTGTGCAATTCCCACAGCACTCCTGCCGTATAGGAAGAGTCCAGAAGTGTTCAGATCAAAGTGGGGGGCTGGTCTCTAATGAGTTGAAGATTGAGCCCCGTGTTGGTTTGCTAAACACAGTGATGAATTCCCACAAGCTAAGTGGCCTAAAACAACAAACGTATTCTCTCATGGGTCTGGGGGCTGGAAGCCCCAAATCAGCATCAGCTGGGCTGCAATCAAGGTTTTTCAGAAGGACCAAACTCCCTTGGATGCTCTAGGGAGGAGTCCATCCCTTGCCTCTTCCAGCTCTGGTGGCTGCTGGCATCCGTTTTTTCTTTTTTTTTTTTTTCTCGCTATGTAGAATTCCCATCTAGGGAAATACAATAATTTATATGTGCATTTTCCTGTTGGTGGACATTTAAATTGTTTCCAATTTTCAATATGATTTCTTTTAAAAAAATTTTTATATACTTTTTCAAGGTTACTTTACATTTACAGTTATTACAAAATATTGGCTATATTCCCTGTGTTGTACAATACATCCTTGAGCCTATCGTACACCCAGAAGTTTACATCTCTCACCTCCCCACCCTGCATTGTACCCTCCTCCCCCTCCGTGCTGGCAATTAGTTTGTTCTCTATATCTGTGACTCTCCTTCTTTTTTGGTATATTCGGTAGTTTGTTGTATTTTTTACATTCCATATATAGGTGATATCCTACAGTATTTGTTTTTGATTGACTTATTTCACTTACCACAATGCCCTCCAAGTCCACCCATGTTGCTGCAAATGGCAAAATTTCGTTCTTTTTTAAGGCTGAGTAGTATTCCATTGGTTATATGTACCACATCTTCTTTATCCATTCATCTCTTTTAAATTTTTTTTTTTTTTTTTTTTGCGGTACACAGGCCTCTCACTGTTGTGGCCACCCCCGTTGCAGAGCACAGGCTCCAGATGCACAGGCTCAATGGCCATGGCTCACGGGCCCAGCTGCATCGCAGCATGTGTGATCTTCCTGGACCGGGGCACAAACCCGTGTGCCCTGCATCAGCAGGCGGACTCCCAACCACTGCGCCACCAGGGAAGCCCCTATCCATTCATCTCTTGATGACACTTAGGTTGCTTCCATATCTTGGTAATTGTAAATAATGATGCTCTGAACATTGGGGTGCATGTATCTTTTCAAATACATGTTTTTGAAAACACGTATTTTTGTGTTTTTCAGATTTATACCCAGGAGTTGAGTTTCGAGGTCATATGGTAGTTCTATTTTTAGTTTTCTGAGAACCCTCCATACTGTTTTCCACAGTGGCTGTGCCAGTTTACATTCCTACCAACACTGTACCAGGGTTCCATTTTCTCTAAAAATTGTAAATTTTCTTCCTAGGGGTAATTGAGATGGTAGCTCAATAATAACATAAGATCAGGTGAAGTCTAAAGAAATTTTAGAAAACCTGTATAAAGTAAGAAAACATCTGTTCGCTGGCATCTGAATATTAGAGAGACACCAAGACATGTGGGCCAAGTTCTGGAGAGAAGGGAAACACAGACGCAAGCTTGACATTTGGTGCAGCTTTTCTCCTTGGGGCATTTGCTGATTCAAATCTTACAGCCTAGGAGCTGAAAAGCCAAGGAGTTCAAAAGACTCTAACCACAGAAGCTGCTGGCATCCCTTGACTTGTAGGTGCAGCACTCTAGTCCTGCCTCTGTGCTCACTGCCTCCGCCTCTTCTTTGTATATAATCTCCTCCTGTCTCTCACTTATAAGTACACTTACAGATGGCACTTAGGGCGAGGATAGTCTCAACTCAAAATCCTTATATCTGCAAAACTTTACCTTGTAAGGTAACATTCTCAGGTCCCAGGGATTAGAGCCTGAGATATTTGGGGCCACCAGGAAGCCCACTGTAAGCCCTAAACGTCTTCTCTCCTGAGGAAGGTCTAGGCTGGGCAGAAACCCCGACAGACATCTACCAGAGGCCAGATTGAGAGCCCTTTTAGAAGGTCATTTCTCAGCTCATTGGGAACCTTGCTATTGCCGTTTTATTCTTTTTCTTTTCTTTTCGGTACGTGGGTCTCTCACTGTTGCGGCCTCTACCGCTGCGGAGCACAGGCTCTGGACACACAGGCTCAGCAGCCATGGCTCACGGGCCCAGCCGCTCGGTGGCATGCGGGATCCTCCCGGACCGGAGCACGCACCCGTGTCCCCTGCACTGGCAGGCGGACTCTCAACCACTGAGCCACCAAGGAAGCCCTGCCCTTTCTTTTTTCCTCCTGTTTGTCCTCAACAGGGGGAAGCATTAAGAGTAAATGAGGGGCTTCCCTGGTGGTGCAGTGGTTAAGAATCCGCCTGCCAATGCAGGGGACACAGGCTCGAGCCCTGGTCCAGGAAGATCCCACATGCCGCAGAGCAACTAAGCCCGTGCGCCACAACTACTGAGCCTGCGTTCTTGACCTGTGAGCCACAACTACTGAAGCCTCCATGCCTAGAGCCTGTGCTCCGCAACAAGAGAAGGCCATGGAATGAGAAGCCCGCGCAACACAACAAAGAGTAGCCCCTGCTCGCCACAACTAGAGAAAGCCCGGGCGCAGCAACGAAGACCCAGTGCAGCCATAAATTAAAAAAATAATAATAATAATAATAAAATAAATGCATTAGCAGATTTTGGCTTTCCTCTCATCGTTAGTGTATTGCTTTCATTCCTAAGACCCTAAAAAATTGGAAACCACTCCACTTACCAGGAACACACTTTGCAACACGGATCCAGGGGAAGCTGTTTTCTTCCGTAGACACTTCATGACCCCGGTTTCCACAAGAGCAGGCACTGCTGGCTCTGTCAAGTTGCTGGAGAAGGGCACCTTATCTGCAAAGTCACAAATCCAAATGGGCCCCCATTGGCAAGGGTGGAACGAAGTTGTTTGGCTTAGCTTCTTGGGGGATCAGAAGATTGGGAGTTCTGGGGGGGACTGCAGGTACCTTGCTGTCCCTTGGTACAACGTCAGGGGAAAGAAAGGTCGCTGGTAGCTTCTCAGAGCTACCAGTTGGGGCTGTGCAGAGCGTCTTAGTAAATGCCATTTTGGTTGCAAATAACAGAAACTCAAACCGGCTGAAGCAAAAAAGGGGACATCTACGGGGAAGAAAAGATGGCTCCTGCCTGTCCAGACTCCTCAGCTTTGCTTGCCCTTTGATTCTCTAACCTTCCGCATTTCCTTTCAGTAAACTCCTTTTCTGTTTAAGTTAGCCCCAGGAGATTTCTGTTGGTTGCAACCAGAGAATCTTGAGTGATACAAAAAGTCCTAGTGGAACCCAAGGGCAGGCATCGGAATGGGCCTTTCCAAGGAAAGAAACCAGGAACCAGAAAGTCATCAGGAATCAGGGCAACTTTCTGCATCAGTTGGAATGCCTTCAGCTTTTTTTTCTTTTTTTCCTTCATGGAGCTCATAATCCATTCATTTTTTCAATAAGCAATTATTGAGTATCTATCCTGTGCCAGGCACCCTGGTAGGTCTTAGAGTTCCATACAGGTATAAAATATGCCAAGAACCCTGCCCTCAAGTAGCTCACATTCTAGTGAAGATAAGACATGTGAGCACATAGAGTATATTCACAACACAGAATAAGAACAGCTATGCCATGGACACATATACACCAGCAAACATAAAATAGATAGCTAGTGGGAAGCAGCCGCACAGCACAGGGAGATCAGCTCGGCGCCCCGAGACCAGCTAGATGGGTGGGACAGGAAGGGCGGGAGGGAGGGAGATACAAGAGGGAAGAGAGATGGGAACACATGCACATGCATAACTGATTCACCCTGCCACAAAGAAGAAACCGACACACCATTGTAAAGCAACTACACTCCAACAAAGATGCAAAAAAAAAAACAAAAAAAAAAAAACAAGAGCTATGCCAGAGGGATGAAGCATGACTGTCTTCATAGACCTAGAAAGCACAGATGCAATTATCCTGGTAGAGAGGGCCTGGGCAGAGAATCGCAGGTAGGTGAACCTGTGTGCACAGAGAACATGGTATGTATGAGAAGCTGCAAGTTTTCAACATCCGTGGAGCAAAAGAGTTCTTGCAAAAGTAGTGGGAGACGTGGCTGAAGAAATCGGTTGAGGATGAAGCATAAAAAACCCACTGAAGTGTGATCTTTTTTTCCTGAGGAGGCATGGGGGAGCCATGGAAGATTTTTAAGCTGTTCGAGGACATGGTCAATTCTCTGGGTTTCAGAAAAGTCCCTCTGGAGTCTGGGATGTGGTGATAGTTCGCTGGACCTTTCACCAGCGGGCATGCTCAGTCGCTCTGGAAAGGTTTTCGCTCTGCCTTGGGAAATTTTTCACGCCGCTCTGGCAGCGGAGCTCGCCCCGCCCACGGCTTCTCCTCACTGGATTGGTTGAACTCAGGGAGGCCACCAGGAGGCCCAGTTGACCTCCCAAGTCCACACCCCCGCCCCCGCCTGTTAAGGGCGCGCGCTGCCTTCAGCTTTAAATAACAGAAACCTGGATGTGGGTAGATGGTCAAACTTTGGAGCCCCTCCCAAATGAACTCTAGCCATGTGGCTTGCTTTGTCTGATGAGATGTGGGCAAACACATGGCAGGTGGAGACTTGAAAAGTGTGCTTTGCGGCTTTCTCTCTCCTGTTGCTCTTGGAAACCTGTACCCACCACACGTGGCCTGGTCTGGCCTGCTGGGTGATGAGGGACCACACCAGGCAGAATCAGACGTCCCAGCTGAGGCCTTTCTAGACCAGGGTTTCTCATTCTCGGTACTATTGACATATTGCATCAAATAAGTCTTGGTTGTGGGCAGCTGTTCTGTGCACTGCAGGATGTTTAGCAGCATCCCTGGCCTCTACCCCTAGATGACAGTATCACCCCCACCCCAGTTTAACAACCAAAGTGTGTCCAGACATTGCCAAATGCCCCCTGGGTGGCAAAATCGCCCCCAGTTGAGAACCACTGTCCTAACCCAGCTTGCCTGACAATGACCAGGCAGGCTTGTACACGAAGCCACCCTAAACTAGCCCCAGCCAAACCAACCAGACCAGTACAAGTGGCCAGCTTGACGCATGGAATCATGAGAAATAACAGTTGCCATTTTAAGTCACTAACTTTTGAGCAGTTTGCTCCACAGCACAAACAGTTACATCTGACTACAGTGGCTGAAACTGATAGGATTGATTTATTTATACAACAGGATGTACAGAGGTAGGCAGTTCAGGTACAGTGCAGAGCACAGTGATGCCAATAGGCTCCCACCCAGGCTTTTCATGTCTTTCCACTCCACTGTCCTTTGAGGTGGGCTTTGGTCTCTTGCTCGTTACCTGGTGATCCCCAACGTGGCTGTTCCAGCTCCAAGTCCGAGCTCCAGGAGAGGAAAAGGAGACAAGGCCAAGGGACAAAGAGAAAAACTTTCTCCTAGCAAAGCCTTGCCTTTAATTCCAGAAGGGAAGAACTGCCCAGGGCCTTCACCTGCATGTCACTGGCCAGAACTGAACAACACAGCCAGGTCTAGCTGCAAGGGAGGCTGGGAAATGAGGGCATTTCGCGTGTTGCTTATACAGTAGAGGGAGGCAATGACTAAGGGGCTTGTAGTGTCTGCTGCACTCTCTGGGGGTCGTCTTGGTTTCTTCTTCTTCTTTTTTTTTTTTTTTTTTTTGCCACACGGTGTGGCTTATGGGATCCTAGCTCCCTGATCAGGGATTGAGTCCGGGCCCTTGGCAGTGAAAGCGCAGGGTGGACCGCCAGGGAATTCCCTGGGTCTTGGTTTCTTGTCTCTACCTGTTGCTTATCTATCCTGGCCATCTCTTTCTAAGACTGGCTTTGTTTCTCCAAACACAGTGGGAGAAATGGCCACCCCAGCTGGGAACTGCATCAAGACTTTCAGCTCCGGGCCATTAATGACCTGTGTGGTAACTCCGTGTCCCACTTCCAAATATCAAGGGCACAGGTGCTGATTGGCCCAGCTTGGGTTAGAAGAGAAACCTGATTGGTCTGGCTTGGGTAGCATATCTACTGATCGGCCAGTCAGGTGTGGCCAAGAGAGCAGCAGTAGGTAGGGTAAACCTGGTTGGGGAATGTGCCTTCTCAGAGAAAGGGGTGTGTGGCTGAGGAGACACCTAAAGAACCATCTAGTTCAAGGAGTGAAGAAAGGACATTGCCATTGTGGGTTGCAATGTTGATACGATAAAGATTAACACGTCCTTTGAAAGACCTCAAATACAGTGGAGTCACATAGGCATTACATTTAACTTATGCAAATTCAAATATTTGTATTCAACCAAAGTATTTTTTTCCCACACAATTTGGCTTCCAAACATGAGCCAGCTACTTAACTACTGCCTGACCAAGTGATCTTTTCTGGTGCTGGAGATTGCTGTTTTGGATTTTGGGGATATGGTACGGTATAAGGAATATGTTCTTTATGGAAAACTGCTGGGATTTTCAAGATTATTTTTAAGGTCGGGTGATGCTCACCCTTCTCACTGTGGAAGAAGTACCTTTAGTGGAAGATCATGCAAATCATTTTTCCCATTTCCTTCTAGTTTTAATCAGTAGAAAGAATGCATTTGGTTTTAAAATATCAAAATACTTTTATTGTGGCTTTTTAAAAATAAACAATAAATGATATTCATGGCTTCTGGCTCTTCCTCCTGTTTGGTTTGGTGGTCTCTGGCCGTACAAGAAAGGCAGGGAGAGAACAGATGGCTGGAGAGAAGGCAAAAATGAGGGTCTCTTCAAACACCACGGGAAAGGGGTGTGTCCACCTGGGCAGTGTGTGTTCTTTGATGACTGGGTCCTTGGTCTGTCCTGATGGCCTGGGTCTTGACCTACTGGGCTGTCTTGGTGTGGCAGAATGGGCAGCGTGAGATGGAGTTAGAAACCTGGGTTCCAGACCCAATTCTTGAATTTACTAGCTGTGTGACTTCAGACGTGCCATTTAACCTCTCTGGGCCTCAGCTTCCTCATTTGTAAAATGGGGAACATAATGCTATTTACCTCCCAGGGCTTGAGAGAGGATTAGACGAGAAGTGTTTTGAACACCGCAGAGCGCCATATAAACATGACTCACTGTTATGGAAGCGATAAAACGGGTTGCTGTTCACATTGATTCTAATAAATTCAGATATAAATGCACTCTACCATGGCCCCAACAGCCCTGAGGTTACCATTCTGTCCTGTGGCCCCAGTACACGCCCTGGGTTTTCTCAACTGCGGGCTTCTCAGAGCTCCTTGGAGGTGTGACATTTGGGTTTGTCACTACCCAAACACATAATTGCATCTACCAGGCCTAGGAGTCTGAATTTCAAACTTATTCTTCATACGCCTGCGTATGTTTACATTCATAATATCTGTGAAAAGAACCCCTCACCTCACACACTCCAAAATACAGTATTGTGCAAAATACCAGTCTAGGAAGCAACACACTAGGGTAGCAACCATTAATGTCCTAAAAAAGCATCTTAGTAGTTTGACGCAGAAGAGTTACACTGACTCACGGAGGATCACGCGAGGCCCAGCGGGACAAGGTTTCTAGTTCCTTCCACCAGGTTTAGAAAACAGAAGGCTCTGGCTGGATTTGCTGGACATTTTTCTCTTCAGCATCTCCCTTCCTTGGTCCATCTTTGGGGTGCCTTTTCTGGCTCCAACCTACAACAAGCAAGAGCAACAAATGCCCAAACTCTATAATTGTAGGGAGATCCCCAAATAGTTCTCAAATGGCATTTTTTTTTACACAAAATAAAATCTTTGTTGTAAAAAATATTTATATACACACATAGACGTGAGCAAAACGAAGGTAAAATGATCCACCATTATCACACTACCCACAGGTAACCTTATTCACATTTTGGTGTACACTCTTCCAGATACACAGATAATGTTTTCTTCTGACTTTTGGATCTTTTTTTGAACCAGGAGTTTCTGATTATAGGCAATTTCATTGGGATGGACTTTCTCTCGAAAAGCTGTTACTGAACTGAATGCCTTATGTCTCTGATGTCTTAGGAGGGTAAAATGCAGCATACTCTAGGGGGTCTGTCTAACCCTTTTCTGAGCACTACTCCTGGATCCAGGCAGCCATGTGTGTGACTCTGTCCCTGGTCATAGCTGATCGGGCACTTGGCACGGGCTGGGCTTTTAAGATGGTCACTCCCAGGATTTGGGGTTATGGGCTCTAAGATGCTACTTGCTTCCTGGGCTGGTCCTTTGAACTGGGGGACCGTGAGGTCATTCCTTCCTGTCACATGACTGGAGAGAGCAGAGATCAGGGGAGCCACACAGAGACACAGAGAGGAGATACGGCCTGTGTGTGCGTGTGCGCATGCTTGTGTGTGTGTAAAAGAGATGATGCCTGAGATCTGATGGCTTACCAGTTCTATTTTGAGGCCAGGCTCTCTTTCAGCTCCCAGTTTTTATGAGGCACTCACCCCTATATGCTTAAAAAAGCCCCCTCCCCCTCGTTTTTTTTTTTTTTGTTGTACGCGGGCCTCTCAGTGTTGTGGCCTCTCCCGCTGCAGAGCACAGGCTCCGGACGCGCAGGCTCAGCGGCCACGGCTCACAGCCCCAGCCGCTCCGCGGCATGTGGGATCTCCCCAGACTGGGGCACAAACCCATGTCCCCTGCATCGGCAGGCGGGCTCTCAACCACTGCGCCACTAGGGAAGCCCAAGGCCCACTCTTGGGGAAGGAGTCGCCCAAGTTACACTTGGCAAGGAACCTGGAGGAAACCTTTCTGTACTGAGGAGATCCTAGACACCAAACTTCTAAGCTCAGGATGGAGGGCAGGGAGAATGGGAAGCTGGCTCTTTGCTCTTAGCCGAAGCACCATCTGCCCTGCTTCTGTTAAAGCCAGAGGCAGCGTGAAGTTCCAGGGGGTCTCACATCTCAGAGAAGCACAATGTTCCCACAACATCCGGGACCCATCCCAATATCTCCTCTGCCATTTCACATCCCCAGGTGGTCCTCAGACAAAACCTAGATGTAGGGCAGTTTCTGCCTCCTCCCAGCTCAGTCATATATGTGAGTGAATAAGTAACAAACTTCCAGTCGTTTCCACTTTGCAGGGTGGCAAACGTCTCAGATCAAGTGGGGCCCTCAGGATGCTCTCTATCCTCTTAACATCCTGCTCTGGGGAGTAACCACCTTCTGGTCTTAGCACAAGGATGCTGGTTGAGAAGCTTATAATTTCCAAATATATCCCTCACCTAGAATATCTTCGTTTCTTCCCATGATAATATGGTTGCCTCAGCATGACTGTGGCCTTTTATCAAACTTGAATGTCTCCTCTCTCATATTCAACCAATATGTGTTTGGCTTTCTAGCTTCCTGAGAGCTCGCCTCTACTGTCTGCAAAGTGGGAACGTGGACTGGCTTAATTCCAGTTCCAGGGCTGATTAGTCAATGGCAATGTTTCAACATGTTCAAGATTTCATAGTCTTAATTCTCAACTTTGAAGAGAATTCTAGAGGATGCTTCCTTGAAATTTAAGAGAAATGCCACTGGAAATGTATCAGGTTTATTACCTGGAGGTTTATAACCTAAAGGAGGAAAAGCTAGCACTCACCTGGGTGTCAGATCTGCACTGATTCCCAGCTCTCCTACTGAGCTGTGTGGCTCTGGACAAAGAAAGTCTCTGAGCCTCAGACACCTCATCTGTAAATTGGGTATAATAACAACACCCACCCCATAGGGTTGTTGTGAAGCTTAAAAGAGATACTGTACGTCGAGTGTTTGGCTCTGTGCCTGGCACATGCCAAATGCGCAATACATAATAGATGTGGGATAAGTGTCAACTGGGCTTCCTGCTGACGTTCTAGGGTTTTCTCTCTTCTCTCTTCTGGCTCACCTGGAAATGTGAGTTCTGCATCTTTGAGTTCTTCATCAGCTCTACAAACATTCGTCTCTTTAACACAGAAAGAATATTGACAAAATTTAGCTTATGTTCTTCTTTGCCTTTTGCATCAGAGAAAAATGGATTTTTCTCAACTTTCAGATGCTACCCATTTGGATGGAATGTTGAGCCTTCCTAGGTGAGGAGGTGAGGATAGAGGTCTGCAGAAGGGGGTGTGGCTTTGGGGTAACGCTACACTGTCCTGCTGCACCTTTTAGGGAATCTCTGTTCCAGATTCCAGCAGAGAAGGAGGTGCTCAGCCAAGAAGGCTATGAAGGATACTGTATTCTTCTTGGAGGACTGATCTGCTTTAGCTGGAAGCAGAGCCTCCTAGATCAGTGGAAGAGGCTGTAGATGTCCAGTGGCTTTCCACCCAGTGGAAATGTTGAAAGCCCCAGTGGCTAACCTCCCTGGCAGGGACTACAGGGGCCTGTTGGGAGGCCAGCATCACTGAAAACCTGGAGCTTGCCGCTCCCCTGGGGTTTGATTACTATTGCTGGCCCTGATCTGCTCAAGACCCTGCACCTCAGGGGCAGCTCATCAAAGAAAGAGCATCCCCTAGGCACTGGAGACACAAAAGTGAGAGGGAACTGGGGTCTCCCTTGCAGACTGACACTCCGCAGGTGAATGTGCAGTGGTGTCAGGAAGGAGACGTTCTCCTAGAGCCCTGAGCATCCACTGAGGTCGCCAATCTGATTCCTACAGTGGCCAGGAAAGTAAAAGACGTAGGTGAAGTGAGCTGGGGTGGTGGTGGGCAGCAGCAAACACACGAGCCCAGCGTCTTTCTAAGGGGCCTGGAAGATGGAGGCTTGTGATGGTGGCTTGTGGGTCTGTAGGCCTAGGGTCGCCAGATCATCCAAGTTTCCCAGAGAAGCTGGAAATCCAGAGTATTCCAGGAAACTGCCCTATTTTGAAATGTAACTTAAAAAAAAATCCCATGAGCCAAATGGAATATATCTGTGGGCTGCCATCTTGCGACACCTGGTTCAGAACCTCCCTGCTTGGTGTCTAGTTGGTGCTCAGTAAACGTTGGAGGGGTTGCCAGATAAAATACAGGATGCCCAGTTAAATCTGAATTTCAGAAAGAAGCCAACAAATTTGTTAGTGTGAATATGCCCCGTGTAATATTTAGGACATTTATAATGAATAGCTTTTGTTGTTTATCTGAAATTAAAATTTAACTGGGCATCGTGTTTTTGGTTTGTTTGTTTTCCCCTAAATCTGGCAACCCTACCGGGTAGTCACAAAACTCAGGGAGGAAATAAGGCTGTCTTTTGGGACAGGGCATAGGTGCTTACAAGACTCTCCCATTCTCCCAGAAGGATGCTAACTCTACCCTCAGAGGACTGTCCGTGAAGGCTGATGGGCCCGTATTGAACTGACAGTTGCCCTCCAGGCATTTTCCGTGGAGAAGGCCTCGAGGCTGCAGCCACTCAGTATTTATCACAAACTCAGTTGAGACAATCACTATCCAAATTCCCAGATATTATAAAGCAGGGGTTAGTTTTAAACCAACAGCCTTCTTCTCTCCCACCCCATCCCCCCCCTTTTTGTTTGCAGAACCGTTTATCCAAGCAAAATCCCATGAGGAACTTGGGGTATAAGATAATGGAGAGCTTCTCTGGCGGGAGAAAGGTGTGT
The DNA here is from genome assembly GCF_949752795.1 of Hyperoodon ampullatus. Taxonomy (NCBI): domain Eukaryota; kingdom Metazoa; phylum Chordata; class Mammalia; order Artiodactyla; family Ziphiidae; genus Hyperoodon; species Hyperoodon ampullatus. The sequence continues at coordinate 12,200,327 of NC_136915.1, read as the reverse complement.
GTGCTTTGAGAGTCACACCTTTCCGTGGCACCCAAAGGCTCCAGGGAACCCCAGTTTGAACATTGCTGCAAAATTCCGTCCTGGATTAAGTTCCATCAGTGGGCAGCTGGGCACTGAAGGGCAGAGCCTGGCCCCTGTGCACCTGCTTTTCCTGAACTTTACTGAACACACTGGGATGTGATGAAGGGGGTGGGGGAGGGTCTTTTTCTTTAGCCTTCTTCTATCCATATGCTGCATAGGCCTGACCACATGGTTCTACTTCATCATTGTGGGCGGAAGAGCACCACCCCAAGCCCCTCCCATCCCACGCTCCTCCTACACAACATCTACCAATTATGGGGCTTCCCTGGTGGCGCAGTGGTTGAGAGTCCGCCTGCCGATGCAGGGGACACGGGTTCGTGTCCCGGTCCGGGAGGATCCCACATGACGCGAGAGCGGCTGGGCCTGTGAGCCATGGCCGCTGAGCCTGCGCGTCCGGAGCCTGTGCTCCGCAACGGGAGAGGCCACAACAGTGAGAGGCCTGCATACCGCAAAAACAAACAAACAAACAAACAAACAAAACACACAAGTGGCACGGACGAAGCCAGAATCTTGAGAATACCTGGGCCCACGGAAATCTTGGAAGATAGTGAGTTAAAGAGAATAGTGAGGATAATGATGATGGTAGGAGAGCGTGTATGCTTTGGGGTCCTATGTGCTAAGGCTTTTGTATACAAGCTCCCATTGGGAAGGCTACGAGCTAGGTGCCATTTTTATTCTCATCTTAAAGAAGAGGGATCTGAGCTAATTAAGCAGAGGGAAGGTTAGGGTAGGTTTTCCTGGCTGAGACCACAAGGCAAAGCGGTGGTCACGCCCCCCAGCCAGGACTTGATTGGCTGGAGATTTGATTGGCAGGAGAGCTGAGCGGCTTCTCCTGCCAGAAGCAGCCGGTGCCCTTCAGCCTTTCTTCCACTTCAAGCCCTGAGAAAGGGCTTGCGTGCTTCCCAAGTGGGAACTTCTGTGCATTTAAAAATTTCCTCTTGAAAATCCCAGCCTTAGCCCATTCACAAAAGGTATCTGGGTCCTTTCTTGGCCGTGGCCCTAGTCATATTCACCAAAGAGAAGAGCGCGTCCCATAAGAGCTGGTGGCTTTGGGAGGACCGGGGAAGGCGTCAGCTGGCAGGAAGCTCCCTGAAAGAAATAGAGGAATCCCCACCCATCCATGAGCTGCCTATTCTTCCCCCTTAGAAACGGGGCTTGCGATGTGCCAGGCACTGCAGGCATTTTGCCATTTAACCCTCCCGCTGCCCCACGCAGTAGGCCCCTCGCTAACAGTTTTGGTTGCTTTTGTTGAGGAACCTGCGATACAGAGGTCAAGCCACTTATCAGGTTCATTCGGGGCAGCGGTGGGGCTTGACCCCTATTTCTTTGACTCCAAATCTGTCCTCTGAACTCTGAGAGACACTGCCGGCTTCTCGAGTGATGTGGGAAGTGGATTCGAGTGAGCACGGCCTGGGCCGCGGTTCCCGTCCCTCTGCCACATGGACAGAGCCACAGGCCCAGTTCGCTGTGAAGGCCCAGCATCTTATACCAAGTCTCATTTTCACAGCCAGAGATGTTAGTGTGGAAATATGACTTTTGATTCTTGAAAGCTCTGCTTGGTGAAGAGATGGTCCAACATTAAAACTACAAACTCCATTTTTTTGGGGGAGGCAATTCTGAAGGTTAAGATGTGTAATTTCATCTCAGTGCTTCAACCCTGCCACCTCTGTGAACTGGTGAAGAGTTTCAAAGTTTTATACAGAAGGCTAAAAAACTAAGGCTCCTTGTGAAAATACTAAGTGTAAAACTTAGAAAAGAGGAATTCTACTTTCTGTTAATTTCTGCTTAAGGACAACGAAGATATACTCCCTGGAAGGAACGGATGCCAAGACAGATGAATACAAGTGCGCTTTAGGATCCAGCAAAACTTTAAAATGTATTATTGTTTTCTTCCTGACAAACAGGCTGGCATGTCCCTTGCATTGTGTATGAATGAGGCAGCCCATGAATAATGCATGTGAAGCCTGATTATGTAAATCCTCAGGTTTTCAGTACATGACAATGGCTTTTTTGGGGCCCTTCACTGTCCCATTCTGTGGTCTTGTGTCTCTGCTTTGGGGCCTAGTCTGCCAAGCCCTGGGGGCGGGCGGTGGGGCATTTCGGGGAGGGGTGAGCTCTCCAGAGGGCACATCAAAGGGAAGGTCACAACTCTGTCACTGGCCCAGCTCTCCCTGGCATTGCTTGGTGTGAAAGGAAACTGTCCTCTGCCTGAGGCAGCCCCATGACACATGCATACTAAGGCCTGTGATGTTGAATTCACAGCAGTGAGCACTGGAAACACCGCATCCAGGCTCCCTCAGAGCAGGACAGCCACTTTTCATTTCTGGGGCTCTAAGCCAGAGAGCCTGCTGTCTGGAAACCTATTGCCTGGAAGGTTCGCAGGATGGAGGGCAGGCTTTCTGCAAGGAACTATCTGACCATCACCTCCTGGTTGAGGAGAAGGGCACCCTTCTATGACCTTGGCCTCCTTAGAGCTCATGCAGGCAACAAACACACACATACAAATACACACACATGCCAACACACAGCACATACTCACATGTACACACATACACGCAAGCATGCGTGTACAAATACACAGCCCCAAGTCAGAAAGACTGGAGTACTATTCTGGCTACTCAGAAGAGCAAACCCAAATCTTTATTCTCAGAGAGCTTATTCCTCGGTGTATCCCTGGCACCTGGCAGAACAATGAAAATCAAAAGCGCCGCCTTTAAAAACACTCGGGCTGTTCACTCAACTGATTGCTGTCATCATTGCAGGAGGCAGGGAAGTCAGATCATGATGCTGGACACCCTTAAGCTCAGTACAGTGCTGTGTGTCAATTATGTCTCAATAAAACTGGTAGAAAAAATAGTTATCTGGATAGAAAGAACAAGATAAAATACACGAATTATCAAAAGTTAAAAAAATACAGACGAGCTAGACTATGAGTCTCAGAAAGCACTGTTCACAACAGCCAGGACATGGAAGCAGCCTAAATGTCGATGGAGGAGTGGATAAAGAAGATGTGGTACAAATATACAGTGGAATACTACTCAGCCATAAAAAATAATGAAGCAATGCCATTTGCAGCAATATGGATGGACCTAGAGACTATCATACTATGTGAAGTAAGTCAGAGAAAGACAAATAACATATTATATCACTTATATGTGGAATCTAAAAAAAAATGATACAAATGAGCTTATTTACAAAACAGAAACAGACTCACAGACTTTGAAAACAAACTTATGGTTACCAAAGTGGAAATGTGGTGGGGAGGGATAAATTAGGAGTTTGGGTTTAACATATACACACTATTATATATAAAATATGTAATCAACAAGGACCTACTGTATAGCACAGGGAACTCTACTCAATATTCTGTAATAACTTATATGGGAAAAGAATCTGAAAAAGAATAGATATATGTATATGTATAACTGAATCACTTTGCTGTACACCTGAAACTAACACAACTCTGTAAATCAACTATACTCCAATATAAAATAAAAATTAAATTAAAAAAAAGAAAGTTAAAAAAAATAGAGGCAAGCTAGACTATGAGTCTCGGAGAGGTTAAGCTAACACATATATATGGAATCTAAAAAAAAAAAAAAAGAAGGTTCTGATGAATCTAGGCCCAGCTTGGAATAAAGACACAGACGTAGAGAATGGACATGAGGACATGGGGAGGGGGAAGGGTAAGCTGGGACGAAGTGAGAGAGTGGCATGGACATATATACACTACCAAATGTAAAACAGATAGCTAGTGGGAAGCAGCCGCATGGCACAGGGAGATCAGCTCAGTGCTTTGCGACCATCTAGAGGGGTGGGATAAGGAGGGTGGGAGGGAGACACAAGAGGGAGGGATGTGAGGATATACGTATGCATATAGCTGATTCACTTTGTTATACAGCAGAAACGAACACAACACTGTAAAGCAATTATACTCCAATAAAGATGTTAAAAAAAAAAAAGCTGCCTGAAGTCACACAGTAAATGGCAGAACAAGAGTCTAAACCTAAGTCTGCCTAACGCTAAAGCTATTCTGCCACCTTCCTTTGCAATGAGCGAATGCATTCTGTGCTGCCTGGATCCCACTGGGACCTCAGTTGGCTGTTTCTAAAGGGAGCTGAGGGGCAGCCTCAGAGGCTCTGCTCCGAGCAGGGACCTCTCACCTTCTGCTGCCTGATCGCCCTGCTGACCCTCTTCTCCTGGTGCAGCCGCTCTTCCATGTGCGCCAGGGCCTCCTTCAGCAGCCCCTTTTCTTCGGCCTCTTTGGAGATGTCCTTCAGCTTTGCCACCTGTGACTGGTACATCTGAACCGACACTTTGCTCTGCCTGAGCACACAGGAGAGACAAAGTCTCTTTTCTCCTCATCTTTCTCACTCACCACCAAGGCTCCCGACCTGGGAGATCCTCAGAACACTTCCATATATGCCCGGCTTCGCGGTTTCCTTACAAGTGGGGGGAAGGCTGAAGATGTGGGGACTAGAGGGCAGAATAAATAGCCCATTGGCTGTGGACGTGCAGCATGAAGGGGGCACAGGTTATGCTACCAGCCCCTCCCAATTTCCCAGAGAGGGTGGGGGAACGGATACCACTGAAAATAGGATGGAATTATGAAAAGCACACACATGGTGAAACATCAGACACATTTATAAAAGGTGCACCTTATTCCTTAACAGTAGGGTACTTTAACTGCTGCTTTCTTGCCCAGAGACTTGGGTCCATCAGGCCCTGAGTCACCGTCCCGCCTCCCCCCTCCACACCCAGGCCTCTGTCCTCTTGTCCTGGTCCCTACAGGTCTGCAGCTGCACCGAGGTTTAGCCTGGAGAATGGAGGCCTGGGCCTTTTGCCGGGGACACGGGCCATACTTGAGCTGTTCAATGTCCTTCTCGTATCGTCTCAAAAGCTCTTCTTTTCTCTGCAGCTGGTTCTTGAGTAGGGTGATCTTATCAAACACCAGGTAGAGGTCTCTTTGTCGAAGCTGGTGGACTCTCTCCCTCTCTTTTGGGGAGAGGTGTTTCATGGACACGTGGCCTGACATATCTTTGATGTTCATCATAGTCCCGAGGGTTTTGCTCATATCCAAGTACTACGAGAAAGCGTTTCACAGGTAAGAGGCCTGGCCCAAGACCGCTGGTGGCCACTTTGAGGAGGCAAACGTCTAATTGTGTTTCATTCATTTTCTGCAGTTGCAGAGAAGAAACACATGCTTTGCAAATAAGTGCATTTGGGGCTTTTAGTAGGACTTTCATTTTCCCCCGCATCCATTTACACTGTGCCTTTTTGAGAATTGGCGGGAGGGGGGGAGGGGGAATGACAACAGACATAAACATTCATTCTTACTACCCAGTCTTCCAGGGAATTGGGCTCTGCAATTTCCAGCCCATGCTGGGATAGGAGATGGGTCTCGTGGAGCTACTGTAACAACTAAACATGTATGTGGCGTTGGTTTTAATCTATCTGCAGGGCACACAGGTTTGGACAGGAGGGGACTGATGCTGGGTATACCTACCAGCTTTTCACTCAGATCTAAAGCCTCAGCCACATCCGTTTTCCCTAACTTCTCAGTGGCCATGATGGACCCTGGGCTGGAAAGGCCATTTTGAGGCTGAAATAAAACAAAAGAAAAAAACTCACTTGGCATTCCATTATGATTTTCTACATCCAGAAGAATAACCCAAAGAATAATGGAAGAACTGCAAAGAATAATTTGAGAGAGTTGATTTTTTTTAACATCTTTATTGGAGTATAATTGCTATACAATGGTATGTTAGTTTCTGCTGTATCAAAAAGTGAATCAGCTATACGTATCCATATATCCCCATATCCCCTGCCTCTTGCGTCTCCCTCCCACCCTCCCTATCCCACCCCTCTAGGTAGACACACAGCACCGACCTGCTCTCCCTGTGCGATGCAGCTGCTTCCCACTAGCTATCTATTTTACCTTTGGTAGCGTGTGTGTGTATATATGTCCATGCCAAGAGAGTTGGTTTTAAATCCAGTCTGACTCTGTGAACTGCTTTCTTTAGGACTGTGTTCCTACCCCTTCAGAGCACGACTGCCTTTGAAATGATGCATCACTTGTGCCGTTCTTTGGCTACCGTCTCGTCTATCTTCCCTTTAGGCCAGTGGTTCTCGACCGGGGGTGACTCTGTCCACCCTACCCCCTCCAGGACATTTAGCAATGCCTGGACACATTTGTGGTTGTCATAATTGCTGCTGGCGTCTAGTGGGTAGAGGACAAGGATGCTGCTAAACACCCCACGATGCATAGGGCAGTCTCCCAAACAAAGAGTTACCTGGCTCAAAAAATCAGTACCGCTGATGTTGAGAAGACAAGCTCCAGAAAAATGGGGACCATGCGGCTTTTGCTCACTATCTCCCTCCTTGTGCCCAGCATGGCACCTGGCACCGAGTGGTGCATAGTGGGCATGTTTGTTGAATGAACGAATGAAGGTTAAGTGGAAAATAGCCTCCCTCCTTTTTATTAAAGGAATCTCATTTCTGTGCAGCAGAAACCATACCCTCACAAAATTTGGCCCAACCTTCTCCTAGCTCTGGAACCTGGTGGGTGGGCATCACTTCAGACCCTTTCCAGAGACAATGCAGATAGTGTTTGCAGCTGCATCTCCCTAAGACCTCAACCAGCCAGCTGGCTGCTGGTAGCCCAACTGACTGCATGGAAAGGCCACCAGACTGAATAGGGGACCTGATCTGAACGACTACAAATAACCATAATAAGCCTCCTTAAGAAATAAATGGGCTTTTAAGGCTTGCCATGAGCATCTCTTAGCCCTAGCATTTGTTGGCACTACCCTGAAAACCTCTGAGATTTAAAAAAAAACAACTACAAAAATATAAAGGCCCCCAAAGTGACTGTGATAGACAAGAGTGGACATATTTGTCTATGTATCTATGGAGATGAGAATAAAAGAGGGTATCTGAAGATGACAATAAACCAGGCAGATCTGCTGCAAAAAGAACCTGAGATGCTGCTCAGTGTCTTCAGCTACCCTGAGCTGCATCCTCTGTACCTCTCCAGACGCCCCCTCTTTTCCTGAGGGGAGGGTCACTGAGGAAGAGCCTGGGCTGCAGGATCCAAGCACACAGTCCCCACCCAGTCTCTGCAGGCTAGCAGACACACCACCAGGGACACACCCCTGGTGTGTCTTCAATCATTATTCTGTGACCTTGGGTGAGGTACTTGACCTCCTGAAGCCTTAATTTTTCTTATCTGTTAAACGGGGACAATAATTGTAACTATGACACAAGGCTGCTATGATGGTTAAATGAGATAAGGCATGGAGCCGGCTGAGCTCAACACCTGGCACACAGTAAGCAGTTCACAGATGTCAGCTATTCTTCCTCCTGCTCTTTCGTTTAATTACTGCCAACCTTGGAGGATTGAGAGTTGGGAGGTTTCCTGCTCTGTGGTGTCAGTGGTGGGATGAGGGCTTGTTGCCAAGGAGAAGGTCTTGGAAGCAGGACCATGAGGATGTGAGATCCAGCTGAGCTCCCCACCTGGAGATGGGCCCTCTACACCCAACCTCAGAGAAGGAAGGTTCGATTTTATCAGGAAGACCAACACGTTTCTGAAGACTCACATCTCTAGACGTGTGAGCACATGTCTTGAAAAATTGTAGGAGAAAATGCTGGTACAGATAGGATGGCTTTATTATTTTTTCCAAAAGCTGGTTTAGACCAGCTGCCGCAGCAAGCCACGCTGAACAGAGCTGTCCATTGTCATGTGTCAGTCAAACACCCGATCAAACATCCATTTAGGATACAGGGCACCTTCAACCTAACAATCAAATTACTTCTGAAAATCCTGGCAAATACAAAGTATGCTCCCTAAGAAAGGAAGGTTGTCTTGGATAATACTATTTAAATACTGTTTAATAATAATAACTATCATCTATTAAAGTGCTCGCTATGAGCTAGGCACAGGGATAAGCACTTTACATAATGATCTCCTTTAATTTTTCCATCCTCATTTTACAGCTGGGAAATGAAGTCCCAGAAAGTTTAGGAGCCTGCCCAAGGTCACAGAGCTTGCAGAGCTGGGATTAGGACACAGGTCTCTGATTCTAGAACTTGTGTCTTCTTAATCATCATGGCTCCCTTCTGCTGCCCTTTATGTGTTCATGTTTTTCAGTTTATAGCAAAAAGCAAATGTTAGGCAAGCTCTTGACATAATGTTGTACATCAGCTTGTTGAATATTTTCTGCAGAATATAACATGTGATGTGAAAAGGAGGGCCCAGAGATTGACCTGGCCAGCATCAGTGCAATGCTATATCATGCTGTACATGATGGGAAGCTGCCTTTCTATTCAAACATTGGATCGCTGGTACGGCCAGGCACCGACCAGTCCACACAAGTGTTAGCCCATCAGGGAGGACCTGGCCTCGAACCAATGATGTATACAGTGGTGCCAGGGCACACAGCTAGTGTCTGTCCTCATGCCCACCCTCCCCACGTGTCAGTCAGTGCAGAGACAAAGTTTCTTTGGTTACCGTACGGATCTCTACTCTTGAAAAAGTTGGCAAGTCAGGTTTTACATCCAATATTTTCTGAACATGATTTTCCATCCCGAGGGTCTTTAAGTCTAGAAATGATCGATCCATGTGGTCCTTATGATCTATAAAAGAAAAAGTTTACACTCTAAGGCTCAGGAAGAAGTTACTGCATGTAAAAATCACAGCTGCTATTTACTGGACACTTACCACAGGCCAGTACTAATTACCTCACCATCTTCCCTTGGCAGGTGAGGCATCAAGGCCCAGAGAGGTGAAATGACTTGTCCAAGGCCACACAGCTAATATGAGGCGGCAGCCTCACAGGGCTGGAGCACTGAAGGCGAAACTTCAGCCACAGGTATGTGGATGGACTTGAAGCCAGGCTTCTGTGTCCTAGCCCAGTGCTCCACCCAGCAGCAAGCTTGGTTTCTTGAAAGCCCTATTCCCTCTAAACAGGGTATTTATCCTGGGAAGTTCCCCAAGGGTGGTCCTTGCACAGCATCCGTCTATGAAAAAGTTTCCACTGGGCCACAGTGAAATAAGAAAAAGAAGGACAAGGTTCTGAGTTTTTCATGAAATCCTGTTTATTTAATATCAAGGTCTGCTTTGACTCTGAGCTCATGCTTACCCATCTATTTTTTTTCCTGCCCATCTTTTTTTTATAACTATGTTTTTTAGTTATGAAATGATGGGGATAGAAGATGGTGGTCCTGGCAAATTGGTTAGTCCCTAAAGTGAACCCTCAATTCTGGGGTCCACGGTTCTCAGCACAGAGGGGCTGAGTAGGCAGGAGGAAACTTACTTGACAAGCAGGCCTTCTCAAGTTCTTTAATTCGCACACGAAGCTCAGATAAGGCCTTTTTCTGATGCTGAATGACTTCCTCATGTCGGGACCCTTTGCACTTGGCCCCTAGATCACTGAAGGACTGCTCCTGTGGTCAGAATGGTGAGGACAGCAGCTTTATCAGTGATCACAATCTCCCTCTCTTGTATTTGAAGAAACATGAACAAATCATGGATTAGCAGAAACCCTGTCACTTACTTAGTACCTTGGAAAATATCATTACAGGGCTTCAGCAGAGAAGGAATTTAAAAATTTCATTTCGAATACAAAGTCACATCTAGGAAGATTTCCAACTTTCCTACCTACTTAGCATCACTATAAATAAGAGATCCCCCCTATGTTCCCTCCCCATGTTTTATTTCTTTTTTTCTTCTAATCTTCTTCTAAGCTTGGGTTTCCACTTGTCATTCTGGTGTCATCTCTGAACAATCACATCAAATTTGCTCCTGGAAGGGCTTTTTATTTTTTGGCCTGCACCATGCAGCATGCGGGGCCTTAGTTCCCTGACCGGGGATCGAAACCGCGCCCCCTGCAGCGGAAGCCCAGAGTCTTAACCACTGGAACGCAGGGAAGTCCCTGGAGGGGCATTTTTTTTGTTTTTTTTTTGTGGTACGCGGGCCTCTCACTCTTGTGGCCTCTCCCCTTGCGGAGCACAGGCTCTGGACGCGCAGGCTCAGCGGCCATGGCTCACGGGCCCAGCCGCTCCGTGGCATGTTGGATACTCCCGGACCGGGGCATGAACCGGTGTCCCCTTCGTCGGCAGGCGGACTCTCAACCACTGCGCCACAAGGGAAGCCCCAAGTGGTTCTTATCGGCCAACTTGGGGAAAACATTCTTCTAAGAATTTGTGGCTGAAAATGTAGTCTGCAGAGCTGTGCTATCGGTACCAGCTGGGAGCTGGTCAGAAATGCAGAATTCCAGGCTCCCCCCACCCGAGACCTGCTGAGTCAGAATCTGCATTTCAACAACATCCCCATATGATCCGTGGACACCTTTGAGTTGAGAGGCGCCACTGTAAACTATCTTCTAATTGGCTGGTTTCTGGAAAAGTAAGTAGCAGTTTTGGCCATGTGTTTCCCCTGATATGCATGAAGAGAAAGCAAAAGACTGAAATACTATTGGTTGGTCTTGCACACACTTAGACACAACCAGGACCCGCAGTAACGACTGGGATTTGTATCAATAAAATCAGCTGCGGTATATAAACAAAGTACCATTTCTAGACATTTCAATAACCTTGCCTCTTCAAGTTGATCTTCAAGTTGATCTCTGAGTTTTAGGATTCAAGCTTCATGTTAATTCCTCCTACATCATTCACCCTCTTTCATTAATTTAGTTCCCAACAAGGAGTTGCTGAGATTTCTCCATCTAAGTATGCACCCTCTGTTTCTCATAGCAAAGCCCATTTCATCAGTTTCCAGTAGTAAAGAGAAGGACGGGGACCGCCTTAACGATTTCTCTTCCATTAGCCACTTGACTCTGGCTTTCAGCTTCTCCTCTTGCTGTAGCCTTTCCTCGGTCAGCTTCTCTTTCTCTGCCAGATGCTGCCGTAACTCTTCTTGCAGCAAATACTGCTGAGTTTCCCGAGAACTGTTGATCTTCATCTGAAATGAGGGGAAGGGGAACTGCAGCTGATGGGGGACAGGACTAACGCAGGAGTCATTTCCACTACCATTGGGGGCGGGAAAAAGGTTCACGAAGCTTTCTTCAAAACACAGAAAAATGATGCTTAGCTTAGTAACTAATAGCGAAGTAGTAGAGCATCGTGGTTAAGAGCTCAGACTCCAGATCTAGATGGAATCTCAGCTCTAGTTCTTTCTAGACACTTCTTCGTATAGAAAATGAGGTTAATCCTAGTATCTACCTCTTAGAGTTGTAAGAATGAGATAATGATGGAAAGCTTTTAGCACAGTGTTTAGCACATAGTAGGTGCTCAGTAAATGGTAGTTAGACTTATTTGTTATTATTTGCTGAGTGTAAGAGAAAAAGCAGTGAGCTAGGGCTAGAAGGCCTGAGCTTTTGTCTTGATGCTTCCACCAACTAGCTGTGTGACGTTGAAACAGTCACCTAGCTTCTGAATGTCATTGTCCATCTCTGTAAAATAAGGAGAATGGACGAGATCACGGGTTGGCAAACTACTGTCTGCAGGCCAAATATGGGCCACTGCCCATGTTTATAAATAAAATTTTATTGGAACAGTGCATGCCTGTCACGCCCATTCATTTACGTATGTCTATGGCTGCCTTTGCTCTACAACAGCTGGTCAGATAAGTGTGGCAGAGGCTGTATGTCCTGCAAAGCCTAAAATATTTACCATCTGGCCCTTTACAGAAGAAGTTTGCTGACCCCTGGACTAGATGGTCTTTGGGGTTGATCGTAATGGTGGTCCCAATATTTCACCCTTCCTCTCTTCATATCTTTGGCTCTGTAACTTGCAGTGCCCACCCATATCCTGCCCCCTGACACTGAACTCAGTCATGTGACTTGCTCTGGCCAATGGGATGTTGGCTGACATAACACAAGCAGGGGATTGAAAAGCACTCCATGATTGGGCCTGCTTTCTCTTCCCGATTTCTGCTTCCTCTGCTAGCACCATGAGAACGTGCCCAGGCCACCCTGCTGGAGGATCAGAGACACGTGGAACACGTGGAACAGAGCACAGCTGCTCCAGCTGAGGCCAGCCTATATCGACCAAGGTCCAGCCAACACCCAGGCACGTGAGCAAGCCCATCCAAGACCAGCGGACCCACCTAGCGGCTGGCCCCAGATGTGTGATCAGTAGACAATAACTGTGGAACACTGCTAAAAGTGTTATGTTTTTTTATTATACAGTATTAATACGGCAATAGCTACCAGAGAGATACAATCCCTAAGGATAATTTTGCCTCTAAAATGTTGACATTATGTAACTTTTGGTAATTCTGCTGCCTATACTGTGGCTAGCTATACTTCTTCCACTGCATTTAATAAACAATTGTAAAGATCTGATGGCATTTCATTTTTTCTGGTTTTTGACAGAGGAAAACAAGCCTCCTTGCCCTCCTGGGAGATCTCAGCCACCCTGTGTGAAGCATTTCGTGTGCAAATGGAGGTATCATTTCACCTTCTGGAGGATGTGTGCTGACTACCTAACAGAGGAGAAACAGAGTTCAAATGCTTAGGGCTAGGTAAATTCTAAGGAGGAGCTGAAATGAACTTTTGAAGTTCAAAGATTACCTGAAGTTCCTGGGTCCGGCTTGTAATTTTTTTATAATGTTCCAGAAGGTATTTCAGATACAAAGACAATCCTTAAAGAGAGAAGCAAGAAGAAGGTAAGTATCAATTCAATTCACTTCCTTTGCTCTCTGAATAATGTCTTCACAGAGCTGGCCGACAGGTGGGTGAGGGTGACGCTGCCCTCCCATCAAGGAAACGGGAGTTGCCATCCACCTTGTGTTTTTAAAATTGTTGATCAGCTTCGGTTGGGCTCAAATCCAAGTTTCTTTTTGTGGGTGGACAATAAAAACCATCTACAGAGCTCCTATCGACTAAGTGTCTCCTGTGTGCAGCACTGTGAGCTGAGCAGGGGATGATATGAAGCCATTCAGTGTGACACACAAGGTCTAAGTGCCTGGGAGGAAACAGGCAGGGACTCCAGGTGGCGTGGAAATGATGGCTGGAGGAGTGGGGATGTGTGAGGGTCCCAGGGGAGGCGCCATCATTCACCTGGAGTGATCACTGCATGGCTGAGGCCCCACTGGGCGTGGGCACGCGTGGGCATGCAGAGTTGGAGGGGATGGCGTGTCAGAATGGAAGATGTGGTTGGGTGAATGATGCCTCCCCCCCGAAAGATGTCTGGGTCCTAATTCTTAGAGCCTATGAACATTACCTAACAGGGCAGAAGGACCTTTGCAGATGTGATGAAGGTAAGGATCTTGAGATGCGGGCTTATCCTGGATTAGCTGGGTGGACCCAATATAGGCGCATGGGTTCTTACAAGAAGCAGACACAGGAAGTCCCTGCATTAGTAGGCAGACTCCCAACCACCGTGCCACCAGGGAAGCCTTGCCTTTCTTTTTGAACACGTTTAAAAGAAATTCACACCACCTTCTGGATTACCTTAGAGCTATCCTGGCTGGGGTTGTTTAATCACCAGAGTTGAAAATCACTCCTCTATTCTCATTCATTATTGCAAGAATGTCAAGTTTGTGCAGCCTCTCTGGAGAGCGCTTTGGCAAGAAGGATCAACGATAAATGGAGTTTCCCAGGTGGGGCCCTGGGCTCTCCCTTCTCATTCAATACTTTCTTCCTAGTGATACCATTCACACGTATGGCTTTAATCACCATCCATCCATCCACCCGTCCATCCATCCCATCTGACTAAGCACCCGCTATGGGGCACATGTTCTTCTGGGTTCCAGGGCCACATCACTGATATGGTTGGATATCCAGGGTGACAGCTGCATCCTTGGCACCTCACTTTGGATGTCTACAGGCACCTCACACTCATCTTCCCTCTCAAACCTGGTCCTCCTGTGGCATTCCTTACTCTGAATTTTAGTGAAGGAACCGCATCTGTACTTTTAACACAAGCCAGAAACCTGGAGATCTGTAGCCCCCTTTCTCTCCATCACTGCCCTTCTAGCCATATCTAACTCCATCACTGAGGCCTGTTGATTCATCTCTTAAATGCCCCTGGAATCTTCTCTCTTGCTCCGTCCCCTCCATTGCCACAGTGAGGGCCACCATCGTGTCTTGTGACAGCCTCCTAACTGCTCTCCCGGGCTTCTGTGCTGGCCACCTTCCTGTACATTTTCCACTCGTGGCCAAGATGACTGTCTCCAAATGCAAGCCTGTTCCATCAGATCCTTACTTTAAACCTTTCGTGGGCTTCTCTCTGCTCTCAGGTTAAAGCAGAGCTTCTTACCAGGGCTCTGCAAGCCCCCGGCCACAGCATGATACAGCCCCTGTGGACCTCCTTCACCAGTCCCTGCCCTCCGCCTCCATTTCTTTAAGCCCCTTGAGTTCTCCATGCTTCCTGCGATCCCACCACGCTGCTCCCTCCACCCAGAATGCCCTCCCCTCCCCTCTTTGGCAAATAACTCCTATGCACCCTGCAGTTGCCCTGCCGTCCCTGACCAGGTCAGAGCCCTGCACTTCTTCAAAGCAACTGCCATGATTCAAGTGTTACATATGAGTGATTTTTCAGTTAATGCCCCACCCTATTCCTCCCTGAGACCCTAAGATCTACAAGCGCAGGGAGAGTGCCTGTTAGCTCCCCAATATTTTATTATGAAAGATTTCAAATGTACAGCGAAGAGGGAGGAATTTTACAGCCAACATCCATATACCCCATAACCTGGATTCTACTTGTTTCTGACCCCATTATATTTCCATCCTGCACTGTGCCTGGTATCTAGGAGGCCTGCGATAAATCTTTGTTGAATGAAAGTGGTTCATATCCTTCCACATCTAGGATGATAAAGATAAGATGAACAGGTATGTGTGAATAATATTTACGTCAGCCTCATCTATTAAGTGTGAAAAACTGGAAGCAACTTAAATGCCCATGATAGAGGACTGGCTAAATAAATTACGGTACATCCTTCAGAATGGGGTTCCTTGCCATCAGTGACAGCGATGATGTAGATCTGTGTGTACTGACATTGAAGGGTGCTCCAGAAGTACTCTTAGGAATGAAACTAAAGGAAATTGGGTATAATATGACATTATTCTTTTGTAAAGTTAAAAAATCAATACATGTGTATAGGTAGTGCCTATTTTATGCCAGGTACTATTCTAAGTACTTTACATATATCAATGCATTTTAATCCTCACAAAAATCCTAAGGGGTGAGTATTCCTTATTATCCCCATTTTACAGGTAAAGAAACAGGCACAGAGAGGGGAAGTAACTTGCCTAGAATCACACAGCTCTTTCCATGGGAAAATGCCCTGGAAGTTCCACACAAAATATGATAGTAGTGGCGATACCAAACGCTAGCGAGGATGTGAAGCAACAGGAACTCTCATTCATTGTTGGCGGGAACGCAAAACAGCCACTTTGGAAAAGAGTTTTGTGGTTTTCTTAAAAACTAAACGTACTCTACGGACTTCCCTGGTGGCGTAGTGGTTAAGAATCCGCCTGCCAATGCAAGGGACACAGGTTCAAGCCCTGGTCTGGGAAGATCCCACATGCCGTGGAGCAACTAAGCCTGTGTGCCACAACTACTGAGCCTGTGCTCTAGAGCCCGTGAGCCACAACTACTGAGCCCGCGTGCCACAACTACTGAAGCCTGCGCACCTAGAGCCCATGCAACGCAACAAGAGAAGCCACTGCAATGAGAAGCCCGTGCACCACAAGGAAGAGTAGCCCCCGCTTGCGGCAACTAGAGAAAGCCCGTGCGCAGCAATGAAAACCCAACGCAGCCAAAAATAAATAAAATAAAATAAATTAATTTAAAAAAAAAACTAAATGTACTCTAACCACACGATTCAGCAACCGCGCCCTTGGTATTTACTCAAAGGAGTTGAAAACATGTCCACACAAAACCCTGCACGTGGACGTTTATGGCAGCTTTATTCATAACTGCCAAAACTTGGAAGCCACCAGGATGTCCTTCAGTAGGTGAATGGATAATGGAATATTGTTGGGCACTAAAAAAGAAAAAAAGAGCTATCAAGCTATGAAAAGACTTGGAGGAAACGAAAATGCATATTACTAAATAAAAGAAACTAATCTGAAAAGTTGTATGATTCCAACTACGTGATATCCTGGAAAAGGCAAAAACTATGGCGACGGTAAAAAGATCTGTTGTTGCCAGGGGCTGCGGGGGTGCTGGGAGGGAGCACAGAGGATTTTCAGGGCTGTGAAACTATTCTTTTTTTGGGGGGGATAGGTTCTTTTATTTGGAATAAAAATATCCAGTTTTGAAAAGAAAAGAAGTTTTCTTAAAAACATAAGTCCTCAAACCACAGGTTTCCCCATGTCGAGTGGAATTCCTGAACACTGCAGAGGGATTACTGGAGATGTTGATTACTTAAGGCACTAATACGAAGGCACTGAAGAACAGCAGGGCCAGGCTTCAATCAGACAAACGTGCGCTGCCATGGAGGAATTGCACAGGCTGGCTTTGAAGTTGGCTTCTCCTTTGCTTCTTTTTATTTTGTTAAACTTGTAGCTTTACTTTCCTCAATTTCTAGAATATCAGTTTCTAGATATTTGGGTTTATGGGTTATCATCATTTTGCTTTATTACCACGTCCCTGATCTGTAACTTCACCCACCCCACTTCCCCTCTATGGACTCCACAGGTGGCTTTTAATGAATTCTCTGTACTTTCTGTTACTATGTAGTTACAGAGTGACCTGAGAAGTGAAACTCATAAATCGAGTTGACCTAATACCAGGGCTTTGTGCACAGAATCCACCAATCTGCTCAGAGATGGCCTGATCTGAACCACATCCCCCGCCGTGCTCCCTGGCTTCTGCTTAGGGCAGTAGATTTGGGATCAAAGGCACCTTCAGGACTGGACCATCTTCCCGGTGGAGCATCGTGATTTACAGGGCCTCTGGGTCCTCCCCGGGGTGGGCCTCATTATTGGTGGACCTGCTGGTCTCAGGACTTAATGAAGCTCAGGTTGTTGATGTCTCATCGCAGAAAGAATTCAGTGAGAGACAAAGTGATAGGTAAGACGTGGACTTATTTAGAGAGAAACACACTCCACAGACAGAGCGTGGGCCATCTCAGAAGGCGAGAAAGGCCAGGGCAGTGAAACGATTCTGTATGATATTATAATGGTGGATACATGTCATCACACATTTGTCCAAGCCCAAACCCATAGGATGCACAACACCAAGAGTGACCCCTACACAGCACTGTAAATCAACTACACTCCAATAAAATTAAAATGAAAAAGAGTGAACCCTAATATAAACCATGGACTTTGGGTGATTAGGATGTGTCAATGTAGGTTCATCAGTCCTGACAACTGTACCTCTCTGGTGCTGATGCTGATAAATGGGGGAGGCTGTGTATGAGTGGGGACAGGGGGTACCTGGGAAATCTCTGTATCATCCTCTCAATTTTGCCATGAACATAAAACTGCTCTAAAAAACGTCTCTACTCTCTCTATATATTGTATATATATGGTTACTTCTGAGAGAGAAGATTTAGCATAATTTCGATTTTTCCTTTTGCCACTGTCACGTCTCATTTTTCTCCAGTAATCACGTCTCACTTGTGTACTTTTTTCCAGGAACACTGCTTCTCAAGTGGTGAAGCAAAGTGAAGTCTGGAGAAGGGAACACTTGGCCACATACCTAAGAAGCCTCCCTCAACAGATGTCCCATCGTGATCAGATTCAACGCAATATTTCAGTCATGTAACTATGTGAGAAAAGAGTTTCAATCACCTTTGTCGGAGCTGGAGAACTGGATCCCCACCTCGTGGAGGAGATGCTCTGTTTCCTCCAGCCAGGACAGTGACAGGCGCAAGATGTCCAGCACCACCTTCTGGAGCCCTGAGACAGGTGGGCTGACCTGCAGGTGCTGCAGGAGGTCGACCTCCTTCTTCAGGTCATTGCTAGAGCAAGACATTGTCATGCACGCCTGGAAAGAGATGAGGTCGTGAGGAGCCCGGGCACCATCGCCAGAAATAGCACCTGATGGTTGTGACCCGCACAGAGCAGTGTTCTTGACGGGCCCGTGAAGCAGGCAGAGCCGTATGTTGGCCGCCCTGTGACGGCCCAGCTCTACTTCCCTTTTTTGGGGGGCGGAAGGAAGGAGGCAGCTTTTATTTCACGTGCACTCTAATTGGGACTCTGGATGGTCAAAGAGACCCTTTGTTTAGGTATAGGCAATTCCAAAGCCAAATTGCCAAGGACGATTTGGCTGAAAGGGGAAGCAAATTTGGTTACAGAATTCCTGCTGAGATCAACACACAAGCTGGTCATAAAGTGCGGTTTCCTGATTTGAAAGAGTGCTGACAAGCCAACATTTGCCCAGACTCCCCAAATAGTAGCTGCATATTTCCAGAGAAAGCAGAAGCAGCTGCCTGATGTGATAAGCTGGATCCCTGCATGGGGGCCATGAAGTGGGGGCTCTGCCAGACCCTCTGGTCCAATAAGGGTAAGAGCAGCCTTCCACTGCTGGGACAGAAAAGAAAACTGCAAATAAAGAGCAGAATGTTTCTTTGGTTTCTCTGGAAATAACACGGGGCTGTCTTTTTTTCCCCAGGGTCTGGGGCCTCCCAAAGGCAGTACTTGGAGTGTGTCGGGCAGCTTCTCCTTGGCCACACCAAGTTCACCTGGGAGGCATTTCTGGAGGTCCTTTGTTTTCTGATCTCAAACAGATTTCTCCAACAAGGGAAAAGGTGGACTAAAAGCAGAGCTGGACAATTTCCTGAACAAGGAGCACAAAAATGAGACACAGGGGACATTTGAGGAATGGAGAAGGGGGCACCTGGCAACTGTCTAAGGATGTCTTCAGCTTCTTGATGTTCTGGGTGATTTCCTCCTCTTTGCAGCTGCTGAGCTGGGTCTCCTTCTGCAGGGTCCGCTTTTTCTGCCAAACGTTGATATTGTCCTCTGTGACCCTGTTGCTCTTCTCTAGTAACTGGTGAGAAAAAGAAAAAAAAAAAGTTTTAAAATGCAGTGTGGGGCTTCCCTGGTGGCGCGGTGGTTGGGAGTCTGCCTGCCGATGCAGGGGATGCGGGTTCAAGCCCTGGTCGGGGAAGATCCCACATGCCGCGGAGCAACTGGGCCTGTGAGCCACAACTACTGAGCCTGCGCGTCTGGAGCCTGTGCTCCGCAACAAGAGAGGCCGCGATAGTGAGAGGACCGCGCACCGTGATGAAGGGTGGCCCCTGCTCGCCGCAACTGGAGAAAGCCCTCGCACAGAAACGAAGACCCAACCCAGCAAAAATAAATAAATTAATTAATTAAAATGCAGGGTGGCTCTGGGGGGAGGGGACCTGGAGGGCTTCAGCTTAAGCTCGGAGGAGGGAGGTCCTGGCGTGTTTTGGGGATGGCTCTGGAGGGTGGATATTGGCTCTGTCACCGGGGCATGTTTCCCAGGATCAGAGATGTTTTTTTAAGAGCCAAAGGACTGTCATGTGGCCACGAGTGTGTTCTAGATTCTTCTGCATTCTGGGAGGGATTCATCACGCTGAGCCTGATGCTGTGGGCTGCTAAAAAGGAGGTCGTCCGAGAGAAGCCCGTGGTGTGATCTTGTGAGCCGCGTGCTGACACCCAGGGTTGGAGAGGATAAACGGAAGGATAATAAGGCATCGTTACAGACAGAGGCCCACCCTCACTGCCATCTGCCACTTCAGGAGGAACGAGCGAGCGAGGACGCACCGTCCATGCTGAGGCCGCCCCTTTCCTCGCGGGGCTAAGGGAGGTTCACCGTGCGGGTCTGCCGACCAGACACAGTCCTGGGTGGTTTAATTTGATTTTCACAGAAACACTGCAAGGGAGTTTAACTGGCTTTTACTTGAAAAGCCAGGAAATCCCAGAAAATCAAAACAAATCTTTATGGTGTAGCAACAGTGTGAAAAATATGTGCCACCAACAAAAAACAGGAACATATGCTCCCAGTGTCTGGAGCCCCAGGTCCCTGAAGGAGAAAGTGGGGAAGAGAGACGAGCCTGCTGATTGGAGACAGGTTTGTCCTGGAACGGTTTCACGTGTCCGCAAGTGGCCTGAGTACCTGATTTCTGAAAAGCTCCAGCTGCAGCACAAAGAAAGGGAAGGAGATGAGGTGAGTGGCACAGCTGCAGCTGCAAGGCAGGGGGAGGCGCCTCCATCGCTGGGTCAGTGAGAAATCGGTGAGAAGGCTCTGCACGCCTTTAGTGGTCATTATGGGTAATTAACACCTTCACCTCTCACAGGAAGGGGCAGTGCCCACACAAGAGAGGGGGACAGCAGGTTTTAATGACTTTTCAGGTGTGCCCGCCTAACCTAGCCGACGCACACAGTCAGCACACACACGTCTCGGGCTCTCGGAAGAGCCACTTGCTGCCAATTATCCAGTGGGAAGTCCAGGGCCAGGAGCGCTCATCCGTAATTGCTACGTTGGCACCAGGCTGTGAGATAAACACTGAGGCTGCCAGCCCGGGTAACTCGTGTCATCAGCAAGGGCGCCTGGGGAGAGAAGGAGGAGCTGCCTGCTGTCGTTTTGTGCCTTAGACCTTGTGTCCTGAAGACGACATCTCCTGTATTCCTCTCCAGGTCCCCGGAGCCTGGTGCTGTGCCTGGCACACAGCAGGCACTCAATAAACGTTCATCGAATGCTTATAACAGAAACACCTGTCAAGTCAGATGTGCAAAGTCCTCTCCTTCAGTTCAGCCAGTTTTTACTGAGTGCCTCCCTGATGCTGGTGTCTTCATATTACGGATGATGAAACAACGCAGTTAAATTAAATCAGGGTTTCTAGAATGACGAGGTCATGATGCCCCAGGCTCATGAGACTTGAACGGCAAAGAAGCCCAAGTTTCTCTGGAAATTTACCAACGTGATGGCCCTTGGCCTGGGTTTTTGGCTCACTGGCAAAATGTGGTCATGAAAGGCTATAAAACAGAGCCCTGAAGGACCACAAGGGCCACGGAATCAATGAGAACGTGAACAGGTCCCAAGACACAGGAGTCTGCTGCACACCAGGGAGCTCTGGGAAGCCAAGTAGAGGAATTATGACTCTCCTAAGGACACCTCTGCAGTCATCCTGCCGGAAACCAACCGGGTGATTGGAGGGACTCTGGGTCGTCTGCTGGTTTCATGGCCAAGGGAGGATCCTAGCTCGCCCAAGGAAGAGGTTTTGTAGAGAGGGCCCTGTGGGCAATGGCCCGCGTTATCACCAGAGGCACCCTACGGGACTGCTGGGTGGGGGGTGGGGGTGGGGAGGGACAGGTCCTGCTGGACGATGGGCTGAGTCCTGTGGTCACTGGCCTGGGGAAGGGCAGGACCTCAGGCCGGGAGCGGGCTGTGGAGACAAGGGGGTGAAGCAGGAAGGCCCAGGCAGTGCAGAGAAGCCTCGTTCGTCCTTTCTCTCTCGAGTCTAGACCTGGAGGAATCTCAGTGTCTCTGAGGGTCTTCCTGGATGACCCCTGGCCAGACCCATGACCAGGCGCTCGGCAAGTGGCGCAGATCATGCCCTCAAGGCGGGTGTGCGCCGTGGGTGCAGAGTGCCAGCAAGGTGAGGGGTAGCCCAGGTGCACGGAGGGAAGCCCAGGCTGGCGGGCTCTCTGCCTTGCTAAGGGGTCGGCACCCTGCAGGAGAAAGGACACCGGGGGTGATGGTGTGGAAGTTGGTTGAAGAGGCTTTCAAACCTGCCTGAGGGTCAGCATCGTCATTTAACTTGTGGGTGCCTCTGAAGTTCAGCGCGTGGGACACATTCCGGTCACACTGATGGTTCAGGCTTGGATGCTACCAAACGCAAGGGCTTTGGGAACTGGGCTGGGTGGGACGGAGGGCTCCTTTGAGGATTGTGGTTCTTAACCTTTTTTGGTGGTTTACAGATCCTTCTGAGCATCCAATGAGTGACGAGGTGGACTCACTCTCCCAGAAAAAGAAAAGCACAAACACATACACGCAAAACGTTCTTGGTCCCCCTGGAGCCGTGGCTGCCAGGAGAGGATGCCTTGTGGAGGGGCTCCAAGATGGGCTGCCCTCGGTGGGCTGTGTTCTGGAGGGCCAGTGCCCCGTCTTGGGTTCTCCTTTGCTCTCCCTTAGCCTTTGGTGAAGGCTCGTTTGCATGTTCTGGCCCTCATGTCTGTGCCACGTGTCAGAGGAAGCGCCACTGGGCCATCTGGGGTCAGAGCCCTGGGAAATGGACCTCTCCCCACCCTGCCCACCTCCACCTGGCATAAGCTGTGGTATTCTGGGTTTTACTTTATGAAGAAAAGTGGCAGGACTTCCCTGGCGCTCCAGTGGTTAGGACTCCACGCAGCCACTGCAGGGGGCACGGGTTCCATCCCTGGTTGGGGAACTAAAATCCTGCAAGCCACGCGGTTCGGCCAAAGAAAACAAACAAACAAACAGAAATGTGGCATTTCCCTGGGGACACTGACTGTAGCATCTGTTTAGGGGCCCAGAGGAAGAAAGATCGCTGTAAATGTCAGGACAAAAAATGTGAAGGAGAAAGTGCTAGAAACACCACCGGGGTCAAGAGCTCAAACCCTTCCCAAGAGGGAACCGCACAGCTGGTTCACTGGGGTGGGCCTTGAGCTGGGACTGGCTGCTTGGTCAGGGTCTCAGGCAACAGCAAACACTGGAGTGGGCAGCTTCCCAGAAGGAAAAGCCTCTTTAGTGAAATCCACGGGGACGCGGAAGCCGCACAAAGCCGTGCCCCTGAGATAAGCGGGTGAACTAAGCCAGGCCGTCTTATTCCTCATTCATCCCTGCCGGGCGCTTGGGTGCGGGATTCCGTGGAGAGCACGGGCCCAGGAAGGGGCTCTGCAGCACGCCTACCTGACCTACTGCCCTTTCCAAGTTGGCTTTAATGAGGTGTTCTCTGTTCCTCATTTCTTTCAGCAGAAGCAGTTTCCTTCTGGAATCCTCCCGAAGCCTCTCTTCCACCTGAAAGGATGATGAAAGCGTGGGCTTGCTGCTAATGTGATCATCATGCCCTCTGGGGAAACTCTTCTGGGGGGGTGCTAATGGCAGTGGGGGAGTCCCTGAGGGGTAGGGACAGCTGCAGCCCAGCAGCAGGGGTCACAGGCATGCACAGGGTGGAGGCAAACTCACAGGGAGTTGCCCCCTACGGGAAAGGGCCGAGCTCTGCACCCGGGGCTCAACTATGTTCTACCGCCCACTCCCATCCCAGCTCGGTCCCTAACAAGCTGTACGACACTCGGAAATTTATTTCACTGCTCCGTGACTCAGTGTCCTCATCTGTCAAATGGGGATGATGATACTAGTATCACTGCATAGAGTTATTGTGGGGATTCAATGTTTGGAATAGTGCTTAAGGGCTCTGTGAGTGTGTTAAGTACTGTTGTAACCTATGAAAGGTGGACGGGAATGTCCGCCGTACAGTCTCGTTCTAATAACTCGTGATGGGTACTTGGAAATGTTATGATTGGGTTTATTATCATAACTGTCGTTACCACTTTGAGCACACTCACTGGTGGTAACCTCACTGGAGGCTTGCTAAAGCAATGTCTATTAAGAATTGCAGCCTGCAAAGGAAGGCATTTAAAGTGGAGAAGCTTGCCTACTTTCCCCCCCTTGCTTGGGTAACAGTCAATGCACGGTAAGCTTGGGAGTGCTCCATGCTACCCTTGGCTGGCCAGTGTAGGCCCTGCAGCTGCTCAATTCTTGGATGCACCTGCTGAGCCCATGGCTCTGGCACTAACAGGAAATGAGGCAAACTCTCGTAAATAAATGGAAAGTTTTTGTGCTGAAACAAATTCACAGGCTGTTTTTTTAGGGATCTGAAGAGGGGGATCACAGGGATGTAATAAAAGACCCAGAAAAGCCCTTAAGAGCTTTCTTCTGAGTAGTGTGGTCCAGTGGAAGAGCCTCTACCCAGCTCCGTTACCTTGGAAAAGTCATCTAAGCTCTCTGGGCCTTAGTTTTCTCCCAGGTCTAAACATGCTCTGACTTCTATCTCAGAAGCCTTTTTCATGTGCTGCAAAAGCCAAGTCCAGCCTTGGACTCTGCCCCTGTTTGTGTTCTGCATGAACAGCCCCCGTTCCCGTCCCCAAGCCTCAGAGTCACCTTCAGCGGCCGCCCTGCTCCCTCTCTCACACTCGGGGGTCTCATGCCTGTCCTCCAGTCCCTCTCACATGCAAGCTGGACTGTGACAAGTGGCCTCCTCGCCTCGAGTTTAGTTTCTTCCAGTGCAATCTTAACGGTACTGTGAGAGTTACCCAGCTGTAAGGCAGCTCTGTCCAACAGAACTTTCTGCAACGGTACAGGTACTCTGAGCGAGGCTGTGTTGTCTAATACGGCAGCCACCAGCCACACCTGGGGATCGAGCACTCGAAATGGGGCTGGTGTGACGGAGGAACTGAACTAAAAATTTTAGTTAATTTTGATTAATTTCAGTGTAAACAGTAGCATGTGGCTGTTTGCTACGCCAGGGTCACTGAAGTCAGATGAACCTGGAGTCAGACAAAACCGACTGTGCCATTGGGCTAGTTAATTTACTAGTAACTAGTAGCCTTGACTTTCTCATCTGTAAAATGGAGAGGATGATTTCTAGATCACAGCGCTATTGTGAAGATGAAGAGATGAAAAGTTGAGGGTAACGCCTAGTACATGAGAAATTGTAACTATCATTTTCACCCTGATTACTGTCCATGAATGTCATTGCATCAGTCACTTGTTCAGAAGCCTTAGGAGCTCCCCACTGCCTGTGTGGTACAGAGCCCAAGCGCCTGAACTAAGGCAAAACACCAAGCCAGGGATTCAAGAAGCCCCTACGAACTCTGAATGAGGTAAATAAAACTGAATCCACACCTAGATAAACCATAATAAAACTTCTGGAAATCAAGGGAAAAGACAATCTTAAAAGCAACCGGAGAAAAAGACAGATTATGCAAAGGTACAACAGCTAGGCTTACAGATGACTTCTAAATAGAAATAATAGGAGCCAGAAGACAATAGTGACATATCTAATTCTATATCTAATGTGCTGAAAGAAAAGAATTGCCATTGTAGAATTCAATACGCAGTGAAATGTGTTTTAAGAATGAAGGTTAAATATACATCTCCAGAAAGACACAGGGGCACATCTGAGAATTTGTCATCAGCAGAGCCACAATGAGGGAAAACATTAAAGGCTATTCTTCAGACACAAGAAAAATGAACCCAGGTGGGTGATCAAAGATGCAGAAAAGACAAGCAACAGTAAGGGTAATGTGTGGATATGATACTGACTATAGAAAAACACTAATAATGTCTTGTGGGGTTTTAAGTATCAAGAGGAGTTTAGAAAATGACACCAATGGCTTATAAATCTGGAGGGGGTAAGTGAAGTTAAGGTGTTTGAAACTCATTGCACTGTCAAGGAGAAGGGCATAATTATCAACTACTATTGCCTCTTGGTAAGTTAAGAATGCAGGGCTTCCCTGGTGGCGCAGTGGTTGGGAGTCCGCCTGCCGATGCAGGGGACATGGGTTCATGTCCCGGTCCGGGAGGATCCCACATGCCGCGGAGTGGCTGGGCCCATGAGCCATGGCCGCTGAGCCTGTGCGTCCGGAGCCTGTGCTCCGCAACGGGAGAGGCCATAACAGTGAGAGGCCCGCGTACCGCAAAAAAAAAAAAAAAAAAAAAAAAAAAAGAATGCACATTGTAGTCTTCAGGATGACTACTAAGAGAATAGTAGAAGAGTGAAAAACTTAATTAATGTGTGATTTTGGTGAGTCAAGGATGAATGCTATTGTCTTACTATTACTAAAAGAATAGTAAAAAAGTGAAATATTTCCAAGCTAATACAGGGGGAAAGTGGAATAAGAGAAAACCATCCACTCAGAAGGAGGCAAGAAAGGAGAGAAAAAGGAACATAGCACAGATGGTACAACTGGTATTGAGCAAGAAGGTAGATTGAAACCCCAGTACACGAGTAATTACATCATATAAATGGACTAAAAGTCAAAGATTGTCAAACTGGATTTTGTAAAAATCATACGCTATTTGAAGGCATATGTCTAAACCTTAAGACAAAAATTGACAGAGAACATATGAAAAAGATGGTATGAAAACTCTAACTAACAGAAAGCCAGTGATGAAGCTTAATGACAAAGGAGACGTTAAGGGAGAAACACTACTAGAGATGAAAAGGGACATTTCATGATGATCTAAAGTTTTGCTCTACAGGAAGTATTAGGATTCTAAATTTATATGCACCTAGTAACACAGCCTCAAAATATATAAAGCAAACATCGTTCATATTAAAAGAAGAAACACACAAATGACAAACATGTTGAGATTTTTAAAAACATTCTCAATGATGGAACAAAAAGACAAAAAATTCAATATGAGAATTTAAGTTGGAACAACATCATTGGCAAACTTGATTTAATGGATCAATTCTTTCTTAGATAATTTCACAATTAAGATCTGAAGGCAGTCTAGGGTTGTGGTTACACACAGGAGCTTTGGAGTCAGGCAGACCTGGATTCAAGTTCTGCCACAACTACTTTATGCAAGTGAACTTGGATAACTTCCTTCACCTCTGTGAGCCTCAGTTTTCCCGACTGTAAAGTGGGGTTAATACCAGTAGAGACCGCATGGGGTCATTGTGAGGATGAACAGAGATGATGCAGGTGGAGTGCCTGCCCCAGAGTGGTTCCCAGGCCGACCTGTCCTGGCCATACCTTGCTCTTTTCCCGCAGCGTCATAGAGAGCAGGCTTTGCTCGGTTCTGCTCCTCTTCAGCTCCACCCTGAGCTTCCTCATTTCTTCTTCCATGTCATGGATTTGCTGAAAGAGTTCCAGCAACAGGGAAGTCAACTTCACAACTCATTTCATCCGGTTCATTAAGGCAGAAACCTAGTCTGGGATTCGCTTAACTCCTTCCCTTGGGGGACAATTCCACATCTTTGAGGCAAAGTAGACTTTCTTTCAACGGATGCAATGAAAGGGCTGGGTCAGTGAAAATTTGAGTTTCTTTTGAAGATCAGCATGGATCCTGGATTAAACAGTACAAGATACCTATCCACTCATTAGAGTCTCTTTCCTTGGGGTATATTTTTGAGTTCAATCTAAATAAGGGCTGTTTGGAAGACACAATGGGCACAGTTTGGAAGAAAAGAAAATGACATTTTTCTTTTTTCTCATTTGAGGCGGAGAAGTGTGCTCCTGACAGAGAGAAGAACACACGTCTCCTGCCCCCGTCCCAGGCACCGTCCTTCCCAATGGATGGAAAACATATGCCTGGTGATGTGCATGAGGGTTCGGGCAGGTACAGGGGTTGAACATTTACATTGAGTGGTCATCTTTTCATTGTATTTATTTTTATGTTCACCTTCCATACAAGGCCAGTGATACATTTGCTTTTTATTTTGTTTTTATGAATTGTTGTAAAATTGAATGTATTTAAGTAAAAATACTTCAAGAAGAGTTGTGTTAATAACAGTGCTCAGGGCTGTGATAAAACTTGTGACAGTGGATCATGAAAGTCTGGGCATCACAAGTCCAGGGGTAGGGACCACAATGAATTTCTAGCAGCATACGGTGGCCACCTCCCATCCTTTTCCCCAGGGGAAACCTGATGAGGGGCCTTGAGCCAACTGCCCAGAAAATCTGGGGAGAGTGTGTTTTCCATGGTCTTTTCACCCAACTCTTTGAGGCTAGCAAATCAAAGAATTAGGAGACTACATTAACAGACAAACACCCAGAAAGCCCCAGAGCTTGTGCTAGCTAATGGGCCAAGGAACCCCTCCAAAACCCTCAAGGCCACAATCTAGGCTTTCAGTCGACACCTAGGGGTCAGGAGGTTCAACGCACGGTTTTGCAGAGTTTTAACTCTTTCTCTTGGGCTTCCCACTTCTCCTTCTGGGCATCTTCCTTCTGTAACTCTTCTTTCAGCACTGAGCACTGTGGAGAAAAAGGACAAGGCCATAGGGGCTTGGCTGGGGGTTCCAAGTACCTGTGTTCACGCCCAGGAGTGTTTCCTGCTGTATAACCCAATCACACCTCTGAATTCTGAGAGGCGAGACCATTTGTGTGATGGGAGCACGGGATCCTGCAGTCATTCCCAGTTCACCCCTCTCATGAGTTCTGAGGAATAGAGCATCTAAATTCCTCTTCAAAAGCCAGCAATCTTCACCGCAGGGGAAATCCAGCTTTGGAGAGTCTGGACACTTAGGGTGCAGGAATTGGGATGTTTTCACGCTGTGACCGGTGAGGGTGGAGGGGGCTGAGCCAGTGAACTTGGGTCCATCTTAGGGCTTTTGTGCAGGTTGCATCACATAGACACAACTGCCCAGACTGGTGTGGAGGGGTAAACGGAGCTGTCTTGCCCGAGGGTGGCATGGCAACAGGCACTAAGGGCATAAGGATGGATGTGCCTTCTTTTGACCCAGCAATTCCCACTTTAGGAATGTACCTTAAGGACAATGACTGGAGAAATAAGTAAATCTGTAGTTTCAAGGATGCTCTTCACAGAGTTGTCCGTAACAGTGGAAGAAAAAAAAAAAAAACAGAGGAAACCACCCAAGTGTTGTTTAGAACAGCAGACCACTTTATAACACTGGGTACATCCAGGAGAAAGTATGTAGCTTTTAAGACGAATGATAAGAGCGTTGATTTATTAGCAGGGGAAAATAGTAAGTATTTAAAAATTTTTTAAATGTGCATAGTATAAATTCACTATAAAATGATTGATTGATTGATTTCTAGGCAATATATACAAATAAGACTGGAAGAACATACATGAAAATATTAACACTGATTTCTCAAGGTAGCATTTCCTCTCCTCTTTTTTTATTTTTTCTTCTCAATGTCATCGACTTATTTTTCTAAAATTAACACACATGATGTATGTCAGTAAAAAAAAAAGGCATCTCAAATGTTCACAAGAGCAGTACCCTTGGTGGTGACGAGCCCTTGTGCTATTGGCCAGCACAGTCTAGAGGAGAAGGGACCTCATTCCGAGGTCAACGAGGAAGGGGAAACGGGGACATAAATCATCCAAATGCACTTCAGGAGGTAGAAGAGCCAAGCAGGTGCTGTCTTTGCAGATTCCTTCTACTTAGCACCAGCTCTGCATCCCCTTCCCGTCCCCAACACACACACACACACACACACACACACACACACACACACACCCCACATTAAACAGCTATAGCACATGCCTGGGAAGACACTCTGCTTGGGAGAAACGAATGCAGAGGGCTTGGCCAGGCAGCTGACCCGGGGCAGAGGCAGAAGAGCACAACTAAAACCAGCCTCCCACTTCTCGGAAAACGATTTTGTCATCCCCATTTCACAGATGGGGAAATGGAGGCCAAGTAAGTTACAATGAAAGAAAGCTCTGGAATTGGACCCTGGTCTGTCTGATCCCAAAGCTCGTGCAGTGCCTTTCACCAGCTCCAAACTGGGTATGGTACTACGTACCAGGTATTACTTACTGTGCTTTTTCCATGGAACCTCAAGATCTGTTCTCACCCCACCCCCATGCAGACCTAGCTATCGGGTAGCCTCTGGGAATCTCTGAGTTGCCACCTGAGATGAAAGCTTTGAGGTTTTACCTTGACTCACAGAAACAGGCACATCATGCAAATACTGAGAAATCTTATCCTATAGAGTCAGGATTCTAAAGTTAGCATTGAAGGCAAGATTTGCAAATAGTCAAAGTTACATGTAAAAAGCTCTTTGCTTGCCTACCACGTTCATCTTCCATAGAGACATTCTACACACTAAAGTCTAAGAAAGAAATGAGAGTCTGCGTGTTTGCATCTGGATCTTCAGACATTCTGCTTTGAAGACAATTATGAGAACCAGTGGTGCTGGGACCATGATGCAGCCGTGTGGTCATCTTTGCTCACAGAGAGATCGTATTCTGTTTAATGTTAAACTTTGTACTGGCCGTATATGCTCATAGGTGTGTTTGTTGCTGGGATTAAAGAAACTCATTTATAATAGGGGTTAGAAAATATTTGCTGGATTTGAAAATCTATTATGCTTATTCTGAGCCACATACACGCTGTCCTTTGAAAGGCTTCAGAGAAGTTGGCCACCTGCCCAGCAGCTACCCTCCCTGTGTCCTTGGGCACTGGCCTCATCTCACCACCGTGTGTCATGTGACTCCACTGTGTCTGCTTTTCGCAGCTACAATTTGCTGATGACCCGACACTCACTCTGGAGCTGAGGGCTTCGAGCTGGTGATCCTTTTCTTTCTTCTCACTTTTCAGTTGATTCACCTCCTGTTGTAGTTGTTGAACTTGACCATCCTTTACTAACACGTCACTTTGCAAAGATGACACCATCTCTGTAAAAGAACCAAAGCAAACCAAAACAAAAGACTCATGGAGGTCAAAGAGGCAGGAAGGATTATTGGCAACACCATGGCTGTCAGCCAACGTTTGGACAAAACTTTCCAAGCCCGGGCCACCACCGGTGCCCTCCTAGAACTGGGGAGGCTTTTTCCAAGGGTCCCAGACAGGAATGGGAATGAGAGCAAAGTCCACAGAACAGGGTTTGAGGCTTCAGTGAGAATGAGGCGCAGTCAGCACCAGCGAGAGGAGAAGCCTTTGGGAGCCCCTTGTGGGCACAGGCCAGGCAAAGCTGGGAGGAGAGGCCACATCATGGGCCTGGGGAACAAAGGCCCAGCACAGGGAAGGTCCAGGAATTCTTCTCCAGATGCCAGGAGACGGGCGTGTGGCAGAGGGCACTGCTGGACGCTATGGATGGGGTGGTTGGTTTCACAGTCCTCTGAGTTTGGACCCCTCTCTACCACTTATTAGCTTGGTGGTCTTGGACAAGCTATTTCACCTCCCACTGTCTGTCCCACACAGAGTTATTGTAAGGCTCAAATGAGACGGTATGTCCCAAGAACACAAAGTGGCTAAATTCTGTTTGTTCCATGGCGCCTATTATTTTTCTCGGCAGCCAGCTTCCAAAATGTCCCCAATGATCCCTGCCGCCTAGAATTCATGCCCTGTGCAGCCCCTCCCACCCTGAATAGGGCTGCCATGGGTAACCAATATGATACTGTGGAAATGACGGAATGTTTCCTCCCAGGCTGGGTCATAAAAGACACTGTGGCCTCCTCTTTGCTCTCTCTCGAATCACTCACTCCGGGGGAAGCCAACTGCTGTGTCGTGAGGACACTCAAGCAGCCCTAGAGAGAAGCATGTGTGCTGAGGGACTAAGGCCTCCAGCCAATAGCCACATGAGCAGCCATTCTGAAGGGGGATCCTCCGGCTCCCCCCGAGGCTTTAGATGACATGACTGATACCCCAGCGATATCTTGACTGCAACTCATGAGAACTAAGTCACCCCCCACTCAAATACCTGAACTACAGATACTGGGGGAGATGATAAATATTGGTTGGGGTTTTATCCATTTCATTTTGGGGTAACTTGTTATGCTGCAATAGATAACTACTCCATTACTGTAGTATCATTTTTTTAAACATCTTTATTGGAGTATAATTGCTTTACAATGGTGTGTTAGTTTCTGCTTTATAACCAAGTGAATCAGTTATGCATATACATATCTCCCCATATCTCTTCCCTCTTGCATTGTAGTATCATTTTGAATAAAAGTGGCAAGAAGGGTGCATAAATGCAGTGGTATTGGGTTATCGCCTACGGTTCCTTTCCTGAAAGAACATCAGGCCCAGTTTTAATGGTAGGTATCAATCAAGAATGTACATGAAATAAAGCACAAAATGCTCCAGAATTTCATTTTGAAAATGAGCTTTGCCTCCAGGACACAGTTCAGTTACTTGGAAATCCCTCTGGGGCTTGCCACACTTTGAGTGGGTCCAGCCCATCTCAAGCGTTATCCCAACCCAGGTCTGTCCGACTCCCTGATCGGAGAAGGTGGGATCTGAGACAGGCTTGATGCTTGGATGAGGTTTCACTGGCCGACATACGGGAGGAAGGTGAGGACCAGCGAGTTCATCCTTACATTCCTGGTGCCCAGAACAGCACCTAGCCTGGGGGAGGTGCTCAGAAAATATCTGAGGACATCCCAAGTGAGGGAGGAGCATAAGCAGAGACCTAGGGGCAGCAGGGGGTGGGGCTGGGTGTGATTAAGTTGCAGAGTGAGGCAGAAGAAAAGCACAGATTCATACAGAGATGGGGATTCACGTGCGACTCAATGCTATGCCTGGCTTCCACAGCTGTGTGCATGTTTCCTGCTACGCGCTGGCTGCTTTCAGAGTGATGTGCCCCTCTGAGGCTCACTGCCTCCTCCCTGTCACCTGCTTCTCTCCCTCCCCTCCTCTGTGAGTGGTCCCATCCTCTTCAGGTCTCTAGGCATGTCAGTTTCTGCTTAAAAACCTCCACTGGATTCCCAACACCCTTGGAATAAAAACCCAGACCCCCCGACCCTGCCCAGCCCCACAATCCCTGTTCACTCCACGCAGCCTCTCTTGCCCTTAGCTTGTCCTTGCCCTCCTGAAACAGGTCCTCTCTAAAAGAAGGACACAGCCGTGGAGGATACAACATGGACTGGTTAGAATCGGCCAGGTCCAAGGGTGCGTAAGATTCGACTTCCAGGGGAACTGGAGCCTCATTACAGGCTCATTGTAATACATGAGCGAAATGACACACCCACCAGCACCAGGACAGTTCCCAGGCTGACCATAGAGGTCAAAAAGTGGGTGGTGGGGCTTCCCTGGTTGCGCGGTGGTTGAGAGTCCGCCTGCCGATACAGGGGACACGGGTTCGTGCCCCGGTCCGGGAAGATCCCACATGCCGAGGAGCGGCTGGGCCCGTGAGCCATGGCCGCTGAGCCTGCGCGTCTGGAGCCTGTGCTCCGCAACGGGAGAGGCCACAACAGCGAGAGGCCCGCGTACAGAAAAAAAAAAAAAAAAAGTGGTTGTTGGCCCAATTCCTGGAAATCCCCGCCCCTTCCCCAAAATATTAGAGTTGTCCCAATCCTCCCACTCATTAGCCTATAAAGTTACCCAGCCCATAAAAACTAACTGCCCCATATTTGGGGGCCTCTAGCCTTCTGAAATGGCCCACACTCTGTCTGTGGAGTGTGTTTCTCTCTAAAGAAATCCACTTCTTACTTTGTCTCTCACTGAATTCTTTCTGCGATGAGACACAAAGAACCTGAGCTTTATTAAGTCCCGAGACCAGATGCGTGATCTCGATTAAAAGATAGTGGGTTCTGACTGGGTTCGAGTCCCAGCCCACGGGTTCAAGTCCCACCTGAGTTCCATAGTTGCACACCCACTAAGCTGGCCCCCCTTGGCCTCCCCCCTTGAAGCGCTGGCCACCACGACACACAGTTTATTTTCTCCACAGCAGCACTGCTCTCTGAAGTGGGCTTGTTTATTCATCCGTTTACTTTTATTGTCTGTCACCCCCTCCCGAATCTGTGAGCACAGGAATCTGACTGTCTTGCTTGGCTCTCCCTCCCCGGAGCCTGGAACGGGGCCTGACACCTAGTAGGAGCTCAAGAAACATGTGGAAGCAATGAAGGAATCCAGGGAATCAAAGCTCAGCCACAGCTGTGCGCTGGCTGCCCCTCCCCCAGCCCAAGCCCTTTATCAGGCAACCACCTCGGATCAAATTAGAAAATGGTTTCCCTTGGGCCCAAGTGCACTCGGCTGAAATGGGTGAGACCATGGGTGCCTTAAAGGAGTGACCCCATTTTGTCCATGCTCTAGTTTGCACTCAGGCTGCTTTGTGGAACCACCCAAGCCACAGGGCGACCTGTGTTCTCCCTGGTGGGGCCAGTGCTCAGGAGACCTTGTAGCCAAGAGATACCATTCTCTCAAATATTTACCTGGCCCTGCCCTCGGAACTGGGCGGCAAGAAACCTCCACTGAGGGAGAACTCTAATGCACCGACACGGGTGATCCCTGAGGCTGCACCCAGGTCACGGGCACAGGTGTGCTGGTTGACTGGTGATGTCTGCAGGGGGAGGGCAGAAGCTCTGGGGCCTGAATGCAGAAGGGCCTCACCTGACGTGATAGCGGCGTCCCTCCTTAAGTTCTCGGCCTCGTGCTTCAGGGAGGTGATTTCCAGGGTCTGGCACATCACCTGGTTGTAGCCTTGCTGAAGGGCACTGATCTGTGGAAGGAGGCAACACACAGTCAGAGGGGGCCAGCCAGGCCTGCAGGACACGCTGGTACTTCTCCAACGTTGGGCAAAGAGTTGGGCTGATCTTGGATCGGGGTGTTGGGGAAACCAAGGTTCTCAGTTGTCACTAGTGGAAGGGGCAGGAGGGGCCTGTTCCTTCAGTGACCACCATGTCATCAGTCCTCGAGACACGGACCTTATCTTTGTGGCCACCCAGGGGCTCGGGTGCTGCTGTCTTCCTATGACCTGTGGGTTTTCAGCCATAAATAGACCAGCTCTTGGTTCCAGATCATCCAGCACTGACTGGATGCACAGCAAAGTTCAAGAGCCGGGAGCAGGTTATGAAATGAATTCCCTCTAATGAGAAGAGAGGGTAGTTTATACCTCACAGAACACTCCAGAGTTTACAAAGCCCGTTCACACATGCTACACTGATACTTGTCACAGCGTTGCTGAAGGCTGACGTTCCCATTAATATGCCCATTTTGCAAGGGAGCCAGGTTGAGACTCAGAGAGGCGAGGCCCCCTGCTCGGGATCACGCAGCTGGTCAGACATGGAGTCTGATTCAAACCCAGTCTTTAGTTGCCTGGTTCCTCCTTCCCAGGTGGCTCTAGGAATGAGCGGGAGAAGTTGGAGGCTGCAAAGCATGGCATGGACTCGGGAGCTGGACTGTGGCCTTCAAGTCCTGTCTCTGCCAGTTAACGGGCTTTGTGAACACAAGGAGGACACCATTTTCTGTTTCCTTTTCTTCAGTCTGTACGTGGGGTGATGGTAGTCCCAACCTGATAGGATTGTTAGAAGTATTTTAATAAGTTAGCATGTGTACAAGTGCTCAGATCAAGCCTGGCACACGGCACAGGGGGATGAGCTATGACGGTCCTCTCCTCTGACTACCCACGGGGTGTTTTTTTTCTTTTGTTTTGGGTTTATTTTGGTTTTTTTTTTTTTGCGGTACCCGGGCCTCTCACTGTTGTGGCCTCTCCCATTGCGGAGCACAGGCTCCGGTCGCGCAGGCTCAGCGACCATGGCTCAGGGGCCCAGCCACTCTGCAGCATGTGGGATCTTCCCGGATCGGGGCACGAACCCGTTTCCCCTGCATCGGCAGGCGGACTCTCAACCACTGCGCCACCAGGGAAGCCCTCACGGGGTGTTTTAGCTTCAGCTTCCCTCGTCCGTCTCTGGGGAAGGTAGTTGGTATTCTTTATGTGTGCATTTGTAAGCCTTGCCAGGCTCACTTAAACGCCAGTGTGGTTGTTATTAAGATGAAATACAGGGGCTTCCCTGGTGACGAGGTGGGTGAGAGTCCGCCTGCCGATGCAGGGGATGCGGGTTCGTGCCCCAGTCCGGGAAGATCCCACATGCCGCGGAGCGGTTGGGTCTGTGGGCCATGGCCGCTGAGCCTGTGCGTCCGGAGCCTGTGCTCCGCAATGGGAGAGGCCACAACAGTGAGAGGCATGTGTACCACAAAAAAAAAAAAAAACAGGAAATACAGGAATCGTGGGTGGGAGCACCACAGGCCAGCTCTATCTATGGCTGCTGTGAGCACCCTCTAAGTCCATGGCTCAGAGCCCCCTCATGGTGGGCCCCCCTCCAGGGGTCTAGGTCTACATGTGGGGTGTGGAAGGCTCTCCATCAAATGCAACGCTGGTAAGGGCCCGAAAGTAGCTGCCAGGCCTCGGCCTCCACAGAACAGGTACCCGAGAGGCTGGGAAAGAGAGCTGGGCCAGGAACCCCCTCCCTCTCGGTCTGATGTGGCCAGACTGCTTGTTCTGAGTGGCCCGGACATTCCCACCTCAAGGTGCACTGTGGGCCTTTGCCCTGTGATTTTTCAGATGTCAGGCCTCAGTACTCCCACAGGGACACGTTTATTGGGGCATAAATGCCACGCAATCCGTAGACAGGACAAGAGCTAGCTTGTTTTTTTTTTTTTTTTTTTTTTTTTGCTGTACGCGGGCTTCTCACTGTTGTGGCCTCTCCCGTTGTGGAGCACAGGCTCCGGACGTGCAGGCTCAGTGGCCATGGCCCACGGGCCCAGCCGCTCCGCAGCATGTGGGATCTTCCCAGACCAGGGCACGAACCTGCGTCCCCTGCATCGGCAGGCGGACTGTCAACCACTGCACCACCAGGGAAGCCCCAATAGCTTGTTTTGATAGATCAAAACGGAAGTGACAAGGAGAAGGATGCAATTTCTTTTCTTTTTTTAAAAATAAAGTTTATTTATTTATTTATTTATTTTTGGCTGCGTTGGGTCTTTGTTGCAGTGCATAGGCTTATTGCAGCGCCTTCTCTTGTTGCAGAGCCTGGGCTCTAAGCACACGGGCTTCAGTAGTTGTGGCACGAGGGCTCAGTAGTTGTGGTGCACAGGCTTAGATGCTCCACGGCATGTGGGATCTTCCCGGACCAGGGCTCGATCCCATGTCCCCTGCACTGGCAGGCGGATTCCTAACCACTGTGCCACCAGGGAACTCCTGGGTGCAATTTCTTTGTTCTCCTAAGGTAAGTTTGCCAGATTTAGGGGGGGAAAAAAGGATGTTCACTTAAAATAGGATTTCAGATAATGAATAATATTTTAGTGCAAGTGTGTCCCATGCAATATTTGGGACACACACTAAAACGAAATTCTAAAATTCAAATTTAACTGGGTGTCCTTACTTTATCTGGCAACCCCACCCGAAGAGAGTTCCTAAACTCCAGTCATTCATATACCACCTTCACTATTTTTCCCATGTCTCTTGGCTAGCCCCACTATAATTTCTTAGCATTTTTCGTAGAAGCAGCTCCCTTTTTAAACTTAAAAACGTGCATTAAATTAAAAATAACTGTTATAAGAGTAAATAGAGACTCAGTATCTTAAATAAAAATAATCCCTCCAAAAGAAGAAATACAGGAATTTCCCTGTTTACCATCAGACCAGGTTGTGGGCATCACACTAAAAAAAAAAAAAAAAAAAAAGATTGGGGGGAGGTGGTGGGCATGCCCAGGTAATGGAGTTCGGGCGTGCTGATATGGCCACCGGATGGCGCTCACAGCCTTTGGTCTTGGTTTGTGTCCTTGGAAATCTTGTCATTATTACTCTGGTAGAATTAACAGAAGCGTCAAGGTCTCACAAGATTTCTGACTCGTTTCATGCACCATCATGGTTCAGAGTCTATGACATTTGGGGCAGTTACACTTACTTTTTCCCTGGAGCACCTGAGACATTATTGGGGAGGGTCTATGCTGGAAGTTGCGGGGACACAGGCCACTCTGACCCCCACTCTCCCCAAGGCTATACTTTTGCATGTTTGTGCTTTGGAAACTTTGAGTAAAAAACTTCTTTCACATTTTACTTTTCTCTGTTGGGGGGAAACACAACTTTCCCATAAAAGGTCCTTGGAACCCTGAAACTGTTTGTAAGCTCTTCTCAGCTTAATGCTTTTATTTGCATGATACCAGAGATAGAACACCCAGAGACAAACTTCCAGAAGGGAAAACATACGTTCCCCTCTAAGACTCCAGTGGTTTTGGCAGATTGAAAATATTTCAATCTGAGTGTCAGGGTTTTAGGATTTCGGATTGCTGGAAAACTCCAAAGAGTCTTCAAACCTCTTTGATACTTTTACTATCAAAATAAATATCCATATTGTTTGTAATGGCATAAATTCCAAGATGTTTAATGTCTGTTAAGCTGTGTAATAAAATGGGCACTGAGTCATAAGAAAGTTAAGAGTGCTAGGAGGAGTGATTGTTTCAGGATGATAATTTGGCTTCTAATTAGCACAGGCGTGTAAGAGCACATGGAGGTAAGAATTTTCTAGTGATACTGTAGCAGATCGAAGATCTCTGAGAGCAAATCATTATGCACACACATTCGGGGACCAGGGAAAACACATAAGTAATCAGAACCATAAATCAACCTGCCATGTGGCTTACACTTCTGGTGGAATGCTCTGCAGGCAGTAGAATAGTTAAGAAACTAAAATGTCAGTGGATGAAACTCGATTTGAGTTCAAACCGATGGAGCCTCTGGTTCATATATGCCTTGCTATAAAATATTCTTCTTCAGTTATAAGTGAAGCTCCAGTGCTAGGGGAGGCAACAGCATGATGCATCAGTGTAATTATTTCTAGATAATTTCTTTGTAAAAAAACAGTTTTTCCCCCAGATATCGGCAGCCACTTTAAATAAAACTCAAATTGGGACCGCCTGATATTCAAAGATATGTGGAAATTATATAATATTCTATGTCAAATATATTTCAATTATTTAAAAAAAGGTATGTGGGGAATTCCCTGGCAGTCCAGTGGTTAGGACTCTGTGCTTCCACTGCTGGAGGCCTGGGTTTGATCTCTGGTCAGGGAAATAAGATCCTGCAAGCTGCGTTGTATGGCCAGCCAAAAAAAAAAAAGGTATGTGGGAATAATTCAGCCTCATCCATGTACCTGAAAAAGACATGTCATTTTCTCAGGAAAGCTCTGAAATGGGAGAATATCTGAAAGGAATATTTCAGCAAAATTGGGTTCAGTTCAAGAAAAAGATGCTCATTAATGTGTCAGCTACATGTCAAGGTAGCTGTTTGCACTAATAATTCCTATAGGACCTGTTACTTTCCTTGTTTTTTCAAAACCAGGTTTGAAGGAGAGTCATTAGTTCATTTAAATATTAGAGCATGTATTTGTTGACTTGTTTATTCTGTCTCCCTCACTAGAGCATAACAGGGGGAAGGATCATGTCTGTCTTGTTCTCTGCTGAATTCTCAGAGCCTGGAAGAGGGCATGGCATGGGATAGGCCCCCCAAAATATTTATTTGGATTAATGGACGGATGGATGGATGGATGAATACAGAACAAACAAACAGACACGGTCCTAACAGAGTTCTAGAAGGTTACTGTGCCCAACCTTTGCCTTCATGGAGCTAACAGTTTCCTGCTAGAATCTCCTAGGTTCACCATACACAATCTGTGTCCTTTCTAGAGCACCATTTCTAGGATTGAAACTGTGTACCTAGAATCGGTTACAGAGGGAAAGACAGTAAACAGAGAACAAGAGAACAAAGGCCCCCAAGTATTGACTACGTTTTTTTTTTTTCCTCTCTCCTTTTTGAAAATGTTTATTTATTTATTTATATATTTTATATATTTATATATTTTATATTTTATTTATTTATACATCAGTGTATACATGTAAATCCCAATCTCTCAATTCATCATACCACCACCCCCACCCCCTGCCGCTTTCCCCCCTTGGTGTCCATACGTTTGTTCTCTACATGTGTGTCTCCATTTCTGCTCTGCAAACTGGTTCATCTTTACCATTTTTCTAGGGTCCACATATATGCGTTAATATAGGATATTTGTTCTTCTCTTTCTGACTTACTTCACTCTGTATGGCAGTCTCTAGATGCATCCACGTCTCTACAAATGACCCAATTTTGTTCCTTTTTATGGCTGAGTAATATTCCATTGTATATATGTACCACTTCCTCTTTAACCATTCGTCTGTCGATGGGCATTTAGGTTGCTTCCATGATCTGGCTATTGTAAATAGTACTGCAATGAACATTGGGGTGCATGTGGCTTTTTGAATTATGGTTTTCTCTGGGTATATGCCCAGTAGTGGGATTTCTGGGTCCTATGGTCATTCTATTTTTAGTTTTTTAAGGAACCTCCATACTGTTCTCCATAGTGGCTCTATCAATTTACATTCCCACCAACAGTGCAAGACGGTCCCCTTTTCTCCACACCTTCTCCAGCATTTGTTGTTTGTAGATTTTCTGATGATGCCCATTCTAACTGGTGTGAGGTGATACCTCATTGCAGTTTTGATTTGCATTTCTCTGATAATTAATGATGTTGAGCAGCTTTTCATGTGCTTCTTGGCCAGCAGTATATCTTCTTTGGAGACACGTCTATTTAGGTATTCTGCACATTTTTGGATTCGGTTGTTTGTTTTTTTAATATTGAGCTGCATGAGCTCTTTATATATTTTGGATATTAATCATTTGTCAGTTGCTTCCTTTGCAAATATTTTCCCCCATTCTGAGGGTTGTCTTTTCATCTTGTTTATGGTTTCCTTTGCTGTGCAAAAGCTTTGAAGTTTCATTAGGTCCCATTTGTTTATTTTGGTATTTATTTCCATTACTCTAGGAAGTGGATCAAAAAATATCTTGCTGTGATTTATGTCAAAGAATGTTCTTCCTATGTTTTCCTCTAAGAATTTTAGAGTGTCTGGTCTTACATTTAGGTCTCTAATCCGTTTTGAGTTTATTTTTGTGTATGGCGTTAGGGAGTGTTCTAATTTCATTCTTTTACATGTAGCTGTCCAGTTTTCCCAGCACCACTTATTGAAGAGACTGTCTTTTCTCCACTGTATATCCTTGCCTCCTTTGTCATAGATTAGTTGACCATAGGTGTGTGGGTTTATCTCTGGGCTTTCTATTCTGTTCCATTGACCTATATTTCTGTTTTTGTGCCAGTACCATATTGTCTTGATTACTGTGGCTTTGTAGTATAGGCTGAAGTTAGGGAGTCTGATTCCTCCAGCTCCGTTTTTTTCCCTCAAGACTGCTTTGGCTATTCGGGGTCTTTTGTGTCTCCACACAAATTTTAAGCTTTTTTGTTCTAGTACTCTAAAAAATGCCATTGGTAATTTGATAGGGATTGCACTGAATCTGTAGATTGCTTTGGGTAGTAGAGTCATTTTCACAATATTGATGCTTCCAATCCAAGAACATGGTATATCTCTCCATCTGTTGCTATCATTTTTAATTGCTTTCATCAGTGTCTTACAGTTTTCTGCATACAGGTCTTTGTCTCCCTAGGTAGGTTTATTCCTAGGTATTTTATTTTTTGGTTGCAGTGGTACATGGGAGTGTTTCCTTAATTTCTCTTTCAGATTTTTCATCACTAGTGTATAGGAATGCAAGAGATTTCTGTGCATTCATTTTGTGTCCTGCAACTTTACCAAGTTCATTGATTAGCTCTAGTAGATTTCTGGTGGCATCTTTAGGATTCTCTCTGTAGAGTATCCTGTCATCTGCAAACAGTGGCAGTCTCACTTCTTTTTCAACTTGTATTCGTTTTATTGCTTTTTCTTCACTGATTGCTGTGGCTAGGACTTCCAAAACTATGTTGAAGAATAGTAGTGAGAGTGGACATCCTTGTCTTCTTCCTGATCTTAGAGGAAATGCTTTGAGTTTTTCACCATTGAGAATGATGTTTGCTGTGGCTTTGTCATATATGGCCTTTACTCTGTTGAAGTAGGTTCCCTCTATGCCCACTTTCTGGAGAGTTTTATCATAAATCAGTGTTGAATTTTGTCAAAAGCTTTTTCTGCATCCATTGAGATGATCATATGGTTTTTCTTTTTCAATTTGTTTATATGGTGTATCACATTGATTGATTTGCATATATTGAAGAATCCTTGCCTCTCTGGGATAAATCCCACTTGATCATGGTGTATGATCCTTTTCATGTGTTGTTGGAGTCTGTTTGCTAGTATTTTGTTGAGGATTTTTGCATCTATATTCATCAGTGATATTGGTCTGTAATTTTCTTTTTTTGTAGTATCTTTGTCTGGTTTTGGTATCAGGGTGATGGTGGCCTCAGAGAATGAGTTTGGGAGTGTTCCTTCCTCTGCAATTTTTTGGAAGAGTTTGAGAAGGATGGGTGTTAGCTCGTCTCTAAATGTTTGATAGAATTCACCTGTGAAGCCTTCTGGTCCTGGACTTCTGTTTGTTGGAAGATTTTTAATCACACTTTCAATTTCATTACTTGTGATTGGTCTGTTCATATTTTCTATTTCTTCCTGGTTCAGACTTGAAAGGTTATAACTTTCTAAGAATTTGTTCGTGTCTTCCAGGTTGTCCATTTTATTGGCATAGAGTTGCTTGTAGTTGTCTCTTAGGATGCTTTGTATTTCTGCGGTGTCTGTTGTAACTTCTTTTTCCTTTCTAATATTATTGATTT
Organism: Hyperoodon ampullatus; assembly: GCF_949752795.1. Classification (NCBI taxonomy): domain Eukaryota; kingdom Metazoa; phylum Chordata; class Mammalia; order Artiodactyla; family Ziphiidae; genus Hyperoodon; species Hyperoodon ampullatus. The sequence continues at coordinate 12,158,253 of NC_136915.1, read as the reverse complement.
GAGTCCTCTCCCTCTTTTTCTTGATGAGTCTGGCTAATGCTTTATCAATTTTGTTTAACTTCTCAAAGAACCAGCTTTTAGTTTTATTGATCTTTGCGATTGTTTTCTTTGTTTCTATTTCATTTATTTCTGCTCTGATCTTTATGATTTCTTTCCTTCTGCTAACTTTGGGTTTTGTTTGTTCTTCTTTCTCTAGTTCCTTTAGGTGTAACGTTAGATTGTTTATTTGAGATTTTTTTGTTTCTTGAGGTAGGCTTGTATAGCTATGAACTTCCCTCTTAGAACAGTGGGATGCTTTTGCGGCATCCCATAGGTTTTGGATCGTCGTGTTTTCTTTTTTTTTTTTGGATCGTCGTGTTTTCATTGTCATTTGTCTTAGGTATGTTTTGATTTCCTCTTTGATTTTTTCAGTGATCTCTTGGTTATTTAGTAACGTACTGTTTAGCCTCCATGTGTTTGTGTTTTTTACAGGTTTTTCCCTGTAATTCATTTCTAATCTCATAGCACTGTGGTCAGAAAAGATGCTTGATATGATTTTAATTTTCTTAAATTTCCTGAGGCTTGATTTGTGACCCAAGATGTGATCTATCCTAGAAAATGTTCCGTGCACACTTGAGAAGAAAGTGTAATCTGCTGTTTTAGGATGGAATGTCCTACAAATATCAATTAAATCTATCTGGTCTATTGTGTCATTTAAAGCTTGTGTTTCCTTATTAATTTTCTCTTTGGATGATCTATCCATTGGTGTAAGTGAGGTGTTCAAGTCCCCCACTATTACTGTGTTACTGTTGATTTCCTCTTTTAGAGCTGTTAGCAGTTGCCTTTTGTATTGAGGTTCTCCTATGTTGGGTGCATATATATTTATAATTGTTATATCTTCTTCTTGGATTGATCCCTTGATCATTACGTAGTGTCCTTCCTTGTCTCTTGTAACATTCTTTATTTTAAAGTCTATTTTATCTGATATGAGTATTGCTACTCCAGCTTTCCTTTGATTTCCATTTGCATGGAATATCTTTTTCCATCCCCTCACTTTCAGTCTGTATGTGTCCCTAGGTCTGAAGTGGGTCTCCTGTAGATAGCATATAGATGGGTCTTGTTTCTGTATCCTTTCAGCAACCCTGTGTCTTTTGGTTGGAGCATTTAATCCATTCACTTTTAAGGTAATTATCGATATGTGTGTTCCTATGACCATTTTCTTAATTGTTTTGGGTTTGTTTTTGTAGGTCCTTTTCTTCTCTTGTGTTTCCCACTTAGAGAAGTTCCTTTAACATTTGTTGTAGAGCTGGTTTGGTGGTGCTGAATTCTCTTAGCTTTTGCTTGTCTGTCAAGCTTTTGATTTCTCCATCGAATCTCAATGAGATCCTTGCTGGGTAGAGTAATCTTGGTTGTAGGTTCTTCCCTTTCATCACTTTAAGTATATCATGCCACTCCCTTCTGGTTGGTAGAGTTTCTGCTGAGAAATCATCTGTTAAACTTATGGGAGTTCCCTTGTATGTTATTTGTCATTTTTCCCTTGCTGCTGTCAATAATTTTTCTTTAATTTTTGCCAATTTGATTACTATGTGTCTCGGTGTGTTTCTCCTTGGGTTTCTCCTGTATGGGACTCTCTGTGCTTCCTGGACTTGGGTGGCTATTTCCTTTCCGATGTTAGGGAAGTTTTGGACTATAATCTCTTCAATATCTTCTCGGGTCCTTTCTCTCTCTCTTCTCCTTCTGGGACCTGTATAATGTGAACGTTGTTGTGTTTAATGTTGTCCCAGAGGTCTCTTAAGCTGTCTTCATTTCTTTTCATTCTTTTGTCTTTATTCTGTTCCGCAGCAGTGAATTCCACCATTCTGTCTTCCAGGTCACTTATCCGTTCTTTTGCCTCAGTTATTCTATTGATTCCTTCTAGTGTGTTTTTTTTTTCAGTTATTGTATTGTTCATCTCTGTTTGCTTGTTCTTGAATTCTTCTAGATCTCTGTTAAATATTTCTTGCATCTTCTCGATCTTTGCCTCCATTCTTTTTCTGATGTCCAGGATCATCTTCACTATCATTATTCTGAATTCTTTTTCTGGAAGGTTGCCTATCTCCATTTCATTTAGTTGTTTTTCTGGGATTTTATCTTGTTCCTTCATCTGGTACATAGCCCTCTGCCTTTTCATGTTGTCTGTCTTTCTGTGAATATGGTTTTTGTTCCACAGGCTGCAGGATTGTAGTTCTTCTTGCTGCTGCTGTCTGCCCTCTGGTGGATGAGGCTATCTAAGAGGCTTGTGGAAGTTTCCTGATAGGAGGGACTGGTGGTGGGTAGAGCTGGCTGTGGCATTGGTGGGCAGAGCTCAGTAAAACTTTAATCTGCTTGTCTGCTGATGGGCGGGTCTGGGTTCCCTCCCTGTTAGTTGTTTGGCCTGAAGCCACCCAACACTGGAGCCTACCCAGGCTCTTTGGTGGGGCTAATGGCAGACTCTGGGAGGGCTCATGCCAAGGAATACTTCCCAGAACTTCTGCTGCCAGTGTCCTTGTCCCTTGGTGAGCCACAGCTGCCCCCCGCCTCTGCAGGAGACCTTCCAACACTAGCAGGTAGATCTGGTTCAGTCTCCTATGGGGGTCACTGCTCCTTCCCCTGGGTCCCAATGCACACACTACTTTGTGTGTGCCCTCCAAGAGTGGAATCTCTCTTTCCCCCAGTCCTGCCAAAGTCCTGCAATCAAATCCCACTAGCCTTCAAAGTCTGAGTCTCTAGGAATTCCTCCTCCCATTGCCAGACCCCCAGGTTGGGAAGCCCGACGTGGGGCTCAGAACCTTCACTCCAGTGGGTGGACTTCTGTGGTATAAGTGTTCTCCAGTTTGTGAGTCACCCACCCAGCAGTTATGGGATTTGATTTTATTTGGATTGCGCCCCTCCTACTGTCTCATTGTGCCTTCTCCTTTGTCTTTGCATGTGGGGTATCTTTTTTGGTGAGTTCCAGTGTCTTCCTGTCGATTTTCTGCAGTTAGTTGTGATTCCAGTGTTCTCGAAAGAGGGAGTGAGAGCATGTCCTTCTATTCTGTCATGTTGAACCAAATCTGACTACAGTTTTAAGCAGAATTATGCACTGAGGCCAAAATTCATCAATGACCAATTGCTTTTTTATCAACTTTGTTGAGATATAATTCATGTACAAGATCAGTGGCCAATTTTAAAGTAGTTCTTTAAAACTTAAAAAATTTTTTTTTTCTTTTTTGGATTTAGTTTCAGGAGGAAGGAAGTTGACTGGTAAATCCAGACATTCTGGGTGGAGAATTTTTGGTGAAATTCCCTATAAGTGAACCAGCAGCTGCCTTCAGGGTTTGATAAAGGCCTCAGTGTTTGGAACACTGTGGGGTTCCTTATCCCCATCTCCAGCTCTTTCTGGCTGGGTCCGGGTGGGTGTGAGAAGTGGTCACTGAAGCGACAGGAGTTGGGTGGAAATGCAAAGTGGGTGTGAAAGCATGAGGTGTACAAGGTGGCAGAGCTGAGCCCAAATCACATCACTGCCTCTCACTTGCTGTGCAAGCTGTACCAAGCCCCTGGGCATCTCTGAGCGTGCCTCAGTCTCCTCATCTGTAGAATGGCATCTGTCAGAAAACTGAGGTTTAAATAGCTAATGAGGGAACTTCCCTCATGGTGCAGTGGTTAAGAATCTGCCTGCCAATACTGGGGACACGAGTTCGAGCCCTGGTCCAGGAAGATCCCACATACCGTGGAGAAACTAAGCCTGTGGGCCACAACTACTGAGCCTGCACTCTAGAGTCCGCGAGCCACAGCTACTGAAGCCCTCATGCTGCAACTACTGAAGCCCATGCTCTGCAGCAAGAGAAGCCACTGCAATGAGAAGCCCACTCACCATAGTGAAGAGTAGCCCCTGCTCACTGCAAGTAGAGAAAGCCCGTGCACAGCAACGAAGACCCAATGCAGCCATAAAGAAATAAACTAAATAAATAAATAAATAAATAAATAAATAAATAAATAAATAAATAAATAAGTTAATGCACCCAAAGCACCTGCACTGGGGCCTGAACATGGTAGGCACTTAATCAAATCTAATATTGTTCTTACAAGGCTAGAAACTTGCCAACCCTCCACTCCCTGGATCTGCACTCTTCACCATGCTGTGCTCACTGCCCATTTCTAACTACCCGGGTGGCTCCCCCAGGCTCTACCTGAGAGCTGTCACCCTGTGTTGTGACCCCAAGGCCCCGACCCACTTGTCTCTGAGCCCTACCTGGTTTTTCAAGCTCTGGATCTCTCTCTGTTGGGCATCGTCCTCTTCATGCAGAACCTGAAACTTGGGCGGGATCACCCTCTCCTTCTGCCTGGAGGCGGCTGTTTCCAACAGCTTCTGCCTCAGGTTGGCCACTTGGTTCTGCAGGCTTGCTATCACGGTGTCTTTGTATTTAGATTCAAGTTCAAAATCGGAGAGACGGCTGACTTCTTTTCCCAGCAGCAGAATTATTTCATCCTGGGTGGAGGCCAGATGGGAAATTTACTAGGTGTGGGTCTGGGTGTAAGGCTGAGCCCATTTAAAGAAAGACAGGAAAAATAGGGTATCATTCTTTGGGAAGGTGAGGGCAGGCAGGGAGGGAAAAAGCAGACTTTCAAGGCTATCTCTGTCACTTGGAAAATCTCATAGAGACAAGAATTGGGTTAAAATGATGTACTTGTATATAGACTCCTGTAATGGATGTCTGTACCTCACAGGTACGGAAACTTTCCTTTCCCCGAGAATTAGACTTTCATATTAAGAACAACCATTCCACTTGGGAGCTTTTGTTGCTAGAAAGTTTACTTAGAATGTTTTCATTTATAATATTCAGCCTAGCAAACTGGGGACCTAGGAAAGGTAGTTAGGAATACAACATTCTGTTTGACCACATTCTGCCTATAATGAGGGTTATTTTTTTTAACTTAAAACATTCTGAAATATTTGTTTTCCCTTTCCTCTCTTCTAATATTTCCTGCCTCTTTTGGCTATTCATGTATGAATTTTTTCCAGGTAACTCAATCTGAAAAGTAAATGAGACAGGAAGAGTGATTTATTTGCATGGGCTCATGTCAACTTTCGGCTGGAAAAACAAAATTGCTGGTAGACTTTACCCACAGGTATAATTAACCCTGTCCTCCATCTCTCCAGTGAAAAAGCTCTGCAGCCAAAGAATTGGCTAGGTTTTCCAAAAAAGGAAAAAAAAATCCCCCAAACTTCTCACCAGACGTTATCAATAAAATGTCAGAAAAACTGAAGAAGAAGAAGAAGAAAAAATTCCCCAGAGGCCTTTTCCAAAGCAGTCACAGGAGGAGGTAAACGGGCCATTTCTGGGCCAGCTCATTTCCAGGAGAGCTGTCCAGTCAGCCTCACGACCTACTAGCTCCGTGACCTGGGGAAGGACAGGGTCTCGCTCATGAGAAAGCCTGTCTGACATTGCCAGCTGCTGCCAGGGGCCTTCCTTTGGGTCCTTGTGAAAGTTGGTGGCAAAACTTCAAGAGAGAGCATCAGACATATTCCCTACTCCTGGGCAGTTTCCCCTGTTTCACCCTGTTATGACCAGCCAGGTGCTTATTCATTTTTCGTGCAACAAACATTCATCGGGCAGCAACTAAGTGCCAGGCCCTGTGCCAGTGCTGGAATATAAGAAGTTTGCAGAGGGCAGTGGACAGCTGTGGGTTCTGCTTTCCTGGCGAGGGTCCCGTTGCCCTTCTGGAGGGAGCGCTCCTCCTTCCATGGGGTCTGGGTAGGACTGTCATCCATGCGCCCCGCTCCTTCCTGTCCCACCTCCCCGTGTGCATGTGGCCCAAGCTGGTCAATCAGAGATTTCACACATCGATTTCAGAGGGAGAGGATCTTGCCTTCTTTTGGATCATAAACTTTAAATATGTAGGCTTGTTGGCCTGAGTTTGTCTTTTCTAACACACAAAGCCAGCCTTATGTAGAAAGCCAGACTCTGAGGGAAACAGAGGGGAGAGGTTGGTAGTGGGGAGGTGTTCTGATGACATTATTCAAGCTCCTGGATCTAGCCATACCTGAAGCTAGTGGCCCTTTCAATTTTCCAATAAGATGAGCTAATCAATGCTCTCCCTCAAGCTAATTTGTTTATTGTCACTTGAAGGAGTCCTGGCAAGTCAGGGTAGAAACGGCTTATAAATAGAAAGAATTATTTCTATTATAAATAGAAAAAAATATAAATGGCTTATAAAAATTTTCTATAAATAGAAAAAATTACAGTGGTTCCACTATATTTCCAAGTTAAAATTGAGGCAGGTTGAAAAATGGCTACAAATACTTTGCAGTTTTGCCATTTGGTCTATTTCCCCACCCTCTAGTCTGGGCTGGCCCCGTGACTTGCTTTAACCAACGGAATGGAGTGGAAGTGATGCTGCATGATCTCCAGGCAAGTTCTTACAGGCTGTGCAGCTTCTGCTCTGGCACCCTGGGAACCCTGAGACCACCGTGCTCTTATGAAAAGCCACATGCTGAAAGGAGCCCACCAGTCCAGGCGTCCTGGCTAAGGCCCTAGATGTGGGAAGGAGGCCGATGGAGACTGACCACCAGACTGGCCAAGCCAGCGGCTGACTGAGGCCGCATGAGTGAGGCCAGGGGACGCGAGCAAAGGAACCTTCCAGGTCAACCCATAGATTCTGCGGAATAACGAATTGCTGTTTGAAGCCGCTAAGTTTTGGGGTGGCTTGTTACACAGCGATAAATACAGAATCTGTGCGTGGCTTCTCGCCTTTCTGCAACATTTTTCAGAGTCTGGTCCCAGGATGCCTGGGTTGGAACCCCCTGCCTCCTGAAGGTTTGGATTTCCGTGTCTGACAAGAACCCCAGGTAGGTCTGCTCCTCACAAACTCTGAGAATTGCTGCAGGAGCAGGCCCTGGCCCTGAAGGAAAGCGAGATATTATAGACTGCTTCTTTTAGAGTAACTTTCAGGTCGTGTCTAAGTGGGGAGAAATTGACCTGGGCCCTTCCCAGGATGGCTTGAATCCACCTGTTCTGCTCGCATCCCTGCTTTAAAACTCTCTGGCTCTTTAACGAGTCTCTTGGCCCAGGCCTCCCTGACTTCAGGGCTCACTTCCTCCTGCTAGGAACGTGTTTTTGCATCACTGTTCCATCACTGAAGGTTGATCAAGTGATTACTGTGTGGGAGTTAGAAGTACCCGCTGAGAAGCTAACCAGACCTGGGTTTGAATCCTAACACTGCTCCTTGCATTGGACAGCCTTGAACACATTACTGAACCTCTCTGAGCTTCGGTTTCCTCATCTGCAAAGTGAGGGTGATAAAATCTATTTTGAAGATGGTGAAGATTAACGAGCTAATAAATGTCAAGTGCACAGGACATGGCCCAGCACACAGTAGGTGCTCAGTACTTGTAGTTGTAGATGTTATTTGGGATAAAATGAGCAGTGGCCAAACCTGGCTGAATGTCTTGGGAGGAAGAGGTGGTTTCTTGGAAGTAGGAAAAAGGGACAGTCCTTGAGACACAGAGAACAAGAGGCAGTGGCAATCTCTCCATGGTCCCTCTTGCTGCTGTAGCTCTGTGCTTCCCCGAGACCCCTCACCTTATCGTACTGAGCCAGGTCCTGGTCCAGAAAAATTTCTCTGTAGGGCTCTGCCCCAGGAATTTCCTCGGCCACTGATTGTTCCGACAGTTCCGCCGCGTTGGTCCACACTAACACACAAGATCAACAGAGAATGCAGAGGAGACTGTGAGTTTCCCCAAAGACTTAAAGAATATTTTCAGATTAACCTTCACATTCATGAGACTTATGCACTGAAAGCATTGCAGGAGGACGGGAAAGGGTAAGAGCTGCCTCATTTCTCTTCCCCAGCATTAACTGCACTGATGCACTGTGGTGTGTCTCTTTCCAGACTTTTTTCTATGCCGCAAAAGAGCTGAGGACCTTGGGCAAGTCTTTTGCTCTCTCTAAGCCTTCGTTTCCACATACATAATTTAGGATCACTGATAGTCTCTGCTATAAAGGGCTATCTGGAGATTAAATAGAATAATGATATAGAGCAGGGGTAGGCAAACTATGGCCCTGCGGCCAAATCTGGCCTTCTGCCTATTTTTGTAAATAAAGTTTTATTGCAACACAGACACAGTGATTCATGTACATATTATTTATGGCTGCTTCCCAGCTACAAAGGCAGAGCTGAGTAGTTGCAGCAGAGACCATGTGACCCACAAATCCTAAAGTATTTACTATCTGGCTCTTTACAGGAAAAGTTTGCTGACCCCTCATGTAGAGCATTTAGCACTAAACGTTAGCTATATATTTTTTATTGCAATCATATCTTTTCAAAAAACAAAAGTGCATTTACATGACAGAGATTCTTATCCAGCTTACTTTTCAGCTAACAATATCAAAAACATCTTCCCATGTCAGTATTTGAGGCTGTACTGGGGTCTTTTCAAGAGTAGCATTGTGGTCCACTGTACAAGTGTGCCAAACGTGTTTAACTAGGATCCACTTGATAGACATATAAGCTTTCCTAATTTTTTTCTTATTTACCCCAATATTACAAGGCCTGTTTATATGACTTTTCGGGAGTATGGCATTGTGTTTGGGGGTCCCACTCTGTATCACATCAGACATCTCGCAATTCACTCACATCAACACTGAATCCATTGTTTTTTATTGGTGTAGAAACGTTTGTAAAGATTTCTATAATTCTACTTGTGAGATCACTTGGGCCCAAGCAGCGTATTTTAAATTTCCAAGTGACTATAGTTTCTGGACAGTCAATGCACATTCTTATCTTCTTGTGAAGTGAGAAACTGAACAAATTGTTTTCAGTGGTGATGAAACTTTAATGAGTATTAACATTAATGATGAATGAAGCACGCACTGTCATGTTTGTGGACATTCATCATTTATTCATTTTGCTTCTGCATTTTTTATTTATGCATTTTAGAGTCAAAGATTCCTGCCCCCCAGCCAGGTCTCAAACCTGTTTGTGGACCCCAGAACCTCTAGTGGACAGAGCTGATGGCCTGTGGTGCCCGGAGAATGCACAGCCTTGCGTGTTGAATGAGCAGCCCTGGCCACAGTGTTTCCTGGGGCGCGAGGAACACAAGGGCCTGGAACTTCAGCAGCTGCCCACTTTCTCTCCCTCCACCTCCGCAACTAGGTCCATGATTAGAAAACTTTTATTTGAAGCTCACTGCCCCCATCTGACTCTCTTGGATCCTGAGCAGCTAAGTCCTAACTGACTACAGCAGCAGTGCCTGATAGAGAAATAAGGGGAGCTACAGAATGCAATTTTCAATTTTCTAGTAGTCACGTTAAAAAGGTAAAAAGAAGAGATGAATATTTTAATGATCAATTTTATTTAACCCAATACATTAAAAAAACATCATTTCAACACGTAACCGACAAAAAATATGGAGATATTTTATATTCTTTTTCTTCGAGGCATGAAGCCTTTGAAATCTGGGGTTTATTTTACACTGATTGTGCATCTCAATTTGGAAACTGAATTTTCAGGAGGAAGACTTGATCTGTTTTCAGATTCCTCAAGAAATCGGCTCCCACTGGAGGAAGGTACTGCCTTGCCTGTGTCCCCAGGGAGGGCCTCGGGGTCTGACCCTAACTGGGCCCCTGTCCAGTCTCAGCTTAGAGCTCTGGCGTCTGATGCCATCTCTAGGGGTGACTCCGGCTGCCTCTGCGACCCTGTCGTGGCTGTCTTGAGGGACGCTTCCCTGCAAGATGATGGCCGGAGGGGGGACTTCATCAAACTTACAGAACAGGCTGATCGATGGGGTTCCTTTACTGGGGAAGGTGTGTTTACTCAAAGTCTTTGTGGGTCTAGAATTTGCTCTGAGACTCGCTTTCCTTACACCCAGGAAGGGAGGTGCTGGAGCAGGTACCCCTCACCCGCCCCAAACTTCTTTACCGGCTACTGTTATTTATCAGAAAGAACCTAAGGGCCATGTATGAAGAAACTGGCTTAACTCTAGCTGCTGGATCCTTCGGCGGTCCCAGTGGGGAGAAGCCCCAGGGAGGGTCGGGAGGGCTGGGGCGGTGGGACGGCGGATATGGGGATGCAGGCACTTTAAGAATTTTCGTGCATGATCTGTTGGCCAAATGGCAGGGGAGTTACTTTAATATTTTAACAACCCCCAGCTGTCCTGGTGCACTCCAATAATCACCAGTCTGCAGCAGGGGCAGTATGTGTGCACCTGGACTGTGTCTTTCAGACATTGTAAGTTGTAAATAAAAGTTAAATAACAATCATGGTTAGGTAATAACTTAAATTTTAATAATTTAAAATTTTAATATTAAAATTTTAAATTATTAAAATTTAAATTTTAAATGTTAAAATTTTAAATTATTAAAATTTAAATTTTAAATATTAAAATTTTAAATAATTTAATATTTACTGAATGTTTGCTATGCACTAGGCACTGTGCTCAGCACTTACAGGCAGGATACGATTTCGTCTTCATAACAACCCAGTGACATAGGCATTATTATTCCCATCTCCATTTTATATGTGAGAGATATGAGGCACAGAGACATCAAGTCACCTGCTCAAGGACACACAGCTGGTAAGTGGTAGAGTCAAGGGATGAACCTAAGTTTGTTGGATTCAGAGCCTATGCTTTTAACCACTGTGCAGTCAATGTATTGAAGTGGGAACATGTTTATGACATATTATTGAATTTTAAAAATCAGGTAGGGAATTCCTTGGCAGTTCAGTGGTTAGGATTCTGTGCTTCCACTGCAGGGGGCACAGGTTCCATCCCTGGCTGGGGAACAAAGATCCTGCAAGCTGAGCGGCACGGCCAAAAAAAGAAAAAAAAAGAAGGTTACCTATGTTAGGTTCATATGATCCCATTATTGGGAAAATATATATATATATATATATATATATATATATATATATATATATATGAATCAAGATGCTATTTTAATAAATCACTCCACATATTTTCTTTTCTCAGTAATTCTTCCCCACCTCCCATGAGCTTTTGCCATTAACATTTGGCCTTGGAGCTGACGTTTTATTGCCTTGTGGTAAAGGAAGGATGAGTATTAACTAGAACAGGGTGATTTTTCCCCCAGGCAAAATGATGTTTTGATTTTTGACAATGTCTGGAGACATTTTTGAGTACCACAGTTAGGGGTGGTGGTGGTGGTGGTGTTGCTACTGGTATCTCTGGTGGGTAGGAGTCAGGGATGCTGCTAAACATTCTACAGTGGACAGGACAGATCCTACAACAAGGAGTTATGCGACCCACATGTCACTGTGCCAAGATTGAGAAACCCTGACCTGATCTGCAGTAAATAAATCCTTGGCTTTGGGTTTTCAAATAGAATTTTTCAAGTCTAAAGCAAGGTGACAGTCTAACAGTAAACCAATTTAATTGGAAGAGCCCAGCTTTGCTAAGAGAGGAAAGAGCTTTCTCGGAACCGTTAAAAAGAGGTGTTTTCTGTCAAGAGACAGCATGGAGGACTGGAGCACAGAGTTTTCTCTAAAGCGTGGAGTAGAGAGGCCCAGACACAAAGGAACTCCCCATGACACGGGAAGAAAGTCCTTTTCTGAGGACGGGGAGAGAGTCAGGGGAACGAGGGCAAATGTTTGGAAACATGAGACCTGGCTGAGAGGCTGAGGAGATAGAGCCCAGGTAGATGTGAGGGACTCTAAGCCATACGACTCATCCTTCATTTCTCCAGGGGGGATGCAAGTCCTTTAGAGAAGCCCCAAGTTCAACATGGCACTGGAGAAACCGGTGATTACAGTGGAAAAATTTAAATGGCGGAGTGAAAAAAAGAAAAGAAACAGCCCATGTGCCATGTGTCCAAAGGACGCATTAAAAAACAACCCCCAAAACCCTGTATATATGTTCATAAAACAGAACATGATCCATACAACAAAATGAATGAATCTCAGAAATACTATGCTGAGTGAAAAAAGCCTTCCACAAAGGAACATGTACTACATGCTTCTGTGTACTTGAGATTCTAGAACAGGAATATCTAATCCCTGGCGGGAAAAGAGTTCAGAAGAGTGGGTGCCTCTGGGGCCTGGGGCTGGGAATTGACTGGGGAGGGACATGAGGGAACTTTCTGGGGTGATGGTAATGTTCCATATCTTGATAGGAGTTTGGGTTACATAGGTGTACACGACCATCAAAACTCAATGAGCACACTCAAGATCTACACCTTTCATGGTGTGGTAGCCAGTCTCCAAGATGGCCCCACTGATTCTTGTCTCCTGGTATTCAGACCCTTGCATCATCCTCTCCAATACTGGATGGACTTTATATTAGTTAGCTGGGGCTGCCATAACAAAACACCACAGGAGGTCTTAACAAAAGAAATTCATTTTCTCACAGTTCTGGAGGCTGGAAGTCCAAGATCAAGGTGTGGGCAGGGTTAGGCCTCTCTCCTTGGCTTGCAGACGGCCACCTTCCTGCTGTGTCCTCACATGCCCTTTTCTCTGTGCACGTGCATCCCTGGCGTCTCTCTCTCTCTTCTTACAAGGACACCAGCCCTTGGATTAGGGCCCACCCAATCATCTCATTTTAACTTACTCATCTATTTAAATACACTATCTCCAAATATGGTCACATTCTGTGATATTGGGATTGTGGCCTCAGCATATGAATTTTGGGGGAATGCAATTCAGTCCGTAACAAAGCTTCTCTATGTAACCAAGGATATTGCAGAAATGACACAGTTTGATTCCTGAGGTTAGATCATAAAAGACATTGCAGCTTCTGCCTCACTCTCTAGGACCACTTGTCTGGAGGAGCTGGCAGCTTGAGGATACTCAAGCAACGTATGGAGAGGTCCACTTAGTGAAGAACTGAGGCCTCTTACCAAAAGCCATGTGAGTGAACCATCGTAGAGATGGGTCCTCCAGCCCCAGACAAGCCTCCAGAGGACCACAGCCCCAGCCAACACCATTACTGCAACCTCATGAAAAATCCTGAGCAAGAATCACCCAGCTAAGCCATTTCCAAATTCCTGACTCAGAGAAACTATGAGATAATAAATGTTTACTGTTGTTTTAGGCCATTACATCCTGCAGTAATTTGTTATGCAACAATAAGTAGCAAATACAGGTTTGGGCACCAGGAGTGGTGGAAAATTTAACAAAAACCCTACAATGTGGAGTGGTTTGGGATGGAACAGTGGCCAGAAGCTGGAGGACTTTGGCCAAGAGTCTTTGAGAAAGCCTGAATAGTCTTAGTAGAAGCCCGATGGCCTTTGAGGAGGCCGTGAGGGAAGGGTTCCAGGAAAGTGAGGAAAATGTTACTGGGGTTAAGGGATCCTTGTTAGGTGGTGGCAGAAGGTTTCCTAACACGTTGCCTGTGGTCATGAGGAAGGTAGAAAATGTTTGTGATGAGGCTGAGTGGTCAAGCTAAAGAGAGTCCCAGACAGAGTCTTGGAAGGTGCTGCCTGGTTACTTCTTGCTACTTATAGTGAAATGTGAGGGGGAGAGACAGTTAAAGGAAGGGCTGTTAAACCAGGGCAATGCTCTGGGCTTGAAAATTCCCTGCCTCTCCAGGCGGCAAATGAAATGTAAGAAACAGGTTCTGGGCAAAGATCAAATCAAGGGCGCTCTCAAGAAAACACAGTCTAGAGAAGAAGCTGAGGGTGTGGTTGTAAAATGCTTTGTTAAGAATACACATCCAGGGCAGTGTCCAAGAGAACCCTTTGGTCAAAGAACTGGGCTTCTAAGAAGCTTCGGTCCTTTGTCAGTCTTTGCAGAAGCCCATGGTGGAAGGGCTTGTGACAAAAATATCTGTGGGCGTGGGTTTTGCCTAATAGGATGAACCCCAATAAGAAGCACTGCCAACTCAGACTGACAGAGACCCACAAAAGTCAAAGAAGCGTCTGGACCCCCAAGCTTCTACAGGCAGGAAGCAGGCTATAAAACTATGCAGCCACATCCATGGGACACCTTTCCTAGGAAAGGGAGGACGACTCAGAAGGCGGAACTCAGGGACCAGCGGGCAGAGCCAAGAGCCCTGGAAAGTCATTTCTGGCCAAGAGTTGGACTGAAGCCCAGTCAAGGAACTGCCGATATTTTCCCAGCTGGACTTCAGAAGTGCTTTGTGCCAGTGACTCCTGTGTGTTTCCTGTTTTTCTTCTTTTGGAAGAAGAGGAGTGTAGGTAGCAGTTATGCTATGTCTGTCCCACCAATATGTGCTGGGTGTGTGAGGGACAGACACTTTGTTCAGAGGTCTTCAGATTCTTGGAAGTAGTACTTGATGAGCTGAACTTAAGGTACTACACCCATGAGCCCCATCTGTACCTGGACTTGATTTAGACGAGATTCTTGAATTTGAGCCGATGCTCTTACTGGGGTGAGATTTTGGGGGGCCTCGGGAGAGAGGAGGAGGAGTGTGAATCATTGAGGACCCGAGGGCAGGCTGTGGTAGCCAGCCTCCAAGATGACTGCTGATAATCCCCGCCTCCTGGTCTTCAGGCCCGTGTGTAGTCTTCTCCCACACTGGAGGGTGACACCCTGTGTAACCAGCAGGATATTGCAGCAATGACAGAGCATGACTTCTGAGGCTTAGTCATAAGAGATGTTGCCATTTCCATCTTGTCCTCCAGGATCACTTGCTCAGGAGGAGCAGCTGCCGTGTCCTGAGAACGCTCGAGCCACTCTCTGGGGAGGCCCATGTGGTGAGGAGCCGGGGCCTCCTGCTGACAGCCATGTGAGCTCGCCGTCTTGGAAGTGGATCATCCGGCCCAGGTCAAGCCTTCAGATGACTGCAGCTTTACGAGGGACCCTGAGCCACAGCCGTCCTGCTAAGCTGCTGCCAAATTCCTGACCCACAGAAACCGTATAGATGATAACACATGTTTGATTTTTGCTTTAGGCTGCTACGTTTGGGGAGAATTCGTTATGCAATCATGATAACTAATACACACTGTGTGTTCATTTTACATGAAAGAGACAAAACATGTTGAATTCTAGTTAATGGTATATGTGCTAAAGCATTTATGGGGAGGACTACAGATGTGTGCTATTTATTTTGAAATGCATCCAAAAAATAAGATGGATTAATGCAGGACAAGAAGGATGGGTAGACAGAAATGTAATAAAGAGTACAGCAAAGTGTTAGCGGTAGAATTAGGAGGAGAGCTGTCTCTGTAAAATTCTTTTTGCTTTGCTGTATGTTTGAAAGTTTTCACATTAAAATGCTGGGGGGAAATGGCTGAGTAATTTCTTAACTTGGGTGGTTGGTACATGAGCATTCCTTAGATGATGATGATGATGATGTAAACTGCAGAGATACCTTTCATTTATTCCTTAGTCTGTATATTTCAGAATAATAACTATTATTTGAATGGCTGAGGGAAGTGACTAGGTGAGCGGTCCTGAGTGAGACCAGGGAAGGGTGTGGAGGCATCGAGAGACCTGGGGACTCAGAGGGGTCTGGGGCTGGGACGCAGAAAACAGAGAATGGGACCTTCATACCAGTGGCCACAGAAGAAACCTGGGAATCATGCCAGGGACTAAGTCGACCCAGCTACTCTGCCTGCAAGGCTGGCAAGGCCGAGAGGATGGTGACAGACAGGAAGTCTCCTCCCCAAATGCCATGAGGCCTTCTGCGGGGGAGGGGGGGAGAAGGACACCCTGATGGCTGTGTGTCCCCGAAGTGACCAGGCTGTGAGTGACAGTCACTGAGATACCCAGCCTTAAATTTGACTGAAAAGCGTTAGATTAGATTAGATTGAAAATATCACCTCTGGAGAAGTAATTTTCTCCATAAGCCTCAGTCTCCTCTTACCTGTAAAATGGTAATAAAATATTTAAAAACCTCCTAAGGCAAGAGGGATTTCAGTTACCAATATGTCTGTACATCTGAGTCGAAGTGTATAAGTTTAGATTCTGATACACATTCATATATATTCATATACACGTACAAACACACACACACAAACACACTCACCACAGAGGTACTGACGTGTGCAGATAGGCAGAGCACAGTCTTGGAGGAGTTTGTACCAAAAAGTCAACAGGGAGAATTCTGGTGATAAGGGTGACAGCTTATCTTTTACTGTTTTCTAACTTTCTGCTTATCCCAATTTTTTCACATTTGATTATGTTCTACTTCAGAACCAGAGAACATAAGCAAAAGCCAGAGAAAGACAAATATCATACCATATTGCTTATATGTGGAATCAAAAAAAGGTACAAATGAACTTATCTACAAAACAGAGATAGAGTTACAGATGTAGAAAATAAACTTATGGTTACCGGGAATAAGAGGGGGGAGGGATAAATTGGAAGAGAGGGATTGACATACACAATACTATACATAAAGGAGATAACTAAGAAGGACCTACTGGATAGCACAGGGAACTCTCCTCAATACTCTGTAATGGTGTATATGGGAAAAGAATCTAAAAAAGAGTGGATACATGTATATGTTGAACAGATTCAGTGTGCTGCATACCTGAAACTAACACAACACTGTAAATCAACTGCACCTCAATAAAAATTAAAAAAAAAAAAGGGAAAGCAGAAACTGAGACCCATCCTCCTAGCCAAAGACCCTCCCCTAAGCCGCCAAGGAAGCGCCCATGAGTACCTTGCCTGATGATGGGAACGCTGTGGGCGGCTCTGTCCACCTCGAAGGAGAACATCTTCTCGCTGGCACTCACGGGCCGCCTGTGGGAGGCTGGTGGGACCATTGGGGGCTCGGCGGACCCCTGCGACCAGCTCCTCTGCACTGGCGCTGGCCAGATGCCCGGGTAGAAGGGGGTCTGTGGTGGTGAGGGTGACTGGTTCAGTTGCTGGGTGGCCCAAGGTGGCTGTGGCCTTGGCCAAGGTGCTGGGCCCCGCAGCCATGGGAAGGAGACCTGCAGGGGAAGACAAGAGGGTCAGGGGAGGTTACGAGCAGCTGGGGTGGTCTTCACCTTTCTGTCCCGGCGACATAATTGCTGCCCTAGATTTCGGCGTATAAGTCACTTCTCCCAGGAAGCCCTCCCAGACTCTCCCCAAATTTGGGATGGCGGTCCCCACCATGGGTCACCTTGCACACTATCGCACCATCATTTATTGGGTGCAGCCTTCGTGCCAGGCACCCAGTCAAGAGATTCACATGCATTACCTCATTTAATACCCCTGATGCTCTGTGACGAGCCCGAGGCTGAGCAAGACCTAGTGACTTTCCCAGGATCACAGATTTGGCAGTGAGCGTCTGAGCTGGTACAACGCCACCTCTGAGCTCTGAGAGGCTGACAGCTTTTTGTCTACCTTGCTCAGCACCGTATCCTCAGCTCCTAGAATAAACCCTTGGCACATACAGAGTAGGTCTTTAAAACTGGTTGAAAGAATGAATGAACACATCTCCGAGATTCAAGCCCAGCTCTCCAGGATACACACATCCACACTGTGTGTCTCCCTGGCACTCCCATTCCACCTGTTCTCTGAAGCCGAGAGCTCTGGGGTGGCAGGCACCCCAACTGGCTCGCACCCCAACTGGCTCATTAACCTGTGATCCTCAACATCTGCCACATCTGATTCTTGGCAGACGCTCCGTAAATATCTATCTAGGGAACCTTTTTTCATCTGACCCAGCACAAGATGTCTGTAGCTACTTTCATTAGAGAGCACATCAAAATCCATCTACACCGGGAGAAGCAAATGCTGAGAGGTGCTGACACCTGGCTTTGTCTTGGTTAATGCTGTTGTGGCCGTCCCTCCCTGTGCCTAGTGCTTAAACCGTGACATCGTGAATGCTACCATTTACTGTAATTACTCACAGATTTCTCACCATAGCCCTGAAGGGGAGGAGCTCTCCTTATTCCTAGCTTACAAATGAGCCTTGGAGAGGTTAAGGACTTCACCAAGCTCAGGTGGTGGTGGAGAGGATGGTGGGACTGGGGTTCTGGAAAGCTCTTTCCCTCTCTGTCTCCCTCTCCCTTCTCTGCCCCGCCCCCAGTCTCTTGGCAGAAAAAAACACACTTTTCAAGTAAGGAGCTAAGTTCAAAGGTTTGCCGCCTGTGGCGGTCACGTTTCTCTTTCTGCAGACTGCAGACACATAATGAGAAACAGGACAGAATGCTTCCGAAATAGGAGCACTGGCAGACAGAACTTCCTATAGCTCCAGCTGCATTGTATTCAAGAGGAAGGTTCTCCACTCACTCAGGTTCCCAAACCAGTCTTTTAGCTACAGTCTTTCCCAGCCAAGTCAAGAATCCGGTGAATTCCCCTGAAGACTTTTTTGGAGTCAGGGAGAACACTGTTCGGGAAAATCAAACTCCAATTGCCTGGCGACACCTGGCCCAGCATTTATGATGACACTGGCCCCGATGAAACCTGTTTCGGGAACGGACTTGGCAGTGTTCCAGAACTCTGTTACCTTATGTGAAGATCCGAATTTCTCTCCACTGTGGGCACCTCGGTCTCCACCTAAGCTTTCTTCCTTTCTCTCCTTTCAGAAGCTGAGGTGTCCTGCTCCTGCCTTGCACTCACTTCTCCATCCATCCTATCCCTTCCCGTCCTCTCCTCTGGGGCTGTCTTGCCTCAATCATTCCTACAACCTTTCCTCATCGATTTAATAAAGATTTATCGAATGAAAGGGCTGCAGGTGGGAAGGGGGAAATTTGAATATGTTTTACCCCCGCCTGATAGAAAACAAATCTAGAGACCACAGGTAGTGTGGAGGAATTCCCTTTTGTGCTGGGATGCTCAGGTAGATGTGCCTCACTGCCCACTAACTGCCAGGGTGCTAAAGGGAGTGGTCATATCTCATGCCTCAAGTGGTTCACTGCCGTAGTGGACAGGCAGCAACCCACCTGCCTCTTCTGGAAATTCCAGGAATCTCCCTCCCAATCTGTCGGCCCATTGCTGTGGGTGGGGCTAAGCAATCAACCAATCACACTCCCTGGACATACTGATTGGTTCAGTGGTGGGGCAAGTGATCCAATCAGAGCCAAGGAGACCCAAGAAGACTTGGCTGGACACCAGGATCTGGAGTGACCTGGTGGGACTTCAGAATGCAGCCAGCATGAGGGAGTGGAGCCCAGACATGGAGAGAGGGAAGCTGTTTATTTATTTTTCAAATTGTGGTAAATAACCTGCAACATAAAATTTATCATCTTAGCCATTTTAAAGTATACAGTTCAGTGGTGTTAAGTATAGTCACATTTCTGTGAGATGGATCTCCAGAACTTTTTCGTCTTGCAAAACGTAAACTCTATTAACCATTAGACAACAACTCCCCATTCCCTCCGCCACCCAGCCCGTGGTGTCCAACATTCTGTGTCTATGAATTGCACTACTCTAAGTACCAAGTACCTCAAATAAGTGAAATCACATGGTACTTGTCTTTTTGTGACTGGCGTATTTCACTTAGCACAATGCCCTCAAGGTTCATCCATGTTGTAACATGTCAGAATTTCCTTCTTTTTTTTGTGTGGTAGGCGGGCCTCTCACTGCTGTGGCCTCTCCCGTTGTGGAGCACAGGCTCCGGACACGCAGGCTCAGCGGCCATGGGTCACGGGCCCAGCTGCTCCACGGCATGTGGGATCCTCCCAGACCAGGGCACGAACCCGTGTCCCCTGCATCGGCAGGCGGACTCTCAACCACTGCGCCACCAGGGAAGCCCTTCCTTCATTTTTAAGGCTAAATAATATTCCATCATACAGTTTAGAGTGTATTTTGTTTATCCATTAAGTGTCATGGGCACTTGGGTGGTTTCTACCTCTTGGCTATTATAACTATGCTGCTGTGAACATGGTGGGGAAATAAGGAAGCTGGTTTTGAGCCCTGGCTGGGGTGCTACCCTGAAGTGCTCCATCCCTGAGGCCGGCTAGAGCTGGTTTCTGTTGCTTGCAGCACACAGAGCTCGAACGATAGGGCCTCTGGGCGGAAGGAGCCAAAGATGTATAAACGCAGCAGAGACTCCAAGCTCTTCGGGTATAAAAATTAAAAAATAAAGTTTTTTTTTTTTCTTCTCTGAAGCGTGTTGGTTGAGGGTAGCTTTAGTTGGATGGTTAAAGTTGGTTTTCTCTAGTTTGCCAGCTTGCTTTATCAGAGGGAAGGTCAAGGTTTTCTCAGAAATTGTTGCTGGTAACTACAAGGAAACAGGCAGGGAGAAAAGCAAACATAAGAAGAAGACTCCCATTAAAAGCCAGCTCTGGGCTGTACAGGAAGCATGGGGTCAAGGTCAGTTATCAACAAGTCTGTTTTTATTATTTATTTATTTTAGATTTAATTCTATTTATTTTTGGCTGTGTTGGGTTTTCGTTGCTACGTGCAGGTTTTCTTTAGTTGCGGCGAGCAGGGGGCTACTCTTCGTTGTGGTGCACGGGCTTCTCCTTGTGGTGGATTCTCTTGTTTCGGAGTGTGTGCTCTAGGCGCATGGGCTGCAGTAGCTGGGGCACATGGGCTCAGCAGTTGTGGCACATGGGCTCTAGAGCTCAGGCTCAGTAGTTGTGGCGCACAGGCTTAGTTGCTCCGCGACATGTGGGATCTTCCCAGACCAGGGCTCGAACCTGTGTCCCCTGAACTGGCAGGTGGATTCTTATCCACTGTGTCACCAGGGAAGTCTTCAAGTCTGTTTTTAGAAACTTTAGTTTAAAAATACACGCTAATGCCTTTTCTCTTTCTTTGTGTCTGTTCTCTGACCATATGGTATGTTGCCATGGTTGGGTTTTTTGTTTTGTTTTTGAGGTAGCATATGTTATACTCCTGATTTCTTTTCCATACTACCTTTAAAATAGCAGGTTGGGGCTTCCCTGGTCGTGCAGTGGTTGAGAGTCTGCCTGCCGATGCAGGGGACATGGGTTCATGCCCCAGTCTGGGAAGATCCCACATGCCGCAGAGCGGCTAGGCCCGTGAGACATGGCCGCTGAGCCTGCGCGTCCGGAGCCTGAGCTCCGCAATGGGAGAGGCCACAACAGTGAGAGGCCCGCGTACCGCAAAAAAAAAAAAAAAAAGCACGTTGTCAACCACGTGGATTAACCATGACCATATCCACCGTTGAATTTATATTAGCTTTAATAAACAAAGGTCAATGATTTACTCAAGAAATCACTATCCATTTTTTTTCAAATTATCTACTTGTTCTTTGTGTTATTTCTCCAATATCTGCTTCTAACCCTGTAAAGAGTGTAAGTTGAATGGGACACCCTAAAAAAAATTCAAGGTAGTTTGCACATTGAGTGCCTATAGTACACATGAATTCTGCCAGGAAGCCCTGGAGCCTGCAGAGAAGGTGGAAACTTAGACCTTGCCCTTGGAGAGCTTGTTACGCGCTCTGCCATTTGTAAGTAATTGTGGACAATACAACGACTATGAGCCACTGTGTAGAGAAGACACAGATGTGCCACAGACTGTGCTGGGCACTTAATGCATGTGGTCTCATCTGATCTCCAGAATAATCTTGCAGGAGGCATTTTACCCCTCATTGTGTGGATTAAGAAACTGAAGCTCAGAGAGGTTAAATGACTTGCCCAAGGTCTCACATCCAGGAAGTGGTGACACTATTTGACTCCAATACCTGTGCTCTTAGGACTTCTAGGTTACTCGAAGTCATGATTTATTACCTGTTTTCCATACTCACAAATGGATCTTAGATGATTGGTTAGTGAATGATAGGATATTTTCCAAGTTTAAAAAAAGGAAATGAACATTAGATGGTGTGAAAAACCACAAGAAATCGCATGGGCTACTGAGAAATGGGATTTTCTAGGAACACTGACAACTGTCTTATGGAAGTGTTATTCATCTGGTACATGCCACGCCCTGGAAGCAGCTCAGAGGACCCCAGCCTCCATCCGGGAAGACCTGTGGTATTTTTACTGCTGTACCAGAGGAGTGCTGTGGCTACCTCGTACCCACCCAGAGAACCGATTGTTAAATGTCCAGGAATTTTGCCAACTGGTTGATAAACACAGCCATTAATAAGAATTAACTTACATAAATTTACAATTAAATTATATCAGAAACAAAAGTTATACAAACTTAAAACTCACCCTTTCCTAATTATTTTACTCTATTTTATTATTACCTATGCTCTTGAGGTTATTTCACTCTACTATATGTTTCTGTGGGAAATGCTACATAGTAATGTATTACCACACCCCTCTTTCCTTCTCTGTATTCAGGGATGTGTCATTGGGAGCTTGAAATTGACCGTGGAGGGCGTATTACACCATAGAAATCAGGAAATGTTATACATGAGGGCTTGATTTTTAAAAACTTTTATAAAGAGGTTTAATAATGGTGGTTCATGTAGAGCTTGATTTTGTTTGTTTGTTTGTTTTGTTGATTGCCTAGACTTAAGACGGTAATGGAGAAAATGTTAACAATGCAGATTATACAAAAGCATGTTGAGTCTTAGCCATTATGTTATGAATAGAGCAAAAAATTGGGGAAACGTTCTTCCAGTATTTGAAAATTATTATCTGATGCAGCAACAAAGTCACTCATGTCACTGATGAACATGTGAAGTTCTAACGTCGTTCTTTTTTCACTTGTATTATTCATAAACCCAAAGTACCCAAAAATACCCACCAGTGCACAGGTTGGGAACTCTCTCATTAGTCAACTGCAATGAGAAATTGGCTATGGATACAAGAGTTCAGCTAAAGTCAATGAAAGCATTCTGTGAGACTCAGCTGGCTATAGAGAATTTACAAGAAAGAGTACTGTATTTCTTGTTACATGGAAAGACTGTGCTACACATTCTTTATATCAGTAAACCTTATGCTATGCATCCATGTACTTTACTTTTCCCAGAGAGCTGGTCATTAAATATTTACCAGCCAACCGCTGGCTGTGCTGGCACCCAGCACAGTGCCTGCTACTCATGGTAGGTGTTCGCTGACTGAGCTGAACGGTTGGCAAACCAAGTGTAAATAAAAAGGACTTTGATTCTGGGGCTGGGATGGGGAAAATACATGCTAAGCCTGGCGCATCTTGTAACAGCAGAGAGTAAGGAAGTGCCCAAAATGAAAAGGTGGGGAGATGCTCAAGGACACAGCAAGCAATCTGAAAGAGCTCCCAGTGGCCAAGGCTGGAAGAATTTGAGCGAGGAACCAGTTAATGAGTATTGGATTATAACTCAAAGTGTAAAATCAGTATACATGGGTCCATATTGACATAGATACATTAGTGAGTAAATACATAAAGGAGGGAGAAGAGACCGGCTTCCTTACAGAAGAATTTAACGTACATAGATGTGGAGCTTAATTCCCACGGTCTGGAAGGGCCTGGGGGGTAGGGGTGATCGTGGCGAGCAGGCACACTGACCGCAGCATGGAGGAGCCATGGACCTCGGAAGACAGAATGGAGACTAGAAAACATGGCCAGTAGATCTCAGAAGCCAGGAGAGGGGGCTACTTGGTGCCAGGACAAACGGCCTTTATCTCAACAGCTCCCAGGGTGTCACCGTAACTCAGAGACGGGTAATAATTCTAAGTCCCCAAGAAAAGGGTAAATTACGTACAGGGTTTCAGTGTGAGAAATCAGGATTATACATTTAGAACACAGAACCGCCAAGTTATACATTATTTTTAGGTTTTGGAACTTAAAAGAATTAAGCCCCTTTGAGCTGTTCAGAAAAGCCATTCATTTGGGTTTTTCCCAGCTGTGTTAAAGGAGATCTGGCCCATCTAATTTTCCCATTTTCTTGTAAATCTTCAATCTTATGGATTTTCCTTTCCTTTCAAGTTCTAATCAGCTTCCTTGTCAGTCCATAAAATGGGAAATAGAATCTAATGAGAAAACAGCCAGATTTTTGCAAATAGCTTTTGCTACCCCTAGACTTGGCCTGCTTCAATTCGGTCTTGCCAGATAGAGAGACGGAATGAATGACTGAATGAATGAATGATCATCAACTAAGTCAAGAGAAGGAGCAACGTTGTTCTGGTTTGGTAACAAAGGGTGTGGTCTGCCAGAGGAAGCAGGACGCGGCCCGGTTCCTGGCCGGGTCCGGGTTCTGTCTCAGCAGGATGCTAAGGGTTCAGCCCGCTCCCGTCTCCACCTCCCCCGATGTCAGCTGCATTGCCTGTAGATATCTGGTGACAACACAGCCTCAGGGGTCCTTGTGTGTGAGTTTTTGCTGCGGAGGCCGAGCCTGAGGCTGTCTGCTGCCCCGTGCCCTCCACTTCACTGGTCTCGGGAAATCGCCTTTGATATAAAACACCCAGCCTCAGGAGTTCTCATCACATCAGTAGGTCCCCACGGGACCTGTAAGAGCACAGGGTAGAGGAAATCCTACAAGGTCAGGAAAGAGATGACAAAGCTTGACCAGAAAGAGGCTTTGTTCTAAAGGGCACCATGCTCTCTGGTCATTCACTCAGTTGCCGGCTCCTCAACCCCCGGTACAGTAAAGCCACATCCTCCTCAAGAACGGGCCCTATTCAGAGGTCCCAGGAATGTGGAAACGCCACCTTTCTTGAGGCTGGACAACTAAGGCCCCGACTCTGAGCTTCTCATCACACCTGTTCACCACAGGAGAGAAATGAGCAACTCTGCTTCCTTGGAGACTGGCCTGGGACTTTTCCAATGGAAAAGTGGATTATTCGTCATTTTCCTCCCCCCAGATCCCTAGTGGCAAATCCCGTTCGGAAGGCTCCACTTAGGCAATAGGAATGCTTCCTAATGTCATGGACATCTTCTTTGTTTTTGCCTCCCCCGCATCCATTTCTTCCATCTTCTGGATGGGCACCTTAATTTTTTTGCAGGGAAGACACCCTTTCCCTGACAATCCTGAGTCCATAGAACTCTGACCCTTCCACCCCAGGGGTGAGACCATAACCCAGGCCTGGCCAATCAGAGCATTCCTGGTCCCTGGCCTCAGTGATTGGTTCAGGGGAAGCCACGTGATCCAAGCCACTGTCAATGAAGATGCTGGCTCTTTCCCTGGAACTGCTACTTTGTAGGGTGCTGGGGCTGCTGGTGGCTACTTTCCTACAGGTGAGGCAAGAGTCTGTCTGAGATTGGGAAGCTAACAGGGAAGAAAGAGTCAGATTCCTGACCATGATTTGGGCGCCTGGATCCAGCTGGGCCTAAGCTGCAGCTTTTGGCCTTTTCAGTTCCATGAGCTTTTTTTTTTTTTTTTTTTTTTGCCTAGGCTAGTTTTAGTTGGTTTTCTGACACTTGCAAACAATCAAATTTCCTGGACAGTATGCTTATTGAGACTTTAGCATAAGCATCACTATGTACTTAGAGTGAAAGTTGTTTTAAAGGTTATGACATGCTCAAATAAAACCCACCAAATTGTCATCATGCACCAAATTTACCTTTCAACTTATAAAAGTAAAGCAGCATCTCCAGAGAAGAATGATTTAAGACCAAGGAACCAATCATAAGACAAGTAGTAAAACGCTGCCTAGAGAAACTTTGACAGATAAATAGTTCTCTAGCTACAGCAGGCTTCAGAGTACAAACCCCAAATTTCTGCTTCAAAAGTTACTCAGGGAAGACATTCCATAGTTTCATTTATTTCGTTTTTTGGCCTCGCCATGCACTTGTGGGATGTTAGTTACCTGATCAGGAATTGAACCCAGGCCCTCAGCAGTGAGAGCACTGAGTCCTAACCACTGGACCACCAGGGAATTCCCAACAGTCCACAGTTTTAAAAGAAAACTTTCCAGTTGAAGAAACAGGCAAAAATTGTAATATGCATCTGTTGTATATATAATATGTTAATGTCTAGTATATTTATCAGATCCATGTCAATGTAATTATATTATTACTATATTTGCAAATGCATATATATGTGTATGTATATTTAGAACCACATATTTCCAGCTCTTTTTTAAAGAGGTATTGAAAAGACTGTTCAAAATTTATTTTTACAGCTTGTCTGTTTTTTCTTATTCCTCAGTAAACTTAAGCTATTAACCAGCACATTTCCTGGCACACAGTAAGGCTCAATCTGAGTGAGTCCTTTCTCCCCAGCTCCCCCCTCTATTTTAAGTTCTTCTTTTAGAAACCAAATCAAATGAAAGAGGCAGTACAGCATAGTGTTACAAGCAGACGCTGGTAAACGTTTTCTGTAGAGCCAGACAGTAAACATTTCCAGCCCTGTGGGCCATAGGATCTGCCCAGCTTACTCTGCCCTTGTAGCCGACAACACAGGCACTACTGAAATGAATGGGATGGCTGTGTTCCCAGGAAACTTCACAAAAGCAGGCGATGGCCCGCCCTTGGCCCTGGGCCATACTGTGCCGACCTCTGGTTAAGAACTTGGGATCCGGAGTCACACAGACTCTGGTCCGGCTCCCTGCTCTTCTCCTTCTCTGGGACCCTGACGAGCGTGTTATTTCTGTGCCTTGTCTGTAAGGCATAGGGATACTAACAGCCATTTCTTAGTCTGTGAGAAGTGGGTGAGACAGTGCACGTGAAATGCTGGGAACACTTCCTGGTCCATAATAAATGAGCATAAAACATTAGCCATCAGGTGTGATCACCATCGTCAAAACAGAAGAAGAAAGGGGGCAACTGAATTTTACAGGAACGGCAGCAATATCCCTGGTAAAGAGTTAGTGGGTGGACTTCCCTGGGTGCACAGTGGTTAAGAATCCGACTGCCAATGCAGGGGACAGGGATTCGAGCCCTGGTCCAGGAAGATCCCACATGCCGCGGAGCAACTAATCCCATGGGCCACAACTACTGAGCCTGTGCTCTAGAGCCCGCGAGCCACAACTACTGAGCCCGCGTGCCACAACTACTGAAACCCACGCACCTAGAGCCCATGCTCCGCAACAAGAGAAGCCACCGCAATGAGAAACCCGCGCACTGCAACGAAGGGTAGCCCCCGCTCGCCGCAACTAGAGAAAGCCCGCGCGCATCGACGAAGATCCAACGCAGCCAAAAATAAATAAATAAAATAAATAAAATAATTAAAGAATAAAAGTTAGTGGAGCCAGGGACTTCCCTGGCCGTCCAGTGGTTAAGACTCCACGCTTCCAATGCAGGGGGTGCAGGTTTGATCCCCGGTTGAGGAACTAAGATCCTGCATTGGTGCAGCCACAAAAAAAGTTAGTGGAGCCAAACAAGCAAGGAAGCCAGATAACTGAAAATGCATTTTCTTCTATTATCAGTGGCTTTCGTTTTTACCCACGTAATGAATCATCTCCTGTCAGCATGTGAAATTGCAGGTTGGACTGGGAATTGCAAGACCTTCCTTAACCGCTGGGCAGTGAAGGACCTGCCTGGGCTCTCACGGCCCCACAATGCTTCGTGCTATTAGGAAAAGGCTCCAAGGGACTCAGGAGAGCCGGCTTTTAATCCTCTCTCTGGATCTATAGGACTGATGCCTAACCTTGGGGAAGTCGCTGAAACTCTCTGAGCCTCAGTTTATTCCATGATAGGGGTGGTCCCAGGGACCTCTATAAAAACAACTGAAGGGGGAAAGGGGACCTGGGATTAATGAGTAGCTCCTTGGCAGACATTGGAAATTGAAGCTCAGAAAGGTAAAGTCAGTTGCAGCTGGCATTTCAACTTGGCTCCATCCAACTCCAAAGCCCTTGCTTTCTCGATTGTGTTCTGCAGAGCTTCCCCATTAAAGCAGCAAGGAATATTGGCCGACAGAGGGCGCTCTTCTCGCAAGACAGGAGGTCATGACATTGCAGGGACAGAAGACAGTATCCAGGAGCCACGTGGGAGAGCCTGGCTGTACTGGGAACAGGGCAGAGCAGGCTACAGGGAAGGCCAGACACAGGCAATCATGGGGATGGGGGCTGCCGCCAAGGAGCTGTCAACCCCCTCATGGAACAACTCGGCACGTCATTTCTGGCGCCTGGCTTCCTTTTTCATTCTGGTCATTTCCATCAGTTTTGCCGTATTTCCGAACAGAGAAAGACATGATTGATACATACGGGTGACGTGGGTTTCCTCACTCAGATGTCTTGTAAGAACGGTGCCACTGTGACTAGCACAGCTTGTTTCCACACCTAATTTCCCAGAGCTCAGAAAGCACGAGTAAAGGCAACAACCAACAAAACCCACAACACGTCAGCACACCTGACTCTGGGACTTCAATTTCCTACGCCTGGTGCCAAGACTCTATGGGATTAATCAACGGTTGCTTCAGGGCATTGCAGATGGCCCTGCGGGTTATGTCCTGCACAGTTTCAGTGGGCGCCATCCACATGGACTATGTTGTGAATGGTGACCCTGGAGATGTGCAATATGGCAGCCCTAGGTAATACTTTGATGAGAGAGCTATAATTTACAAAGTATGGTCCTGGGGGCTTCCCTGGTGGCGCAGTGGTTGAGAGTCCACCTGCCGATGCAGGGGACACGGGTTTGTGCCCCGGTCCGGGAAGATCCCACATGCCGCGGAGCGGCTGGGCCTGTGAGCCATGTCCGCTAAGCCTGCACGTCCGGAGCCTGTGCACTGCAACGGGAGAGGCCACAACAGTGAGAGGCCCGCGACCGCAATAAAAAAAAAAAAAAAAAAAAAAAAAGGATGGTCCTGGGCACAACCTGGCTGCCAATGCACTTTGTCAAACAAGAGTTTTTCTTTATATTTTTCCATCTTGTATGTTATTCTATGGGTAATTTATCTGCAAATATATTTATCTGCTAGCGGGGGCAGGTCTTGGGAGATTTCCCTGTCCAAAAGGACACTTACAAAGGAGGCATCTTGGCTGCTCCATGCTGGTTTGCTTGACTCTAAAGCTGAGGGTTATCATGTGCTTATTAGGTGCCAGACGCGGGACTAAGCAATTTACGCACTTTGCCCACTTAATACCACAGTCACTCAAGGTGGTAGGAACTATTGTTACAGGAGTGGGGACCGAGGCCCTGAGAGGTAGATGATTTGTGCACGTCCAGTATAAAAGCCGGTCAAGAGCAGGGCTGGGACGGTGCTGGAGTCAGCCTGACCTCAGGGCACGTGCTCTAACCACTGTGACATCTGCAAACACATCTGGATTCCTAACCGCCCCGCACCTCACCCCCCTCCCCCAATAAAATGCTGTCTCACCCTCCTCTATTGGTTAGGGTCACCACAAAACCTGAAATAAATGCTTTCATTTGGGAACTCTTTGTTGGGAGAAAAACAGTTCTCATCATCCTTAATCTGTATGATATCAGGGCAGTCCACCGTGGAAACTCCATCCAAGGAGGAAACACAGCGCCCTCACCAGGGACCCCAAAATCAATTGGAAACAAGAATATGCCGGAAGCAAGACGGCCACGAATGTTTTAGAAAAACTGGGCTTCAAAATATTTGATGAGAGATGCTCTTCAATACCTCTCCCCTTTTCCCCTCTTCCTTTCTCTTCTTTTAAATAGCCAGCAGGTTGGGGTCATCAGGAAGTGGAATTTGTAGGAAGGTGTCAGTCAGTCCACAGGCCGCCCTCACACGGACGCTGCAAAGGACCCCTCCATGAATATGAGCGTCATGGATGGAAGCTTCTCAAGCTGGGGACGCCCCGGCAGAGAGTACTTTTGAGAAGATGGGGCTGTGGAGAGTCCTGCAAAGTGCCCTGGGCACAGGCCAGGGGAACACTTGTGCAGCTGCCTGCAGTCAACCGAGGAATGAAGCAAGGTGCAAGTGCGTGTAGGAATAAGAATTGAAAAAATCCGTGTATATTCGAGTGACTGTGAGAGTATGCTTTCCTCGGTGTGAAAACCAGTCAAGGCTACTGCTCCAGCTAGCATCAGACTAAATGGTTTTCTCCCCTCCTTTTTCCGCAAGTGGGGATAGTGTTTAATTTGCACTGACTAGCTGTGTGGCCCTGGGGAAATTACTTAACCTCTCTGAGTTTCGCATTCCTTGTCTGTAAAATGGGGATCACGGGAGAACCCATCTCATAGGTTGCTATGAGCGTGAAATAAGGGAGAGCAGGTGAATTGCTTAGCACAGTGCTGTTCACGTCAGTGATTCCTCCTGCTGCTCTCCTGGTTTCTCTTCTTACAAAGCATCTTCTTCCGTCTTATCTACTCAAGGTTAGAGGTCGTCATCACTTTTTCCCACAATTATATAAGAAGCACCTTGTAAAATAAAGTCCCCATTCCATAGTTGTACACTCGTGTTCATAACAAACTTACTCAAAATGGCCACAAGGTGGAAGCAACCCAAGTGGCCATGGATGGATGAACAGGTAAACAAAATGTGGTGAATCCATACAATGAAATATTCAACTGGAATGAACCATGAGGATATCATACTAAGTGAAATAAGATGGTCACAAAAGGAAAAACAATGTAAGATTCCACTTATATGAGGAACCTAGAATAGTCCAATTCACAGACACAGAAAGCATGGTGGGAGGGGAGGAAGGAAGCAGGGGGTTTGATGTGATGGTCATAGAGTTTCAGTTTGGGAAGATGAACAAAGTTCTGAAGATGGATGGGGGTGATGGCTGCACAACAGTGTGAATAGATTTAATGCCACTGTGAACTGTACACTTAACATGGTTAAGATGGTAAATTTTATGTGTATTTTACCATAATTTTGAAAATTAAAAGTTAAAAACAAACCCCAAAATGAAATACTTCCAAGGTTTCTCTGAGGTTTGGTATGAAAGAAATGGAGGAAAATGTTCTGAGAGCAGGTTGTGGTGATGGCTGCACAACTCCATCAATATATTCAAATTGATTGAATTGATCACTTAAAATGGGTGAAGTTTCTGTTATGTAAATTGTACTTCAGTGAAGCTGTTAAGAGCAAGCAAGCAAACAAACACATGCTGTGATCCAGAGGAAACTTTGGAGGATGAAGGAGCTGTTCACTGTCTTGATTGTGGCTATGGTTTCACAGGTGTACCCATATGTCAAAGCCCATCCACTTACAGACTTTAAACATGTGCTGTTTATTGCATGTCAATTATATCTTAATAAAGCTGTGTTTTAAAAAGGCAGAAGAGTATTCCATATATAAACGAACTCCTTATAATGTATTAAACTCCTTATAATATATTAAACAATATAATTTATTAAACAATGCCCCCTTTGGATGGAAATAGGTTTCAAATTTTATGTCCCTATAAATAATATTTCAATAAATATCTTTGTCGGAAAAAGAAGAAAAAAATGCAGATATTGTTTGCTGCTCCCCCTCTTCTTCTCCCCACGGCCAAGCCACAGAGTCAGAATTTCCCAGGGAGGGGGCCTGGGAACCTGTAATTTTACTGAACATTCCTGAAAAATTCTTGGAATCAGACATGTTGGGGCACATTGAATCGAACTTCATGAACTTGGATTTCCAGGCTTGGGAGTGTGAAATCCCCTTTCCTTTGATCCCTAAAAAAATTCTGTAAGTGTTCCATACAAATGATTCTAAATTTCGGTTTCCCTCCTATTGGCGGTGCATCAGAATCATCAGGGAGCTTGTGAGAATGCATATTCCCAGGCCCTACTCCCAGGGAGGATGTGTATGGTTGCCAGATTTCGCATAAATAAATAAATGAATAACTAAATATATAATAAACTATAGGATGTCCATTAAATGTGAATTTCAGATAAACACCAAATAATTTTTTTAGCATAAGTGGTTCCTTACAATAGTTGGGCCACACCTGTACATAAAAATTATTTGTTGCTTATCTGAAATTCAGACTTAACTGGGTGTCCTGTATTTCATCTGGGAATCCTAAGTATGAGTCCTCAGGCCCGGGGTGAAGCCCAGATCTGCACTGTTGGTCTGCTCCCCACGTGCTTCTGACGAGGGGGATCCTTAGAACCCATGTTGAGAACCCCTGATCAAGTCAACACCTTCTGGGTCAGGAGCCCCTCCTCAGGGCGGCCAGTGGATCCCAGTGCATCCCACAAGTGAGCACACTTTAATGTTGGTCCAAGGAGGAAAAGGGGGCTGAGAAGCAGCAGGAGAAAACTGCCCCAGATTTTCAAAGCCAAACGTGGTGGATGTGGTGTCACGGGCCCTGCAGCCTGAGGGACGGTGCTGATCTTCTCTGAGTGAGTATTTAAGGCTGCCTAGGGGACCCACACCCCAGGATTCTGTCTAAATTCTCTAAACTTTATTTATTTATAACTAGCCTCATCCCAGAAAGGACTTTAAGCCTCGGAGGTCTCAGTCCATGCAGCGTTCTTGGTGCTGGGGAGTGAGGTTAACACGCCGTCTCTCTGGGACACACACGACAGGTATTCATTGTGTGCTCACCACGAATGGGCATTATTCTGGGAGTTTTACAATTAGAACCATCTCATTTAGCTCTCGAGATAAGCCTGCAAGGTCATTGCTGTCGTTGGCCCCATTTTGTAGATGAGGAAACCGAGGTTCCGAGGGGTCCAATGGCTTGTGCAAGAGCTCACCGAGTAGGCCAGTGGCAGAGCTGGGGTTCTGACCCAGGACTGTGTTGCTAACCAGTCCCCATCCTGCCTCCCTACTGAACCAGATACTTCTTGTGACTGAGCTTTGCTGGGCGAATTTTGGCTTACGTTCCGCTTAACCTGGGGCCATACTTTAGGTCCTGATCCCGGGAACATTTCTGATCCGGTGTGATAACAGCTGGCAGGCCTTGAACGTCTACTCCGGCCAGAGACTTTGACTTTTTATACATAGATACTCTCTCAACGCCCTGCACCGATGAGAAGACCCAGACCCAGGCACGCAGAGAAGCCTGGCCGAGGTCGCAAAGCTAGGAAGTTGCAGAGCACTGATCTGCCTAAAAAGGAAGCATCCATCTCTGCATCTTCAAAAGCACACACCTGCTTTCCACCTCCCCTCGCCAAGCTTCACTTCACAGGAAAACGCTCTTGTTCCGGGCTGGTCGCTAGGCAACCCTTGCATGTAATTCCATGAAATGCCCAGAAGAGGGCGCGAGGACTCGCTCTCCCCGGGCACCCACGCGATGGGTCTGAACTTCACAGAATCTCGAAAGCAAGAGTGATGCGCTCCAGACGACCTCCACCTGTGGCCGTACCCGAGCCCTAGGCTGCACGGAAGGTGACACAACACGGCACCTCTGCACCCCGCCCTCCCCCCCACCCCCGCAGGGGCGTGGACTCACCGAGGCTGGGTTTTCGATGACCAGTTCATAGGTCAGCCCTCCGGACCCAAACCTCAGGATGTCTCCGGGTAGGAGCTTCACAGCCACGTTCTGAATGTGGCACTCATTGACGAACGTGCCGTTGCAGGAATTGAAGTCGTGGAGAACAAAGCTGCTTTCGGCCTCATTATATTCAATGAGTGCGTGATGGTTGTCGACGTCTGCAGACTGAAATGCAGAAGGGGGACAGTCAGAGCCAGGAATAACAAGGAATAACTAGTGCCACTGACACTGGGGGCCCCAATGTGCTAACCACTTCATATGGCTAGATGGTCACTCTAATCCTCATTTTAAGAGGAGGATGCTGAGGGTCAGAGAGGTTAAGTGACTTGCCTAAGGCCACACAGCTAGTACGTGGAGGGTCACCAGACCCTGACAGCAGACCCAGACTAGATGCCCAGTTTTGGGGTAGGGCGTCAGGCAACACAGAGGCAAGAGGGAACTCGGGGGGAATTGGCCAGGAATTGGCCACTTGATAGTTCTCTGATCCCATGCAAGTATCCTTTTGGTTGTCCCGAGTGGCAAGACAGCAGAAATGGCCCAACACAAACCAGAAAGGTCAGTTGGCAAGTGACAACTGTCCATTTACTGCAAGTGTTAAAGTTAAGGAGAGGTTTTGTAATAATTGTTGTTTTCATTTGTTTGTTCTATTCATTTTAAAAATAACATGTTTTTTCTAGTAATGCAGAAAATGAGAACTAGAGAAAAACACAGAGAAGACATTAAAATCACTTAGACTCCCGTCCCCCAGAGGCAGGCACTGAGAACACGATGGTTCACATCCTTCCAGTCTTTTCTCTATGCTTACAATCTTTTTAAAAAGTTTAAACACAATTGAGCTCACACCACAAAACATAGTTTTATAACTAACATTTAAAAGCCTTGGTGTACAATGAAGGTTTTCCCCATGTGATTAATTATTACTGTTGCTTCTTAAAGCTAATCAGAATTTATCTAACCAAAGATGATCTATATTTCAATAGGGGCCCTGGTGTGACCACATTTCCCCCAAAAGAGAGAGACGCCAGACAGTGAATTGTCAGTGGGGTAAGAAACCTCCTGTGTAACCACTTTAATAAGAAGAATGAGCAAAATTCGGCACCAAGGAGGAAATATCACATCTCCCCTGGCCCCGGCGCCCTGCACTATGGGCTGCAGGGCATGTGCGAAGTCCTCTGTCTTCTCAGGATACTGCCTATGAGCCATCCACTCCAGCCTGAGACTTTGCAATTATTTTCTAAGTCACTCTTCTCAGAGTGCCTCATCCAACTTTCATAGAGAGTACTTGGACTTAGAAATCTATCCTAACGTCCCACAATATAATTATAACCAATAGCTTATATTAATAATAGCTTATAATATATGAATAGATAATAATATAACTGCATATATTAGTAGAATATATTAATGACACATTATGTGTAATTAAACAAATGCCAGGAAATTTGCTAAGTGCTTTACTGCATTATCCCATCTCATCTTCACAATAATTCAAAGGGATACTTCCTCATTTAAAAAAAATTAATTTTTTATTGAAGTCTAGTTGATTTACAATGTTGTGTTAGTTTCAGGTGTACAGCAAAGTGATTCAGTTATACATATATATAATATCTATTCTTTTTCAGATTCTTTTCCATCACAGGTTACTGCAAGATATTGAATATACTTCCCTGTGCTGTACAGTAGGTCCGAAAATTACTCATTTTTTAGATGAGGAAACTGAGGCATAGAACGATTAAGTGTGCCCACAGTCAGCCACTTTGACTCGCTTGGCTTGTTCCCAGGTTTGCCTGATTCAAATGACTGTGCCTTTACCCACTTTTCAAATTCCTACCAAACACTTTGGCACTTAAAATACTGAAACACAAGAAGAAAGCAGGAGTAGCTCTATTAATTTCAGGCAGAGCCAACTTCAGAGGAAGGAGAGTTATCAGGGATAAAGAGAGGCGATACATAGTGATAAAGGGGTCGATTCTCCAAGCAGACATAACAGTCCTTCATTGTATGTACCCAAGAATAGAGCATCAAAGTATGGAAGGCAAAAACTGATAGAACTGCAAGGAGAAGCAGATGAATCCATCATGGTAGCTGGAGACCTCAACAGCCCTCTGTCAGTGACGCGCAGACCCACCAGGCAGAAAATTAGTAAGAATGAAGTTGAACTGAACAGCACTACCATCATCTGGATCTAACTGGCAACCACATAGCTTCATCCCACAGCAACAAAACACACATCCTTCTCAAGCTCCCATGGAACATTCACCAAGCAGACCACATTCCAGGCCACGAAATATACCTCAACAAATGTAAAAGAACAGAAATTATACAAAGTACGTTTTCAGAACACAATGGAATTAGGCTAGAAACCAATACCAGAAAGACAGCTGGAAAATCCCCAAATATTTGGAGCTTAAACAACACACTTCTAAATAACAGATGGGTCAAGGAGGAAGTCTCATGGGAAATAAAAATTTATCTTGAGCTAAATGAAAATGAAAATACAACCTATGAAAATTTGCAACATGCAGTGAAAGCAGTGCATGGAGGGAAGTTTATGGCATTGAAGGCATACATTTGAAAAGATCTAAGCTTCCACCTTATGAAACTAGAGAAAGAAGAGCAATATAAGCCTACCACAAGCAGAAGAAAAGAAGCAATGAATGAAATAAAAAGCAGGAAAACAAGAGAGAAAAGTCAGCAAAATAAAGAGCTGTTTTTTTTTTTTTTTTTGTAAAGATCAATAAAATTGACAAACCTCTAGCAGGATAACCAAGAAAAAGAGAGAAGATACAAATTACTCAAATCAGAAATGAAAGCGATGGCATCACTACTGATCTCATGGACACTGAAGGGATAATAAAGGAATATTATGAATAATTCTATGCCCACAGATTTTATAACTTAATGAAGTGGACCATTTCCTTGAAAGACACAATCTACTGAAACTCAGAAAAGGAGAAATAAATACTCTGAATAGACTCATATCTAGTAAAGAATTTGAATCAATAATGAATAACCTTCCAAAATGGAAAGCACCAGGCCTGGATGGGTTCACTGGTAAATTCTATCAAATATTAAGGAAAGAATGATACCAGTTCTCAATAATCTCTTCCAGAAAATAGAAGAAGAGAGAACACTTCCCAGCTCATTCTGTGAGACCAAACTTATTCTAATAGCAAAACCAGATAAAGATATTACAAAACAGGAAAATTTCAGACCAATACCTCTCATGAACATAGATGCAAAATCCTCAACAAAATATTAGCAAATTGAATCCAATGATGTATAAAAAGAGTTCTACACCACAGTCAAGTGGGATTTATTCCAGGTATGCAAGGCGGTTCAACATTTGGAAATCAATTAATGTAATCCATTACATCAACAGCGTAGAGAAGAGAAATCGCATTATCATAACAGTAGATGCAAAAGGAGCATTTGACAAAATTACACACCCATGCATGATAAACTAACAAACCACCAAACCACCAAAACAACTCTTGGCAAATTAGGGATGGAGGGGAACTTCCTCAACCTGATAAAGTACATCTATAAAAACCCTAAAGCTAACGTCATATTTAATGGTGAGAAACTAGAAACTTTCCAATTAAGATCAGGAATAAGGTGAAGATGTCCCCTTTCACCACTCATTTTCAACATTGTACTGTATGTCCTAGCTAATGCAACAAGGCAAGGAAAGAGAATAAAAGACAGATTGGGAAGGAAAAAAAAAATCTTTGGTGAGGTGTTTGTTCAGATCTTTTGCCCATTTTGCAGATGGCATGATTGTCTATGCAGAAAATCCCAAAGAACCAACAAAAAGCCCTCCTGGAACTAATGAGCAATTATAGCCAGGTTGCAGGATACATGATTAATATACAAAAGTCAATTGCTTTCCTATATACCAACAATGAACAAGTGGAATTTGAAATTAAAAACACAACACCATTTACGTTAGCACCAAAAAAAAAAAAATGAAGTACTTAGGAATAAATCTAACAAAATACTTAGCTATATGAAGAGGTATATGAAGAAAACTACAAAATGTTGATGAAAGAAATCAAAGTAGTCTAAATAAATGAAGAGATATTTCATGTTTATTTGAAATTCCTTAATGATGTATGATGTTTAACATCTTTTCATATGCTTATTTGACATCTGTAGATTTTCTTTGGTGAGGTGTCTGTTCAGCTCTTTTGCCCGTTTTTAAGTTGGGTTGGTTGGTTTCTTTTTGTTGACTTTTAAGACTCATTTATTTTGTTTATTTATTTATTTTAGTGACGTGTAGTTGATTTACAATGTTGTATTAATTTCTGCTGTACAGCAAAGTGATTCAGTTATACATATATATACATTCTTTTTAAAATATTCTATTCCATTATGGTTTATCACATGATATTGAATATAGTTCCCTGTGCTATACAGTAGGACCTTGTTGTTTATCCATCCTGGATGTAACAGCTCACATCTGCTAACCTCAACCCCCCACTCCATCTCTCCCTCAACGCCCTCCTCCTTGGCAACCACAGTCTGTTCTCTATATCCATGAAGACTCATGTATTTTGGATACATGCTTACAGCATCTTTATTCATAACTGCCAAAAACTGGAAGCAACCAAGATGTCCTTTAAAAGGTAAATGGATAAACAAATTGTGGTACATCCATACAATGAAATACTAGTGATAAAAATAAATGAGTTATCAAATAACAAAAAAGACATGGAGGAATCTTAAATGCATATTGCTTAGTGAAAGAACCTAGTCTGAAAAGGTTACATACTGTATGATTCCAACTGTATGAAATTCTGGAAAAGGTAAAACTATAAGGAGAGTAAAAGATCAGTGCTTGCCAGGGGCACAGGGGCTCTGGGGCTCAGGATGAAGAGGAGGGGCACAGGGCATTTTAGGGCAGTGAAAATATTTTTTATGATACTGTAATGGTGAATACTTGTCACTATACATTTGTCAAAACGAAAGAACGTACAACGCAAAGAGTGAACCCTAATGTAAACTATGGACTTAGTTAATAATATCATATCAATAATGGTTCATCAGTTGTAACAAATGTACCGCACTAATGCAAGATGTTAATAATAGGGGAAACTGTGTGTATTGGAGGGGTAGATATATGGGAACTCTCTGTATTCTCTGCTAAAATTCCTGTAAACCTAAAACTGTTCAAAAAAATAAAGTATTAAAAGAAATTAAAACACATTAGTTCTTTGGAAAATGTCACCCACATCATCTTCATCACCATTGCCATTGATTTTGTGTCCTTTGAACCTTTGATAACCCATGAATGAGAGAAATTCTGTGTGTTACATTTTGTTTGTCTCTTCCCAGGCTTCACTACTTTCAGTTCCTCAAAAACTGTCAAGCCATTATTAAGAAATCAAAGCAAGCAGGAAGTTTTAAATGACTCCACAAAATTGGGTGAGCCTCTACCACATGTTAGGCCAGGAGACAGCTTCCTAGTTCGGCCCTATAATATCACTCGCTCCCTTTACTTGGAAAATTGCTAAATGCTGCTATTGGACAGATGCCCTGCTGCTAATACAGACTGACTCTATAAGCTCCATCCTACTGAGCTGTCCAACTATGAGATGAACTGTTGTTTATTATTATTATTATTATTATTATTATTATTATTATTATTATTATTATCCTTATCATCATTTAACATACTTTGAGGGCTTCCTGTGAACTGGGCCCTGCTGAAGCATTTTGTGTGCATTTTTATCATTTAATCTGCATGACAGCCCTAAACAGGGACTCTATTGTTATCTCCATCTTAGAGATGAAGAAGCTTGGACTCAAAAGTTGAAGTGAGAGGACAGCATTACCTTGATACCAAACCCAGACAAAGACACTACAAGAAAACTACAGACCAATATCTCTTATGAACACTGATACCACAATCCTCAACAAAATATGAGGAAACTGAATTCAACAGCACATTAAAAGGATCATACACTGTGACCAAGTGGGATTTATTCTTGGAATGCAGACTTGATGGTTCAACATATGAAAATTAATCCACGTAATACATCACATTAACAGAAAGAAGGAAAAAAATGATCATCTCGATTGATGTACAAAAAGCATTTGACAAAATGCAACACTCTTTCATGATAAAAGCACTCAACAAACAGGGGATAGAGGGAAATTACCTCAACATAATAAAGGTCAAATATGAAAAGCCCACAGGTAGCATCATACTCAAAGGTGA
This sequence comes from Hyperoodon ampullatus, assembly GCF_949752795.1. NCBI lineage: Eukaryota > Metazoa > Chordata > Mammalia > Artiodactyla > Ziphiidae > Hyperoodon > Hyperoodon ampullatus. The sequence continues at coordinate 12,119,070 of NC_136915.1, read as the reverse complement.
AAGACTGAAAGCTTTTCGTCTAATATCAAGAATAAGATAAGGATAACTGCTTTTGCCACTTCTATTCAACAAAGTACTGGAAGTCCTAGCCAGAGCAATTAGGCAAGAAAAAGAAATAAAGGCATCCAAATTTGAAAGGAAGAAGTAAAATTATCTCTGTTCACAGGCAACATGATCTTACATGTACAAAATCGTAAAGAGTCCACGAAAAACCACAACCCTCTTAGAACTAATAAACAACATTCAGTAGCAAAATCGTAGGATACAAAATCAAAAACAAAGATCAGTTGTGTTTCTATATGCTCACAATGAACAATCTGAAAAGGAGGTTAAGAAAATAATTTCATGTATGATAGCATAAAAAAGAATAACATATTGTGGGATAAATTTAACCAAGGTGGTAAAAGATGTGTACACTGAAAACTACAAAGTGCTGCTGAAAGGAATTAAAGACACAAATAAATGGAAAGACACCCTGTATTCATGGGTTGGAAGACTTAATATTGTGAAGATGTCATTACTACACAGCAGGATCTACAGATTCAAAATCCCAACAGCAGTTTTGGCAGAAATAGAAAAATCCATCCTAAAATTCATATGGAATTTCAGTGGACCCCAAATAGCCAAAATAATCTTGAAAAAGAAAAGCAAAGCTGGAGGTCTCACACTTCCTGATTTCAAAACTTACTGCATACAAAGGTACAGTAATCAAAACAGTGTGATACTGACATAAGGTCAGGCACATAGGCCAATAGAATAGAATAGAGAGCACAGAAATAAAACTTTGCATATATGGTCCAATGACTTTTGACAAGGGTGCCAAGATTATTCAATGGGGAAAGAACAGTATTTTCAACAAATGATGCTGGGAAAGACTGCAAAAGAATTAAGTTGAACTCTTACCTTACACCATGTATAAAAATTAACTCAAAGTGGATCAAAAACTTAAACGTAGTCTAAAACTATAAAACTTTTAGAGGAAAACACAGGAGGAAAGCTTTATGACATTGGATTGGGCAATGCTTTTTTGGATATGATACCAAAAGCATAGGCAGCAAAAGTAAAAATAGATAAATTCAACTATATCAAAATTTAAAACTTCTGTGAATCAAAGGACACAATAAACAGGGTGAAAGGCCATCTAGAGAATGGGAGAAAATAGTTGCAAATCACAAATCTGAAAAAGGGTTAGTATGAAGAATATATAGAGAACTATAACTCAACAACAACAACAACAAAAAACCCCAAATAACCTGATCGAATATGGGCAAAGAACTGGAATAGACATTTCTCCAAAGAAGATATACAAATGTCCAACAAGCATATAAAAAGATGCTCATCATTACTAGTCATTAGGGAAATGCATATCAAAACCACAGTGAGATACCACCTCATACCCATTAGCATGGCTACTATCAAACACAAATAGCAACAGAAAATAACAAGTGTTGGCAAGGATGTAGAGTAGGGGAACACTAATGCACCGCTGAGAATGTAAAATGGTGCAGCTGATATGAAAAACAGTATTATTTATTTAGAATAAAATTATTATATGATCCTGCAAGTCCACTTCTGGGTATATACCACAAAGAATTGAAAGCAGGAACTTAAAGAGATATTTGTACACTCATGTTTATAGTAGCATTATTCACAATTGCCAAAAGGTGGAAGCCACCCAAGTGCCCACTGACCGATGATTGGATAAGCAAAATGCGGTCCATCCATACAGTGGAATATGATTCAGTGTAGGAGGAAGGAAATTCTGACACATGCTACAACATGGATGAACCGTGAGGACATTATGTGAAATAAGTGTCACAAAAAGGCAAATTTTGTATGATTCCACTTATGTGAGGTACATAGAGTAGTCAAGCTCATAGAAACAAAATAGAATGGGGGTTGCCAGGGGCCGGGGAAGGGGGAAACGGGGAGTTGTTGTTTAATGGGTACAGTTTCAGTTTTGCAAGATGAAAAATTCTGAGGCTGGTTGCACAACAATGTGAATAACTTACAACTACTGATCTGTACACTTAAAAGTGGTGAAGACAGTAAAATTTATATGTATTTTACCACGATTTAAAACATGGCTAAGATGAAGGGACTCACTCAACATCAGGATGCTGGCACAGGGCAATGTCAGGGTTTGAACCCAAGTCTAATTCCAAAACCTGTACCTTTGATTTGTACCCTGTGATTTTCAGAGTAGAGAAGGATTTAATAATGAGAGAGGAGACAGGCAGGACCTAATATAGAAAAAAAATGCATTTTTTAAAGGCTCCTGCATTTTAAAAGTCTTTAAAAAGTATATAGTGAGTCCATAAAATATTGAGACGTTTAAACATCTATTAACAATGCCCATCTGCTCTGATGACTCCTGTGCTTTGAGGAACCCTCCTCGGGAAGCTGACTTAGTTATGACGTTGCCCTGAGGTTCGCTGACGTTGTCGCTGAGGTTCGACGTGTACCTGGAACCGTCCTTTGGAGCTAGGTTTCAACCTTGCATCACCTGGAACTGGGAAGCCCCATCTTAGACCATAACCTCCCACTCCCAGCCTTCCTTATCCTCTGTCTCGTCCTCTCCTTGAGTCACGTAGCCTTTGCTCCCTGTTCCCTCCCTATGGGTAATGCCCTACGCTCACCCAGCCTGGGCCCTGCTCAAGCTCACCAGCTCCTTCAAGTCCAAGCGGCCCCCAAACCCTCCTGCCACCCTCACACTTCTGTCCTGAGGCTGGCCCAGTGCCCTTTGGGCCCCCCAGACAGCAGGTCCCTGCTCTCAGGCTTTTCATTCTACTTTGACAACAGCCTCCTAGGTCTTCACCTCCTGCAGCTGCCGGTATTCTCCGTCTGCTTCTCCCGACCCTCCTCCATCCCTTTCCACGGCGCCCTCTGCCCAGCAGGCCCACCTGTGCAGCTACATCCATGGGCTGATGGGCTCCTTGCCTCTGGTTTCTGGTTGGGTTTGGCCAATGGGGGGGTTAGAGATCAGAGCAGGGAGGAGAGAGCTTGGGGTACTTACTCCCCTGGCTTCCTTTCTGTGGGGCCACACAGCTTCCCTCAGAGGACTCTGCCCAGCCCTCGGGGTCTCCGGGTCCCAGGAAATGCCCCTGCCCCTCACCCCTCAGCCCTGGGGGTGGGAACAGTCCTCACTCATACGAGCTCTGGGCCCTGCACTATCCTTTGTGGTTTCTCTGAGCCCTGCCCACTCCCTATGGAGTCCCTTCAGGAAACTCCCCTCCATCACTCCACACCCCTGTGAATGTGCCTTCAGCTCCCTGCCAGGACCTGGGCTTCCCAGGCATGGAGAAGCTCTTAGATGGGAACTTCAAGGCTTCTCTTAGCTGCCAAGGGCCTCCGGGTGGTCCTGCCTTCATCCCGCCCTGGTCTGGTCCCTCTCCTCAACCATCTCCTCTTCTGCATCCTCACCTTGACAGTGTAACTTCCGTCTAAGCTGTGAACGTGCTCACCACCCCCTCGGCCTGGAAACGCCGCCCCTTCCCCCTTCCTTTCCTTTATGGTCAAATGGCTTCAAGAGGTTCCTCTCCCGCTGGGTCCTCAACCCACTGCCAGTGCCCTCGGGGGCCTCCTCGGGCTCTCGGCCTCCCTGTGACATGTGACACAGTTGTCAGAGAGAGGCACGTGGCCTGGTGGTTCAGGGGTTGGGGAAGCAGGGCCACGTGGTGGTTATTAGACTGGGCTCGAGCCCAGCTCTCCTACTTCCTAGCAGGGTGACCTTGGGCAAGTGACACCTCAGCTTCCTCATCTGTAAGGTAACAAAAGGACCGTCTTGTAAGTTACTGGTGACGTATAAATGATATAATACATACAAAAGCACTTAGAAGAGAACATAGGGCAAATGGGAAATGTTCTCTATTATGAGCAAGAGGATGGGCTCTGGAGTTAGAAAGCCTTGAGTTCAAGTCCCACCTCTGCTACCTTCCAGCTGTGCAGCCTGGGGCATGGTTCTTTGCTTCTCTTTGGTTGCTCCCTGAGCAGCAAAAATGAGTTTGATAAGCTGGGCTTTGTAGGATTGACAAAAGGTACTGCTTGGTGACATGTTCAAAGGAGTGGGATAACATTTTTGAAATTAACTTGTGTGTGTGTGTGTGTGTGTGTGTGTGTGTGTGTGTGTTTTATCTATTTCTTTTAACCTTTTGGTTCTAGGCTATCCCATCCCCCAGCCCCATCTCCCCACTGCCTCAGGAAAGGGATGTAGTGCAGAAATAGTAAAAAAAAAAATGGGGTTTTCAAGAATATGGATATGAGGAAACGGCCAGGCGCTGGTGAGACGAGTCTGGGAGTGGAAGGAAAGAAGAAGCTTCTCTGCTTCCCCATCAGCTGGATCCTTCCTCCCCGGTCTCCCCAGGAGAGCCCTGTGGACCGGCAAGGCCTCAGGAGAGGCTGGTCCTGAAATCAGACTGCCCGAGCCTGGTGCCCAGTGCCCCAGCCTCCCTCTGTGACCTCAGGCAGGATACTCAGCCTATCTGTGCCTCAATGCCCTCATCTGTAAAGTGGGGCAAACAACACTAACCTCCTAAGGATGAAATGAGTTAATACACTCGAGAGTGAAAAGAACAGTACCTGGCACAAAGCAAGCTATCTCTGTGATGAATACCCTCAGCCTGGCAGCAGCTCTCTGGCTCCCTCACCTCTCTCACTGCTTCCAGGTCTCCACGCCGGGCTCCTCTCCCCTCAGATGTCCGTTTCCTCTGCACTCTGTCCATGTGCTGGGGCCACTGTGCCACCCCCTCGATTCGCAGGTGTGTATTTCCAACCCCTGGTTCATCTCCAGGCCCCAAACTGCCTGGCTGCTTCCGGGATGTTGAGGTGCTCACTCAACCACTCCTGCTTCCTGCCCTCTTGGTAACGGTATTATCACCTTCCAGCTCATCCAGCCATCTTTCTCCGTGGCCTGTGGCATTGATCCTACTGATTCTTCCAGAAAGCTCTCAGACCAGTCCCAAAGCAACGGTCCAGTCAGGTGGTAGTATTAATGTGGTGGGCAGAATGGTCTCCCAAAGATGCCCATGCCCTGATCCCCAGAACCTGGGAATATGCTCCATGAGGTGGCCAAAGGGACTGTGCCGATGTCAAGGTTACTAATCAGTGCTCTTAAAAGAGGGAGACTAAGGACTTCCCTGGTGTTGCAGTGGTTAAGAATCCGCCTGCCAATGCAGGGGACACGGGTTCAAGCCCTGGTCCGGGAAGATCCCACATGCCATGGAGCAACGAAGCCCGTGTGCCACAACTACCGAGCCTGCGCTCCAGAGCCCACGAGCCACAACTACTGAGCCCACGTGCCACAACTACTCAATCTGAGTGCCTAGAGCCCGTGCTCCACAACAAGAGAAGCCACTGCAATGAGAAGCCCGTGCACTGCAACAAAGAGTAACCCTCGCTCGCTGCAACTAGAGAAAGCCTGTGCTCAGCAACGAAGACCACACCCAGCCAAAAACTTATAAAAAATTTTTTAAAAAGTGGGAGACTATCCTGGGTTATCCAGGTGGAACTAATTGAACTCCACCAGTCCTTATAAGCAGAGAACTTACTCTGGCTGGATTGGAGAGATAAGTGCTGTTTCTTGCTGGGCCCCCACTTAACAGCCCCAATGCTCCTCTTGCTGGGAAAGCACCAGGTCAACGTTTCCTCTTTACCCAAATCCCCCCCTAGATGGCACCACCTCAGTCTGTTGCATGAAAGAGGATCACAAGAACATTGATCTCACATTTCACTGACAACCCCCATTCTGGATTCCACAGGGAGGAATTTCCCTAGCTTACTCAATTATCTTGTTATCTCAGTTAACTGAGAATTTCCAATTTAGATATTAGATGTTCCCAAAGCTAAATTTACACTCAAAGAGTGAAGCTTCTGGTTTTAGAAGCTTGAGTCAGCTCAGTCTGAAACTCAGCCCCACCTCCCCCGTCTAGCTGTGTGATTTGGGCCAGTTCCTTAACCTTTCTGAGTCCCATGTCCATGTCATCAAATGAGGATAATAATGATAATAGTAGTTCTCACCCGCACAGGATTTGTTTTGTGGATATAATTCTATAAATATATATACAGAACATACATAGATGATGTAGAAAGCCATGTGAGATACAGTAAGTAGTCCATAAATGTATGCTGTAGCTGTTTGTATTATGTATGCTATTCAAAAGATTATGATCTTTCTTTCATCTCACATCCATCAGAATGGCTACTATAAAAAAAAAGGGAAATAACAAGTGTTGGTGAGGACGCAGGGAAAGTGGAACCCTTGTGCCCTGTTGTGAGAATGTAACTTGGTGCAGCCACTATGGAAAACAGCATGGCAGTTCCTCAAACAATTAAAAATAAAATTATCATATGATCCAGCAAGTCTACTTTTGGGTATATATCCCAAAGAACTGAAAGCAGGGGCTTGAAGAGATATTTATACACCCATGTTCATAGGGTTGTTTGCAACAGCCAAAAGGTGGAAACAACCCAAGTGTCCATCGGTAGATGAATGAATAAACAAAATGTGGTGAATCCACAGAATGGAATATTATTCAGCCTTAAAAAAGGAAGGAAATTTGGACACATGCTACAGCATGGATGAACATGGACATTATACTCAGTGAAAGGACATTATACTCAGTGAAAGAAGCCAGTCATGAAAAGACAAATACTGTTATGATTCTACTTATATGAGATACCCTGAGTAGCCAAGGTCATAGAGACAGAAAGCAGAACGGTGGTTGCTGGGGGCTGGGATGGGGGGGCATGGGGAGTTGTTGTTTCATGGGTGCAGTTTCAGTTCTGCAAGATTCAAAGAGTTCTGGAGATGGATGGGGGTGACGGCTGTACAACAGTGTGAATATATTTAATGCCACTGAAATGCACACTTAATAAAAGTGGTTAAGATGGTAAATTTTATGTTATGCATATTTTACCACAATAAAAAAAATGAGAAAAATGAGATCACGATCTAGCCCTTTCTTCTGAACTTTTTCCTCTTGGAAGCCCTCCATCTGCTGGTGAGAACCTAGGCCCATCAATTGCTGTGGTGGGAACTGACCAATAAAGTCAGCCGCCAGTTCCCAAACAGGGGACAAAACATTACCTGAGGACTGGCGGGACCAAACAGGTGAACCCCCAGAGCGAGGAGCACCTGGGGAGAAGCCAGGGGTGAGGTGGGGGGGAGGGGGGGACGGGAGCACGACCCAGGCGGGAGGACAAGCGCGATGCAGATGGGGAGCCAGCAAGTGCACCCTCCCAGGCCTGTGTCATTCCGTGGATTTCCCCACAGAGAGCCCACCTGTCACCTAATGTCTCAAAATGTAAGTGTTTGCTTAGAATAAGAGAAACGTGAATTAAAATGACACAGGTACCATACTTCACCCCGTAGATCAGTGAAGATCCAATGGGGGGTCAGCACCGTAGGCTCGGGAGTGAGTGGCAGACGGGCGTCCACTGCTGGCAGGACACCACATCCGGAAACCTCTGGTGGGCAATTTGGCCATGCCCATCCGAGTTACAGCTGTGTGTGTCCTTTGACAGAGCAGACATACCTGCACGTCCGTGAAATGATGCAAATAATAGGAGAATCCCAGCAGCCTTGTTTAATAATAATAAACAAGATTATGGTGTAGGCTCTGGTTCTTTTCTGAGAGGCAGCCCAGAACTGGCAGGGGCCAGGAAAAGGGACGAGAGTCATCCGGCTGGATGGGATCTGGGGTGTGTGTATGAGATCAGTCTGGCTTCACGACCCTCAGATCCCACGCGAGAAGGGCTGACAGAGCCTGGAGAGATGGCTAAACCCATGAGAAAGGAGATGCCTGGCAGGACACTGACCACCGAGGGTGAGGGGTGGACACCAGCATTTCATCCCCCTGTCATGTCTGTTCTTTGTTTTTCTCTTCCATCTCCACCCTTCTAGCTGCAGCCCTGCACTGACTTGGGCTGTCCTAGAGCTCAGTCTTCTAGGGATCCTGGGACTTCCCCAGGGTGGGACTGGGGGAGTCCCTGGGGAGGGGGTAGGGTCAGTCAGCCCTTCATTGTTTAACCTTCGCTTCTCTTTTCCTCAAAACAAAGTTTATTGAAAGAATACACACACACACACACACACACACACACAAGCAGGAGCTCTGCTGATCAAGAAGGGAGAGGGAGGGAGCACTGATGGTGGGGTTCTCAAAGTGTGGTCCTGGAGCCAACTCCAGGGGACTCCATTCCCCCCACCTGAACCTGGGGAGCATATAAATGTGAAGATTCCTGGGCCTTACCCCAAACCCACGGGGTCAGAATGCCTAGGAGTTCATGTTGAACAACCACTCTTAAACATACGGAAAATCCAACAACCACTGGCTTTGGTGTTTCTTCATTCTGGAAGAACTGAGTCCCTTTCTCAGCAGAGTTTAAATAACAGCCACATCCAACTCTAAAAATTACAGTTTACAAGGCACATCAAATCATATAAATTATAACTCGCAAGGTTTAGCTGTGAAACGAGCAAGGCTGAGGCTTTTGAGCCGTGTGAAATGGGAGAGGGGAGATTGTGAATAGAGCTCCTGACGGCTCGTCTGCACACAGCAGCCGGGAGGTGCACTGGCAGGTCTCCCCCTTGTTGACAATGCTTCAAGCCTTCTTCCCACTGCTTTTCAGATAAAGACCAAAACCCTTAGGGTGACATGAAGGAGGCCGACTTGTCCCTTAGCCCTCCTCCTTCCCACTCTGACTTCTGGATGCCCTGGTTTTCTCTCAGTCCCTTGGGCTCACAATATGCTCTTCCACCCCAGGGCCTTTGCACATGCCATTCCCTTCTCCTTTTGTCTAGTTAAGTCCTCCTTGTCTTCCATATTCCTTTCCTTTACAGCCCCAATATTGGAATGGAATTAGTCACACCTTTGTGGGATCATTTGACTTATTTCTCTCTCTCCTGGCAGCTTCCTGATGGCAGGGACCATGTCCAGTTCTGACATCGCCGTACCCCTAGACTTGGCTCGGTGCTGAGGCTCTGGGTAAATACTGTGCAATGAATGAGTGATAGCAACAGTTATCACTGTTGACTATAAACAGTTCTCACTAGCCTGGCTATAAACAGGCTTCCTATTGCCTTAGGGAACCAAACTCCTTACAGGATATAGAAAAAAGTCTGGAGGGTAAAACCCTGCAAATATCAATATTGATTTTTCCCTGAGCCAAATGATTACAAGTGACTTTTATTTTCTTCCTTATATTTTCCTTTCTCCCAATTTTTAAAAACAAGAAGCATGTAACTACCTTCCATTATCGGAAAGAGTAAATGATGTCAAAATACTATGATACCAATAGTCAAAACAACATGTCAGCCTTGCTGATGAGTAGAAATCTTTAGAAGCATGACTGCCTATTCTTTAGGTTTGATCCAGGCCAATAAAACAAACAATCTTTTTTATTTGCTAGATGTAACCTCCGGGTAATTGCAAGGATGATTTTTAGTAATATAAATCCCTGAAATTTTTTTTTTTTTTTGCGGTACACGGGCCTCTCACTGTTGTGGCCTCTCCCGTTGCGGAGCTCAGGCTCCGGACACGCTGGCTCAGCGGCCATGGCTCATGGGCCCAGCCGCTCCGCGGCACGTGGGATATTCCCGGACCGGGGCACGAACCCGTGTCCCTTGCATCGGCAGGCGGACTCTCAACCACTTCGCCACCAGGGAAGCCCAGTGACGTATTTCTTAAGCTACGTCCGAGGAGCAGTCAGCAGTCAATTATTTCTATACAATGAATGCAACTCAATTTCTGTCTAGTTACTAACTGTCCTCATTAGTTCCCTTTTCCAAATGGCTTATTAATGTCAGTGGATCCTCATCTCAACCCTGTGCACCTCTGAGGATTCTTCTCAGTCACTGTTTTATGAGACCATAATAATGATCATTGTGTCATTCACTGAGCACCACATGCCAGGCTCTTTATATGCATTTCTCACTTAATCCTCAGAATAACCGTGAGGTAAGAGGTTTACAGACAGGGAAAAGGAGCTCAGAGTGATTAAGTAATTTGTTTGAAGTCACTCAGCCACAAAGTAGCCTAATGAGATTCAAACCCAGGTCTGTCTATCTCCAAAGCCTGTGCTTTTAAAAATTACTACAGTTTTCTAATATCATAGTCAGGTTCAAAACAGAGATCTCTGTCTCTACTTTAGCCAGACAGGAAATAAAACTACCCCAAATCTATGCCTTGTTAGGATAAAGAAGAAACTACAGTTCTTCTTCTTCTTCTTTTTCCTCCCACTTTGCACACTGAACAGATGTTCTGTGTCCTTGAAGGGAGACCATATCATGGAGGAGAATCTCACGGGGAGGTTCATGGAGTTATCTTTAAATCTGTTGCGTTTACAATAAACATTCTCAGAAAACTAGGAATAAAGGGGGAAACTTCTCACTTCGTAAGAACATGTATAAATACCCTACAGCTAACCTCCTACTTAACGGTGAAAGACTGACTGCTTTCCCCTAAGGTCAGGAACAAGCAAATATAAGGATTTATACACTGCTCTTGTTCAGCAGAGTCCTGGAAGTCTTAACCAGGGAAATAAAGCAAGGAGAAGAAGATTAAAGGCATTCACATCTCCTTTTCTGAAAGGAGAAATAAAATTATTCTTATTTGCAGATGACATGATTGTTTATGTATAAAATCCCAAGAAATCTACAAAAGCCCTTATATAAGAAAGTGCAGTTAAGGTTGCAAGATACCAAGAAGCATACAAAAATCAACTGTATTTCTATATACTGTCAATGAACATGTGGACACCAAAATTAAAAATATAATACCATTTACAATCACTCAAAAAAGAAAAGAGAGACATACTTAAGTGTAAATCTAACAAAACATGTACAGGATGCTGAAGTTTCGTATGCTGAAAACTACAAAACACTCATGAGAGACACTGAATAAATGGAGAAATATACCGTGTTCATGAATTGGAAGACAATGTAGGAGTATATCAATTATTCTCACATTGATATATAGGATAAAACACAATTCCAATCAAAATTACAGCATGATATTTTGTATATACAGACAGGCTTACACTAAAATGTAAATGGAAAGGCAAAGGAACTAGAATAGGTTAAAAAAATTTTTAAAGAAAAGTGGGAGGAATCACTCTACCTGATTTAAGACTTACATAGCGACAGTAATCAAGGCTATGTCATAATGGTAGATCCATTATGACAAATAGATCCATGAAACATAATAGGGAACTAAGAAGTAGCCCCCATAGAAAGTATGGCCAGATTATTTTTGACAAACTTGCAAAAGCCATTCAATGGAGAAAGGATAGTCTTTTCAACAAATGGTTCTGGAACAATTAAATATCCACATGCAAGAAAAATGAACTTTGACCTAAATCTCACATCATAAACGACAGTGAACCCAAAATGGTTCATAGATTTAAACATAAAACTATAAAACACTTAGAAGAAAACATAAGAGAAAATCCTCAGGGTCAGGGACCTTGTGGCATGTTCTTAGACATGACACTAAAGGCATGATCTATAAAAGAAAAAATAACTACCTGGACTTCATCAAAAGTTAAAGCTTTTGCTCTGTGAAATACTCTGCTAAGAGAATGAAAAGACAAGCTACGGATGGGAGAAAATATTTGCAAACCATCTATCTGACAAGGGACTCATATCTAAAATACATAAAGAATTCTCAAAACTCAATGGTAAAAAACTAAACAATTCGATTAGAGACACTTAAAAGATATGAAGAGATATTTCACTGAAGAGGATATGCAGAAGGCAAACACGTACATGAAAAGACATTTAACATCACTATCGATTTGGGAAATGCAAGTTAAGACTATGATGAGATACCACTACACACTTACTAAAACAGCTACAATGAAAAACAGTGTTTATGCTAATTGCTGGTGAGGATGTGTCTCATACATTGCTGGTGGAAATGAAAGATGGTACAGCCACGCTGGATAAGTCTGGCAGTTTCTTTACAAACCGAATATATATAAACACATATGTTAATCCATGCAATCATACTCCTGAGCATTTATCACAGAGAAATAAAAACTTATGTTCACACAAAAACCTGTACACAAATGTTTATAGTAGATTTATTTGTAATAGCCCCAAATGGAAACAAAATGTCCTTCAAAAAGTGAATGTTTAAACATAGGTGATACGTCCATACCGTGGACTATTACTCAGCAATAAAAGAACAAGCTAATAACCTAAATGGATGTCAAGGGCACTACACTGACAGAAAAACAAAAAAATCAATCACAAAGGTCATACATAAATGATGAAATTTATAGAGACGGAGAACAGATTAGTGGTTTTCGGAGCGTGGGGACGATGGTGGGAGGAGGAATTGTGACTATAAAAGGAGCATCACAAGGGACATCTCTGATGATGGAATACTCCTATATCCTGATGGCCACACCCAAATCCACACGTGGTAAAATGGCACAGGACTCCACACATGCTTCGTGCCATTCTCTCTACTATTTGTGCATCTATAATTATTTCAAAATAAAGTTTAAAAAAATCTGTTGAGTGAAGTCTGAGAGTGGTCTGCCTTTCACAGTCCTAAAGGGATTCCATTGCATTTCTCTTTCTGCTTCAATATTTTAATCCCTTTCAAAATTTTAAAAGGCTCAAAGCCACTGTTTTTGTAATTCCTTACTTACAATTTCTTCCAACTTCCTTGGCTGTCAATGAGCTGGGACTGTGGACCAAGCCACAGCTAATTCAGAGAATGGAATGAAATGAAGTGAGAGAGCGCTGAGGCCTCGCCCAGGGCTTACCCTGATTTACTACTTGGAGGTACGGGTGCTGGGGAGGGCTCTGAGGGGCCCAGAGTCTCCAGAAGCTCTGGAAAGGGCGAGAGGCCATTGCTCAAACTGGGCACTTCAGGTGGCCGTGGCTGCCAGACGCGGAGCAGGTGAAGGTCAAGCATCAGCTCTACGCCCACCTTCCAAACCGCGCCATCAGGGTGGGACACTGCACACACAGTCAGCAAAGGACACAGGGCCCATCGCACTTTGCACTGTGCTCATTCTTACCACATGTGCCAGGGAGACCCAGCACATGCGGGGAATTGTTATTGGTGGCACACTGAGGAAGGCTGGGACTGTTAGCCAGAGGCTGTGCTTTACAAGAGACTGGAGTCCACAGAACAGTAAGGACTTTTGGTGGTGTGAGGGGTAGGGAGGGTCGGGGACTGGCTAGGAAGAGGTCTTACCTCTAAAACAAGGTCTGAATTTTCATGCCTTCCAATCGTAGTGCTTTTATTCAGGACAAAATAGCCTTCTGCACTCTTTAGATAGGCTTTCATATTCTCTGCTTTCCCTATAAAAGGTTTTCAGAAAACAATTTTGTTAGAAAAATACAGTCTTCTAATTATTCAATGTCATATTTAGAATGAATGGAATACACCATAATGTCCACAGGAGAAGTCAGCAGAGGTAGGAGTGGATAGCTGGATTTAACAATGATCACAATGATAATTCCGCACATTTTTTTTTTTTTTTTTTTTTTGTGGTACGCGGGCCTCTCACTGTTGTGGCCTCTCCCGCCGCGGAGCACAGGCTCCGGACGCGCAGGCTCAGCAGCCACGGCTCACGGGCCCAGCCGCTCCGCGGCATATGGGATCCTCCCAGACCGGGGCACGAACCCGCATCCCCTGCACCGGCAGGCGGACCCCCAACCACTGCGCCACCAGGGAGGCCCCCGCACATTTTTAAGACTGTCCTTTTAACAGTGATATCCGGCATAGATGAGCTTGCTTCTGATCACAAGAGGACATCCTTTATGTAACTCAGAGCACAAACAAGCAATAGCAAAAAAAAAAAAAAAACCCCAAACAAATCTGAATTCCACAGATAACTGCTCTCCACTTCCCATTAAGCTTAGTTTGGGGTTAGTTATCTGACAGAATCAAGTAATCAGTGTTACTAACCCACCAATTATTAGCTCTGTGACTCCGGGTGAGTTACTTATTCTCTCTCTAGGCCTCTGTTTCCTCATCTGTAAAATGGGGCTAATAATACTCTGTATCCCAAAGAGTTTTGTGAGGATTAAATGTGAAGCATCTAGAATGGTGATTGCTACACTAAACACCCATTTGTCCTACTGTGATTGTGACTGTTATTAATCTTGGGCTTCTGAACTTTGACTCAAGAAACCCCAACTTCTACAGAGCTTCTTAAAGTGTGGAAGAGCAGTCATCAAGGAAATGGGCAATAGAAGATACTTTCTTTTTAAGTCACCGCATTCCTTCATATATTTAGGTTGAAAAAAAAATGATTTCCAAAGACAAAATATCAAGATCATAGCTTGGCTGTACGGTCAAGACTCTGTACGTATCTTTTGCTGGCATTTTATTATGAAAATGTCAAACACACAGAAAAGTTGAAAGAAGTGGATGGTGAACTTCTATAGAACCACCACCCAGATTCTACAATCAACATTTTGCAATATTTGCTTTATCACATATCTACCCATCTATACATTTTATATTTTAATGCATTTCAAAGCAAATCCTATACATGTTTTTAAAATTTATTCATTTATTTTTGGCTGTGTTGGGTCTTCGTTTCTGTGCGAGGGCTTTCTCTAGTTGTGGCAAGCGGGGGCCACTCTTCATCGCAGTGCGCGGGCCTCTCACTATCGCGGCCTCTCTTGTTGTGGAGCACAGGCTCCAGATGTGCAGGCTCAGTAGTTGTGGCTCGCGGGCCTAGTTGCTCCGCGGCACGTGGGATCTTCCCAGACCAGGGCTCGAAGCCATGTCCCCTGTATTAGCAGGCAGATTCTCAACCACTGCGCCACCAGGGAAGCCCTATATATGTTTTTTATTTCTTTTATTTTTATTTATTTATTTATTTATTTATTTTTGCAGTACGCGGGCCTCTCACTGTTGTGGCCTCTCCCGTTGCGGAGCACAGGCTCCGGATGCACAGGCTCAGAGGCCATGGCTCACGGCCCCAGCCACTCCGCGGCATGTGGGATCCTCCCAGACCGGGGCACGAACCCGTGTCCCCATGATAGCACGCAACACATTCAAGTCTAATTAATCTCAAATGTAAACTTCCAAGAAATGTCTCTTCTGCAGGAAAACCACAGGAAACGCCACTAATCGAAAACTTAAACTTGGATCATGCGCATATTTGTTTTTTAGCTCTCACCCCAGACGTCCCCAAGGCTGGGGTCTTCTCTCTGCTCAGACGTCCCCCCTCGGGGCAACCACCTGACCACTCTGGCTAAAGGCACCCTCAGTCATGTTATTCCCCTGCTAGTTTTCCCCTGCTGTGTTTCCTTCCTTGTACTTATCATTCTCTGACATGTTCTTGTTCCTTTCTTTAGTTATGCTTGCTGTTGGTTTCTCTTTCACTAACATATATGTTCCTGGAAAACCAGAACTGTGTTCATTTTGTTCAGAAGCGATTCTTCATGGGTATGTTGTGTTTGTACCCATCTTCAGAGCAAAGGCATTGAAAGATTTTGTCCTGCACTCACTTTCCGAGGATGCTTGTATGGCAAACAGCCTGGGAGGATAGAGGTAATGTTTCTAATAAAGATAACGGCTGCTTCTGGGGCAAAAGTTGGGCAGGTTTGCTAGCAGCCCCTTTCAAAGATTGCAGTTTCCTAAGTCTGGAGTTCCTTACCTGGGACACAGACCCACTGTGCGCACAGCATCCACACTGGCTGCTATGTACCACCCCGAGGGACTTTCAGGGCAACAGGAACCAATGTGCATATGCAGCTCTGGCTGCCTGTTATGTCCTCGGCTGTGCTGTGAGTAATCAAGTTCTTTGTTTCTGGCCCAGGAGTCTCTTGTCTTCTGCCAGGAACTATAAGCTGGGCAGGCTAACTTACTAACTTTCAAACAGGGTCAAATGTCAGACCCTTTGCAGTTCCTGCCAGTTCTGTGCGTTACCCCTTCTCCAGGGTAGGGGGCGGCGGGGGGACAGAACCTGACACACAGTAGGTGCTTGGGAAACACTGGCTGAGTGAATGAAAATACAAAGGGCGCCTCAAAGCAAGTCAGTACAGCCAGCTGGCTAGGGAGCTTTGATAGTAACGACCTTTCATTTTTCCTGTCAGTATCTAGCTTAGATGACTCCTTGGAAAACCTAAATTCTATCTCTTTAGCTTTTGGATTGGACAATATTTCTCCACCTTCATTTTGCCCTGTGCATCACTTCCTTGCGTGAAAACACTGTCAAAGTAATTTGAATGTGTGGAGCTCTGTGAATTCGTTCTTACTCAGTGCCATGGAGCACCAGCCACAGGAAAGAGCAAAAGGGCTTCAGTCATCTGCGTTCCCCCGACCACTTTGGATGGCTCAGAATTGGGCTATAGGAGCAAACTTTCTTTTGAGGTTTACAGTGGCCTCAAAGTTCCTTAAAGAAGGAGAGTTCAGACAAGGGGCGGGTGTGTGTGTGTGTGTGTGTGTCTCTGACCATTGGGTGGGTGTTGTCCTTAAATCAGGGGAAACAGGGGATCCTCTCTTAATCCCAGCTATACCCACAGGACATCCAAGAGCTGGCGCCCAGGAGAGGCCTATAGCTCCCGTGCCGGCTACCTTGGGGGGCGAGGTAGGGGCTGCACTTAGGAAGGAACTGCTGGTGTTGGGGCATCTTTTTTGGGGTGCTCCTGGCGACCCGAGCCTGGATCAGAGAGTTCGGACTCGGGTGGCGCTGGGTCCCCTGCCTACCCCAACGCCCTTGACCTCGCAGGACTGGCCTCCTCCGGCCCAGGTTTCCGCCCGCCGCCTCCTCGCGCGCCGCTCTCACCTGGCCAGAGGAAGAAGCCCACGCCTCGTCCTCCGCCTGACCTCCGCTCTGCCGCCCTCCCGCGGAGTCTCCAGCCGGCGGCTCGCAGCCCGCGTGCCCGCCCGGCCTGTGTACAAACGTCGCCACGGCAACGCCATTCTGACGGCCGAGCTGGGGAGGGGCGTGGCGTGCGCGGCGCCCGAGGATGAGGGGGAGGTGCGCTGGCAGCACCCGGCCAATTACAGCCCGCTGCAGCGCTGCGACCCCTCCCCGACCTGCCCCCTAGAGGTCCCCAGCCCCGTTTCCAGGATGGAGAAACAGGCTCAGTGTTCACAGAAGTAGCTCCAAGTCTTACAGCTGGGAAGGAGCAGACTCAAGAGTCCTTCCTACTGACCTTAGCTCTAGGCTCGGTGCGTTGAGGAGGGCGTGGTCAGGCGTGGGAGGGTAATGGAGCTGAACCACGAGAAGCTTGGAGGTTAGTACCCCCCGTCCCAACGGAATCTCTAGTTCTCTCTGTTGTGGAGGAGAAAACAGAGTAAGCTGGAGTGACCATCACTTCTGGGGGTGGGAGTGGAGATGGGAGATGGGTGCGGTGGAAGGAACACTTCTGAAAGACTGGAAGATTCTCCCACGTGCTAGGGAAGGGGTATTTACAAGCCCAGAGCCTTACTGTTGCTGTCCTTCCCTGTCAAAACTCGCGTTTATTCATTCATGTGTTCTTTACTTCTACAAACATCACCTGAGTCCCTATAAGGTCAGACGGTGGCCCCAGTGTTGACCTGGATCAGATCCTTAAGAAACCCCCCCGCACTCCCCATGGGCACGGGGCTGGGGGGATGGAGCGTGTGGAGAAGACATGCAAATGCCAACTATCTCCCCTCACCCCGTGTCACCTTTTTCAGATCAGCCCCTTGTGTCTGGGAGCAGAACAGCCCCGCTGACTACCTACAGAATGCCTCATTTCCCTGGCAGGAAATGACTGACAAGGTGCCCCAAGACAAACTCAAAATATTCATCTGAGAAAGATGAAAGATGGCAGACTCCACTCTAGTCAATTAGAAGAAGATATAAGAGAGAAAAATCATGGAAATCGATATGGGATGGAATATATGGTAAAGATGCTCCCACATGCCTAGAGGCTCTTAGAAATGCACATTCCCTGGCACAGACCTCAGAGATTCTGATTAAGCAGCTCTGGAGCATGGTCCAGGAATGAATTTGTTGCATTCTTGCAAATTCCTTGTGCATTTGTTAAAAGCTTGGCAAAACCTCAGGACTTATTCAACCCTGCAGTTGAATCGCAGAGCCCTCCCAGCACTTGTCCCTAGAAATCTCTTCCAGGCCCTCAGTCAGCCTGGAAGGTTCTGCCTGGGTTAATTCCATTCGACCAGAAAGACCTTAGGAATGTATGAGGAGTGACCACAGAGGCCGGGGCCCTGAGTGGTAACTTCAGAGGAACAGAGAGGGTCAGGCTCAACTCTCCAGGCACATTTCTGCCTCAGGGCCTTTGCAGTTACTGTTTCTTCTCCCTACCAGGCACTTCCCCCAGGGATCTCCTTCAGCTCCTTCAGATTTTTACTCAAATATCACCCTATTTAAAATGGTCTAGGAATTCCCTGGCGGTCCAGTGTTTAGGACTCGGTGCTTTCACTGCCCGGCTCGATCCCTGGTCGATCCTGAAAGCCCCATGATGCCACCAAAAAAACCAAACCAAAACAAAAAACACCCCCCCAAAAACATGAATAACAAAACAAACACCTCACTCTATTGCTCTTCCCTCCATCTTACCACTCCTCTAACATGCTATTTATTTAGTTTCCTTCTCTTATTTGTTGTCAGTCTCCCCACTCCCAACTCCCCCCTGCCCCCCAACTTAAGCTCCATGAGGGCAGGGATTTTTTTTCTCTTTTGTTCACTGCTGTATCACCAGTACCTAGAGCAGTGCCTGAATGAACGAATGAGTGAATGAACAGGGGCAGCCCTTGCCACCCGCCCACAGCCTTGCCTCCTACTCTTGAGCTGCTGAGCTGAACTGTCCTTACCCCAGGACCTAGGCTTCTGTAGCCTTGGCCCTCCCCAGCCCCACCCCCATCTCCATGCTTGTCTTCAGTGTCATCAACATGAGCACAGAACGCAACCCTGCTCACTGCCAGCCAGACCCTACGGAGCCCATCCAGGCCAGCCCGGAGCCGGAGCCGCCCTTGGCCCCCTGATAGGCTTGGGAGAGCCTATGTTGCCATTAGTCCATCTCTCGATGAGGAAATACTAAACGGAGAACAAAGCTGACATTCAGGCTCACTGGAGCAGAATTTGCCAAATCTTGATTGGATCCTGCCGCTCCCCACAGGATGCCACAGTCATCTCAAAGGGTGTGTGAAAGTCTTAAAACGCAGTTCCATGTCATCCACTTAAATTTCAAAAACAGAAACTAAAATACCCCAATAACTCATGGCTTTATCATAGCATGTCCTGCGCTGAGTGAGAGTTGTACTTTGCGATGATGGGGTGTTCAAAATACTGCACCTGGGGAATTCCCTGGCGGTCCACTGGTTAGGACTTGGTGCTTTCACTGCCATGGCCCGGGTTCAATCCCTGGTGGGGAAATTAAGATCCCGCAAGCCACACGGCATGGCCAAAAAAAAAAAAGAGGTTTCTAGCTTATATGGGCTCCTTGGTGATGCCTGTAATCAATCAATCTTATTGAGCTCTGGGTGGCTACCAAGGCTGTACTGTATCTCCATCAACATCAGGATGCTGGTGTCTGAAAGGCCTGGGTCCAGGTCCCAGCTTTGTCTTTCCCAGCTGTCCTCATAATACTGGAGCGAGTAATGTTAACTCCGGGCTTTCCACCCGCAGGGCACTGTCCCAGTCTTTCCTGTGGATCATCTCATTTAATCCTCACCATAACCTAGGGCAGTAGGTGTGTGTGAAACACCTGGAACAGGGAGCTCTGCAGAGAAGCGCTCAAAAATGTCGTGATTGGTATTATTTCTATCACATCACTCCCACTTGAACAGGAAAATAAGGCTCAAGAGACATGGAGGTATGTGACCAAGGTGACACAGACAGAAAAGAATTTGAATCTAGATGACTGTGATGGGAAGGTATTTTCCCCGGGGACTACAGGTGACAGGTGTCACAGCCACGAGACACCTATGCTCACCACCTGCTTTCCCTCAGCCCTGAACAATCTGGGCTTCTGGCTGTCCTGAAGTTTTGGCAGTGCCTGCAGCAAGAGGTGGAGGGAGCTGAGGCCAGGAGCTGGTAGCTGGGGCTTGCCAGGGTCCTCTCCTGCCACCCACTGGGCTTCTTTCCTGCAGGACCTCTGCCCCATAAAATCTCACTCGGCCACAGTTACCTTCCCTGGGCTGTCCTTGACTGGGAGAGCCCATCCACTGTGCCCCCTCCCCAGATCTGCTTGTTGTCATCTGCATTCCAACAAGAAATGAGTGCTGGCCTCCCCCCTGGAAGAGGTAGGGAGCTTGCCCAGCCTTTAAGGGGTAAGAGAGAGCCAGGGAAAGAGCTG
Organism: Hyperoodon ampullatus; assembly: GCF_949752795.1. Classification (NCBI taxonomy): domain Eukaryota; kingdom Metazoa; phylum Chordata; class Mammalia; order Artiodactyla; family Ziphiidae; genus Hyperoodon; species Hyperoodon ampullatus. Next base: position 12,098,804 of record NC_136915.1, on the reverse strand, counting down.
AACAGGAGAAAGGGAGAGTAAAAGAGAGAGAGAGCGCTTGAAGATCAGGAAGTAGCTAAGCTGTTGAGTAGGTGACAGATGGGAGAGCAAAGGGCCACTGGAGGCTCCACAGTCCATTACTAACCTGATGCGATGGGCTAAGGAAATGCAGGTTTTTATATACACACACACACACACACACACACACACAGGTTCACAAAAATAAATTCAAACCACAAAATAACAGCTGGTCACTGAGGCCTTCTGCGGCCGTGCTCACTCCCTTCCCCTGTCAGAAAATGAGAAGTCACCCAGGTGTTTTCTCAGATAGAGACAAGGCGGGTTGGGACATTCATCTCTTGCAAATCAGAGATGTGCCGCGGGCTTCCCTGGTGGCGCAGTGGTTGGGAGTCTGCCTGCCAATGCAGGGGACGTGGGTTCGAGCCCTTGTCTGGGAGGATCCCACATGCCGCGGAGCAACTAGGCCCGTGAGCCACAACTACTGAGCCTGCACGTCTGGAGCTTGTGCTCTGCAACAAGAGAGGCCGCGATAGTGAGAGGCCTGTGCACCGTGATGAAGAGTGACCCCCGCTTGCCACAACTGGAGAAAGCCCTCGCACAGAAACGAAGACCCAACACAGCCAAAAATAAATAAATTAATTAATTTAAAAAAATTAAAACCAAAAAACCACTCTCTCTAAAACAAACAAACAAACAAAAAAACAGAAAAAAAGCTTTGCCAGGGAGGTCAGTCTGTATGTTCTGTTTGAAAACTGCAGATGAAGGGTGCTGATCCCACCTCTGATCAGCCTGGTTTCGTTTGTTTGTTTGTTTTATTCTGTCTGTACCTCACTTCTCTCACCTGTAAAATGCAGGTAATAGCAGCATTGACTGTAAAGACCAAATGGGTTAATATGTGTGAAGTACTCAACTGTGCCCGATCCCACAGACTCCTTGTGTGAATGTCCGCGTTGCTGTCTGTCTGTTTGCTTGTTTTTGTTGTTTTCTTGATGATGTGGGAGGACAGCACCATCTCAACCTGATCACAGCCATCCTGGGGAGAGCTTTGATTTGCATCGTCTCAGTCCCAACCCAGAGCAAACTTGACCTCTGAACACTCGCATATCATCTTGCTTGTTGCCCAGGGACCTTTCTGGGTGTGGGTGTCAGAGGCAGGCTGAGTTCCCCTGATCGCTGCTAGAGGGATTCTTAGAATCCAGCTGGTCTCTGTGGCGTGGCACGTGCAAGACAACTCCATATATTTGACTTCCAGGCATCCAGGCAAATCAACCTCCACTACTTTTTTTGGGGGGGATTAACAATGAACCACTATGAATGAGGTTAACCAAACTAGCTAATATTTACTGAGGCTTGTTAGGTACCAGCCACTATGCCATACACTGTTTTATTTAATTCTTGGCCCAACCCATTTCACAGAAGCGGGCTCAGAAAAGTCAAGTAACTTGCCCAGTTACAAATCTTGTAAGTGATAGGTCCAAGATTCGAACCCTAGCTGTTGGACTCCAGCATATTTTCTTTTTTGTAATGTTTTGTTTTCAAAACATAATATACATCTCGAAAAGAATACAACTGATAAGTGTACGCTTGAAGAATTTTCACAAAGTGTATGCACCCACCCTAACCAGAACCCAGAACAAGAAGCAGAACATCACCACCCGCCCCCGCCCCTCCGAGAAGACTCCCTGTGCTTACTTCTGGTTACCCCCTCCCGCTTGTCTGACTTCCAATCATAGATTAGTTCTGCTTGGTTTTGAACTTCATGGAAATGGAATCTTACAGATTCCATTTGCTGCCTGGTTTCTTTCACTCAACTATGTGAGGTTCGACCACGTTGTCTGATGTAGCTGTGGTTCATTCATTCTCACTGCTGCATTGCATTACACTCTGTTATCTATTCCTGCAGAACAAATTATGGCAAACTTAACGGATCCAAAAAACACACACTTATGTCACAGTTTCTGTGGGTCAGGAATCCGGGCACTGCTTACCTGGGTTCTCTGCTCAGGATCTCTCCCAGGCTGCAATGAGGGAGGTGGCCAGGGCTGGGGTCTCATCTGAGGCTCAGCTGAGGAAGGATCCTCTTTCCAGTTCATGTGGTGGTTGGCAGGATACAGTTTCCTGAGGGTTGTTAGTTAGTCTGAGGGCCTCACCTCCTTGCTGGCTGTTAGCCAGAGATCCTGCACTGTTTCTTGCCATGTGGGCCTCTCCATAAGGTGGCTTGCTTCATCAAAGCCAGTGAGAGTCCATAGAGAGAGTCTCCAGGCAAGATGGAAGTTACAATCTTCTGTAACATAATCACAGAAATGGCATGCCCATCACCTTTGCAGCATCTACTGATTAGAAATAAGGTACAGTCCTGCCTACTCTCAAGGGGAGGGGACACAGAGGTGTGAACACCAGGGATAATTGGGGGCTGTTGTGTATGCCTTTTGGTATGCACATGTGCACATATCTCTTCGGTATACATCTAGGAGTAGAATTTCTGGGTCACACATACATCCGGCTTTACGAGATTCTGCCAAACATTTTTCCAAAGTGCAGGTACCCTCTACACTCCCTCAGCAGGCTATGAGCTTCCCAGTTAGAGCACATGCTTTCGATACACTCCTCCCCTCTCTCCTTACAGAAGGGGTGTTTGAGCTGGGGCGCTTTGGGACGACAGGTCCTAATTCTGGCCCCATGTCAGAATCACTGAATTCCTGGGCCGCTTCGCCAGACATTCTGATCATTTGAGGGCTCAGATACAAACTGGAAGGTCCACTCCATGAGGCGAGGATCCCTGTATCCTTGGTGCCCGGAGCAGTACCTGGCAGCAGTACCTGGCAAGTACCAGGTAGCTGGCACTCAATAAATGTTTCTTTGATTAAGTGAATGAGTTTAGGAAATATTGTTCAAGAGATGGACCCCAGGGCGGGTATAAGCTGCTTAAATGGGAGGGAAACTTTGTTGAGTCTGAGGCTGTGTGCATTTTTCTGGGAAGAGGGCTCAGAGCCTCAACAAGGTATGTCCCCAACAAAGGTTAAAGGCCGCCTGGATTGGATACTGTCCGGCTTAGGTATTTTATCACATGAAGAAAGAATTGGTCCCAGGGTAGGTGGCATGGGAACTGTGGACAAGGTCCCATGGTCCTTAGAAGTAAAAAGCGAGACAGCGCTTGCCTGGGGTGGCTCATAAACTGACACCTTGCTTGTTTTGTCCTTTGACCCATGGTAGTTCTTTTGGTACATCTAGCCACTGCCTGGCCTCCTGGGACCCTCCCTGTGTCTGTCTGTTGAACAGAAAATTCCAGAAGGCCTCGGTGCCCTGAGTTTCCATCGGGGGCAAGCCAACATGAGCCCTAGCTTTTGAAAAACCCCTTTCAATCAATAGAAAGCCTCCCAGTTTATCTGGTTTGAGATGACCTCATCCTTTGTCACCTTCTCTCTTGTTTTCTGGAGGTTGTTCAGCGTCTTGCTGCTGTCTGCATTCTTTTCTCACGTGAACAGTGCACCTATTTTGGGCATTTTGTCGCTGTCGTTTTGGGTCATTCCCGTCACACATTTTTTGTATTCCTTTCCAGTCAGATCAACCTCATGCCTCTCTAGACATTTCTTCTCAGGTTTCCTCTGAATCATTTCGTTTGGTCTAAATATGTCCAGTGTTTCCTCCTTCCTCACTGCACTCCACATAGACCCTCTCTTTTCCGCGGAAAAACTGTTCTTTTCTTTCGAATCCCTTACCCAAATCCTCATCTTTCACCATGTTTTCTGACTTCTCCTAAGAACTGATTGTTTTTTGAAACTGAAGCCTCAAATATCATCCCTTCTAATCTGGGTCTGAATTTGGATCATGGTCAAGAAGCAGGCGAGACAGGAACGTGGCTGGGTAATTAGGATCCTCAGCAGAAGGGCTGAGTGTTCATTGGGGTGGTCAGAGGGGCCTGGGGATGGAGCGAGAGGTATCTTCTTCTGCCTCGGGTAGGGCTTAGGGTGGGGTTGTCAGGAAAGCGCTAAGAAAAAAGGAACCATTTGACTTGAGTTCTGAAGGATGAGTAGGATTTCAGGAGGCAGAGCAGGGAGAGAAGAGGATGGTCCAAGGAAGGAGCAGTGGGAACGGAGGCTAGAAGATGAGCAATCAGAGAAGCTAGGTACAGGAGTACAGAAGGAGAGGGGTGGCCAGGTGCTGAGACCGCAAACTGAAGGTCCAAGGTCAGCTCTCAGATATGTTTGTCTGGCTTTCCCAGCGTGTTAAAAGACTTTTAATTAGTTGCTGAAGGGAGAGGCCTCTTTCTGTGGAGTGACAGAGAAACGTATTCAAATTGTCTTTAGCATGAATGCAAATTCACTGGTTACCAAAAATGAAAAGTCTAGAGGGAACCTCTGGGTTCAGGCTCAGATGATTTCATGAGGCCTTGGCCTCTCTCCAGCTCTCAGGGATTCCTTGAACCATGTGGATCCAACCTTAGACAGAATCTCTGTATAATGGTCACAAAAAGGCGGCCGAAGCTCCAGCCCTTCCATCTTCTCAGCTTTGAGTTCCATAGGGAAGGATAGGAGTCTTTTTCCTAAGCTTCCCCCAATGGCCTCACTGCTTCTCATTTTCTCTGGGTGGGTCACAAGCCCATTGCTGAGCCAATTATTGTGGCCCAGGAGACTGCTCTGATTGGCTGAGCTTGACCCACATACCCATCCCTGCAGGCAGAGGTGGAATCAACACCGTCTCTGAGAAACTGGACTGAGACTAGGAGAAAGGTGTTGTCCCCAAAGGGGGATCATAACGCCATAATATTTTAGAAGAGAGGTGAATTGTTATTAGGTGACAAAAACCAGATGTCTACCACAGTAGCCAACATTTACAGATCATTAACATCTGGATTTATGCCTTTTTTTGGGAAAATGGGAATATCTGGCAATACCTGGACTCTCTTCTTGTATATAGATCAACAATCTGCTGGGGCTGAGTAGAGGCGCCCTCTTTAGATACAGCCTATGTTCTGCCTGCCCAATGCACTGCTCCTATTTCCTGTCTGGCTCCTGGAAGCACTTGAATTTTTATTGCCAGCATAATTTGATTCTGTAAAGAAATCTGTTTTTCCCACCAGAATGGAAGAGCCAAATGTACAGGGGTCAAATAGCTCTCCTGTGCTCCCACAAACTCCTGAGGACAAATGCCTGGCCATTTTTGATAGTCTCATTCCTTGCTCATTTTAAAAGCCTTCTTTAAAAAAAAAATATTGAATACATAGTGATTTTAGAATCTGTTATCTAATAATTCCAACATCTGAAGTCTTTGGGTGGGAGTGGCAGAGGGGTGGTGTCTCAAAGTCTTGTTTGTTGTGACTGCTTACTCTGGCTCATACTGACTTATTGCTTGGATGTTTAGTAATTTGACTGTGATCTCATTCTTTTTTTTTTTTTTTAGCTCTATCAACATTTTTTTTTATTTTTCTTTATAACAAATTTAATCAGTTATACATATACATATGTTCCCATATCCCCTCCCTTTTGCGTCTCCCTCCCACCCTCCCTATCCCACCCCTCCAGGCGGTCACAAAACACCGAGCTGATCTCCCTGTGCTATGCGGCTGCTTCCCACTAGCTATCTACCTTACATTTGGTAGTGTATATATGTCCATGCCGCTCTTTCACTTTGTCACAGCTTACCCTTCCCCCTCCCCATATCCTCAAGTCCATTCTCTAGTAGGTCTGTGTCTTTATTCCTGTCTTACCCCTGTGTTCTTCATGACATTTTTTTTTCTTAAATTCCATATATATGTGTCAGCATAGAGTATTTGTCTTTCTCTTTCTGACTTACTTCACTCTGTATGACAGACTCTAGATCCATCCACCTCATTACAAATAGCTCAATTTCATTTCTTTTTATGGCTGAGTAATATTCCATTGTATATATGTGCCACATTTTCTTTACCCATTCATCCGATGATGGACACTTAGGTTGTTTCCATCTCTGGGCTATTGTAAATAGGGCTGCTATGAACATTTTGGTACATGTCTCTTTTTGAATTATGGTTTTCTCAGGGTATATGCCCAGTAGTGGGATTGCTGGGTCATATGGTAGTTCTATTTGTAGTTTTTTAAGGAACCTCCATACCGTTCTCCATAGTGGCTGTACCAATTCACATTCCCACCAGCAGTGCAAGAGTGTTCCCTTTTTTCCACACCCTCTCCAGCATTTATTGTGTCTAGATTTTTTGATGATGGCCATTCTGACTGGTGTGAGATGATATCTCATTGTAGTTTTGATTTGCATTTCTCTAATGAGTAAAGATGTTGAGCATCCTTTCATGTGTTTGTTGGCAGCCTGTATATCTTCTGTGGAGAAGTGTCTATTTAGGTCTTCTGCCCATTTTCGGATTGGGTTGTTTGTTTTTTTGTTATTGAGGTGCATGAGCTGCTTATAAATTTTGGAGATTAATCCTTTGTCAGCTGCTTCATTGGCAAATATTTTCTCCCATTCTGAGGGTTGTCTTTTGGTCTTGTTTATGGTTTCCTTTGCTGTGCAAAAGCTTTTATGTTTCATTAGGTCCCATGTGTTTATTTTTGTCTTTATTTCCATTTCTCTAGGCGGTGGGTCAAAAAGGATCTTGCTGTGATTTATGTCATAGAGTGTTCTGCCTATGTTTTCCTCTAAGAGTTTGATAGTGTCTGGCCTTACATTTAGGTCTTTAATCCATTTTGAGCTTATTTTTGTGTATGGTGTTAGGGAGTGATCTAATCTCATACTTTTACATGTCCCTATCCAGTTTTCCCAGCACCACTTATTGAAGAGACTGTCCTTTCTCCACTGTACATTCCTGCCTCCTTTATCAAAGATAAGATGACCATATGTCCGTGGGTTTATCTCTGGGCTTTCTATCCTGTTCCATTGATCTATCTTTCTGTTTTTGTGCCAGTACCATACTGTCTTGATTACTGTAGCTTTGTAGTATAGTCTGAAGACAGGGAGCCTGATTCCTGCAGCTCCATTTTTCGTTCTCAAGATTGCTTTGGCTATTCGGGGTCTTTTGTGTTTCCATACAAATTGTGAAATATTTTGCTCTAGTTCTGTGAAAAATGCCAGTGGTAGTTTGATAGGGATTGCATTGAATCTGTAGATTGCTTTGGGTAGTAGAGTCATTTTCACAATGTTGATTCTTCCCATCCAAGAACATGGTACATCTCTCCATCTATTTGTATCATCTTTAATTTCTTTCATCAGTGTCTTATAATTTTCTGCATACAGGTCTTTTGTCTCCTTAGGTAGGTTTATTCCTAGATATTTTATTCTTTTTGTTGCAATGGTAAATGGGAGTGTTTCCTTGATTTCACTTTCAGATTTTTCATCATTAGTATATAGGAATGCCAGAGATTTCTGTGCATTAATTTTGTATCCTGCAACTTGACCAGATTCATTGATTAGCTCTCGTAGTTTTCTGGTAGCATCTTTAGGATTCTTTATGTATAGTATCATGTCATCTGCAAACAGCGACAGCTTTACTTCTTCTTTTCCGATTTGGATTCCTTTTATTTCCTTTTCTTCTCTGATTGCTGTGGCTAAAACTTCCAAAACTATGTTGAATAAGAGTGGTGAGAGTGGGCAACCTTGTCTTGTTCCTGATCTTAGTGGAAATGGTTTCAGTTTTTCACCATTGAGGACGATGCTGGCTGTGGGTTTGTCATATATGGCCTTTATTATGTTGAGGAAAGTTCCCTCTTTGCCTACTTTCTGCAGGGTTTTTATCATAAATGGGTGTTGAATTTTGTCGAAAGCTTTCTCTGCATCTATTGAGATGATCATATGGTTTTTCTCCTTCAATTTGTTAATATGGTGTATCACGTTGATTGATTTGCATATATTGAAGAATCCTTGCATTCCTGGAATAAATCCCACTTGATCATGGTGTATGATCCTTTTAATGTGCTGTTGGATTCTGTTTGCTAGTATTTTGTTGAGGATTTTTGCATCTATGTTCATCAGTGATATTGGCCTGTAGTTTTCTTTCTTTGTGACATCCTTGTCTGGTTTTGGTATCAAGGTAATGGTGGCCTCGTAGAATGAGTTTGGGAGTGTTCCTCCCTCTGCTATATTTTGGAAGAGTTTGAGAAGGATAGGTGTTAGCTCTTCTCTAAATGCTTGATAGAATTCGCCTGTGAAGCCATCTGGTCCTGGGCTTTTGTTTGTTGGAAGATTTTTTATCACAGTTTCAATTTCAGTGCTTGTGATTGGTCTGTTCATATTTTCTATTTCTTCCTGATTCAGTCTTGGCAGGTTGTGCATTTCTAAGAATTTGTCCATTTCTTCCAGGTTGTCCATTTTATTGGCATAGAGTTGCTTATAGTAATCTCTCATCATCTTTTGTATTTCTGCAGTGTCAGTTGTTACTTCTCCTTTTTCATTTCTAATTCTATTGATTTGAGTCTTCTCCCTTTTTTTCTTGATGAGTCTGGCTAATGGTTTATCAATTTTGTTTATCTTCTCAAAGAACCAGCTTTTAGTTTTATTGATCTTTGCTATCGTTTCCTTCATTTCTTTTTCATTTATTTCTGATCTGATTTTTATGATTTCTTTCCTTCTGCTAACTTTGGGATGTTTTTGTTCTTCTTTCTCTAATTGCTTTAGGTGCAAGGTTAGGTTGTTTATTCGAGATGTTTCCTGTTTCTTAAGGTGGGATTGTATTGCTATAAACTTCCCTCTTAGAACTGCTTTTGCTGCATCCCATAGGTTTTGGGTCGTCGTGTCTCCATTGTCATTTGTTTCAGGTATTTTTTAATTTCCTCTTTGATTTCTTCAGTGATCACTTCGTTATTAAGTAGTGTATTGTTTAGCCCCCATGTGTTTGTATTTTTTACAGCTCTTTTCCTGTAATTGATATCTAGTCTCATAGCATTGTGGTCAGAAAAGATACTTGATACAATTTCAATTTTCTTAAATTTACCAAGGCTTGATTTGTGACCCAAGGTATGATCTATCCTGGAGAATGTTCCATGAGCACTTGAGAAAAATGTGTATTCTGTTGTTTCTGGATGGAATGTCCTATAAATATCAATTAAGTCCATCTTGTTTAATGTATCATTTAAAGCTTGTGTTTCCTTATTTATTTTCATTTTGGATGATCTGTCCATTGGTGAAAGTGGGGTGTTAAAGTCCCCTACTATGATTGTGTTACTGTCGATTTCTCCTTTTATGGCTGTTAGTATTTGCCTTATGTATTGAGGTGCTCCTATGTTGGGTGCATAAATATTTACAATTGTTATATCTTCTTCTTGGATCGACCCCTTGATCATTATGTAGTGTCCGTCTTTGTCTCTCCTAGTAGTCTTTATTTTAAGGTCTATTTTGTCTGATATGAGAATTGCTACTCCAGCTTTCTTTTGGTTTCCATTTGCATGGAATATCTTTTTCCATCCCCTTACTTTCAGTCTGTATGTGTCTCTAGGTCTGAAGTGGGTCTCTTGTAGACAGCATATATATGGGTCTTGTTTTTGTATCCATTCAGCCAATCTGTGTCTTTTGGTGGGAGCATTTAGTCCATTTACATTTAAGGTAATTATTGATATGTATGTTCCTATTCCCATTTTCTTAATTGTTTTGGGTTCGTTATTGTAGGTCTTTTCCTTCTGTTGTGTTTCTTGCCTAGAGAAGTTCCTTTAGCATTTGTTGTAAAGCTGGTTTGGTGGTGCTGAACTCTCTCAGCTTTTGCTTGTCTGTAAACGTTTTAATTTCTCCATCAAATCTGAATGAGATCCTTGCTGGGTAGAGTAGTCTTGGTTGCAGGTTTTTCTCCTTCATCACTTTAATTATGTCCTGCCACTCCCTTCTGGCTTGTAGAGTTTCTGCTGAGAGATCAGCTGTTATCCTGATGGGGATTCCCTTGTGTGTTACTTGTTGTTTTTGCCTTGCTGCTTTTAATATGATTTCTTTGTGTTTAATTTTTGACAGTTTGATTAATATGTGTCTTGGCGTATTTCTTCTTGGATTTATTCTGTATGGGACTCTCTGTGCCTCCTGGACTTGATTAACTATTTCCTTTCCCATATTAGGGAAGTTTTCAACTATAATCTCTTCAAATATTTTCTCAGTTCCTTTCTTTTTCTCTTCTTCTTCTGGAACCCCTATATTTCGAATGTTGGTGCGTTTAATGTTGTCCCAGAGGTCTCTGAGACTGTCCTCTGTTCTTTTCATTCTTTTTTCTTTATTTTGCTCTGCAGCAGTTATTTCCACTATTTTATCTTCCACCTCACTTATCCGTTCTTCTGCCTCAGTTATTCTGCTATTGATCCCATCTAGAGTATTTTTTATTTCATTTATTGTGTTTTTAATCGATGCTTGATTCATCTTTAGTTCTTCTAGGTCCTTGTTAACTGTTTCTTGCATTTTGTCTATTCTATTTCCAAGATTTTGGATCTGGGAAATAGAATCTTGGATCGTTTTTACCATCATTATTCTGAATTCTTTTTCAGGTAGACTGCCTATTACCTCTTCATTTGTTAGGTCTGGTGGGTTTTTATCTTGCTCCTTCTCCTGCTGTGTGTTTTTCTGTCTTCTCATTTTGCTTATGTTACTGTGTTTGGGGTCTCCTTTTTGCAGGCTGCAGGTTCGTAGTTCCCGTTGTTTTTGGTGTCTGTCCCCAGTGGCTAAGGTTGGTTTAGTGGGTTGTGTAGGCTTCCTGGTGGAGGGGACTAGTGCCTGTGTTCTGGTGGATGAGGCTGGATCTTGTCTTTCTGGTGGGCAGGTCCACGTCTGGTGGTGCGTTTTGGGGTGTCTGCGGACTTTTTATGATTTTAAGCCACCTCTCTGCTAATGGGTGGCGTTGTGTTCCTGTCTTGCTAGTCGTTTGGCATAGGGTGTCCAGCACTGTAGCTTGCTGGTCGTTGAGTGAAGCTGGGTGCTGGTGTTGAGATGGAGATCTCTGGAAGATTTTCGCCGTTTGATATTATGTGGAGCTGGGAGGTCTCTTGAGGACCAGTGTCCTGAGGTTGGCTCTCCCACCTCAGAGGCACAGCACTGACTCCTGGCTCCTCAATTTGGGATGATTTGTTGTCTATTCATGTATTCCACAGATGCAGGGTACATCAAGTTGATTATGGAGGTTTAATCCGCTGCTTCTGAGGCTGCTGGGAGAGGTTTCCCTTTCTCTTCTTTGTTCTCACAGCTCCTGGGTCTCAGCTTTGGATTTGGCCCCGCCTCTGCACGTAGGTCGCCGGAGGGCGTCTGTTCTTCGCTCAGACAGGACAGGGTTAAAGGAGCAGCCTCTTCGGGGACTCTGGCTCACTCTGGCCGGGCGGGAGGGAGGGGCACGGAGTGCGGGGCGGGCCTGCAGCGGCAGAGGTCGGCGTGACGTTGCACCAGCCCAAGGCGCGCCGTGCGTTCTCCCAGGGAAGCCGCCCCTGGATCCCGGGACCCCGGCAGTGGCGGGCTGCACAGGCTCCCGGAAGGGCGGTGTGGACAGTGACCTGCGCTCACACACAGGCTTCTTGGCGGCGGCAGCAGCAGCCCCAGCGTCCCACGCCCGTCACTGGGCTCCGCGCTTTCAGTCGCGACTCGCGCCCATCTGTGGAGCCCCTTTAAGCAGCGCTCTTAATCCCCTCTCCTCGCGCACCAGGAAACCAAGAGGGAAGAAAAAGTCTCTTTCCTCTTCGGCAGCTCCAGAGTTTTCCCGGACTCCCTCCCGGCTAGCTGTGGCACATTAGCCCCCTTCAGGCTGAGTTCTCGCCGCCAGCCCCAGTCCTCTCCCTGCGCTCTGACCGAAGCCCGAGCCTCAGCTTCCAGCGCCGCCCGCCCAGGCGGGCGAGCAGACAAGCCTCTCGGGCTGGTGAGTGCCGCTCGGCACCGATCCTCTGTGCGGGAATCTCTCTGCTTTGCCCTACCCAGGTATGTGGGGAGTTTCTTGCCTTTTGGGAGGTCTGGGGTCTTCTGCCAGCGTTCAGGTGTTCTGTAGGAGTTGTTCCACGTGTAGCTGTATTTCTGGTGTATCCGTGGGGAGGAAGGTGATCTCCGCATCTTTGTGATCTCATTATTGATTGAACTTAATCTGTGAGAATCCTGAGGGGTCTGATTCCTGGCTGCTTTTCTCTCGGAAGTCTTTTTTGTTTGTTTCAGCTGGATGCCGGGGATGCTAATAACCTCTGAACACTGGGATTTATTTCCTCAACTTGGAGTTTTCCCACTGAATACATGGAGTGTAAACTTGAGCCCCAGACCCACGTGGTTACAAACCTTCAGGGTGATCATCATCATCATCAGTATTGTGGCCATTATTAGTTTTCCCCTCCAGAGCCACTTTGAAACCTACAGGTTTTCATAGGCTCCCCTTTCTGAAAGTCCAGAAAGAAAAAAATTTTTAAGCCCTCCTCTTGCCAGGGTGTGGAGCATCTTTGAGGGTGCCAGCTTAATACAGGCATCTTAGACTTGGTTAGCTCACTTTGCAAGGCCCAAGGCTTAATCTCCCGTTTCCGGCACTTATTAAACGCAAATGGCTTCCTCATTTGCTTACGCTTGGTTGTAGCTCACTCTGTTTGTGTTGTGTGTCTGTATGTTCCTTTGAGATTGCCTACATAAAAATTGTTTTTTATTATGGGATTTTGGAAACACACACAAAACTAGAGAAGCCTGCGATTAACTCCATGTATTCATCATCCAGTTTCAACATTTTCCCAGTGTTCTCTCATACTTTTTTCTTCCTTTTTGAGTTTTTTTCTAGGTTAATTTAAAGCAAGTTGTGTCATTTCACCCATAAAGACATCCTAACTGAAAGGACTTTTTTTCCTTTACATTATCCCCGCCTGGACATGATCACAGCTAAAAATACTTATAATCATTCCTGAATATCATCTAATATTCAGTCCATGCTCACATTTCCTTGATTCTCTCAGAGATATCTTTTTTACTTTTATCTTTGTTAGAATCAGGATCCAGACAAGGTCCACACATTACACTTGGTTGTTATGTCTCTGACATGTCTTTAATTCTGTAACAGCAACTCCCCGCCCCTGACCTTTTTTATCCCCCAGCCACTGATTTGTTGGAGAAACTGGGTCTTGTGTCCTGTAGAATATTCACATCCTGGATTTGGCTGATCACTTCTTCTTGGTTTCAGTTAAGTTGTTCCTCTTTTCCCCATGTTTCCTGTAAACTAATAGTTAGATCTAGAGGACTGAGGAGATCAAAGTCTTTTTGTTGTCCAGACGCCTTCCTAGGCGGTACTGTGTGATCCATCCTGCATCACACAGTGAGCCCATAATGTCTGGTCATCCTGTTTTTAACGATATTGAGATTGAATGGTAGGTCCAGTGCTAACAGACTGAGCCATCCGTGACAAAGTCCCCAACGGCTTTTTTTCCCCCCATAATTAACATTTTTAATTTTTAATTATGGTAAAATATACATAACATAACATTTACCATCTTAACCATTTAAAAATATACAGTTCACTAATGTTAGGGATATTCACATTATTGCTTAACCAACCTCCAAAAACTTTTCATCATGTAAAACCGAAACTGTGTCCCCCTTAAACAACTACACTCCATTTTCCCCTTACCCCAGCCCCTGGCAACCACCCATCTATTTTCTACTTCTATGAATCTGGCTACGCTAGGGACCTCATATAAGTGGAATCATACGGTATTTGTCTTTTTAGTGACCGGCTTCTTTCACTTAGCATAATATCCTCAAGGTTCATCCATGTTGTAGCATGTGTCAGAATTTCCTTCCTTTTTATGGCTGAATAATATTTCCTTGTGTGTATATACCTTGTTTTATCCATTCATTTGTAAATGGCCACTGGAGCTCATCCATCAACTTTTTACCTAATAGTTTTAGCATCCTTTGAGGATCATTCCCTGGATCCGTATTTCTTGTGGGGTCACAGAGTTGTGATTTTTTTCTGATTGTTATTCCTTTGGTAATTATTAGCTAGAATCCTTCATCAACCATTTGTTTATTTGTTTCTCATAAACTACAGTTGGTTAGGGAAGGCAGAATAAGAGATTGGTTCTTTCCTCCTATGTGTCAGTATTCAAAGAAGCAACTGCCAAAGTGACCAGTGAGTTTTAAAAAATATCATTAGGAGTCTTTGATTTAAACAGTGTAGATGTGTTTTAGTCCACTGAACTCATTATGTGGTTTGAGGCTCGTACTATGCCAGCTCAGGGGTTCATGCAGGCTGGCTCCCGTGTTTTTGTTTCTCCAGGTGGAAACTGCGCAGTGTTTACTTGTAACCCCCTGTGTCTGTATCGCGTTGGTTGGTCTTTAGACAGACAACTCTGCCTCTCCGTTTTCCTTCGCTGTACAAGGAAGTTGGACAACATGAGCTCCAGCACCATTCCTGTTCAAAACTCTCCCTTCTGTAGCATTTTCATTACATAGAACATTATGGTTTAGTCATTGGATTCTTCCAGTCCTGTGACTGAATGCAGTTACCAACCCCTTCCTTTCAGAAACATGAAAATTGCCACCCTGCTGATACTGTTTTTTATTCTACTTCTCCATACTGCATTTTCCCCCAGTAGACTTAAAGCTGTACCTCTCAGTTAGGGATATTTTGCCTCCCAGGGGACTTTTGACAATGTCTAGAGACATGTTTGATTGTCACACCAGGGAGGAGCTACTGGTATCCAGTAGGTAGAGGCCAGGGATGCTGCTAAACATCCTACAGTGCACAGGACGGCCCCCCCTCACATAAATGCTCTCCGGCACCAAATATCATGAGTGCCAAAGCTGAGAAACCCTGACTTGAAGAAATCCATAGAGATAAACTCATATTCCTCTTACTTATATGTTTCAGTGAAAGGAAGTACATATAAAAATGTACACATCTGAGAATTCAGCTATACATGACGTAGGACAATGAGATCGTCTGTTTTTAACCTACCCATAGAATTTAGTCATTTGATGTGCATCTCCTTACTGTTTCCCCTTCAATCTTATTTCTGGCTCCTATTCTACCCCTTGAGACCTTTCTATTATTGGCCTGAGGGAAGGTTAATGGACAATTTTTACTGCTTTCAGGTCAATGGAAAAATCTTAGGTCTTAAATTTTTTTTTTTTAGACTCGGGAAATAAACATCAAAATCAACTTTTATCGTAAATAGCAGTTAGATATTTTTGGTCCCAATTCCTCTTTGCCATTTTAATTCATTGAGTGGATATTTTCAATAAACTTAGCATTACCTTTCAAATTATTGCTCTCTTCTGCTCACAGCATCTCCTGTGAGATGTGTATTCCTGAATCCTTCTCTCTCATGCTTCTGTGCTGATTTAAAAGAACCCACTTGGTGCTAAAATGAATTTATCATTGGCAACTGCTAGAATGGTGTGTCCTTTCCTAATCAAAAAGTCAATTTGTGGGCTCATACTTTGAATCTGATGTTCAAAACAGACAACTAATTTGTCAGAAACAAAAAAAAAATGCAGCTTTTATCTTTTTTGTGGTTGTTGTTCAGCTTTGAAAGAGGCAGCATTTAGATAAGGCAGGTACATTTATTTTTATTTTTGGCTGCGTTGGGTCTTTTTTGCTGCGCACTGGCTTTCTCTAGTTGCGGCGAGCGGGGGCTACTCTTCGTTGCGGTGCGCGGGCTTCTCATTGCAGTGGCTTCTCTTGTTGCGAAGCACGGGCTGTAGGCACATGGGCTTCAGTAGCTGTGGCACGCGGGCTCAGTAGTTGTGGCTCACGGACTCTAGAGCACAGGCTCGGTCGTTGTCGCACATGGGCTTAGTTGCTCCGCGGCATGTGAGATCTTCCCAGACCAGGGCTCGAACCCATGCCCCCTGCATTGGCAGGCAGATTCTTAACCACTGTGCCACCAGGGAAGCCCAGGCAGGTACATTTATTCACTTGTTTATATCAAGTATTCACACAATTTCTCTTACCAACACATATATTCACAGCTTGTCAAGTTTTACCCAAAAAGTGAAGGAAAAAGCTTGCTATCCCATTATTATATGATTTTTCTCTCTTTTGTGTTTTGTTAAAGTAGATGCTGATGATTTTTCTTGACTGGACATATCATCAAGGATGCTTTCTGAAATAAGTCATCTTGATGATAAACACTAAGGACATTTTCTTGCATTTAAAGTTCCCATGCACCTCTCCAATTTTATACAGTATTGAGCCTAGGTTATCTCTGAGATGCATGCTGTATTGTTTGACATTGGTTCTTTTTTCTGATAAGGAAGACCTATAGCCCAGAAGGCTTTTTGCCATAACTTTTGCTTCCCAAATTGTATTCTAGTTGGTTTTCTTGTGGTTATTCACCCTCCATTAGTTCCAAGTATGCTTTTAAATAATCTAAAATTTCTCCAAATCAATTTGAGTTTGTAACTACTACTGACTCTTTTCTTTCCCACATTTTTTATATTACAATTAAATGCCAGGTTTTAATGCACAGAGTTGGGACTGGAGATAGAGAAAAGGAGAAAGGGAAGAGAAGTCTGTTTATATCATGCCATGGAGAATTTGATTTATAGTTCTGGACTGGGGAGGGATAGGAAAACAGTCTTTGTAAAAGACTGTTTCTTTAAAGGAAAATGGTAAGTACCACACTCAGACTGGTCTCCAAGGATGATTGTTTCCTGCTTCTTTCTTATGGAACTGACACCGGGTGGCCAGGCTCTCTGATGGGAATCCTCACTGCCCAAGAGAATGGATTTTCCTTTGTTCAGGGCAGCGTTTTTCAAACTGGGCCCCATTGACTGTGGGGTAGAACAGTTCTTTGTTGTGGGGACTGCCCTATGCATTGGTGGGTGTTTAGCAGAATCCCTGCTCTCCTAGATGCCAGCAGCAGCTCCCGCTCTGGCCACTGTGACTTTGCCAAATGTCCACTGGGGGGCAAACCCAATCCTGGTTGAGAACCACTGATCTGAGGTGAGAACATTCAGTTCTGGTGTTGGCTTGAATCCTTAACAGCGTCAATGCAAGCTGAGAACGTTTTGTCACATGTTGCATCTGGGAGCTGGTCGGCTTGTATCAGCATGTCATCCACCTAACTGCCTTCCTGGAAAGTGCAGAGTTCCAGGGGTCTGATGAGACACATGGCAGTCAGGCGGGTCGGTCCCAAGGAAACTCCTGTTGATAGGGCTACGTTTTAAAGGTGTCTGGTGCACGTGTATACATGTTCTCTCTAGTGGCTTTTCTGGAGAAATTTGCATCTGTGTATTGTGTGCTCGTATTTCCCTATCTTTCCCTCCCTCTCTGGGTCAGCTTGCTTCACAATGTCCAAGGGGAGCAGGTTTCCTGACCACTACTCTCCTTCAGTTATTGGAGGATCTGAGCCTGATGTGCTGTGGCTCGCTGTCACGTACCATCCCATCTTTAGGCACTCTGGGACATCGCTTCCTAGGCCAGCTGCATTGCTACAAAGAAACCGGGGAATGGCTTTCTCCTGTCGGCTCAGCATGAAAGGTGCTTCTGAATGGTCTGACGGTGCCTTGTGAACCACCACCCACACAGGTGGCAAGAACTTTGGAAAGCATTCGCCCCTCTGCCATGAGGCTGTCATGAGGGGGTGCAGGCTTCCCATCAGAGGCACACGCTTCCCTGTCGGGGAGTGGACACAGAGGGGTCTGAGCTGGAGGTTCCAGGTGCCTGTGCCTGGCTCATCCTGCACCGATGAACTTGGTTCTACCCCGCTGCCCACTGCCACCACTGCCAGGCGCTGCTGGGCCATCTTAGTGCCTTGCCCTTACTGGTGATCTGCGATCTGAATGCCACCTAGCGAGAAAGCTGATGGACAACTTCATCAATGAGCTGTAGGACTATGGGCAACCCTTGTCTGCTCTGGGCCCGTTTCTCCCCCTGCAGAATATCAGATGTGGCTCCATCACCATCCCCTGCAGGGTGTTCTGTGAAATCTGACCCTGGAAGATGCTCTGTGGGGAAAAAGAGTTTTGTGGCCAAATGGGTTTGGGAAATGTGACGTCATA
Source organism: Hyperoodon ampullatus (assembly GCF_949752795.1). Classification (NCBI taxonomy): domain Eukaryota; kingdom Metazoa; phylum Chordata; class Mammalia; order Artiodactyla; family Ziphiidae; genus Hyperoodon; species Hyperoodon ampullatus. The sequence continues at coordinate 12,080,903 of NC_136915.1, read as the reverse complement.
CAGCATCTGTTTGGAGATTCATAATGTGCACAAACATTTGAGAGATTTTCTGGAATTCTCTGCACCCAGGTATCCATGTGGCTCACTCGTGACTTTTCTGCAATGTTATTTCCCTCGAGACTTTTCCTGATCACCCAGATCTGTGGTCCCTTCTCATCTATCCTTTACCCTGCCTCATTTTTCTTCACAGCACTTCTCATTTTCTGACATTGCATCATATTTTCATTTATTGGTTTATTTTATGTCCCCCCTCCACCCAAGATGTGCCCTCTGTGTCAGCAGGGACTTGATCCATTTGTTTGCAGATTATCCCTAGCATGTGACCCATAGTAGGTGCTCAATATAAATGTGTTGAGTGAATAGACTGTTTAACTTGGAGATTCCCAAATGTAGCTAATCAGGGACGTTTTCCCATTAAAATCCTGGGAAATGTGCTTGGGGACTCACCAGGAAGAGGGTGGCTAAAATCCTGATGGCCGTGCTTCCTAGTACCAGCCACTTAGTTCTGAGTACACAGACAACTTGGCGTTAGACTGGAAACAAACAAAACGGACGTCATGAGAGTTGCCATCACGTGCCTTGAGGAACCAAGCCTTGTGTAAGGCTGACCCCAGGGCTGCCTCAACTGGTCTTACCTACGTGGCCCTGCTGCCGTTTTCCTGAGATGGCTTTATATGAAGATTCCTTGCAAACTATTGGTTGCACCTGTTGAATTTTCCCAAAACACGTTTTCAGAAATGAGTGTGAGGCTCACACTTGGAGAAGTGCTTGAATCTTCAAGTTCTCCATCAGGAGACTGTGGTCTAGTCACAGCCACCACGTGGCAACTCCCCCCCGCACTCCCACCTCCACTCTGTGTCAGGTGTAGCTTTGGCACTTTGCCTGTGGTTTCCTCAGGTTCTCAAAAGTAGGAAACTCCAGGGCTTCCCTGGTGGCGCAGTGGTTGGGAGTCCGCCTGCCGATGCAGGGGACGCGGGTTCGTGCCCCGGTCCGGGAGGATCCCACATGCCACGGAGTGGCTGGGCCCATGAGCCATGGTTGCTGGACCTGCACATCTGGAGCCTGTGCTCCACAATGGGAGAGACCACAACAGTGAGAGGCCCGCATACCACACACACACACAAAATAATTAGGAAACTCCATTTTGCTGGTGTAGAGAGGAAGGCTCAGAGGGATCCAATTATTTGCTCACGATCATCCTTCTAGGAAGCAGCAGTGCTTGGATTAAAACAAAGTCCTCCCCAGTTGAAAGCCCATCTCTAGCCCTCTGTGATTGCATACAGAACAGGGGCTGTCCTTTTGTACCTCCACACTTAAATACTCAGCACAATTTGTCCTAGGAGCTAAATGGGCCTGGCCAGGGCCCTTAAGGCAACAAATGAGACCAGTAATCCTCAGAAGGGCTCTTCGTGTACTGCCCATTTATGGCCTGTGGTTTGATTGATCCATCCATTTCCAGGGATAAAGCTGTGTCCCATTTTCAGTTTTGCTCCACAGTTGTGGGTTTAGTTTAGATTTCCCATCTCACACGTGTTCATCCAGAGCCAAGGCGTCTCAGAACATTTGGCATCAAGCAACAGAAACCCACTGCAACTCGTTTAAGCATAAGATAGGACTTTATTGAAAGTAGCCTGGGGCATCCTATAGGACAGTGAGTGAGGCCAGGCTAAGGAGAGCCCAGAACTATCTCTTTCTCTGAAGGACTGTTTTCTCCGTGAACCTCTGCTTCACGAGTCTCCTCTTGCAGACCAGCTTTCTCTGTGCACGTGGCTCCCTGGTGGCTTTCAAGTTTATTAGATCCAGTGCAAGTAGCCAGTCCAAAATGACCATGGTCATTGTCACCCAAGGCCACGGGACCCACTTTGGGAAACACTGTTCAAGCAAGGACCCTTCCCATGGAGAGCGGGGCTTCGTGCTTTATCCCCAGAACCCAGAACAGTACCCTGGCACGTATCTGTGGAGCTCCATACTTATCTGTGGGTGGATGCAGCTGACTTAGCTGCACACACACACCAGGCAGCGCTCTGCACTGCAGTCACAGTTGTGCTCCAACACGATCTTTTACCTCAATCATCTGCTTGTAGCTCCCCTTTTCAGAACTGTAACTGGTCTGAGAAAAGTGAAAATGAAAATTGAGACCAGGTGGAGTATCCACTGTGGGCCCAGCACTGCCTGATATGATGCAAAGGCAGGGCCCGCCTTCAAGGACATGGGCTAAATTTAGGATCCGACCTTAAAAGGGGAATTTATTGGGAGGACACAGCATTTCTTGTGGAACCCAGGGGCAGAAGTACAGCTGGGCTTTCCAAGGCATCAGGACCAAAGACCAGAAAGTCATCAGGACACAGCTATGTCTGAGGTCTCATGCTCATGTCGGACTCTTTCAGCAGTCACCTTCTCTCTGTGCTGAGGTACGTCCCCTGCTTCACTCACCTGTGGCCCCTTAATCCCTGATACCACATTGCCCAACCCAGGACCTGGGAGAGATGAGCCTAGCCCAGCCCAGCTTCTGATTGGTTCTCCTGGGTCAGGTGAACACATACCTATCAGCTGTGACTTGAGAGGGTGGAGGTCACATGGCACCAATATGGCTGCTGAGATTCCTCCTTTTGGGTCGGGTGGGAGTGCTGGGGGGAATTTTCTTTGCTCTTTCATAGCCCTGGGGCCAGTTAGGGCCCAATACCAGGTGAGGTGGGTAGCTTTTGATTTTTCTCCCGTCTCTGCCTTTCTTATATTTAGTCTAAGAACAAAAACATGGCGGAGAGGAAAGGAAGGGCCAGGGTCTTTCTTCTGGTTTTTACCTTTTTAGCTTTTTCTGTAGTGAAAAGATAGAGAGCTCTGAGAAGTCTGAACCAGTGAACAAGCAGGACGAGTGTGCCTTCGGGAATTTTGAGGTGAAAGTGACCTCCTGCTTTGGTTTGAATTTACTCTTGCAGATAACTTCCTTGTCTTCCTAGGCACTATTCAGGGCTCCAGCCTATTTCTACCATTCCCAGCTAACATTCTCCCTGCCTTCCTTTTAGATGGAGGTGCATCCATGCTCCATATTTTACGTCCTAAACATCCATGAGCTATTTTCTGAACGACGTGAATAATTTTCTACTTGATTGTTTCCACACATACAAAACAACTAAGGTCCTTTGTGCAGTTCCCAGAGCACTCCTGCCGTATAGGAAGAGTCCAGAAGTGTTCAGATCAAAGTGGGGGGCTGGTCTCTAATGAGTTGAAGATTGAGCCCTGTGTTGGTTTGCTAAACACAGTGATGAATTCCCACAAGCTTAGTGGCCTAAAACAACAAACATATTCTCTCATGGGTCTGGGGGCTGGAAGCCCCAAATCAGGATCAGCTGGGCTGCAATCAAGGTTTTTCAGAAGGACCAAACTCCCTTGGATGCTCTAGGGAGGAGTCCATCCCTTGCCTCTTCCAGCTCTGTTGGCTGCTGGCATCCCTTTTTCCTTTTTCTTTTTTTTCTCGCTATGTAGGATTCCCATCTAGGGAAATACAATAATTTATATGTGCATTTTCCTGTTGATGGACATTTAAATTGTTTCCAATTTTCAATATGATTTCTTTTATAAAAATTTTTATATACTTTTTCAAGGTTACTTTACATTTACAGTTATTACAAAATATTGGCTATATTCCCTGTGTTGTACAATACATCCTTGAGCCTATCATACACCCAGAAGTTTACATGTCTCACCTCCCCACCCTGTATTGTACCCTCCTTCCGCTCCGCGCTGGCAACCATTAGTTTGTTCTCTATATCTGTGACTCTCCTTCTTTTTTGGTATATTCGGTAGTTTGTTGTATTTTTTACATTCCATATATAGGTGATATCCTACAGTATTTGTTTTTGTTTGACTTATTTCACTTACCACAATGCCCTCCAAGTCCACCCATGTTGCTGTAAATGGCAAAATTTCGTTCTTTTTTAAGGCTGAGTAGTATTCCATTGGTTATATGTACCACATCTCCTTTATCCATTCATCTCTTTTAAATTTTTTTTTTTTTGCGGTACGCGGGCCTCTCACTGTTGTGGCCTCCCCTGTTGCAGAGCACAGGCTCCAGATGCACAGGCTCAACGGCCATGGCTCACGGGCCCAACAGCACCGTGGCATGTGGGATCTTCCTGGACCGGGGCATAAACCCGTGTCCCCTGCATCGGCAGGCAGACTCTCAACCACTGCACCACCAGGGAAGCCCCTATCCATTCATCTCTTGATGACACTTAGGTTGCTTCCATATCTTGGTAATTGTAAATAATGATGCTCTAAACATTGGGGTGCATGTATCTTTTGAAATACATGTTTTTGAAAACACGTGTTTTTGTTTTTTTTCGGATTTATACCCAGGAGTTGAGTTTCGAGGTCATATGGTAGTTCTATTTTTAGTTTTCTGAGAACCCTCCATACTGTTTTCCACAGTGGCTGTGCCAGTTTACATTCCTACCAACACTGTACCAGGGTTCCATTTTCTCTAAAAATTGTAAATTTTCTTCATAGGGGTAATTGAGATGGTAGCTCAATAATAACATAAGATCAGGTGAAGCCTAAAGAAATTTTAGAAAACCTGTATAAAGTAAGAAAACATCTGTTCGCTGGCATCTGAATGTTAGAGAGACACCAAGACATATGGGCCAAGTTCTGGAGAGAAGGGAAACACAGACGCAAGCTTGACATTTGGTGCAGCTTTTCTCCTTGGGGCATTTGCTGATTCAAATCTTACAGCCTAGGAGCTGAAAAGCCAAGGAGTTCAAAAGACTCTAACCACAGAAGCTGCTGGCATCCCTTGACTTGTAGGTGCAGCACTCTAGTCCTGCCTCTGTGGTCACTGCCTCCGCCTCTTCTTTGTATATAATCTCCTCCTGTCTCTCACTTATAAGTACACTTACAGATGGCACTTAGGGCGAGGATAGTCTCAACTCAAAATCCTTATATCCGCAAAACTTTACCTTGTAAGGTAACATTCTGAGGTCCCAGGGATTAGAGCCTGAGATCTTTGGGGCCACCAGTCAGCCCACTGTAAGCGCTAAACGTCTTCTCTCCTGAGGAAGGTCTAGGCTGGGCAGAAACCCCGACAGACGTCTACCAGAGGCCTGATTCAGAGCCCTTTTAGAAGGTCATTTCTCAGCTCATTTGGAACCTTGCTATCGCCCTTTTTTTTTTTCTTTTCTTTTCGGTACGTGGGTCTCTCACTGTTGCGGCCTCTACCGCTGCAGAGCACAGGCTCTGGACGCACAAGCTCAGCAGCCATTGCTCACGGGCCCAGCCGCTCGGTGGCATGTGGGATCCTCCCGGACTGGAGCACGAACCCATGTGCCCTGCACTGGCAGGCGGACTCTCAACCACTGCGCCACCAAGGAAGCCCTGCCCTTTCTTTTTTCCTCCTGTTTGTCCTCAACAGGGGGAAGCATTAAGAGTAAATGAGGGGCTTCCCTGGTGGTGCAGTGGTTAAGAATCTGCCTGCCAATGCAGGGGACACAGGCTCGAGCCCTGGTCCAGGAAGATCCCACATGCCCCGGAGCAACTAAGCCCATGCGCCACAACTACTGAGCCTGCGTTCTTGAGCCTGCGAGCCACAACTACTGAAGCCTCCATGCCTAGAGCCTGTGCTCTGCAACAGGAGAAGGCCATGGAATGAGAAGCCCGCGCAACGCAACAAAGTGTAGCCCCTGCTCGCCACAACTAGAGAAAGCCCGGGCGCAGCAACGAAGACCCAATGTAGCCATAAATTAAAAAATAATAATAATAAAAAAAATAAATGCATTAGCAGATTTTGGGTTTCCTCTCATCGTTAGTGTATTGCTTTCATTCCTAAGACCCTAAAAAATGGGAAACCACTCCACTTACCAGGAACACACTTTGCAACACGGATCCAGGGGAAGCTGTTTTCTTCCGTAGACACTTCATGACCCCGGTTTCCACAACAGCAGGCACTGCTGGCTCTGCCAAGTTGCTGGAGAAGGGCACCTTATCTGCAAAGTCACGAATCCAAATGGGCCCCCATTGGCATGGGTGAAAGGAAGTTGTTTGGCTTAGCTTCTTGGGGGATCAGAAGATTTGGAGTTCTGGGGGGGGACTGCAGGTACCTTGCTGTCCCTTGGTACAACGTCAGGGGAAAGAAAGGTCGCTGGTAGCTTCTCAGAGCTACCAGTTGGGGCTGTGCAGAGCGTCTTAGTAAATGCCATTTTGGTTGCAAATAACAGAAACTAACCGGCTGAAGCAAAAAAGGGGACATCTATGGGGAAGAAAAGATAGCTCCTGCCTGTCCAGACTCCTCCGCTTTGCTTGCCCTTTGATTCTCTAACCTTCTGCATTTCCTTTCAGTAAACTCCTTTTCTGTTTAAGTTAACCACAGGAGATTTCTGTTGGCTGCAACCACAGAATCTTGAGTGATACAAAAAGTCCTAGTGGAACCCAAGGGCAGGCATTGGAATGGGCCTTTCCAAGGAAAGAAACCAGGAACCAGAAAGTCATCAGGAATCAGGGCAACTTTCTGCATCAGTTGGAATGCCATCAGCTTTTTTTTTTTTCCTTCATGGAGCTCATAATCCATTCATTTATTCAATAAGCAATTATTGAGTATCCATCCTGTGCCAGGCACCCTGGTAGGTCTTAGAGTTCCATAAAGGTATAAAATATGCCAAGACCCCTGCCCTCAAGTAGCTCACATTCTGGTGAAGTTAAGACATGTGAGCACATAGAGTATATTCACAACACAGAATAAGAAGAGCTATGCCATGGACACATATACACCAGCAAACATAAAATAGGTAGCTAGTGGGAAGCAGCCGCACAGCACAGGGAGATCAGCTCGGCGCCCCGCGACCACCTAGAGGGGTGGGACAGGGAGGGTGGGAGGGAGGGAGACGCAAGAGGGAAGAGACATGGGAACACATGCACATGCATAACGGATTCACCCTGCCACAAAGCAGAAACCAACACACCATTGTAAAGCAACTACACTCCAACAAAGATGCAAAAAGCAAAACAAAACAAAACAAGAGCTATGCCAGAGGGATGAAGCATGACTGTCTTCATAGACCTAGAAACCTCAGATGCAATTATCCTGGTATAGAGGGCCTGGGCAGGGAATCGCAGGTAGGTGAACCTGTATGCACAGAGAACATGGTATGTATGAGAAGCTGCAAGTTTTCAACATCCGTGGAGCAAAAGAGTTCTTGCAAAAGTAGTGGGAGACGTGGCTGAAGAAATTGGTTGAGGATGAAACATAAAAAACCCACTGAAGTGTGATCTTTTTTTCCTGAGGAGGCATGGGGGAGCCATGGAAGATTTTTAAGCTGTTTGAGGACATGGTCAATTCTCTGGGTTTCAGAAAAGTCCCTCTGGAGTCTGGGATGTGGTGAAAGTTGGGCTTGACCTTTCACCAGCGGGCATGCTCAGTCGCTCAGGAAAGGTTTTCGCTCTGCCTTGGGAAATTTTTCACGCCGCTCTGGCAGCTGAGCTCGCCCCGCCCACGGCTTCTCCTCACAGGATTGGTTGAACTCAGGGAGGCTACCAGGAGGCCCATTTGACCTCACAAGTCCACACCCCCGCCCCCGCCCGTTAACGCTCTGGGCGCGCGCTGCCTTCAGCTTTAAATAACAGAAACCTGGATGGGGGTAGATGGTCAAACTTTGGAGCCCCTCCCAAATGAACTCTAGCCATGTGGCTCGCTTTGTCTGATGAGATGTGGGCAAACACATGGCAGGTGGAGACTTGAAAAGTGTGCTTTGGGGCTTTCTCTCTCCTGTTGCTCTTGGAAACCTGTCCCCACCACACGTGGCCTGGTCTGGCCTGCTGGGTGATGAGGGACCACACCAGGCAGAATCAGACGTCCCAGCTGAGGCCTTTCGAGACCAGGGTTTCTCATTCTCGGTACTATTGACATATTGGATCAAATAAGTCTTGGTTGTGGGCAGCTGTTCTGTGCACTGCAGGATGTTTAGCAGCATCCCTGGCCTCTACCCCTAGATGACAGTATCACCCCCACCCCAGTTTAACAACCAAAGTGTGTCCAGACATTTCAAATGCCCCCTGGGTGGCAAAATCGCCCCCAGTTGAGAACCACTGTCGTAACCCAGCTTGCCTGGCAATGTCCAGGCTGGCATGTACACGAAGCCACCCTAAACTAGCCCCAGCCAAACCAACCAGACCAGTAAAAGTGGCCAGCTTGATGCATGGAATCATGAGAACTAATAGTTGCCATTTTAAGTCACTAACTTTTGAGTGGTTGGCTCCACAGCACAAACAGGTACATCTGACTACAGTGGCTGCAACTGATAGGATTTATTTATTTATACAACAGAATGTACAGAGGTAGGCAGTTCAGGTACAGTGCAGAGCACGGTGATGCCACTAGGCTCCCACCCAGGCTTTTCATGTCTTTCCACTCCATTGTCCTTTGAGGTGGGCTATGGTCTCTTGCTTGTTACCTGGTGATCCCCAACATGGCTGCTCCAGCTCGAAGTCTGAGCTCCAGGAGAGGAAAAGGAGACAAGGCAAAGGGACAAAGAGAAAAACTTTCTCCTAGCAAAGCCTTGCATTTAATTCCAGAAGTGAAGCCCTGCCCAGGGCCTTCACCTGCATGTCACTGGCCAGAACTGAACAACACAGCCACGTCTAGCTGCAAGGGAGGCTGGGAAATGAGGGCATTTTGCGTGCTGCTTATACAGTAGAGGGAGGCAATGACTAAGGGGCTTGTAGTGTCTGCTGCACTGTCTCTCTGGGGGTCGTCTTGGTTTCTTCATCTTTTTTTTTTTTTTTTGCGACGCGGTGTGGCTTATGGGATCCTAGTTCCCTGACCAGGGATTGAGTCCGGGCCCTTGGCAGTGAAAGCGCAGGGTGGACCGCCAAGGAATTCCATGGGTCTTGGTTTCTTGTCTCTACTTGTTGCTTATCTATCCTGGCCATCTCTTTCTAAGACTGGCTTTGTTTCTCCAAACACAGTGGGAGAAATGGCCACCCCAGCTGGGAACTGCATCAAGACTTTCAGCTCCGGGCCATTAATGACCTGTGTGGTAACTCCGTGTCCCACTTCCAAATATCAAGGGCACAGGTGCTGATTGGCCCAGCTTGGGTTAGAAGAGAAACCTGATTGGTCTGGCTTGGGTAGAATATCTACTGATCAGCCAGTCAGGTGTGGCCAAGAGAGCAGCAGTAGGTAGGGTAAACCTGGTTGGGGAATGTGCCTTCTCAGAGAAAGGGGTGTGTGGCTGAGGAGACACCTAAAGAACCATCTAGTTCAAGGAGTGAAGAAAGGACATTGCCATTGTGGGTTGCAATGTTGATACGATAAAGATTAACACGTCCTTTGAAAGACCTCAAATACAGTGGAGTCACATAGGCATTACATTTAACTTATGCAAATTCAAATATTTGTATTCAACCAAAGTATTTTTTTTCCCACACAATTTGGCTTCCAAACATGAGCCAGCTACTTAACTACTGCCTGACCAAGTGATCTTTTCTGGTGCTGGTGATGGCTGTTTTGGATTTTGGGGATATGGTACAGTATAAGTAATATGTTCTTTATGGAAAACTGCTGGGATTTTCAAGATTATTTTTAAGGTCAGGTGATGCTCACCCTTCTCACTGTGGAAGAAGTACCTTTAGTGGAAGATCATGCAAATCATTTTTCCCATTTCCTTCTAGTTTTAATCAGTAGAAAGAATGCATTTGGTTTTAAAATATCAAAATACTTTTATTGTGGCTTTTTAAAAATAAACAATAAATGATATTCATGGCTTCTGGCTCTTCCTCCTGTTTTGTTTGGTGGTCTCTGGGCGTACAAGAAAGGCAGGGAGAGAACAGATGGCTGGAGAGAAGGCAAAAATGAGGGTCTCTTCAAACACCACGGGAAAGGGGTGTGTCCACCTGGGCAGTGTGTGTTCTTTGATGACTGGGTCCTTGGTCTGTCCTGATGGCCGGGGACTTGACCTACAGGGCTGTCTTGGTGCGGCAGAATGGGCAGCGTGAGATGGAGTTAGAAACCTGGGTTCCAGACCCAATTCTTGAATTTACTAGCTGTGTGACTTTAGACGGGCCATTTAACCTCTCTGGGCCTCAGCTTCCTCATTTGTAAAATGGGGAACATAATGCTATTTACCTCCCAGGGCTTGAGAGAGGATTAAACGAGAAGTGTTTTGAACACCGCAGAGCGCCATATAAACATGACTCACTGTTATGGAAGCGATAAAACTGGTTGCTGTTCACATTGATTCTAATAAATTCAGATATAAATGCACTCTACCATGGCCCCAACAGCCCTGAGGTTACCATTCTGTCCTGTGGCCCCAGTACACGCCCTGGGTTTTCTCAACTGCGGGCTTCTCAGAGCTCCTTGGAGGTGTGACATTTGGGTTTGTCACTACCCAAACACATAATTGCATCTACCAGGCCTAGGAGTCTGAATTTCAAACTTATTCTTCATATGCCTGCGTATGTTTACATTCATAATATCTGTGAAAAGAACCCCTCTCCTCACACACTCCAAAATACAGTATTGTGCAAAATACCAGTCTAGGAAGCAACACACTAGGGTAGCAACCTTTAAGGTCCTAAAAAAGCATCTTAGTAGTTTGACGCAGAAGAGTTACACTGACTCACGGAGGATCACGCGAGGCCCAGCGGGACGACGTTTCTAGTTCCTTCCACCAGGTTTAGAAAACAGAAGGCTCTGGCTGGATTTGCTGGACATTTCTCTCTTCAGCATCTCCCTTCCTTGGTCCATCTTTGGGGTGCCTTTTCTGGCTCCAACCTACAACAAGCAAGAGCAACAAATGCCCAAACTCTATAATTGTAGGGAGATCCCCAAATATTTCTCAAATGGCATTTTTTCTTACACAAAATAAAATCTTTGTTGTAAAAAATATTTATATACACACATAGACGTGAGCAAAACGAAGGTAAAATGATCCACCATTATCACACTACCCACAGGTAACCTTATTCACATTTTGGTGTACACTCTTCCAGATACACAGTTAACATTTTCTTCTTACATTTGCATCATTTTGCCCATCTTTACATTTGCCTCCTAACTCTTAGGAGTTGGGTTTCAAAATCCCTTTGGGGTTACCTTGGGCAGCCTATTTTACCTTTCGAGAGGCCTTTCGAATGGCCCTCTCTTCCTGGACTACTTGAGAGGATTAAATGAGAAAATGTATGTAAAGTGTTTCGTTTAGTGTGTGGCACGTGGCACATAGTAAAAGCTCACAACACTCTCACAACAAGTGATGGAGATGATGATCAGCTGGCTTCCTGGTAGTCATGTGGCAGACAATAGCCATGCAGATATTAACAATCTAGTCTGGGTGAGAGTTTAACACGGGTTGGCACATCTGGCCCTCTGCCTATCTTTATAAATAAAGTTTTATTGGGACACAGCCAAGCTCATGTGTTTAGGCATAATGCTACAATGGCAGAGTTGAGTAGTGATGACAGTGACCCCATGGTTCACAAAGGGAAATGACCCTTTATAGAAAACGTTTGCTGACCTGACCCTCATCAACCAGTAGATACCAAGCTGGTTCCTAGACTTCACCAAGGAAAACGATGCATTGGAGCAGTTGAGTATGAAGTCTGGGCTCTGATGCTTCTGCTCTTGGGCAAGTAATTTACTTCTCATCATTTTCACACGTGAAACCGGAGTGATCCAGACAGTGAGAACTGAGCACGTCTGGACCGTGCTTAGTGCAGGGTCTGATGGCTGCCAAGGATGCTATAAAAAGCTGGCTATTATTAGCTATGAAACTTCAACTGTTGAAAGGCACAAAGAAACTCCCAGAAGAGGGTCACTGCTGCATGCAGCTCTCTCTAGAGAAGGCCCAGCAATAATCTCATAGAAAGCCAAAAGAGGCTGGGAATGTCCCAGGTGAGCTCTCCCAGGCAACACACCCACTAAATTAACTATTCCAACTCCTTTGCAGGAGGGCAGCAGATTAGACCGTGAAAAGAAAGGGGAGCAAAGGTTAAGGCCCCAAGGTCTAGCACAGTATCATTAGTCCCTGGCACATAGTAGGTACCTGGTGTTTGTTGGAATGAATGAAGGCTGGTTGTTTAACCATAAAAGAGACTTATCCATCAAAGGGCACCTCTAATCTGTGCCGATAAGATCACGTCGAGCCAGAGGTAAAATTGCTGCCTCCGATATCTTAGGGTCTTACGAATGAAAGCAATATGATGAGAGGAAACTCAAACAAGGAGCCTGCTAATGTTTCCCACCGCAGGACAGAGGCATTGCAGTGGATTCCCGGGGAACAGATGGACAAAGAAAAATGTTTAAAAACAAAAGCAGGCACAGAAGATCATGAATGGGCCCAGAATAACTCGGGACACTGAGCAGACAGAGGCAAGCGGCGCATCTTGATGGAAATGAGGCCAAGCTAATAAGCCGAAAGAGTTTACCCTCCCTCAACTGGCTCCCTAACTCCTGCCTTAGGAAACTCAGTATGAAAAAGAGGAGCACATGGACTTCCCTAGTGGCTGAGAATCCGCCTGCCAATGCAGGGGACACGGGCTCGAGCCCTGGTCCAGGAAGATCCCACATGCCCCGGAGCAACTAAGCCCGTGCGCCACAACTACTGAGCCTGTGTTCTAGAGCCCGCGAGCCACAACTACTGAAGCCTCCATGCCTAGAGCCCGTGCTCTGCAACAAGAGAAAGCCATGGAATGAGAAGCTCACGCAACACAACAAAGAGTAGCCCCTGCTCGCCACAACTAGAGAAAGCCCGGGCGCAGCAACGAAGACCCAATGCAGCCATAAATTTAAAATAATAATAATAATAATAAATTTATATTAAAAAAAGGAGGAGAACATTAGCATTAGCAGGTTTTGGGTTTCCTCTCATCATTAGTGTATTGCTTTCATTCCTAAGACCCTAAAAAATTAGAAACCACTCCACTTACCAGGAACACACTTTGCAACACGGATCCGGGGGAAGCTGTTTTCTTCCGCAGACACTTCATAACCCCGGTTTCCACAACAGCAGGCACTGCTGGCTCTGCCAAGTTGCTGGAGAAGGGCACCTTATCTGCAAAGTCACGAATCCAAATGGGCCCCCATTGGCAAGGGTGGAAGGAAGTTGTTTGGCTTAGCTTCTTGGGGGATCAGAAGATTGGGAGTTCTGGTGGGGGGACTGCAGGTACCCTGCTGTCCCTTGGTACAACGTCAGGGGAAAGAAAGGTCGCTGGTAGCTTCTCAGAGCTACCAGTTGGGGCTGTGCAGAGCGTCTTAGTAAATGCCATTTTGGTTGCAAATAACAGAAACTCAAACCGGCTGAAGAAAAAAGGCGACATCTATGGGGAAGAAAAGATGGCTCCTGCCTGTCCAGACTCCTCAGCTTTGCTTGCCTTTGATTCTCTAACCTTCCTCATTTCCTTGCAGTAAACTCCTTTTCTGCTTAAGTTAGCCACAGGAGATTTCTGTTGGTTGCAACCAGAGAATCTTGAGTGATACAAAACGTCCTAGTGGAACCCAAGGGCAGGCATTGGAATGGGCCTTTCCAAGGAAAGAAACCAGGAACGGCCCAGCGGGACGACGTTTCTAGTTCCTTCCACCAGGTTTAGAAAACAGAAGGCTCTGGCTGGATTTGCTGGACATTTCTCTCTTCAGCATCTCCCTTCCTTGATCCATCTTTGGGGTGCCTTTTCTGGCTCCAACCTACAACAAGCAAGAGCAACAAATGCCCAAACTCTATAATTGTAGGGAGATCCCCAAATATTTCTCAAATGGCATTTTTTTTTACACAAAATAAAATCTTTGTTGTAAAAAATATTTATATACACACATAGACGTGAGCAAAACGAAGGTAAAATGATCCACCATTATCACATTACCCACAGGTAACCTTATTCACATTTTGGTGTACACTCTTCCAGATACACAGATAACGTTTTCTTCTGACTTTTGCATCTTTTTTTGAAGCAGGAGTTTCTGATTATAGGCAATTTCATTGGGATGGACTTTCTCTCGAAAAGCTGTTACTGAACTGAATGCCTTATGTCTCTGATGTCTTAGGAGGGTAAAATGCAGCATACTCTAGGGGGTCTGTCTAACCCTTTTCTGAGCACTACTCCTGGATCCAGGCAGCCATGTGTGTGACTCTGTCCCTGGTCATAGCTGATCGGGCACGTGGCACGGGCTGGGCTTTTAAGATGGTCACTCCCAGGATTTGGGGTTATGGGCTCTAAGATGCTACTTGCTTCCTGGGCTGGTCCTTTGAACTGGGGGACTGTGAGGTCATTCCTTCCTGTCACATGACTGGAGAGAGCAGAGATCAGGGGAGCCACACAGAGACACAGAGAGGAGATACGGCCTGTGTGTGCGTGTGCGCATGCTTGTGTGTGTGTAAAAGAGATGATGCCTGAGATCTGATGGCTTACCAGTTCTATTTCGAGGCCAGGCTCTCTTTCAGCTCCCAGTTTTTATGAGGCACTCACCCCTACATCCTTAAAAGAGCCCCCTCCCCACCCCCTTTTTTTTTTGCGGTACGCAGGCCTCTCAGTGTTGTGGCCTCTCCCGTTGCGGAGCACAGGCTCCGGACGCGCAGGCTCAGCGGCCATGGCTCACAGGCCGAGCCGCTCCGTGGCATGTGGGATCTTCCCAGACCGGGGCACGAACCCATGTCCCCTGCATCGGCAGGTGGACTCTCAACCACTGCGCCACCAGGGAAGCCCCAGGTGGTTCTTATCGGCCAACTTGGGGAAAACCTTCTTCTAAGACTTTGTGGCTGAAAATGTAGTCTGCAGAGCTGTGCTATCGGTACCAGCTGGGAGCTGTTCAGTAATGCAGAATCCCAGGCTCCCCCCACCCGAGACCTGCTGAGTCAGAATCTGCATTTCAACAACATCCCCATATGATCCGTGGACACCTTTGAGTTGAGAGGCGCCACTGTAAACTATCCTCTAATTGGCTGGTTTCTGGAAAAGTACGTAGCCGTTTTGGCCATGTGTTTCCCCTGATATGCATGAAGAGAAAGCAAAAGACTGAAATACTATTGGTGCGTCTTGCACACACTTAGACACAAACCAGGACCCGCAGTAACGACTGGGATTTGTATCAATAAAATCAGCTGCGGTATATAAACAAAGTACCATTTCTAGACATTTCAATAACCTTGCCTCTTCAAGTTGATCTTCAAGTTGATCTCTGAGTTTTAGGATTCAAGCTTCATGTTAATTCCTCCTACATCATTCACCCTCTTTAATTAATTGAGCTCCCAACAAGGAGTTGCTGAGATTCCTCCATCTAAGTACGTGCCCTCTGTTTCTCATAGGAAAGCCCATTTCATCAGTTTCCAGTAGTAAAGAGACGGACGGGGACCACCTTACCGATTTCTCTTCCATTAGCCGCTTGACTCTGGCTTTCAGCTTCTCCTCTTGCTGTAGCCTTTCCTCGGTCAGCTTCTCCTTCTCTGCCAGATGCTGCCGTAACTGTTCTTGCAGCAAATACTGCTGAGTTTCCCGAGAACTGTTGATCTTCATCTGAAATGAGGGGAAGGGGAACTGCAGCTGATGGGGGACAGGACTAACGCAGGAGTCATTTCCACTACCTTTGGGGGCGGGACAAAGGTTCACGAAGCTTTCTTCAAAACACAGAAAAACGATGCTTAGCTTAGTAACTAATAGCGAAGTAGTAGAGCCTCGTGGTTAAGAGCTCAGACTCCAGATCTAGATAGAATCTCAGCTCTAGTTCTTTCTAGACACTTCTTTGTATAGAAAATAAGCAGGTGAACTAAGGCAGGCCATCTTCCTCCTCATTCATCCCTGCCGGCCGCTTGGGTGTGGGATTCCGTGGAGAGCACGGGCCCGTGAAGGGGCTCTGCAGCACGCCTACCTGACCTACTGCCCTTTCCAAATTGGCTTTAATGAGGTTTTCTCTGTTCCTCATTTCTTTCAGCTGAAGCAATTTCCTTCTGGAATCCTCCCGAAGCTTCTCTTCAACCTGAAAGGATGATGAAACCGAGGGCTTGCTGCTAATGTGATCATCATGCCCTCTTGGGAAACTCTTCTGGGGGGCCTAATGGCAGTGGGGGAGTCCCTGAGGGCTAGGGACAACTTCAACCCAGCAGCAGGGGTCACAGGCATGCACAGGGTGGAGGCAAACTCACAGGGAGTTTCCCCCTACGGAAAAGGGCCGAGCTCTGCACCCGGGGCTCAACTATGTTCTACCGCACGCTCCCATCCCAGCTCGGTCCCTAACAAGCTGTACGACACTCGGAAAGTTATTTCACTGCTCCGTGACTCAGTGTCCTCATCTGTCAAATGGGGATGATGATACTAGTATCACTGCATAGAGTTATTGTGGGGATTCAATGTTTGGAATAGTGCTTAAGGGCTCTGTGAGTGTGTTAAGTACCGTTGTAACCTATGAAAGGTGGACGGGAATGTCCGCCGTACAGTCTCGTTCTAATAACTCGTGATGGGTACTTGGAAATGTTATGATTGGGATTATTATCATAACTGTTTGTCTTTACCACTTTGAGCACACTCACTGGTGGTAACCTCTCTGGAGGCTTGCTAAAGCAATGTCTATTAAGAATTGCAGCCTGCAAAGGAAGGCATTTAAAGTGGAGAAGCTTGCCTACATTTCCCCCCTTGCTTGGGTAACAGTCAACGCACGGTAAGCTTGGGAGTGCTCCACGCTACCCTTGGCTGGCCAGTGTAGGCCTCGCAGCTGCTCAATTCTTGGATGCACCTGCTGAGCCCCGGGCTCTGGCAATAACAGGAAGTGAGGCAAACTCTCGTAAATAAATGGAAAGTGTTTGTGCTGAAACAAATTCACAGGCTGTTTTTTTAGGGATCTGAAGAGGGGGATCACAGGGATGTAATAAAAGACCCAGAAAAGCCCTTAAGAGCTTTCTTCTGAGTAGTGTGGTCCAGTGCAAGAGCCTCTACCCAGCTCTGTTACCCTGGAAAAGTCATCTAAGCTCTCTGGGCCTTAGTTTTCTCCCAGGTCTAAACATGCTCTGACTTCTATGTCAGCAGCCTTTTTCATGTGCTGCAAAAGCCAAGTCCAGCCTTGGACTCTGCCCTTATCTGTGCTCTGCATGAACAGCCCCCGTTCCCGTCCCCAAGCCTCAGAGTCACCTTCAGCGGCCGCCCTGCTCCCTCTCTCACACTCGGGGGTCTCACGCCTGTCCTCTAGTCCCTCTCACATGCAAGCTGGACTGTGACAACTGGCCTCCTCGCCTCGAGTTTAGTTTCTTCCAGTGCGATCTTAACGGTACTGTGAGAGTTACCCAGCTGTAAGGCAGCTCTGTCCAATAGAACTTTCGGCAACGGTACAGGTACTCTGAGCGAGGCTGTGTTGTCTAATACGGCAGCCACCAGCCACATCTGGGGATCGAGCACTTGAAATGGGGCTGGTGTGACAGAGGAACTGAATTAAAAATTTTATTTAATTTTCATTAATTTCAGGGTAAACAGTAGCATGTGGCTGTTTGCTACGCCAGGGTCACTGAAGTCAGACGAACCTGGAGTCAGACAAAACCGACTGTGCCATTGGGCTAGTTATTTTACTAGTAACTAGTAGCCTTGACTTTCGCATCTGTAAAATGTAGAGGATGATTTCTAGATCACAGCGCTGTTGTGAAGATGAAGAGGTGAAATGTTCAGGGCAACGCCTAGTCCCTGAGAAACTGTAACTATCATTTTCACCTTTATTACTGTCCACGAATGTCATTCCATCAGTCGCTTGTTCAGAAGCCTTAGTAGCTCCCCACTGCCTGTGTGGTACAGAGCCCAAGCGCCTGAACTAAGGCAAAACACCAAGCCAGGGATTCAAGAAGCCCCTACGAACTCTGAATGAGGTAAATAAAACTGAATCCACACCTAGATAAACCATAATAAAACTGCTGGAAATCAAGGGAAAAGACAATCTTAAAAGCAACCGGAGAAAAAGACAGATTATGCAAAGGTACAACAGCTAGGCTTACAGATGACTTCTAAATAGAAATAATAGGAGCCAGAAGACAATAGTGACATATCTAATTCTATATCTAATGTGCTGAAAGAAAAGAATTGCCATTGTAGAATTCAATACGCAGTGAAATGTGTTTTAAGAATGAAGGTTAAATATACATCTCCAGAAAGACACAGGGGCACATCTGAGAATTTGTCATCAGCAGAGCCACAATGAGGGAAAACATTAAAGGGTATTCTTCAGACACAAGAAAAATGAACCCAGGTGGGTGATCAAAGATGCAGAAAAGACAAGCAACAGTAAGGGTAATGTGTGGATATGATACTGACTATAGAAAAACACTAATAATATCTTGTGGGGTTTTAAGTATCAAGAGGAGTTTAGAAAATGACACCAATGGCTTATAAATCTGGAGGGGGTAAGTGAAGTTAAGGTGTTTGAAACTCATTGCACTGTCAAGGAGAAGGGCATAATTATCAACTACTATTGCCTCTTGGTAAGTTAAGAATGCAGGGCTTCCCTGGTGGCGCAGTGGTTGAGAGTCCGCCTGCCGATACAGGGGACATGGGTTCATGTCCCGGTCCGGGAGGATCCCACATGCCGCGGAGTGGCTGGGCCCATGAGCCATGGCCGCTTAGCCTGTGCGTCCGGAGCCTGTGCTCCACAACGGGAGAGGCCATAACAGTGAGAGGCCCGCGTACCGCAAAAAAAAAAAAAAAGAATGCACATTGTAGTCTTCAGGATGACTACTAAGAGAATAGTAGAAGAGTGAAAAACTTAATTAATGTGTGATTTTGGTGAGTCAAGGATGAATGCTATTGTCTTACTATTACTAAAAGAATAGTAAAAAAGTGAAATATTTCCAAGCTAATAGAGGGGGAAAGTGGAATAAGAGAAAACCATCCACTCAGAAGGAGGCAAGAAAGGAGAGAAAAAGGAACATAGCACAGATGGTACAACTGGTATTGAGCAAGAAGGTAGATTGAAACCCCAGTACACGAGTAATTACATCATATAAATGGACTAAAAGTCAAAGATTGTCAAACTGGATTTTGTAAAAATCATACGCTATTTGAAGGCATAGGTCTAAACCTTAAGACAAAAATTGACAGAGAACATATGAAAAAGATGGTATGAAAACTCTAACTAACAGAAAGCCAGTGATGAAGCTTAATGACAAAGGAGACGTTAAGGGAGAAACACTACTAGAGATGAAAAGGGACATTTCATGATGATCTAAAGTTTTGCTCTACAGGAAGTATTAGGATTCTAAATTTATATGCACCTAGTAACACAGCCTCAAAATATATAAAGCAAACATCGTTCATATTAAAAGAAGAAACACACAAATGACAAACATGTTGAGATTTTTAAAAACATTCTCAATGTTGGAACAAAAAGACAAAAAATTCAATATGAGAATTTAAGTTGGAACAACATCATTGGCAAACTTGATTTAATGGATCAATTCTTTCTTAGATAATTTCACAATTAAGATCTGAAGGCAGTCTAGGGTTGTGGTTACACACAGGAGCTTTGGAGTCAGGCAGACCTGGATTCAAGTTCTGCCACAACTACTTTATGCAAGTGAACTTGGATAACTTCCTTCACCTCTGTGAGCCTCAGTTTTCCCGACTGTAAAGTGGGGTTAATACCAGTAGAGACCGCATGGGGTCATTGTGAGGATGAACAGAGATGATGCAGGTGGAGTGCCTGCCCCAGAGTGGTTCCCAGGCCGACCTGTCCTGGCCATACCTTGCTCTTTTCCCACAGCGTCAGAGAGAGCAGGCTTTGCTCGGTTGTGCTCCTCTTCAGCTCCACCCTGAGCTTCCTCATTTCTTCTTCCATGTCATGGATTTGCTGAAAGAGTTCCAGCAACAGGGAAGTCAACTTCAGAACTCATTTCATCCGGTTCATTAAGGCAGAAACCTAGTCTGGGATTCGCTTAACTCCTTCCCTTGGGGGACAATTCCACATCTTTGAGGCAAAGTAGACTTTCTTTCAACGGATGCAATGAAAGGGCTGGGTCAGTGAAAATTTGAGTTTCTTTTGAAGATCAGCATGGATCCTGGATTAAACAGTACAAGATACCTATCCACTCATTAGAGTCTCTTTCCTTGGGGTATATTTTTGAGTTCAATCTAAATAAGGGCTGTTTGGAAGACACAATGGGCACAGTTTGGAAGAAAAGAACAATGACATTTTTCTTTTTTCTCATTTGAGGCGGAGAAGTGTGCTCCTGACAGAGAGAAGAACACACGTCTCCTGCCCCCGTCCCAGGCACCGTCCTTCCCAACGGATGGAAAACATATGCCTGGTGATGTGCATGAGGGTTCGGGCAGGTACAGGGGTTGAACATTTACATTGAGTGGTCATCTTTTCATTGTATTTATTTTTATGTTCACCTTCCATACAAGGCCAGTGATACATTTGCTTTTTATTTTGTTTTTATGAATTGTTGTAAAATTGAATGTATTTAAGTAAAAATACTTCAAGAAGAGTTGTGTTAATAACAGTGCTCAGGGCTGTGATAAAACTTGTGACAGTGGATCATGAAAGTCTGGGCATCACAAGTCCAGGGGTAGGGACCACAATGAATTTCTAGCAGCATACGGTGGCCACCTCCCATCCTTTTCCCCAGGGGAAACCTGATGAGGGGCCTTGAGCCAACTGCCCAGAAAATCTGGGGAGAGTGTGTTTTCCATGGTCTTTTCACCCATCTCTTTGAGGCTAGCAAATCAAAGAATTAGGAGACTACATTAACAGACAAACACCAAGAAAGCCCCAGAGCTTGTGCTAGCTAATGGGCCAAGGAACCCCTCCAAAACCCTCAAGGCCACAATCTAGGCTTTCAGTGGACACCTAGGGGTCAGGAGGCTCAACGCACGGTTTTGCAGAGTTTTAACTCTTTCTCTTGGGCTTCCCACTTCTCCTTCTGGGCATCTTCCTTCTGTAACTCTTCTTTCAGCACTGAGCACTGTGGAGAAAAAGGACAAGGCCATAGGGGCTTGGCTGGGTGTCCCAAGTACCTGTGTTCACGCCCAGGAGTGTTTCCTGCTGTATAACCCAATCACACCTCTGAATTCTGAGAGGCGAAACCATTTGTGTGATGGGAGCACGGGATCCTGCAGTCATTCCCAGTTCACCCCTCTCATGAGTTCTGAGGAATAGAGCATCTAAATTCCTCTTCAAAAGCCAGCAATCTTCACCGCAGGGGAAATCCAGCTTTGGAGAGTCTGGACACTTAGGGTGCAGGAATTGGGATGTTTTCACGCTGTGACCGGTGAGGGTGGAGGGGGCTGAGCCAGTGAACTTGGGTCCATCTTAGGGCTTTTGTGCAGGTTGCATCACATAGACACAACTGCCCAGACTGGTGTGGAGGGGTAAACGGAGCTGTCTTGCCCGAGGGCGGCATGGCAACAGGCACTAAGGGCATAAGGATGGATGTGCCTTCTTTTGACCCAGCAATTCCCACTTTAGGAATGTACCTTAAGGACAATGACTGGAGAAATAAGTAAATCTGTAGTTTCAAGGATGCTCTTCACAGAATTGTCCGTAACAGTGGAAGAAAAAAAAAAAAAACAGAGGAAACCATCCAAGTGTTGTTTAGAACAGCAGACCACTTTATAACACTGGGTACATCCAGGAGAAAGTATGTAGCTTTTAAGACGAATGATAAGAGCGTTGATTTATTACCAGGGGAAAATAGTAAGTATTTAAAAATTTTTAAAATGTGCATAGTATAAATTCACTGTAAAATGATTGATTGATTGATTTCTAGGCAATATATAGAAATAAGACTGGAAGAACATACATGAAAATATTAACACTGATTTCTCAAGGTAGCATTTCCTCTCCTCTTTTTTTATTTTTTCTTCTCAATGTCATCTACTTATTTTTCTAAAATTAACACACATGATGTATGTCATTAAAAAAAAAAGGCATCTCAAATGTTCACAAGAGCAGTACCCTTGGTGGTGACGAGCCCTTGTGCTATTGGCCAGCACAGTCTAGAGGAGAAGGGACCTCATTCCGAGGTCAACGAGGAAGGGGAAACGGGGACATAAATCATCCAAATGCACTTCAGGAGGTAGAAGAGCCAAGCAGGTGCTGTCTTTGCAGATTCCTTCTACTTAGCACCAGCTCTGCATCCCCTTCCCGTCCCCAACACACACACACACACACACACACACACACACACACACACACACACACACACCACCCACATTAAACAGCTATAGCACATGCCTGGGAAGACACTCTGCTTGGGAGAAACGAATGCAGAGGGCTTGGCCAGGCAGCCGACCTCGGGCGGAGGCAGAAGAGCACAACTAAAACCAGCCTCCCACTTCTCGGAAAACGATTTTGTCATCCCCATTTCACAGATGGGGAAATGGAGGCCAAGTAAGTTACAATGAAAGAAAGCTCTGGAATTGGACCCTGGTCTGTCTGATCCCAAAGCTCGTGCAGTGCCTTTCACCAGCTCCAAACTGGGTATGGTACTACGTACCAGGTATTACTTACTGTGCTTTTTCCATGGAACCTCAAGATCTGTTCTCACCCCACCCCCATGCAGACCTAGCTATCGGGTAGCCTCTGGGAATCTCTGAGTTGCCACCTGAGATGAAAGCTTTGAGGTTTTACCTTGACTCACAGAAACAGGCACATCATGCAAATACTGAGAAATCTTATCCTATAGAGTCAGGATTCTAAAGTTAGCATTGAAGGCAAGATTTGCAAATAGTCAAAGTTACATGTAAAAAGCTCTTTGCTTGCCTACCACGTTCATCTTCCATAGAGACATTCTACACACTAAAGTCTAAGGAAGAAATGAGAGTCTGCGTGTTTGCATCTGGATCTTCAGACATTCTGCTTTGAAGACAATTATGAGAACCAGTGGTGCTGGGACCATGATGCAGCCGTGTGGTCATCTTTGCTCACAGAGAGATTGTATTCTGTTTAATGTTAAACTTTGTACTGGCCGTATATGCTCATAGGTGTGTTTGTTGCTGGGATTAAACAAACTCATTTATAATAGGGGTTAGAAAATATTTGCTGGATTTGAAAATCTATTATGCTTATTCTGAGCCACATACACGCTGTCCTTTGAAAGGCTTCAGAGAAGTTGGCCACCTGCCCAGCAGCTACCCTCCCTGTGTCCTTGGGCACTGGCCTCATCTCACCACCGTGTGTCATGTGACTCCACTGTGGCTGCTTTTCGCAGCTACAATTTGCTGATGACCCGACACTCACTCTGGAGCTGAGGGCTTCGAGCTGGTGATCCTTTTCTTTCTTCTCACTTTTCAGTTGATTCACCTCCTGTTGTAGTTGTTGAACTTGACCATCCTTTACTAACACGTCACTTTGCAAAGATGACACCATCTCTGTAAAAGAACCAAAGCAAACCAAAACAAAAGACTCATGGAGGTCAAAGAGGCAGGAAGGATTATTGGCAACACCATGGCTGTCAGCCAACGTTTGGACAAAACTTTCCAAGCCCGGGCCACCACCGGTGCCCTCCTAGAACTGGGGAGGCTTTTTCCAAGGGTCCCAGACAGGAATGGGAATGAGAGCAAAGTCCACAGAACAGGGTTTGAGGCTTCAGTGAGAATGAGGCGCAGTCAGCACCAGCGAGAGGAGAAGCCTTTGGGAGCCCCTTGTGGGCACAGGCCAGGCAAAGCTGGGAGGAGAGGCCACATCATGGGCCTGGGGAACAAAGGCCCAGCACAGGGAAGGTCCAGGAATTCTTCTCCAGATGCCAGGAGACGGGCGTGTGGCAGAGGGCACTGCTGGACGCTATGGATGGGGTGGTTGGTTTCACAGTCCTCTGAGTTTGGACCCCTCTCTACCACTTAT
The DNA here is from genome assembly GCF_949752795.1 of Hyperoodon ampullatus. Taxonomy (NCBI): domain Eukaryota; kingdom Metazoa; phylum Chordata; class Mammalia; order Artiodactyla; family Ziphiidae; genus Hyperoodon; species Hyperoodon ampullatus. The sequence goes on along the minus strand of NC_136915.1, from coordinate 12,057,118 downwards.
TAGCTTGGTGGTCTTGGACAAGCTATTTCACCTCCCACTGTCTGTCCCACACAGAGTTATTGTAAGGCTCAAATGAGACGGTATGTCCCAAGAACACAAAGTGGCTAAATTCTGTTTGTTCCATGGCGCCTATTATTTTTCTCGGCAGCCAGCTTCCAAAATGTCCCCAATGATCCCTGCCGCCTAGAATTCATGCCCTGTGCAGCCCCTCCCACCCTGAATAGGGCTGCCATGGGTAACCAATATGATACTGTGGAAATGACGGAATGTTTCCTCTCAGGCTGCGTCATAAAAGACACTGTGGCCTCCTCTTTGCTCTCTCTCGAATCACTCACTCCGGGGGAAGCCAACTGCTGTGTCGTGAGGACACTCAAGCAGCCCTAGAGAGAAGCATGTGTGCTGAGGGACTAAGGCCTCCAGCCAATAGCCACATGAGCAGCCATTCTGAAGGGGGATACTCCGGCTCCCCCCGAGGCTTTAGATGACATGACTGATACCCCAGCTGATATCTTGACTGCAACTCATGAGAACTAAGTCACCCCCCACTCAAATTCCTGAACTACAGATACTGGGGGAGATGATAAATATTGGTTGGGGTTTTATCCATTTCATTTTGGGGTAACTTGTTATGCTGCAATAGATAACTACTCCATTACTGTAGTATCATTTTTTTAAACATCTTTTTTGGAGTATAATTGCTTTACAATGGTGTGTTAGTTTCTGCTTTATAACCAAGTGAATCAGTTATGTATATACATATCTCCCCATATCTCTTCCCTCTTGCATTGTAGTATCATTTTGAATAAAAGTGGCAAGAAGGGTGCATAAATGCAGTGGTATTGGGTTATCTCCTACGGTTCCTTTCCTGAAAGAACATCAGGCCCAGTTTTAATGGTAGGTATCAATCAAGAATGTACATGAAATAAAGCACAAAATGCTCCAGAATTTCATTTTGAAAATGAGCTTTGCCTCCAGGACACAGTTCAGTTACTTGGAAATCCCTCTGGAGCTTGCCACACTTTGAGTGGGTCCAGCCCATCTCAAGCGTTATCCCAACCCAGGTCTGTCCGACTCCCTGATCGGAGAAGGTGGGATCTGAGACAGGCTTGATGCTTGGATGAGGTTTCACTGGCCGACATACGGGAGGAAGGTGAGGACCAGCGAGTTCATCCTTACATTCCTGGTGCCCAGAACAGCACCTAGCCTGGGGGAGGTGCTCAGAAAATATCTGAGGACATCCCAAGTGAGGGAGGAGCATAAGCAGAGACCTAGGGGCAGCAGGGGGTGGGGCTGGGTGTGATTAAGTTGCAGAGTGAGGCAGAAGAAAAGCACAGATTCATACAGAGATGGGGATTCACGTGCGACTCAATGCTATGCCTGGCTTCCACAGCTGTGGGCATGTTTCCTGCTACGCGCTGGCTGCTTTCAGAGTGATGTGCCCCTCTGAGGCTCACTGCCTCCTCCCTGTCACCTGCTTCTCTCCCTCCCCTCGTCTGTGAGTGGTCCCATCCTCTTCAGGTCTCTAGGCATGTCAGTTTCTGCTTAAAAACCTCCACTGGATTCCCAACACCCTTGGAATAAAAACCCAGACCCCCCGACCCTGCCCAGCCCCACAATCCCTGTTCACTCCACGCAGCCTCTCTTGCCCTTGGCTTGTCCTTGCCCTCCTGAAACAGGTCCTCTCTAAAAGAAGGACACAGCCGTGGAGGATACAACATGGACTGGTTAGAATCGGCCAGGTCCAAGGGTGCGTAAGATTCGACTTCCAGGGGAACTGGAGCCTCATTACAGGCTCATTGTAATACATGAGCGAAATGACACACCCACCAGCACCAGGACAGTTCCCAGGCTGACCATAAAGGTCAAAAAGTGGGTGGTGGGGCTTCCCTGGTGGCGCGGTGGTTGAGAGTCCGCCTGCCGATACAGGGGACACGGGTTCGTGCCCCGGTCCGGGAAGATCCCACATGCCGCGGAGCGGCTGGGCCCGTGAGCCATGGCCGCTGAGCCTGCGCGTCCGGAGCCTGTGCTCCGCAACGGGAGAGGCCACAACAGCGAGAGGCCCGCGTACAGAAAAAAAAAAAAAAAAGTGGTTGTTGGCCCAATTCCTGGAAATCCCCGCCCCTTCCCCAAAATATTAGAGTTGTCCCAATCCTCCCACTCATCAGCCTATAAAGTTACCCAGCCCATAAAAACTAACTGCCCCATATTTGGGGGCCTCTAGCCTTCTGAAATGGCCCACACTCTGTCTGTGGAGTGTGTTTCTCTCTACAGAAATCCACTTCTTACTTTGTCTCTCACTGAATTCTTTCTGCGATGAGACACAAAGAACCTGAGCTTTATTAAGTCCCGAGACCAGATGCGTGATCTCGATTAAAAGATAGTGGGTTCTGACTGGGTTCGAGTCCCAGCCCACGGGTTCAAGTCCCACCTGAGTTCCATGGTTGCACACCCACTAAGCTGGCCCCCCTTGGCCTCCCCGCTTGAAGCGCTGGCCACCACGACACTCAGTTTATTTTCTCCACAGCAGCACTGCTCTCTGAAGTGGGCTTGTTTATTCATCCGTTTACTTTTATTGTCTGTCACCCCCTCCCGAATCTGTGAGCACAGGAATCTGACTGTCTTGCTTGGCTCTCCCTCCCCGGAGCCTGGAACGGGGCCTGACACCTAGTAGGAGCTCAAGAAACATGTGGAAGCAATGAAGGAATCCAGGGAATCAAAGCTCAGCCACAGCTGTGCGCTGGCTGCCCCTCCCCCAGCCCAAGCCCTTTATCAGGCAACCACCTCGGATCAAATTAGAAAATGGTTTCCCTTGGGCCCAAGTGCACTCGGCTGAAATGGGTGAGACCATGGGTGCCTTAAAGGAGTGACCCCATTTTGTCCACGCTCTAGTTTGCACTCAGGCTGCTTTGTGGAACCACCCAAGCCACAGGGCGACCTGTGTTCTCCCTGGTGGGGCCAGTGCTCAGGAGACCTTGTAGCCAAGAGATACCATTCTCTCAAATATTTACCTGGCCCTGCCCTCGGAACTGGGCGGCAAGAAACCTCCACTGAGGGAGAACTCTAATGCACCGACACGGGTGATCCCTGAGGCTGCACCCAGGTCACGGGCACAGGTGTGCTGGTTGACTGGTGATGTCTGCAGGGGGAGGGCAGAAGCTCTGGGGCCTGAATGCAGAAGGGCCTCACCTGACGTGATAGCGGCGTCCCTCCTTAAGTTCTCGGCCTCGTGCTTCAGGGAGGTGATTTCCAGGGTCTGGCACATCACCTGGTTGTAGCCTTGCTGAAGGGCACTGATCTGTGGAAGGAGGCAACACACAGTCAGAGGGGGCCAGCCAGGCCTGCAGGACACGCTGGTACTTCTCCAACGTTGGGCAAAGAGTCGGGCTGATCTTGGATCGGGGTGTTGGGGAAACCAAGGTTTTCAGTTGTCACTAGTGGAAGGGGCAGGAGGGGCGTGTTCCTTCAGTGACCACCATGTCATCAGTCCTCGAGACACGGACCTTATCTTTGTGGCCACCCAGGGGCTCGGGTGCTGCTGTCTTCCTATGACCTGTGGGTTTTCAGACATAAATAGACCAGCTGTTGGTTCCAGATCATCCAGCACTGACTGGATGCACAGCAAAGTTCAAGAGCCGGGAGCAGGTTATGAAATGAATTCCCTCTAATGAGAAGAGAGGGTAGTTTATACCTCACAGAACACTCCAGAGTTTACAAAGCCCGTTCACACATGCTACACTGATACTCGTCACAGCGTTGCTGAAGGCTCACGTTCCCATGAATGTGCCCATTTTGCAAGGGAGCCAGGTTGAGACTCACAGAGGCGAGGCCCCCTGCTCGGGATCACGTGGCTGGTCAGACGTTGAGTCTGATTCAAACCCAGTCTTTAGTTGCCTGGTTCCTCCTTCCCAGGTGGCTCTAGGAATGAGCGTGAGAAATTGGAGGCTGTAAAGCATGGCATGGACTTGGGAGCCGGACTGTGGCCTTCAAGTCCTGTCTCTGCCAGTTAACGGGCTTTGTGAACACAAGGAGGACACCATATTCTGTTTCCTTTTGTTCAGTCTGTACGCAGGGTGATGGTAGTCCCAACCTGATAGGATTGTTGGAAGTATTTTAATAAATTAACATGTGTACAAGTGCTGAGATCATGCCTGGAACACGGCAAAGGGGGATGAGCTGTGACGTTCCTCTCCTCTGACTACCCACGGGGTGTTTTTTTTGTTTTGTTTTGGGGTTTTTTGTGTTTTTTTTTTGCGGTATGCGGGCCTCTCACAGTTGTGGCCTCTCCCATTGCGGAGCACAGGCTCCGGACGTGCAGGCTCAGCGGCCATGGCTCACGGGCCCAGCCGCTCCGCGGCATGTGGGAACTTCCCGGACCGGGGCACGAACCCATGTCCCCTGCATCGGCAGGCGGACTCTCAACCACTGCGCCACCAGGGAAGCCCTCACGGGGTGTTTTAGCTTCAGCTTCCATCGTCCGACTCTGGGGAAGGTAGTTGGTAATCTTTATGTGTGCATTTGTAAGCCTTGCCAGGCTCACTTAAACGCCAGTTTGGTTGTTATTAAGAGGAAATACAGGGGCTTCCCTGGTGGCGCAGTGGTTGAGAGTCCACCTGCCGATGCAGGGGACGCGGGTTCGTGCCACGGTCCAGGAAGATCCCACATGTCGCGGAGCGGCTGGGTCGGAGGGCCATGGCCACTGAGCCTGTGCGTCCGGAGCCTGTGCTCCGCACTGGGAGAGACCACAACAGTGAGAGGCATGCATACCACAAAAAAAAAAAAGAGAAAATACAGGAATCGTGTGTGGGAGGAACACAGGTCGGCTCTATCTATGGCTGCTGTGAGCACCCTCTAAGTCCATGGCTCAGAGCCCCCTCAACGGCGGGCCCCGTCCAGGGGTCTAGGTCTATACGTGGGGTGTGGAAGGCTCTCCATCAAAGGCAACGTTGGTAAGGGCCCGAAAGTAGCTGCCAGGCCTCGGCCTCCACAGAGAAGGTACCCGAGAGGCCGGGAAAGAGAGCTGGGCCCGGAACCCCCTCCCTCTCGGTCTGATGTGGCCAGACTGCTTGTTCTGAGTGGCCAGGACTTTCCCACCTCAAGGTGCACTGTGGGCCTTTGCCCTGTGATTTTTCAGATGTCAGGCCTCAGTACTCCCACAGGGACACGTTTATTGGGGCATAAAAGCCACACAATCCGTAGACAGGACAAGAGCTAGCTTGTTTAGTTTTAGTTTTGTTTTTATTTTTTTTTGCTGTACGCGAGCCTCTCACTGTTGTGGCCTCTCCCGTTGCAGAGCACAGGCTCCGGACGTGCAGGCTCAGTGGCCATGGCCCACGGGCCCAGCCGCTCCATGGCATGTGGAATCTTCCTGGACTGGGGCACGAACCTGCGTCCCCTGCATTGGCAGGTGGACTCTCAACCACTGCGCCACAGGGAAGCCCCACTAGCTTGTTTTGATAGATCAAAATGGAAGTGACAAGGAGAAGGGTGCAATTTATTTTCTTTTTTTAAATATTAATTTATTTTATTTATTTACTTTTGGCTGTGTTGGGTCTTTGTTGCGGTGCACAGGTTTATTGCAGCGCCTTCTCTTTTTGCAGAGCATGGGCTCTAGGCGCACGGGCTTCAGTAGTTGTGGCACGAGGACTCAATAGTTGTGGCACACGGGCTTAGATGTTCCGCAGCATGTGGGATCTTCCCAGACCAGGGCTCGAGCCCGTGTCCCCTGCACTGGCAGGCGGATTCCTAACCACTGTACCACCAGGGAACTCCTGGGTGCAATTTCTTTGTTCTCCTAAGGTAAGTTTGCCAGATTTAGGGGGGGAAAAAAGGATGTTCACTTAAAATAGGATTTCAGATAATGAATAATATTTTAGTGCAAGTGTGTCCCATGCAATATTTGGGACACACACTAAAACGAAATTCTAAAATTCAAATTTAACTGGGTGTCCTTACTTTATCTGGCAACCCCACCCGAAGAGAGTTCCTAAACTCCAGTCATTCATATACCACTTTCACTATTTTTCCCATGTCTCTTGGCTAGCCCCACTATAATTTCTTAGCATTTTTCGTAGAAGCAGCTCCCTTTTTAAACTTAAAAACGTCTATTAAATTTAAAATAACTGTTATAAGAGTAAATAGAGACTCAGTATCTTAAATAAAAATAATCCCTCCAAAAGAAGAAATACAGGAATTTCCCTGTTTACCATCAGACCAGGTTGCGGGCATCACACTAAAAAAAAAAAAAAAAAAAAAAGATTGGGGGTAGGTGGTGGGCATGCCCAGGTGATGGATTTCGGGCGTGCTGATATGGCCACCAGATGGCGCTCACAGCCTTTGGTCTTGGTTTGTGTCCTTGGAAATCTTGTCATTATTACTCTGGTAGAATTAACAGAAGCCTCAAGGTCTCACAAGATTTCTGACTCGTTTCATGCACCATCATGGTTCAGAGTCTAGGACATTTGGGGCAGTTACACTTACTTTTTCCCTGGGGCACCTGAGACATTATTGGGGGGGTCTATGCTAGAAGTTGCGGGGACACAGGCCACTCTGACCCCCACTCTCCCCAAGGCTATACATTTGCATGTTTGTGCTTTGGAAACTTTGAGTAAAAAAATTCTTTCACATTTTACTTTTCTCTGTTGGGGGGAAATACAACTTTTCCATAAAAGGTCCTTGGAACACTGAAAGTGTTTGTAAGCTCTTCTCAGCTTAATGCTTTTATTTGCATGATACCAGAGATAGAACACACAGAGACAAACTTCCAGAAGGGAAAACATACGTTCCCCTCTAAGACTCCAGTGGTTTTGACAGATTGAAAATATTTCAATCTGAGTGTCAGAGTTTTAGGATTTCGGATTGCTGGAAAACTCCAAAGAGTCTTCAAACCTCTTTGATACTTTTACTATCAAAATAAATATCCATATTGTTTGTAATGGCATAAATTCCAAGATGTTTAATGTCTGTTAAGCTGTGTAATAAAATGGGCACTGAATCATAAGAAAGTTAAGAGTGCTCGGAGGAGTGATTGTTTCAGGATGATAATTTGGCTTCTAATTAGCACAGGCGTGTAAGAGCACATGGAGGTAAGAATTTTCTAGTGATACTGTAGCAGATCGAAGATCTCTGAGAGCAAATCATTATGCACACACATTCGGGGACCAGGGAAAACACATAAGTAATCAGAACCATAAATCAACCTGCCATGTGGCTTACACTTCTGGTGGAATGCTCTGCAGGCAGTAGAATAGTTAAGAAACTAAAATGTCAGTGGATGAAACTCGATTTGAGTTCAAACCGATGGAGCCTCTGGTTCATATATGCCTTGCTATAAAATATTCTTCTTCAGTTATAAGTGAAGCTCCAGTGCTAGGGGAGGCAACAGCATGATGCATCAGTGTAATTATTTCTAGATAATTTCTTTGTAAAAAAACAGTTTTTCCCCCAGATATCGGCAGCCACTTTAAATAAAACTCAAATTGGGACCGGCTGATATTCAAAGATATGTGGAAATTATATAATATTCTATGTCAAATATATTTCAATTATTTAAAAAAAGGTATGTGGGGAATTCCCTGGCAGTCCAGTGGTTAGGACTCTGTGCTTCCACTGCTGGAGGCCTGGGTTTGATCTCTGGTCAGGGAACTAAGATCCTGCAAGCTGCGTTGTATGGCCAAAAAAAAAAAAATGTATGTGGGAATAATTCAGCCTCATCCATGTACCTGAAAAAGACATGTCATTTTCTCAGGAAAGCTCTGAAATGGGAGAATAACTGAAAGGAATATTTCAGCAAAATTGGCTTCAGTTCAAGAAAAAGATGCTCATTAATGTGTCAGCTACATGTCAAGGTAGCTGTTTGCACTAATAATTCCTATAGGACCTGTTACTTTCATTGTTTTTTCAAAACCAGGTTTGAAGGAGAGTCATTAGTTCATTTAAATATTAGAGCATGTATTTGTTGACTTGTTTATTCTGTCTCCCTCACTAGAGCATAACAGGGGGAAGGATCATGTCTGTCTTGTTCTCTGCTGAATTCTCAGAGCCTGGAAGAGGGCATGGCATGGGATAGGCCCCCCAAAATATTTATTTGGATGAATGGATGGATGGATGGATGGATGAATACAGAACAAACAAACAGACACGGTCCTAACAGAGTTCTAGAAGGTTACTGTGCCCAACCTTTGCCTTCATGGAGCTAACAGTTTCCTGCTAGAATCTCCTAGGTTCACCATACACAATCTGTGTCCTTTCTAGAGCACCATTTCTAGGATTGAAACTGTGTACCTAGAATCGGTTACAGAGGGAAAGACAGTAAACAGAGAACAAGAGAACAAAGGCCCCCAAGTATTGACTACGTTTTTTTTTTTTTCTCTCTCCTTTTTGAAAATGTTTATTTATTTATTTATATATTTTATATATTTATATATTTTATATTTTATTTATTTATACATCAGTGTATACATGTAAATCCCAATCTCTCAATTCATCATACCACCACCCCCACCCCCTGCCGCTTTCCCCCCTTGGTGTCCATACGTTTGTTCTCTACATGTGTGTCTCAATTTCTGCTCTGCAAACTGGTTCATCTTTACCATTTTTCTAGGGTCCACATATATGCGTTAATATAGGATATTTGTTCTTCTCTTTCTGACTTACTTCACTCTGTATGGCAGTCTCTAGATGCATCCATGTCTCTACAAATGACCCAATTTTGTTCCTTTTTATGGCTGAGTAATATTCCATTGTATATATGTACCACTTCCTCTTTAACCATTCGTCCGTCGATGGGCATTTAGGTTGCTTCCATGATCTGGCTATTGTAAATAGTACTGCAATGAACATTGGGGTGCATGTGGCTTTTTGAATTATGGTTTTCTCTGGGTATATGCCCAGTAGTGGGATTTCTGGGTCCTATGGTCATTCTATTTTTAGTTTTTTAAGGAACCTCCATACTGTTCTCCATAGTGGCTCTATCAATTTACATTCCCACCAACAGTGCAAGATGGTCCCCTTTTCTCCACACCTTCTCCAGCATTTGTTGTTTGTAGATTTTCTGATGATGCCCATTCTAACTGGTGTGAGGTGATACCTCATTGCAGTTTTGATTTGCATTTCTCTAATAATTAATGATGTTGAGCAGCTTTTCATGTGCTTCTTGGCCAGCGGTATATCTTCTTTGGAGACACGTCTATTTAGGTATTCTGCACATTTTTGGATTCGGTTGTTTGTTTTTTTAATATTGAGCTGCATGAGCTCTTTATATATTTTGGATATTAATCATTTGTCAGTTGCTTCCTTTGCAAATATTTTCCCCCATTCTGAGGGTTGTCTTTTCATCTTGTTTATGGTTTCCTTTGCTGTGCAAAAGCTTTGAAGTTTCATTAGGTCCCATTTGTTTATTTTGGTATTTATTTCCATTACTCTAGGAAGTGGATCAAAAAATATCTTGCTGTGATTTATGTCAAAGAATGTTCTTCCTATGTTTTCCTCTAAGAATTTTAGAGTGTCTGGTCTTACATTTAGGTCTCTAATCCGTTTTGAGTTTATTTTTGTGTATGGCGTTAGGGAGTGTTCTAATTTCATTCTTTTACATGTAGCTGTCCAGTTTTCCCAGCACCACTTATTGAAGAGACTGTCTTTTCTCCACTGTATATCCTTGCCTCCTTTGTCATAGATTAGTTGACCATAGGTGTGTGGGTTTATCTCTGGGCTTTCTATTCTGTTCCATTGACCTATATTTCTGTTTTTGTGCCAGTACCATATTGTCTTGATTACTGTGGCTTTGTAGTATAGGCTGAAGTTAGGGAGTCTGATTCCTCCAGCTCCGTTTTTTTCCCTCAAGACTGCTTTGGCTATTCGGGGTCTTTTGTGTCTCCACACAAATTTTAAGCTTTTTTGTTCTAGTACTCTAAAAAATGCCATTGGTAATTTGATAGGGATTGCATTGAATCTGTAGATTGCTTTGGGTAGTAGAGTCATTTTCACAATATTGATGCTTCCAAACGAAGAACATGGTATATCTCTCCATCTGTTGCTATCATCTTTAATTGCTTTCATCAGTGTCTTACAGTTTTCTGCATACAGGTCTTTGTCTCCCTAGGTAGGTTTATTCCTAGGTATTTTATTTTTTGGTTGCAGTGGTACATGGGAGTGTTTCCTTAATTTCTCTTTCAGATTTTTCATCACTAGTGTATAGGAATGCAAGAGATTTCTGTGCATTCATTTTGTGTCCTGCAACTTTACCAAGTTCATTGATTAGCTCTAGTAGATTTCTGGGGGCATCTTTAGGATTCTCTCTGTAGAGTATCCTGTCATCTGCAAACAGTGGCAGTCTTACTTCTTTTTCAACTTGTATTCGTTTTATTGCTTTTTCTTCACTGATTGCTGTGGCTAGGACTTCCAAAACTATGTTGAAGAATAGTAGTGAGAGTGGACATCCTTGTCTTCTTCCTGATCTTAGAGGAAATGCTTTGAGTTTTTCACCATTGAGAATGATGTTTGCTGTGGCTTTGTCATATTTAGCCTTTACTATGTTGAAGTAGGTTCCCTCTATGCCCACTTTCTGGAGAGTTTTATCATAAATCAGTGTTGGATTTTGTCAAAAGCTTTTTCTGCATCCATTGAGATGATCATATGGTTTTTCTTTTTCAATTTGTTTATATGGTGTATCACATTGATTGATTTGCATATATTGAAGAATCCTTGCCTCTCTGGGATAAATCCCACTTGATCATGGTGTATGATCCTTTTCATGTGTTGTTGGAGTCTGTTTGCTAGTATTTTGTTGAGGATTTTTGCATCTATATTCATCAGTGATATTGGTCTGTAATTTTCTTTTTTTGTAGTATCTTTGTCTGGTTTTGGTATCAGGGTGATGGTGGCCTCAGAGAATGAGTTTGGGAGTGTTCCTTCCTCTGCAATTTTTTGGAAGAGTTTGAGAAGGATGGGTGTTAGCTCGTCTCTAAATGTTTGATAGAATTCACCTGTGAAGCCTTCTGGTCCTGGACTTCTGTTTGTTGGAAGATTTTTAATCACACTTTCAATTTCATTACTTGTGATTGGTCTGTTCATATTTTCTATTTCTTCCTGGTTCAGACTTGAAAGGTTATAACTTTCTAAGAATTTGTTCGTGTCTTCCAGGTTGTCCATTTTATTGCCATAGAGTTGCTTGTAGTTGTCTCTTAGGATGCTTTGTATTTCTGCGGTGTCTGTTGTAACTTCTTTTTCCTTTCTAATATTATTGATTTGAGTCCTCTCCCTCTTTTTCTTGATGAGTCTGGCTAATGCTTTATCAATTTTGTTTAACTTCTCAAAGAACCAGCTTTTAGTTTTATTGATCTTTGCTATTGTTTTCTTTGTTTCTATTTCATTTATTTCTGCTCGGATCTTTATGATTTCTTTCCTTCTGCTAACTTTGGGTTTTGTTTGTTCTTCTTTCTCTAGTTGCTTTAGGTGTAACGTTAGATTGTTTATTTGAGATTTTTCTTGTTTCTTGAGGTAGGCTTGTATAGCTATGAACTTCCCTCTTAGAACAGTGGGATGCTTTTGCGGCATCCCATAGGTTTTGGATCGTCGTGTTTTCTTTTTTTTTTTTTTTTTTTGGATCGTCGTGTTTTCATTGTCATTTGTCTTAGGTATGTTTTGATTTCCTCTTTGATTTTTTCAGTGACCTCTTGGTTATTTAGTAACGTACTGTTTAGCCTCCATGTGTTTGTGTTTTTTACAGGTTTTTCCCTGTAATTCATTTCTAATCTCATAGCACTGTGGTCAGAAAAGATGCTTGATATGATTTTAATTTTCTTAAATTTCCTGAGGCTTGATTTGTGACCCAAGATGTGATCTATCCTAGAAAATGTTCCATGCGCACTTGAGAAGAAAGTGTAATCTGCTGTTTTAGGATGGAATGTCCTACAAATATCAATTAAATCTATCTGGTCTATTGTGTCATTTAAAGCTTGTGTTTCCTTATTAATTTTCTCTTTGGATGATCTATCCATTGGTGTAAGTGAGGTGTTCAAGTCCCCCACTATTATTGTGTTACTGTTGATTTCCTCTTTTAGAGCTGTTAGCAGTTGCCTTTTGTATTGAGGTTCTCCTATGTTGGGTGCATATATATTTATAATTGTTATATCTTCTTCTTGGATTGATCCCTTGATCATTACGTAGTGTCCTTCCTTGTCTCTTGTAACATTCTTTATTTTAAAGTCTATTTTATCTGATATGAGTATTGCTACTCCAGCTTTCCTTTGATTTCTATTTGCATGGAATATCTTTTTCCATCCCCTCACTTTCAGTCTGTATGTGTCCCTAGGTCTGAAGTGGGTCTCCTGTAGATAGCATATAGATGGGTCTTGTTTCTGTATCCTTTCAGCAACCCTGTGTCTTTTGGTTGGAGCATTTAATCCATTCACTTTTAAGGTAATTATCGATATGTGTGTTCCTATGACCATTTTCTTAATTGTTTTGGGTTTGTTTTTGTAGGTCCTTTTCTTCTCTTGTGTTTCCCACTTAGAGAAGTTCCTTTAACATTTGTTGTAGAGCTGGTTTGGTGGTGCTGAATTCTCTTAGCTTTTGCTTGTCTGTAAAGCTTTTGATTTCTCCATCGAATCTCAATGAGATCCTTGCTGGGTAGAGTAATCTTGGTTGTAGGTTCTTTCCTTTCATCACTTTAAGTATATCATGCCACTCCCTTCTGGTTGGTAGAGTTTCTGCTGAGAAATCATCTGTTAAACTTATGGGAGTTCCCTTGTATGTTATTTGTCATTTTTCCCTTGCTGCTGTCAATAATTTTTCTTTAATTTTTGCCAATTTGATTACTATGTGTCTCGGTGTGTTTCTCCTTGGGTTTCTCCTGTATGGGACTCTCTGTGCTTCCTGGACTTGGGTGGCTATTTCCTTTCCGATGTTAGGGAAGTTTTGGACTATAATCTCTTCAATATCTTCTCGGGTCCTTTCTCTCTCTCTTCTCCTTCTGGGACCTGTATAATGTGAACGTTGTTGTGTTTAATGTTGTCCCAGAGGTCTCTTAAGCTGTCTTCATTTCTTTTCATTCTTTTTTCTTTATTCTGTTCCGCAGCAGTGAATTCCACCATTCTGTCTTCCAGGTCACTTATCCGTTCTTTTGCCTCAGTTATTCTATTGATTCCTTCTAGTGTGTTTTTTTTTTTTCAGTTATTGTATTGTTCATCTCTGTTTGCTTGTTCTTGAATTCTTCTAGATCTCTGTTAAATATTTCTTGCATCTTCTCCATCTTTGCCTCCATTCTTTTTCTGACGTCCAGGATCATCTTCACTATCATTATTCTGAATTCTTTTTCTGGAAGGTTGCCTATCTCCATTTCATTTAGTTGTTTTTCTGGGGTTTTATCTTGTTCCTTCATCTGGTACATAGCCCTCTGCCTTTTCATCTTGTCTGTCTTTCTGTGAATATGGTTTTTGTTCCACAGGCTGCAGGATTGTAGTTCTTCTTGCTGCTGCTGTCTGCCCTCTGGTGGATGAGGCTATCTAAGAGGCTTGTGGAAGTTTCCTGATAAGAGGGACTGGTGGTGGGTAGAGCTGGCTGTGGCATTGGTGGGCAGAGCTCAGTAAAACTTTAATCTGCTTGTCTGCTGATGGGCAGGTCTGGGTTCCCTCCCTGTTAGTTGTTTGGCCTGAAGCCACCCAACACTGGAGCCTACCCAGGCTCTTTGGTGGGGCTAATGGCAGACTCTGGGAGGGCTCATGCCAAGGAATACTTCCCAGAACTTCTGCTGCCAGTGTCCTTGTCCCTTGGTGAGCCACAGCTGCCCCCCGCCTCTGCAGGAGACCCTCCAACACTAGCAGGTAGGTCTGGTTCAGTCTCCTATGGGGGTCACTGCTCCTTCCCCTGGGTCCCAATGCACACACTACTTTGTGTGTGCCCTCCAAGAGTGGAATCTCTCTTTCCCCCAGTCCTGCCAAAGTCCTGCAATCAAATCCCACTAGCCTTCAAAGTCTGAGTCTCTAGGAATTCCTCCTCCCATTGCCAGACCCCCAGGTTGGGAAGCCCGACGTGGGGCTCAGAACCTTCACTCCAGTGGGTGGACTTCTGTGGTATAAGTGTTCTCCAGTTTATGAGTCACCCACCCAGCAGTTATGGGATTTGATTTTATTTGGATTGCGCCCCTCCTACTGTCTCATTGTGCCTTCTCCTTTGTCTTTGCATGTGGGGTATCTTTTTTGGTGAGTTCCAGTGTCTTCCTGTCGATTTTCTGCAGTTAGTTGTGATTCCAGTGTTCTCGAAAGAGGGAGTGAGAGCATGTCCTTCTATTCTGTCATGTTGAACCAAATCTGACTAGTTTTAAGCAGAATTATGCACTGAGGCCAAAATTCATCAATGACCAATTGCTTTTTTATCAACTTTGTTGAGATATAATTCATGTACAAGATCAGTGGCCAATTTTAAAGTAGTTCTTTAAAACTTAAAAAATTTTTTTTTTCTTTTTTGGATTTAGTTTCAGGAGGAAGGAAGTTGACTGGTAAATCCAGACATTCTGGGTGGAGAATTTTTGGTGAAATTCCCTATAAGTGAACCAGCAGCTGCCTTCAGGGTTTGATAAAGGCCTCAGTGTTTGGAACACTGTGGGGTTCCTTCTCCCCATCTCCAGCTCTTTCTGGCTGGGTCCGGGTGGGTGTGAGAAGTGGTCACTGAAGCGACAGGAGTTGGGTGGAAATGCAAAGTGGGTGTGAAAGCATGAGGTGTACAAGGTGGCAGAGCTGAGCCCAAATGACATCACTGCCTCTCACTTGCTGTGCAAGCTGTACCAAGCCCCTGGGCATCTCTGAGCGTGCCTCAGTCTCCTCATCTGTAGAATGGCATCTGTCAGAAAACTGAGGTTTAAATAGCTAATGAGGGAACTTCCCTCATGGTGCAGTGGTTAAGAATCTGCCTGCCAATACAGGGGACACGAGTTCGAGCCCTGGTCCAGGAAGATCCCACATGCCGTGGAGAAACTAAGCCTGTGGGCCACAACTACTGAGCCTGCACTCTAGAGTCCGCGAGCCACAGCTACTGAAGCCCTCATGCTGCAACTACTGAAGCCCATGCTCTGCAGCAAGAGAAGCCACTGCAATGAGAAGCCCACTCACCATAGTGAAGAGTAGCCCCTGCTCACTGCAAGTAGAGAAAGCCCGTGCACAGCAACGAAGACCCAATGCAGCCATAAAGAAATAAAATAAATAAATAAATAAATAAATAAATAAATAAATAAATAAATAAGTTAATGCACCCAAAGCACCTGCACTGGGGCCTGAACATGGTAGGCACTTAATCAAATCTAATATTGTTCTTACAAGGCTAGAAACTTGCCAACCCTCCACTCCCTGGATCTGCACTCTTCACCATGCTGTGCTCACTGCCCATTTCTAACTACCCGGGTGGCTCCCCCAGGCTCTACCTGAGAGCTGTCACCCTGTGTTGTGACCCCAAGGCCCCGACCCACTTGTCTCTGAGCCCTACCTGGTTTTTCAAGCTCTGGATCTCTCTCTGTTGGGCATCGTCCTCTTCATGCAGAACCTGAAACTTGGGCGGGATCACCCTCTCCTTCTGCCTGGAGGCGGCTGTTTCCAACAGCTTCTGCCTCAGGTTGGCCACTTGGTTCTGCAGGCTTGCTATCACGGTGTCTTTGTATTTAGATTCAAGTTCAAAATCGGAGAGACGGCTGACTTCTTTTCCCAGCAGCCGAATTATTTCATCCTGGGTGGAGGCCAGATCGGAAATTTACTAGGTGTGGGTCTGGGTGTAAGGCTGAGCCCATTTAAAGAAAGACAGGAAAAATAGGGTATCATTCTTTGGGAAGGTGAGGGCAGGCAGGGAGGGAAAAAGCAGACTTTCAAGGCTATCTCTGTCACTTGGAAAATCTCATAGAGACAAGAATTGGGTTAAAATGATGTACTTGTATATAGACTCCTGTAATGGATGTCTGTACCTCACAGGTACGGAAACTTTCCTTTCCCCGAGAATTAGACTTTCATATTAAGAACAACCATTCCACTTGGGAGCTTTTGTTGCTAGAAAGTTTACTTAGAATGTTTTCATTTATAATATTCAGCCTAGCACACTGGGGACCTAGGAAAGGTAGTTAGGAATACAACATTCTGTTTGACCACATTCTGCCTATAATGAGGGTTATTTTTTTTAACTTAAAACATTCTGAAATATTTGTTTTCCCTTTCCTCTCTTCTAATATTTCCTGCCTCTTTTGGCTATTCATGTATGAATTTTTTCCAGGTAACTCAATCTGAAAAGTAAATGAGACAGGAAGAGTGATTTATTTGCATGGGCTCATGTCAACTTTCGGCTGGAAAAACAAAATTGCTGGTAGACTTTACCCACAGGTATAATTAACCCTGTCCTCCATCTCTCCAGTGAAAAAGCTCTGCAGCCAAAGAATTGGTTAGGTTTTCCAAAAAAGGAAAAAACATTCCCCCAAACTTCTCACCAGACGTTATCAATAAAATGTCAGAAAAACTGAAGAAGAAGAAGAAGAAGAAATTCCCCAGAGGCCTTTTCCAAAGCAGTCACAGGAGGAGGTAAACGGGCCATTTCTGGGCCAGCTCATTTCCAGGAGAGCCGTCCAGTCAGCCTCACGACCTACTAGCTCCGTGACCTGGGGAAGGACAGGGTCTCGCTCATGAGAAAGCCTGTCTGACATTGCCAGCTGCTGCCAGGGGCCTTCCTTTGGGTCCTTGTGAAAGTTGGTGGCAAAACTTCAAGAGAGAGCATCAGACATATTCCCTACTCCTGGGCAGTTTCCCCTGTTTCACCCTGTTATGACCAGCCAGGTGCTTATTCATTTTTCGTGCAACAAACATTCATCGGGCAGCAACTAAGTGCCAGGCCCTGTGCCAGTGCTGGAATATAAGAGGTTTGCAGAGGGCAGTGGACAGCTTGGGTTCTGCTTTCCTGGCGAGGGTCCCGTTGCCCTTCTGGAGGGAGTGCTCCTCCTTCCATGGGGTCTGGGTAGGACTGTCAGCCATGCGCCCCGCTCCTTCCTGTCCCACCTCCCCGTGTGCATGTGGCCCAAGCTGGTCAATCAGAGATTTCACACATCGATTACAGAGGGAGAGGATCTTGCCTTCTTTTGGATCATAAACTTTAAATATGTAGGCTTGTTGGCCTGAGTTTGTCTTTTCTAACACACAAAGCCAGCCTTATGTAGAAAGCCAGACTCTGAGGGAAACAGAGGGGAGAGGTTGGTAGTGGGGAGGTGTTCTGATGACATTATTCAAGCTCCTGGATCTAGCCATACCTGAAGCTAGTGGCCCTTTCAATTTTCCAATAAGATGAGCTAATCAATGCTCTCCCTCAAGCTAATTTGTTTATTGTCACTTGAAGGAGTCCTGGCAAGTCAGGGTAGAAACGGCTTATAAATAGAAAGAATTATTTCTATTATAAATAGAAAAAAATATAAATGGCTTATAAAAATTTTCTATAAATAGAAAAAATTACAGTGGTTCCACTATATTTCCAAGTTAAAATTGAGGCAGGTTGAAAAATGGCTATAAATATTTTGCAGTTTTGCCATTTGGTCTATTTCCCCACCCCCTAGTCTGGGCTGGCCCCGTGACTTGCTTTAACCAATGGAATGTAGTGGAAGTGATGCTGCATGATCTCCAGGCAAGTTCTTACAGGCTGTGCAGCTTCTGCTCTGGCCCCCTGGGAACCCTGAGACCACCGTGCTGTTATGAAAAGCCACATGCCGAAAGGGGCCCACCAGTCCAGGCGTCCTGGCTAAGGCCCTAGATGTGGGAAGGAGGCCGATGGAGACCGACCACCAGACTGGCCAAGCCAGCGGCTGACTGAGGCCGCATGAGTGAGGCCAGGGGACGCGAGCAAAGGAACCTTCCAGGTCAACCCATAGATTCTGCGGAATAATGAATTGCTGTTTGAAGCCGCTAAGTTTTGGGGTGGCTTGTTACACAGCGATAAATACAGAATCTGAGCGTGGCTTCTCGCCTTTCTGCAACATTTTTCAGAGTCTGGTCCCAGGATGCCTGGGTTGGAACCCCCTGCCTCCTGAAGGTTTGGATTTCCGTGTCTGACAAGAACCCCAGGTAGGTCTGCTCCTCACAAACTCTGAGAATTGCTGCAGGAGCAGGCCCTGGCCCTGAAGGAAAGCGAGATATTATAGACTGCTTCTTTTAGAGTAACTTTCAGGTCGTGTCTAAGTGGGGAGAAATTGACCTGGGCCCTTCCCAGGATGGCTTGAATCCACCTGTTCTGCTCGCATCCCTGCTTTAAACCTCTCTGGCTCTTTAACGAGTCTCTTGGCCCAGGCCTCCCTGACTTCAGGGCTCACTTCCTCCTGTTAGGAACGTGTTTTTGCATCACTGTTCCATCACTGAAGGTTGACCAAGTGATTACTGTGTGGGAGTTAGAAGTACCCGCTGAGAAGCTAACCAGACCTGGGTTTGAATCCTAACACTGCTCCTTGCATTGGACAGCCTTGAACACATTACTGAATCTCTCTGAGCTTCGGTTTCCTCATCTGCAAAGTGAGGGTGATAAAATCTATTTTGAAGATGGTGAAGATTAAGGAGCTAATAAATGTCAAGTGCACAGGACATGGCCCAGCACACAGTAGGTGCTCAGTACTTGTAGTTGTAGATGTTATTTGGGATAAAATGAGCAGTGGCCAAACCTGGCTGAATGTCTTGGGAGGAAGAGGTGGTTTCTTGGAAGTAGGAAAAAGGGACAGTCCTTGAGACACAGAGAACAAGAGGCAGTGGCAATCTCTCCATGGTCCCTCTTGCTGCTGTAGCTCTGTGCTTCCCCGAGACCCCTCACCTTATCGTACTGAGCCAGGTCCTGGTCCACAAAAATTTCTCTGTAGGGCTCTGCCCCAGGAATTTCCTCGGCCACTGATTGTTCCGACAGTTCCGCCGCGTTGGTCCACACTAACACACAAGATCAACAGAGAATGCAGAGGAGACTGTGAGTTTCCCCAAAGTCTTAAAGAATATTTTCAGATTAACCTTCACATTCATGAGACTTATGCACTGAAAGCATTGCAGGAGGACTGGAAAGGGTAAGAGCTGCCTCATTTCTCTTCCCCAGTATTAACTGCACAGATGCACTGTGGTGTGTCTCTTTCCAGACTTTTTTCTATGCCCCAAAAGAGCTGAGGACCTTGGGCAAGTCATTTGCTCTCTCTAAGCCTTAGTTTCCACATACATAATTTAGGATCACTGATAGTCTCTGCTATAAAGGGCTATCTGGAGATTAAATAGAATAATGATATAGAGCAGGGGTAGGCAAACTATGGCCCTGTGGCCAAATCTGGCCTTCTGCCTATTTTTGTAAATAAAGTTTTATTGCAACACAGCCACAGTGATTTATTTACATATTATTTATGGCTGCTTCCCAGCTACAAAGGCAGAGCTGAGTAGTTGTAGCAGAGACCATGTGACCCACAAATCCTAAAGTATTTACTATCTGGCTCTTTACAGGAAAAGTTTGCTGACCCCTCATGTAGAGCATTTAGCACTAAACGTTAGCTATATATTTTTTATTGCAATCATATCTTTTCAAAAAACAAAAATGCATTTACATGACAGAGATTCTTATCCAGCTTACTTTTCAGCTAACAATATCAAAAACATCTTCCCATGTCAGTATTTGAGGCTGTACTGGGTTCTTTTCAAGAGTAGCATTGTGGTCCACTGTACAAGTGTGCCAAACGTGTTTAACTAGGATCCACTTGATAGACATTGAAGCTTTCCTAATTTTTTTCTTATTTACCCCAATATTACAAGGCCTGTTTATATGACTTTGCGGGAGTATGGCATTGTGTTTGGGGGTCCCACTCTGTATCACATCAGACATCTCGCAATTCACTCACATCAACACTGAATCCATTGTTTTTTATTGGTGTAGAAACGTTTGTAAAGATTTCTATAATTCTACTTGTGAGATCACTTGGGCCCAAGCAGCGTATTTTAAATTTCCAAGTGACTATAGTTTCTGCACAGTCAATGCACATTCTTATCTTCTTGTGAAGTGAGAAACTGAACAAATTGTTTTCAGTGGTGATGAAACTTTACTGAGTATTAACATTAATGATGAATGAAGCACGCACTGTCATGTTTGTGGACATTCATCATTTATTCATTTTGCTTCTGCATTTTTTATTTATGCATTTTAGAGTCAAAGATTCCTGCCCCCCAGCCAGGTCTCAAACCTGTTTGTGGACCCCAGAACCTCTAGTGGACAGAGCTGATGGCCTGTGGTGCCTGGAGAATGCACAGCCTTGCGTGTTGAATGAGCAGCCCTGGCCACAGTGTTTCCTGGGGCGCGAGGAACACAAGGGCCTGGAACTTCAGCAGCTGCCCACTTTCTCTCCCTCCACCTCCCCAACTAGGTCCATGATTAGAAAACTTTTATTTGAAGCTCACTGCCCCCATCTGACTCTCTTGGATCCTGAGCAGCTAAGTCCTAACTGACTACAGCAGCAGTGCCTGATAGAGAAATAAGGGGAGCTACAGAATGCAATTTTCAATTTTCTAGTAGTCACGTTAAAAAGGTAAAAAGAAGAGATGAATTTTTTAATGATCAATTTTATTTAACCCAATACATTAAAAAAACATCATTTCAACACGTAACCGACAGAAAATATGGAGATATTTTATATTCTTTTTCTTCGAGGCATGAAGCCTTTGAAATCTGGGGTTTATTTGACACTGATTGTGCATCTCAATTTGGAAACTGAATTTTCAGGAGGAAGACTTGATCTGTTTTCAGATTCCTCAAGAAATCGGCTCCCACTGGAGGAAGGTACTGCCTTGCCTGTGTCCCCAGGGAGGGCCTCGGGGTCTGACCCTAACTGGGCCCCTGTCCAGTCTCAGCTTAGAGCTCTGGCGTCTGATGCCATCTCTAGGGGTGACTCCGGCTGCCTCTGCGACCCTGTCGTGGCTGTCTTGAGGGACGCTTCCCTGCAAGATGATGGCCGGAGGGGGGACTTCATCAAACTTACAGAACAGGCTGATCGATGGGGTCCCTTTACTGGGGAAGGTGTGTTTACTCAAAGTCTTTGTGGGGCTAGAATTTGCTCTGAGACTCGCTTTCCTTACACCCAGGAAGGGAGGCGCTGGAGCAGTTACCCCTCACCCGCCCCAAACTTCTTTACCGGCTGCTGTTATTTATCAGAAAGAACCTAAGGGCCATGTATGAAGAAACTGGCTTAACTCTAGCTGCTGGATCCTTCGGCGGTCCCAGTGGGGAGAAGCCCCAGGGAGGGTCGGGAGGGCTGGGGCGGTGGGACGGCGGATATGGGGATGCAGGCACTTTAAGAATTTTCGTGCATGATCTGTTGGCCAAATGGCAGGGGAGTTACTTTAATATTTTAACAACCCCCAGCTGTCCTGGTGCACTCCAATAATCACCAGTCTGCAGCAGGGGCAGTATGTGTGCACCTGGACTGTGTCTTTCAGACATTGTAAGTTGTAAATAAAAGTTAAATAACAATCATGGTTAGGTAATAACTTAAATTTTAATAATTTAAAATTTTAATATTAAAATTTTAAATTATTAAAATGTAAATTTTAAATGTTAAAATTTTAAATTATTAAAATTTAAATTTTAAATTTTAAAATTTTAAATTATTAAAATTTAAATTTTAAATATTAAAATTTTAAATAATTTAATATTTACTGAATGTTCGCTATGCACCAGGCGCTGTGCTCAGCACTTACAGGCAGGATACGATTTCGTCTTCATAACAACCCAGTGACATAGGCATTATTATTCCCATCTCCATTTTATATGTGAGAGATATGAGGCACAGAGATGTCAAGTCACCTGCTCAAGGACACACAGCTGGTAAGTGGTAGAGTCAAGGGATGAACCTAAGTTTGTTGGATTCAGAGCCTATGCTTTTAACCACTGTGCAGTCAATGTATTGAAGTGGGAACATGTTTATGACATATTATTGAATATTAAAAATCAGGTAGGGAATTCCTTGGCAGTTCAGTGGTTAGGATTCTGTGCTTCCACTGCAGGGGGCACAGGTTCCATCCCTGGCTTGGGAACAAAGATCCTGCAAGCTGAGCGGCACGGCCAAAAAAAGAAAAAAAAAGAAGGTTACCTATGTTAGGTTCATATTATCCCATTATTGGGAAAATATATATATATATATATATATATTTATATATATATATATATATATATGAATCAAGATGCTATTTTAATAAATCACTCCACATATTTTCTTTTCTCAGTAATTCTTCCCCACCTCCCATGAGCTTTTGCCATTAAGATTTGGCCTTGGAGCTGACGTTTTATTGCCTTGTGGTAAAGGAAGGATGAGTATTAACTAGAACAGGGTGATTTTTCCCCCAGGCAAAATGATGTTTTGATTTTTGACAATGTCTGGAGACATTTTTGAGTACCACAGTTGGGGTGGTGGTGGTGGTGGTGTTGCTACTGGTATCTCTGGTGGGTAGGAGTCAGGGATGCTGCTAAACATTCTACAGTGGACAGGACAGATCCTACAACAAGGAGTTATGCGACCCACATGTCACTGTGCCAAGATTGAGAAACCCTGACCTGATCTGCAGTAAATAAGTCCTTGGCTTTGGGTTTTCAAATAGAATTTTTCAAGTCTAAAGCAAGGTGACAGTCTAACAGTAAACCAATTTAATTGGAAGAGCCCAGCTTTGCTAAGAGAGGAAAGAGCTTTCTCGGAACCGTTAAAAAGAGGTGTTTTCTGTCAAGAGACAGCATGGAGGACTGGAGCACAGAGTTTTCTCTAAAGTGTGGAGTAGAGAGGCCCAGACCCAAAGGAACTCCCCATGACACGGGAAGAAAGTCCTTTTCTGAGGACGGGGAGAGAGTCAGGGGAACGAGGGCAAATGTTTGGAAACATGAGACCTGGCTGAGAGGCTGAGGAGATAGAGCCCAGGTAGATGTGAGGGACTCTAAGCCATACGACTCATCCTTCATTTCTCCAGGGGGGATGCAAGTCCTTTAGAGAAGCCCCAAGTTCAACATGGCACTGGAGAAACCGGTGATTACAGTGGAAAAATTTAAATGGCGGAGTGAAAAAAAGAAAAGAAACAGCCCATGTGCCATGTGTCCAAAGGACGCATTAAAAAACAACCCCCAAAACCCTGTATATATGTTCATAAAACAGAACATGATCCATACAACAAAATGAATGAATCTCAGAAATACTATGCTGAGTGAAAAAAGCCTTCCACAAAGGAACATGTACTACATGCTTCTGTGTACTTGAGATTCTAGAACAGGAATATCTAATCCCTGGCGGGAAAAGAGTTCAGAAGAGTGGGTGCCTCTGGGGCCTGGGGCTGGGAATTGACTGGGGAGGGACATGAGGGAACTTTCTGGGGTAATGGTAATGTTCTATATCTTGATAGGAGTTTGGGTTACATAGGTGTACACGACCGTCAAAACTCAATGAGCACACTCAAGATCTACACCTTTCATGATGTGGTAGCCAGTCTCCAAGATGGCCCCACTGATTCTTGTCTCCTGGTATTCAGACCCTTGCATCATCCTCTCCAATACTGGATGGACTTTATATTAGTTAGCTGGGGCTGCCATAACAAAACACCACAGGAGGTCTTAACAAAAGAAATTCATTTTCTCACAGTTCTGGAGGCTGGAAGTCCAAGATCAAGGTGTGGGCAGGGTTAGGCCTCTCTCCTTGGCTTGCAGACGGCCACCTTCCTGCTGTGTCCTCACATGCCCTTTTCTCTGTGCACGTGCATCCCTGGCATCTCTCTCTCTCTTCTTACAAGGACACCAGCCCTTGGATTAGGGCCCACCCAATCATCTCATTTTAACTTACTCATCTATTTAAATACACTATCTCCAAATATGGTCACATTCTGTGATATTGGGATTGTGGCCTCAGCATATGAATTTTGGGGGAATGCAATTCAGTCCGTAACAAAGCTTCTCTATGTAACCAAGGATATTGCAGAAATGACACAGTTTGATTCCTGAGGTTAGATCATAAAAGACATTGCAGCTTCTGCCTCACTCTCTAGGACCACTTGTCTGGAGGAGCTGGCAGCTTGAGGATACTCAAGCAACGTATGGAGAGGTCCACTTAGTGAAGAACTGAGGCCTCTTACCAAAAGCCATGTGAGTGAACCATCGTAGAGATGGGTCCTCCAGCCCCAGACAAGCCTCCAGAGGACCACAGCCCCAGCCAACACCATTACTGCAACCTCATGAAAAATCCTGAGCAAGAATCACCCAGCTAAGCCATTTCCAAATTCCTGACTCAGAGAAACTATGAGATAATAAATGTTTACTGTTGTTTTAGGCCATTACATCCTGCAGTAATTTGTTATGCAACAATAAGTAGCAAATACAGGTTTGGGCACCAGGAGTGGTGGAAAATTTAACAAAAACCCTACAATGTGGAGTGGTTTGGGATGGAACAGTGGCCAGAAGCTGGAGGACTTTGGCCAAGAGTCCTTGAGAAAGCCTGAATAGTCTTAGTAGAAGCCCGATGGCCTTTGAGGAGGCAGTGAGGGAAGGGTTCCAGGAAAGTGAGGAAAATGTTACTGGGGTTAAGGGATCCTTGTTAGGTGGTGGCAGAAGGTTTCCTAACACGTTGCCTGTGGTCATGAGGAAGGTAGAAAATGTTTGTGATGAGGCTGAGTGGTCAAGCTAAAGAGAGTCCCAGACAGAGTCTTGGAAGGTGCTGCCTGGTTACTTCTTGCTACTTATAGTGAAATGTGAGGGGGAGAGACAGTTAAAGGAAGGGCTGTTAAACCAGGGCAATGCTCTGGGCTTGAAAATTCCCTGCCTCTCCAGGCGGCAAATGAAATGTAAGAAACAGGTTCTGGGCAAAGATCAAATCAAGGGCGCTCTCAAGAAAACACAGTCTAGAGAAGAAGCTGAGGGTGTGGTTGTAAAATGCTTTGTTAAGAATACAGATCCAGGGCAGTGTCCAAGAGAACCCTTTGGTCAAAGAACTGGGCTTCTAAGAAGCTTCGGTCCTTTGTCAGTCTTTGCAGAAGCCCATGGTGGAAGGGCTTGTGACAAAAATATCTGTGGGCGTGGGTTTTGCCTAATAGGATGAACCCCAATAAGAAGCACTGCCAACTCAGACTGACAGAGACCCACAAAAGTAAAAGAAGCGTCTGGACCCCCAAGCTTCTACAGGCAGGAAGCAGGCTATAAAACTATGCAGCCACATCCATGGGACACCTTTCCTAGGAAAGGGAGGACGACTCAGAAGGCGGAACTCAGGGACCAGCGGGCAGAGCCAAGAGCCCTGGAAAGTCATTTCTGGCCAAGAGTTGGACTGAAGCCCAGTCAAGGAACTGCCGATATTTTCCCAGCTGGACTTCAGAAGTGCTTTGTGCCAGTGACTCCTGTGTGTTTCCTGTTTTTCTTCTTTTGGAAGAAGAGGAGTGTATGTAGCAGTTATGCTATGTCTGTTCCACCAATATGTGCTGGGTGTGTGAGGGACAGACACTTTGTTCAGAGGTCTTCAGATTCTTGGAAGTAGTACTTGATGAGCTGAACTTAAGGTACTACACCCATGAGCCCCATCTGTACCTGGACTTGATTTAGACGAGATTCTTGAATTTGAGCCGATGCTCTTACTGGGGTGAGATTTTGGGGGGCCTCGGGAGAGAGGAGGAGGAGTGTGAATCATTGAGGACCCAAGGGCAGGCTGTGGTAGCCGGCCTCCAAGATGACTGCTGATAATCCCCGCCTCCTGGTCTTCAGGCCTGTGTGTAGTCTTCTCCCACACTGGAGGGTGACACCCTGTGTAACCAGCAGGATATTGCAGCAATGACAGAGCATGACTTCTGAGGCTTAGTCATAAGAGATGTTGCCATTTCCATCTTGTCCTCCAGGATCACTTGCTCAGGAGGAGCAGCTGCCGTGTCCTGAGAACGCTCGAGCCACTCTCTGGGGAGGCCCATGTGGTGAGGAGCCGGGGCCTACTGCTGACAGCCATGTGAGCTCGCCGTCTTGGAAGTGGATCATCCGGCCCAGGTCAAGCCTTCAGATGACTGCAGCTTTACGAGGGACCCTGAGCCACAGCCGTCCTGCTAAGCTGCTGCCAAATTCCTGACCCACAGAAACCGTATAGATGATAACACATGTTTGATTTTTGCTTTAGGCTGCTACGTTTGGGGAGAATTCGTTATGCAATCATGATAACTAATACACACTGTGTGTTCATTTTACATGAAGGAGACAAAACATGTTGAATTCTAGTTAATGGTATATGTGCTAAAGCATTTATGGGGAGGACTACAGATGTGTGCTATTTATTTTGAAATGCATCCAAAAAATAAGATGGATTAATGCAGGACAAGAAGCATGGGTAGACAGAAATGTAATAAAGAGTACAGCAAAGTGTTAGCAGTAGAATTAGGAGGAGAGCTGTCTCTGTAAAATTCTTTTTGCTTTGCTGTATGTTTGAAAGTTTTCACATTAAAATGCTGGGGCGAAATGGCTGAGTAATTTCTTAACTTGGGTGGTAGGCACATGAGCATTCCTTAGATGATGATGATGATGATGTAAACTGCAGAGATACCTTTCATTTGCTCCTTAGTCTGTATATTTCAGAATAATAACTATTATTTGAATGGCTGAGGGAAGTGACTAGGTGAGTGGTCCTGAGTGAGACCAGGGAAGGGTGTGGAGGCATCGAGAGACCTGGGGACTCAGAGGGGTCTGGGGCTGGGACGCAGAAAACAGAGAATGGGACCTTCACACCAGTGGCCACAGAAGAAACCTGGGAATCATGCCAGGGACTAAGTCGACCCATCTACTCTGCCAGTAGGCTGGAAAGGCCAAGAGGATGGTGACAGACAGGAAGTCTCCTCCCCAAATGCCATGAGGCCTTCTGGGGGTCAGGGGGGGTGAAGGAAACCCTGATGGCTGTGTGTCCCCAAAGTGACCAGGCTGTGAGTGACAGTCACTGAGATACCCAGCCTTAAATTTGACTGAAAAGCGTTAGATTAGATTAGATTGAATATATCACCTCCGGAGAAGTAATTTTCTCCATAAGCCTCAGTCTCCTCTTACCTGTAAAATGCTAATAAAATATTTAAAAACCTCTTAAGGCAAGAGGGATTTCAGTTACCAATATGTCTGTACATCTGAGTCGAAGTATATAAATTTAGATTCTGATACACATTCATATATATTCATATATACGTACAAACACACACACACACACACACACACACACACACACACACCACAGAGGTACTGACGTGTGCAGATGGGCAGAGCACAGTCTTGGAGGAGTTTGTACCAAAAAGTCAACAGGGAGAATTCTGGTGATAAGGGTGACAGCTTATCTTTTACTGTTTTCTAACTTTCTGCTTATCCCAATTTTTTCACATTTGATTATGTTCTACTTCAGAACCAGAGAACATAAGCAAAAGCCAGAGAAAGACAAATATCATACCATATTGCTTATATGTGGAATCTAAAAAAAGGTACAAATGAACTTATCTACAAAACAGAGATAGAGTTACAGATGTAGAAAATAAACTTATGGTTACCGGGAATAAGAGGGGGGAGGGATAAATTGGAAGAGAGGGATTGACATACACAATACTATACATAAAGGAGATAACTAAGAAGGACCTACTGGATAGCACAGGGAACTCTCCTCAATACTCTGTAATGGTCTATATGGGAAAAGAATCTTAAAAAGAGTGGATACATGTATATGTTGAACAGATTCAGTGTGCTGCATACCTGAAACTAACACAACACTGTAAATCAACTGCACCTCAATAAAAATTTAAAAAAAAGGGGGAAAGCAGAAACTGAGACCCATCCTCCTAGCCAAAGCGCCCCCCCCAAGCCGCCAAGGAAGCGCCCATGAGTACCTTGCCTGATGATGGGAACGCTGTGGGCGGCTCTATCCACCTCGAAGGAGAACATCTTCTCGCTGGCACTCACGGGCTGCCTGTGGGAGGCTGGTGGGACCATGGGGGGCTCGGGGGCCCCCTGCGACCAGCTCCTCTGCACTGGCGCTGGCCAGATGCCCGGGTAGAAGGGGGTCTGTGGTGGTGAGGGTGGCTGGTTCAGTTGCTGGGTGGCCCAAGGTGGCTGTGACCTTGGCCAAGGTGCTGGGCCCCTCACCCTTGGGAAGGAGACCTGCAGGGGCAGACAAGAGGGTCAGGGGAGGTTACAAGCAGCTGGGGTGGTCTTCACCTTTCTGTCCCGGCGACATAATTGCTGCCCTAGATTTCGGCGTATAAGTCACTTCTCCCAGGAAGCCCTCCCAGACTCTCCCCAAAGTTGGGATGGCGGTCCCCAGCATGGGTCACCTTGCACACTATCGCACCACCATTTATTGGGTGCAGCCTTCGTGCCAGGCACCCAGTCAAGAGATTCACATGCATTACCTCATTTAATACCCCTGAGGCTCTGTGACGAGCCCAAGGCTGAGCAAGACCTAGTGACTTTCCCAGGATCACAGATTTGGAAGTGAGTGTCTGAGCTGGTAGAGCGCCACCTCTGAGCTCTGAGAGGCTGACAGCTTTTTGTCTGCCTTGCTCAGCACCGTATCCTCAGCTCCTAGAAGAAACCCTTGGCACATACACAGTAGGTCCTTAAATACTGGTTGAAAGAATGAATGAACACATCTCCGAGATTCAAGCCCAGCTCTCCAGGACACACACATCCACACTGTGTGTCTCCCTGGCACTCCCATTCCACCTGTTCCCTGAAGCCGAGAGCTCTGGGGTGGCAGGCACCCCAACTGGCTCGCACCCCAGCTGGCTCATTAACCTGTGATCCTCAACATCTGCCACATCTGATTCTTGGCAGATGCTCCGTAAATATCTATCGAGGGAACCTTTTTTCATCTGACCCAGCACAAGATGTCTGTAGCTACTTTCATTAGAGAGCACATCAAAATCCATCTACACCGGGAGAAGCAAATGCTGAGAGGTGCTGACACCTGGCTTTGTCTTGGTTAATGCTGTTGTGGCCGTCCCTCCCCGAGCCTAGTGGTTAAACCGTGACATCGTGAATGCTACCATTTATTGTAATTACTCACCGATTTCTCGCTATAGCCCTGAAGGGGAGGAGCTCTCCTTATTCCTAGCTTACAAATGAGGCTTGGAGAGGTTAAGGACTTCACCAAGCTCAGGTGGTGGTGGAGAGGGTGGTGGGACTGGGGTTCCGGAAAGCTCTTTCCCTCTCTGTCTCTCTCTCCCTTCTCTGCCCCGCCCCCAGTCTCTTGGCAGAAAAAAACACACTTTTCAAGGAAGAAGCTAAGTTCAAAGGTTTGCCGCCTGTGGCGGGTCACGTTTCTCTTTCTGCAGACTGCAGACACATAATGAGAAACAGGACAGAATGCTTCCGAAATAGGAGCACTGGCAGACAGAACTTCCTATAGCTCCAGCTGGATTGTATTCAAGAGGAAGGTTCTCCACTCACTCAGGTTCCCAAACCAGTCTTTTAGCTAGTCTTTCCCAGCCAAGTCAAGAATCCGGTGAATTCCCCTGAAGATTTTTTGGAGTCAGGGAGAACACTGTTCGGGAAAATCAAACTCCAATTGCCTGGCGACACCTGGCCCAGCATTTATAATGACACTGGCCCCGTTGAAACCTGTTTCGGGAACGGACTTGGCAGTGTTCCAGAACTCTGTTACCTTATGTGAAGATTCGAATTTCTCTCCACTGTGGGCACCTCGGTCTCCACCTAAGCTTTCTTCCTTTCTCTCCTTTCAGAAGCTGAGGTGTCCTGCTCCTGCCTTGCACTCACTTCTCCATCCATCCTATCCCTTCCCGTCCTCTCCTCTGGGGCTGTCTCACCTCAATCATTCCTACAACCTTTCCTCATCGATTTAATAAAGATTTATCGAATGAAAGGGCTGAAGGTGGGAAGGGGGAAATTTGAATATGTTTTACCCCCGCCTGATAGAAAACAAATCTAGAGACCACGGGTGGTGTGGAGGAATTCCCTTTTGTGCTGCGATGCTCAGGTAGATGTGCCTCACTGCCCACTAACTGCCAGGGTGCTAAAGGGAGTGGTCATATCTCATGCCTCAAGTGGTTCACTGCCGTAGTGGACAGGCCGCAACCCACCTGGCTCTTCTGGAAATTCCAGGAATCTCCCTCCCAATCTGTCGGCCCATTGCTGTGGGTGGGGCTAAGCAATCAACCAGTCACACTCCCTGGACATACTGATTGGTTCAGTGGTGGGGCAAGTGATCCAATCAGAGCCAGGGAGACCCAAGAAGACTTGGCTGGACACCAGGATCTGGAGTGACCTGGTGGGACTTCAGAATGCAGCCAGCATGAGGGAGTGGAGCCCAGACATGGAGACAGGGAAGCTGTTTATTTAGTTTTCAAATTGTGGTAAATAACCTGCAACATAAAATTTATCATCTTAGCATTTTAAAGTATACAGTTCAGTGGTGTTAAGTATTTTCACATTTCTGTGAGATGGATCTCCAGAACTTTTTCATCTTGCAAAACGTAAACTCTATTAACCATTAGACAACAACTCCCCATTCCCTCCACCACCCAGCCCGTGGTGACCAACATTCTGTCTCTATGAATTGGACTACTCTAAGTACCAAGTACCTCAAATAAGTGAAATCACATGGTACTTGTCTTTTTGTGACTGGCATATTTCACTTAGCACAATGCCCTGAAGGTTCATCCATGTTGTAACATGTCAGAATTTCCTTCTTTTTTTTTGTGGTAGGCGGGCCTCTCACTGCTGTGGCCTCTCCCGTTGTGGAGCACAGGCTGCGGACGCGCAGGCTCAGCGGCCATGGGTCACGGGCCCAGCCGCTCCGCGGCATGTGGGATCGTCCCAGACCAGGGCACGAACCCGTGTCCCCTGCATTAGCAGGCGGACTCTCAACCACTGCGCCACCAGGGAAGCCCTTCCTTCATTTTTAAGGCTAAATAATATTCCATCATACAGTTTAGAGTGTATTTTGTTTATCCATTAAGCGTCATGGGCACTTGGGTGGTTTCTACCTCTTGGCTATTTTAACTATGCTGCTGTGAACATGGTGGGGAAAATAAGGAAGCTGGTTTTGAGCCCTGGCTGGGGTGCTACCCTGAAGTGCTCCATCCCTGAGGCCGGCTAGAGCTGGTTTCTGTTGCTTGCAGCACACAGAGCCCGAACGATAGGGCCCCTAGGGGGAAGGAGCCAAAGATGTATAAACGCAGCAGAGACTCCAAGCTCTTCGGGTTTAAAAATTAAAAAATAAAATTTTGTTTTTTTTTTTTTTTTTCTCTGAAGCGTATTGGTTGAGGGTAGCTTTAGTTGGATGGTTAAAGTTGGTTTTCTC
The DNA here is from genome assembly GCF_949752795.1 of Hyperoodon ampullatus. Taxonomy (NCBI): domain Eukaryota; kingdom Metazoa; phylum Chordata; class Mammalia; order Artiodactyla; family Ziphiidae; genus Hyperoodon; species Hyperoodon ampullatus. The sequence goes on along the minus strand of NC_136915.1, from coordinate 12,025,827 downwards.
TAGCTTGCCGGCTTGCTCTATCAGAGGGAAGGTCAAGGTTTTCTCACAAATTGCTGCTGGTAACTACAATGAAACAGGTAGGGAGAAAAGCAAACATAAGAAGAAGACTCCCATTAAAAGCCAGCTCTGGGCTGTACAGGAAGCATGGGGTCAAGGTCAGTTATCAACAAGTCTGTTTTTATTATTTATTTATTTTAGATTTAATTCTATTTACTTTTGGCTGTGTTGGGTTTTCGTTGCTACGTACAGGCTTTCTTTAGTTGCGGCGAGCAGGGGGCTACTCTTCGTTGTGGTGCAGGGGCTTCTCCTTGTGGTGGCTTCTCTTGTTTCAGAGTGTGGGCTCTAGGCGCATGGGCTGCAGTAGCTGGGGCACATGGGCTCAGCAGTTGTGGCACATGGGCTCTAGAGCACAGGCTCAGTAGTTGTGGCGCACGGGCTTAGTTGCTCCGGGCGACATGTGGGATCTTCCCAGACCAGGGCTCGAACCTGTGTCCCCTGCACTGGCAGGTGGATTCTTATGCACTGTGTCACCAGGGAAGTCTTCAAGTCTATTTTTAGATACTTTAGTTTAAAAATACACGCTAATGCCTTTTCTCTTTCTTTGTGTCTGTTCTCTGACCATATGGTGTGTTGCCATGGTTGGGTTTTTTGTTCTGTTTTTGAGGTAGCATATGTTATACTCCTGATTTCTTTTCTATACTACCTTTAAAATAGCAGGTTGGGGCTTCCCTGGTGGTGCAGTGGTTGAGAGTCTGCCTGCCGATGCAGGGGACATGGGTTCATGTCCCAGTCTGGGAAGATCCCACATGTCGCAGAGCGGCTAGGCCCGTGAGACCTGGCCGCTGAGCCTGAGCGTCCGGAGCCTGTGCTCCACAATGGGAGAGGCCACAACAGTGAGAGGCCCGCATACCGAAAAAAGAAAAAAATAGCACGTTGTCAACCACCTGGATTAACCATGACCACATCCACGGCTGAACTTATATTAGCTTTAATAAACAAAGGTCAATGATTTACTCAAGAAATCACTATCCATTTTTTTTCAAATTATCTACTTGTTCTTTGTGTTATTTCTCCAATATCTGCTTCTAACCCTGTAAAGAGTGTAAGTTGAATGGGACACCCTAAAAAAAATTCAAGGTAGTTTGCACATCGAGTGCCTACAATACACATGAATTCTGCCAGGAAGCCCTGGAGCCTGCAGAGAAGGTGGAAACTTAGACCTTGCCCTTGGAGAGCTTGTTATGCGCTCTGCCATTTGTAAGTAATTATGGACAATACAACGACTATGAGCCACTGTGTAGAGAAGCCACAGATGTGCCACAGACTGTGCTGGGCACTTAATGCATGCCATCTCATCTGATCTCCAGAATAATCTTGCAGGAGGCATTTTACCCCTCATTGTGTGGATTAAGAAACTGAAGCTCAGAGAGGTTAAATGACTTGCCCAAGGTCTCACAGCCAGGAAATGGTGACACTATTTGACTCCAATACCTGTGTTCTTAGGACTTCCAGGTTACTCGAAGTCATGATTTATTACCTGTTTTCCATATTCACAAACGGATCTTAGATGATTGGTTAGTGAATAATAGGATATTTTCCAAGTTAAAAAAAGGAAATGAACATTAGATGGTGTGAAAAACCACAAGACATCACATGGGCTACTTAGAAATGGGATTTTCTAGGAACACTGACAACTGTCTTATGGAAGTGTTATTCATCTGGTACATGCCACGCCCTGGAAGCAGCTCAGAGGACACCAGCCTCCATCCGGGAAGACCTGTGGTATGTTTACTGCTGTACCAGAGGAGTGCTGTGGCTACCTGGTACCCGCCCAGAGAACCGATTGTTAAATGTCCAGGAATTTTGCCAACTGGTTGATAAACACAGCCATTAATAAGAATTAACTTAGATAAATTTACAATTAAATTATATCAGAAACAAAGGTGATACAAACTTAAAACTCACCCCTTCCTAATCATTTTACTCTATTTTATTATTACCTATGCTCTTGAGGTTATTTCACTCTACTATATGTGTCTGTTGGAAATGCTACACAGTGATGTGTTACCACACCACTCTTTCCATCTCTGTATTCAGGGATGTGTCATTGGGAGCTTGAAATTGACCGTGGAGGGCGTATTACACCATAGAAATCAGGAAATGCTATAAATCAGGGCTTGATTTTTAAAAATTTTATAAATAGGTTTAATAATGGTGGTTCATGTAGAGCTTGATTTTGTTTGTTTGTTTGTTTTGTTGATTGCCTAGACTTAAGACAGTAATGGAGAAAATGTTAACAATGCAGATTATACAAAAGCATGTTGTGTCTTAGCCATTATGTTATGAATAGAGCAAAAAATTGGGGAAACGTTCTTCCAGTATTTGAAAAGTATTATCTGATGCAGCAACAAAGTCACTCATGTCACTGATGAACATGTGAAGTTCTAACATCTTTCTTTTTTCACTTGTATTATTCATAAATCCAAAGTACCCAAAAATACCCACCAGTGCACAGGTTGGGAACTCTCTCATTCGTCAACTGCAATGAGAAATTGGCTATGGATACAAGAGTTCAGCTAAAGTCAAGGAAAGCATTCTGTGAGACTCAGCTGGCTATAGAGAATTTACAAGAAAGAGTACTGTATTTCTTGTTACATGGAAAGAGTGTCCTACACATTCTTTATATCAGTAAACCTTATGCTATGCATCCATGTACTTTACTTTTTCCAGAGAGCTGGTCATTAAATATTTACCAGCCAATCGCTGGCTGTGCTGGCACCCAGCAGAGTGCCTGCTACTCATGGTAGGTGTTCGCTGACTGAGGTGAACGATTGGCAAACTTAGTGTAAATAAAAAGCACTTTGATTCTGGGGCTGGGATGGGGAAAATACATGCTAAGCCTGGAGCATCTTGTAACAGCAGAGAGTAAGGAAGTGCCCAAAACGAAAAGGTGGGGAGATGCTCAAGGACACAGCAACCAACCTGAAAGAGCTGCCAGTGGCCAAGGCTGGAAGAATTTCAGCGAAGAAATAGTTAATGAGTATTGGATTATAACTCAAAGTGTAAAATCAGTATACATGGGTCCATACTGACATAGATACATTAGTGAGTAAATACATAAAGGAGGGAGAAGAGACTGGCTTCCTAACAGAAGAATTTAACATACATAGATGTGGAGCTTAATTCCCGTGGTCTGGAAGGGCCTGGGGGGTAGGGGTGATGGTGGCGAGCAGGCACACTGACCGCAGCATGGAGGAACCATGGACCTGGGAAGACAGAATGGAGACTAGAAAACATGGCCAGTAGATCTCAGAAGCCAGGAGAGGGTGCTACATGGTGCCAGGACAAATGGCCTTTATCGCAACAGCTCCCGGGGTGTCACCGTAACTCAGAGACGGGTAATAATTCTAAGTCCCCAAGAAAAGAGTAAATTACGTACGGGGTTTCAGTGTGAGAAATCAGGGTTATACGTTTAGAACACAGAACCGCCAAGTTATACATTATTTTTAGGTTTTGGAACTTAAAAGAATTAAGTCCCTTTGAGCTGTTCAGAAAAGCCATTCGTTTGGGTTTTTCCCAGCGGTGTTAAAGGAGATCTGGCCCATCTAATTTTCCCATTTTCTTGTAAATCTTCAATCTTATGGATTTTCCTTTCCTTTCAAGTTCTAATCAGCTTCCTGGTCAGTCCATAAAATGGGAAATAGAATCTAATGAGAAAACAGCCGGATTTTTGCAAATAGCTTTTGCTACCCCTAGACTTGGCCTGCTTCAATTCGGTCTTGCCAGATAGAGAGACGGAATGAATGAATGAATGAATGAATGATCATCAACTAAGCTCAGAGAAGGAGCAACGTGGTTCTGATTTGGTAACAAAGGGTGTGGTCTGCCAGAGGAAGCAGGACGCGGCCCGGTTCCTGGCCGGGTCCGGGTTCTGTCTCAGCAGGATGCTAAGGGTTCAGCCCGTGCACCCGTCTCCACCTCCCCCGATGTCATCTGCATCGCCTGTAGACATCTGGTGACAACACAGCCTCAGGGGTCCTTGTGTGTGAGTTCTTGCTTCGGAGGCCGAGCCTGAGGCTGTCTGCTGCCCCGTGCCCTCCACTTCACTGGTCTCGGGAAATCGCCTTTAATATAAAACACCCAGCCTCAGGAGTTCTCATCACATCAGTAAGTCCCCACAGAACCTGTAAGAGCACAGGGTAGAGGAAATCCTACAAGGTCAGGTAGGAGATGACAAAGCTTGACCAGAAAGAGGCTTTGTTCTGAAGGGCACCATGCTCTCTGGTCATTCACTCAGTTGCCGGCTTCTCAACCCCGGTACAGTAAAGCCACATCGCCCTCAAGAACGGGCCCTATTTAGAGGTCCCAGGAACGTGGAAATGCCACCCTTCTTGGGGCTGGACAACTAAGGCCCCGACTCTGAGCTTCTCATCACACCTGTTCACCACAGGAGAGAAATGAGCAACTCTGCTTCCTTGGAGACTGGCCTGGGACTTTTCCAATGGAAAAGTGGATTATTCGTCATTTTCCTCCCCCCAGATCCCTAGTGGCAAATCCCGTTAGGAAGGCTCCACTTAGGCAATAGGAATGCTTCCTAATGTCATGGACATCTTCTTTGTTTTTGCCTCTCCCGCATCCATTTCTTCCATCTTCTGGATGGGCACCTTAATTTTTTTGCAGGGAAGACACCCTTTCCCTGACAATCCTGAGTCCATAGAACTCTGACCCTTCCACCCCAGGGGTGAGACCATAACCCAGGCCTGGCCAATCGGAGCATTCCTTGCCCCTGGCCTCAGTGATTGGTTCAGGGGAAGCCACGTGATCCAAGCCACTGTCAATGAAGATGCTGGCTCTTTCCCTGGAACTGCTACTTTGTAGGATGCTGGGGCTGCTGGTGGCCACTTTCCTACAGGTGAGGCAAGAGTCTGTCTGAGATTGGGAAGCTAACAGGGAAGAAAGAGTCAGATTCCTGACCATGATTTGGGCGCCTGGATCCAGCTGGGCCTAAGCTGCAGCTTTTGGCCTTTTCAGTTCCATGAGCTTTTTTTTTTTTTTTTTGCCTTGGCTAGTTTTAGTTGGTTTTCTGACACTTGCAAACAATCAAATTTCCTGGACAGTATTCTTATTGAGACTTTAGCATAAGCATCACTATGTACTCAGAGTGAAAGTTGTTTTAAAGGTTAGGACATGCTCAAACAAAACCCACCAGACTGTCATCATGCACCAAATTTACCTTTAAACTTATAAAAGTAAAGCAGCATCTTCAGCTAAGAATGATTTAGGACCAAGGAACCAATCATAAGACAAGCAGTAAAACGCTGCTTAGAGAAACTTTGATAGATAAATAGTTCTCTAGCTACAGCAGGCTTCAGACTACAAATCCCAAATTTCTGCTTCAAAAGTGACTCACGGAAGACATTCCATAGTTTTATTTATTTAGTTTTTTGGCCTCGCCGTGCACTTGTGGGATCTTAGTTACCTGACCAGGAATTGAACCCAGGCCCTCAGCAGTGAGAGCACTGAGTCCTAACCACTGGACCACCAGGGAATTCCCAACAGTCCACAGTTTTAAAAGAAAACTTTCCAGTTGAAGAAACAGGTAAAATGTGTAATATGCATCTGTTGTATATATAATATGTTAATGTCTAGTATATTTATCAGATCCATGTCAATGTAATTATATTTACTATATTTGCAAATGCATATATATGTGTATGTATACTTAGAACCACATATTTCCAGCTCTTTTTTAAAGAGGTATTGAAAAGACTGTTCAAAATTCATTTTTCCAGCTTGTCTGTTTTTTCTTATTCCTCAGTAAACTTAAGCTATTAACCAGCACATTTCCTGGCACACAGTAAGGCTCAATCTGAGTGAGTTCTTTCTCCCCAGCTCCCCCCTCTATTTTAAGTTCTTCTTTTAGAAACCAAGTCAAATGAAAGAGGCAGTACAGCATAGTGTTACAAGCAGAGGCTGGTAAACGTTTTCTGTAGAGCCAGACAGTCAACATTTCCAGCCCTGTGGGCCATAGGATCTGCCCAGCTTACTCTGCCGTTGTAGCAGACAACACAGGCACTACTGAAATGAATGGGATGGCTGTGTTCCCAGGAAACTTTACAAAAGCAGGCGATGGCCCGCCCTTGGCCCTGGGCCATACTGTGACGACCTCTGGTTAAGAACTTGGGATCCGGCGTCGCACAGACTCTGGTCCGTCTCCCTGCTCTGCTCCTGCTCTGGGACCCTGACGAGTGTGTTATTTCTGTGCCTTGTCTGTAAGACATAGGGATGATAACAGCCATTTCTTAGTCTGTGAGAAGTGGGTGAGACAGTGCATGTGAAATGCTGGGAACACTTCCTGGTCCATCATAAATGAGCATAAAACATTAGCCATCAGGTATGATCATCATCGTCAAAAAAGAAGAAGAAAGGGGCAACTGAATTTGTCCAGGAACGGCAGCAATATCCCTGGTAAAGAGTTAGTGGGTGGACTTCCCTGGGGGTACAGTGGTTAAGAATCCGCCTGCCAATGCAGGGGACAGGGATTCGAGCCCTGGTCCAGGAAGATCCCACATGCCGCGGAGCAACTAAGCCCATGGGCCACAACTACTGAGCCTGTGCTCTAGAGCCCGCGAGCCACAACTACTGAGCCCGCGTGCCACAACTACTGAAGCCCATGCGCCTAGAACCTATGTTCCACAACAAGAGACGCCACCGCAATGAGAAACCCGCGCACTGCAACGAAGGGTAGCCCCCACTCGCCGCAACAAGAGAAAGCCCGCGCGCATCAACGAAGACCCAACGCAACCAAAAATAAATAAATAAAATAAATAAAATAATTAAAGAAAAAAAAGTTAGTAGAGCCATGGACTTCCCTGGCCGTCCAGTGGTTAACACTCCATGCTTCCAATGCAGGGGGTGCAGGTTTGATCCCTGGTTGAGGAGCTAAGATCCTGCGTTGGTGCAGCCAAAAAAAAAGTTAGTGGAGCCAAACAAGCAAGGAAGCCAGATAACTGAAAATGCATTTTCTTCTATTATCAGTGGCCTTCGTTTTTACCCACATAATGAATCATCCCCTGTCAGCGTGTGAAATTGCAGGTTGGACTGGGAATTGCAAGACCTTCCTTAACCACTGGGCGGTGATGGACCTGCCTGGGCTCTCATGGCCGCACGATGCTTCGTGCTATTAGGAAAAGCCTCCAAGGGACTCCACAGAGCTGGCTTTTAATCCTGGCTCTGGATCTATAGGACTGATGCCTAACCTTGGGGAAGTCACTGAAGCTCTCCGAGCCTCAGTTTATGCCATGATAGGGGTGGTCCCAGGGACCTCTATAAAAACAACTGAAGGGGGAAAGGGGACCTGGGATTAATGAGTAGCTCCTTGGCAGACATTGGAAATTGAAGCTCAGAAAGGTAAGGTCAGTTGCAGCTGGCATTTCAACTTGGCTCCATCCAACTCCAAAGACCTTGCTTTCTCGATTGTGTTCTACAGAGCTTCCCCATTAAAGCAGCAAGGAATATTGGCCGACAGAGGGCGCTCTTCTCGCAAGACAGGACGTCATGACATTGAAGGGACAGAAGACAGTATCCAGGAGCCACGTGGGAGAGTCTGGCTGGACTGGGAACAGGGCAGAGCAGGCTACAGGGAAGACCAGACACAGGCAATCATGGGGATGGGGGCTGCCGCCAAGGAGCTGTCAACCCCCTCATGGAACAACTCGGCACGTCATTTGTGGCGCCTGGCTTCCTTTTTCATTCTGGCCATTTCCATCAGTTTTGCCGTATTTCAGAACAGAGAAAGACATGATTGATACATACCGGTGACGTGGGTTTCCTCACTCAGCTGCCTTGTAGGAACGGCGCCACTGTGACTAGCACAGCTTGTTTCCACACCTCCTTTCCCAGAGCTCAGAAAGCATGAGTAAAGGCAACAACACACAAAACCCACAACACGGCGGCACACTTGACTCTGGGACTTCAATTTCCCACGCCTGGTGCCAAGACTCTATGGGATTAATCAACGGTTGCTTCAGGGCATTGCAGATGGCCCTGCGGGTTATGTCCTGCACAGCTTCAGTGGGAGCCATCCACATGGACTACGTTGTGAATGGTGACCCTGGAGTTGTGCAATATAGCAGCCCTAGGTAATATTTTGACGAGAGAGCTATGATTTACAAAGTATAGTCCTGGGGGCTTCCCTGCTGGCGCAGTGGTTGAGAGTCTGCCTACCGATGCAGGGGACGCGGGTTCGTGCCCTGGTCCAGGAAGATCCCACATGCTGCGGAGCGGCTGGCCCTGTGAGCCATGGCCGCTGAGCCTGCACGTCTGGAGCCTGTGCTCCGCAACAGGAGAGGCCGCAACAGTGAGAGGCCCGCATAACACACACAAAAAAAAAAAGGATGGTCCTGGGCACATCCTGGCTTTCAATGTACTTTGTCAAACAAGAGATTTTCTTTATATTTTTCCATCTTGTATGTTATTCTGTGGGTAATTTATCTGCAAATATATTTATCTGCTAGCGGGGGCAGGTCTTGGGAGGTTTCCCCGTCCAAAAGGACACTTACAAAGGAGGCATCTTGGCTGCTCCATGCTGGTTTGCTTGACTGTAAAGCTGAGAGTTATCATGTGCATATTAGGTGCCAGACGCTGGACTAAGCAATTTACGTACTTTGCCCACTTAATACCACAGTCACTCAAGGTGGTAGGAACTATTGTTACAGGAGTGGGGACCGAGGCTCTGAGAGGTAGATGATTTGTGCACGTCCAGTATAAAAGCCGGTCAAGAGCAGGGATGGGATGGCGCTGGAGTCAGCCCGACCTCAGGGCACGTGCTCTAACCACTGTGACATCTGCAAACACATCTGGATTCCTAACCGCCCCGCACCTCACCCCCCTCCCCCAATAAAATGCTGTCACACCCTCCTCTATTGGTTAGGGTCACCACAAAACCTGAAATAAATGCTTTCATTTGGGAACACTTTGTCAGGAGAAAAACAGTTCTCATCATACTTAATCTGTATGATATCAGGGCAGTCCTCCGTGGAAACTCCATCCAAGGAGGAAACACAGCGCCCTCACCAGGGACCCCAAAATCAATTGGAAACAAGAATATGCCGGAAGCAACATGGACACGAATGTTTTAGAAAAACTGGGCTTCAAAATATTTGATGAGAGATGCTCTTCAATACCTCTCCCTTTTTCCCCTCTTCCTTTCTCTTCTTTTAACTAGCCAGCAGGTTGGGGTCATCAGGAAGTGGAATTTGTAGGAAGGTGCCAGTCAGTCCACAGGCCGCCCTCACACGGACGCTGAAAAGGACCCCTCCATGAATATGAGCGTCATGGATGGAAGCTTCTCAAGCTGGGGACGCCCCGGCAGAGAGTGCTTTTGAGAAGATGGGGTTGGGGAGAGTCCTGCAAAGTGCCCTGGGCACAGGCCAGGGCAACACTTGTGCAGCTGCCTGCAGTCAACCGAGGAATGAAGCAAGGTGCAAGTGCGTGTAGGAATAAGACTTGAAAAAATCCGTGTATATTCAAGTGACCATGAGAGTATGCTTTCCTCGGTGTGAAAACCAGTCAAGGCTACTGCTCCAGCTAGCATCAGACTAAATGGATTTCTCCCCTCCTTTTTTCTGCAAGTGGGGATAGTGTTTAATTTGCACTGACTAGCTGTGTGGCCCTGGGGAAATTACTTAACCTCTCTGAGTTTCGGATTCCTTGTCCGTAAAATGGGGATCATGGGAGAACCCATCTCATAGGTTGCTGTGAGCGTGAAATAAGGGAAAGCAGGTGAATTGCTTAGCCCAGTGCTGTTCACGTCAGTGATTCCTCCTGCTGCTCTCCTGGTTTCTCTTCTTACAAAGCATCTTCTTCCGTCTTATCTACTCAAGGTTAGAGGTCGTCATCACTTTTTCCCACAATTATATAAGAAGCACCTTGTAAAATAAAGTCCACATTCCATAGTTGTACACCCACGTTCATAACAAACTTACTCAAAATGGCCAAAAGGTGGAAGCAACCCAAGTGGCCATGGATGGATGAACAGGTAAACAAAATGTGGTGAATCCATACAATGAAATATTCAACTGGAATGAACCATGAGGATATCATACTAAGTGAAATAAGATGGTCACAAAAGGAAAAACAATGTAAGATTCCATTTATATGAGGAACCTAGAATAGTCCAATTCACAGACACAGAAAGCATAGTGGGAGGGGAGGAAGGAAGCAGGGGGTTTGATGTGATGGTCATAGAGTTTCAGTTTGGGAAGATGAACAAAGTTCTGAAGATGGATGGGGGTGATGGCTGCACAACAGTGTGAATAGATTTAATGCCACTGTGAACTGTACACTGAAACATGGTTAAGATGGTAAATTTTATGTGTGTTTTACCATAATTTTGAAAATTAAAAGTTAAAAACAAACCCCAAAATGAAATACCTCCAAGGTTTCTCCGAGGTTTGGCGTGATACAAATGGAGGAAAATGTTCTGAGAGCAGGTTGTGGTGATGGCTGCACAACTCCATCAATATATTCAAATTGATTGAATTGGACAGTTAAAATGGGTGAAGTTTCTGTTATGTAAATTGTACTTCAGTGAAGCTGTTAAGAGCAAGCAAGCAAACAAACACATGCTGTGATCCGGAGGAAACTTTGGAGGATGAAGGAGCTGTTCACTGTCTTGATTGTGGCTATGGTTTCACAGGTGTACCCATATGTCAAAGCCCATCCACTTACAGACTTTAAACATGTGCTGTTTATTGCATGTCAATTATATCTTAATAAAGCTGTGTTTTAAAAAGGCAGAAGAGTATTCCATATATAAACGAACTCCTTATAATATATTCAACTCCTTAGAATATATTAAACAATATAATTTATTAAACAATGCCCCCTTTGAATGGAAATTTAGATTTCAAATTTCATGCCCCTATAAATAATATTTCAATAAATATCTTTGTAGGAAAAAGAAGAAAAAATGCAGATATTGTTTGCTGCTCCCCCTCTTCTTCTCCCCACGGGCAAGCCACAGAGTCAGAATTTCCCAGGGAGGGGGCCTGGGAACCTGTAAATTTACTGAACATTCCTGAAAAATTCTGGTAATCAGACATGTTGGGGCACATTGAATCAAACTTCATGAACTTGGATTTTCAGGCTTGGGAGTGTGAAATCCCCTTTTCTTTGATCCCTAAAAAATTCTGTAAGTGTTCCATACAAATGATTCTAAATTTCGGTTTCCCTCCTATTGGTGGTGCATCAGAATCATCAGGGAGCTTGTGAGAATGCATATTCCCAGGCCCTACTCCCAGGAAGGATGTGTATGGTTGCCAGATTTCGCATAAATAAATAAATGAATAACTAAATATATAATAAACTATAGGGTGTCCGTTAAATCTGAATTTCAGATAAACACCAAATAATTTTTTTATCATAAGTGCTTCCTTGCAATAGTTGGCCCACACCTGTACATAAAAATTATTTGTTGCTTATCTGAAATTCAGATTTAACTGGGTGTCCTGTATTTCATCTGGGAATCCTAAGTATGAGTCCTCAGGCCTGGGGTGAAGCCCAGGTCTGCACTGTTGGTCTGCTCCCCACGTGCTTCTGATGAGGGGGATCCTTAGAACCCATGTTGAGAACCCCTGATCAGGTCAACACCTTCTGGGTCAGGAGCCCCTCCTCAGGGCGGCCAGTGGATCCCAGTGCATCCCACAAGTGAGCACACTTTAATGTTGGTCCAAGGAGGAAAAGGGGGCTGAGAAGCAGCAGGAGAAAACTGCCCCAGATTTTCAAAGGCAAACGTGGTGGATGCGGTGTCACGGGCCCTGCAGCCTGAGGGACGGTGCTGATCTTCTCTGAGTGAGTATTTAAGGCTGCCTAGGGGACCCACACCCCAGGATTCTGTCTAAATTCTCTAAACTTTATTTATTTATACCCAGCCTCATCCCAGAAAGGACTTTAAGCCTCGGAGGTCTCAGTCCATGCAGCGTTCTTGGTGCTGGGGAGTGAGGTTAACACGCCGTCTCTCTGGGACACACACGACAGGTATTCATTGTGTGCTCACCACGAATGGGCATTATTCTGGGAGTTTTACAATTAGAACCATCTCATTTAGCTCTCAAGATAAGCCTGCAAGGTCATTGCTGTCGTTGGCCCCATTTTGTAGATGAGGAAACCGAGGTTCCGAGGGGTCCAATGGCTTGTGCAAGAGCGCACCGAGTAGGCCAGTGGCAGAGCTGGGGTTCTGACCCAGGACTGTGTTGCTAACCAGTCCCCATCCTGCCTCCCTACTGAACCAGATACTTCTTGTGACTGAGCTTTGCTGGGCGAATTTTGGCTTACGTTCGCTTAACCTGGGGCCATACTTTAGGTCCTGATCCCGGGAACATTTCTGATCCGGTGTGATAACAGCTGGCAGGCCTTGAGCGTCTACTCTGGCCAGACACTTTGACTTTTTATACATAGATACTCTCTCAACGCCCTGCACCGCTGAGAAGATCCAGACCCAGGCACGCAGAAAACCCTGGCCGAGGTCGCAAAGCTAGGAAGTTGCAGAGCACTGATCTGCCTAAAAAGGAAGCATCCATCTCTGCATCTTCAAAAGCACACACCTGCTTTCCACCTCCCCTCGCCAAGCTTCACTTTTCAGGAAAACGCTCTCGCTCCGGGCTGGTCGCTAGGCAACCCTTGCATGTAATTCCATGAAATGCCCAGAAGAGGGCGCGAGGACTCGCTCTCCCCGGGCACCCACGCGATGGATCTGAACTTCGCAGAATCTCGAAAGCAAGAGTGACGCGCTCCAGACGACCTCCACCTGTGGCCGTACCCGAGCCCTAGGCTGCACGGAAGGTGACACAACACGGCACCTCTGCACCCCGCCCTCCCCCCCACCCCCGCAGGGGCGTGGACTCACCGAGGCTGGGTTTTCGATGACCAGTTCATAGGTCAGCCCTCTGGACCCAAACCTCAGGATGTCTCCGGGTAGGAGCTTCACAGCCACGTTCTGAATGTGGCACTCATTGACGAATGTGCCATTGCAGGAATTGAAGTCGTGGAGAACAAAGCTGCTTTCGGCCTCATCATATTCAATGAGTGCGTGATGGTTGTCGACGTCTGCAGACTGAAATGCAGAAGGGGGACAGTCAGAGCCAGGAATAACAGGAATAACAAGGAATAACTAGTGCCACTGACACTGGGGGCCCCAATGTGCTAACCACTTCATCTGGCTGGATGGTCACTGCAATCCTCATTTTAAGAGGAGGATGCTGAGGGTCAGAGAGGTTAAGTGACTTGCCTAAGGCCACACAGCTAGTGAGTGGAGGGTCACCAGAGCCTGACAGCAGACCGAGACTAGATGCCCAGTTTTGCGGTAGGGCGTCAGGCAACACAGAGGCAAGAGGGAACTCGGGGGGAATTGGCCAGGAATTGGCCACTTGATAGTTCTCTGATCCCATGCAAGTATCCTTTTGGTTGTCCCGAGTGGCAAGACAGCAGAAATGGCCCAACACAAACCAGAAAGGTCAGTTGGCAAGTGACAACTGTCCATTTACTGCAAGTGTTAAAGTTAAGGGGAGGTTTTGTAATAATTGTTGTTTTCATTTGTTTGTTCTATTCATTTTTAAAATAACATGTTTTTTGTAATAATGCAGAAAATGAGAACTAGAGAAAAACACAAAGAAGACATTAAAATCACTTAGACTCCCGTCCCCCAGAGGCAGGCACTGAGAACACAGTGGTTCACATCCTTCCAGTCTTTTCTCTATGCTTACAATCTTTTTAAAAAGTTTAAACACAATTGAGCTCACACCACAAAACATAGTTTTATAACTACCTTTTAAAAGCCTTGGTGTATAATGAAGGTTTTTCCCATGTGATTAATTATTACTATTGCTTCTTAAAAGCTACTCAGAATTTATCTAACCAAAGATGATCTATTTTTCAATAGGGGCCCTGGTGTGACCCCATTTCCCCCAAAAGAGAGAGAGCCCAGACAGTGAAATGTCAGTGGCATCAGAAACCTCCTGTGTAACCACTTTGATAAGAAGAATGAGCAAACCTCGGCACCAAGGAGGAAATATCACATCCCCCCTGGCCCCGGCGCCCTGGACTATGGGCTGCAGGGCATGGGCGAAATCCTCTGTCTTCTCAGGACACTGCCTATGAGCCATCCACTCCAGCCTGAGACTTTGCAATTATTTTCTAAGTCACTCTTCTCAGAGTGCCTCATCCAACTTTCATAGAGAGTACTTGGAATTAGAAATCTATACTAACGTCCCACAATATAATTATAACCAATAGCTTATATTAATAATAGCTTACATTATATGAATAGATAATAATATAACTGCATATATTAGTAGAATATATTAATGACACATTAAGTGTAATTACACAAATGCCAGGAAATTTGCTAAGTGCTTTACTGCATTATCCCATCTCATCTTCACAATAATTCAAAGGGATACTTCCTCATTTCAAAAAAATTTAATTTTTTATTGAAGTCTAGTTGATTTACAATGTTGTGTTAGTTTCAGGTGTACAGCAAAGTAATTCAGTTATACATATGTATAATATCTATTCTTTTTCAGATTCTTTTCTATCACAGGTTACTGCAAGATATTGAATATAGTTCCCTGTGCTGTACAGTAGGTCCGATAATTACTCAGTTTTTAGATGAGGAAACTGAGGCATAGAACGATTAAGTGTGCCCACAGTCAGCCACGTTGACTCGCTTGGCTTGTTCCCAGGTTTGCCTGATTCAAATGACTGTGCCTTTACCCACTATTCAAATTCCTACCAAACACTTTGGCACTTAAAATACTGAAACACAAGAAGAAAGCAGGAGTAGCTCTATTAATTTCAGGCAGAGCCAACTCCAGAGGAAGGAAAGTTATCAGGGATAAAGAGAGGCGATACATAGTGATAAAGGGGTCGATTCTCCAAGCAGACATAACAGTCCTTCCTTGTATGTACCCAACAATAGAGCATCAAAGTATGGAAGGCAAAAACTGATAGAACTGCAAGGAGAAGCAGATGAATCCATCATGGTAGCTGGAGACCTCAACAGCCCTCTGTCAGTGACGGGCAGACCCACCAGGCAGAAAATTAGTAAGAATGAAGTTGAACTGAACAGCACTACCATCATCTGGATCTAACTGGCAACCACACAGCTTCATCCCACAGCAACAAAACACACATCCGTCTCAAGCTCCCATGGAACATTCACCAAGCAGACCACATTCCAGGCCACGAAATATACCTCAACAAATGTAAAAGAATACAAATTATGCAAAGTACGTTTTCAGAACACAATGGAATTAGGCTAGAAACCAATACCAGAAAGACAGCTGGAAAATCCCCAAATATTTGGAGATTAAACAACACACCGCTAAATAACAGATGGGTCAAGGAGGAAGTCTCATTGGAAATAAAAATTTATCTTGAGCTAAATGAAAATGAAAATACAACCTATGAAAATTTGCAAGATGCAGTGAAAGCAGTGCTTGGAGGGAAGTTTATGGCATTGAAGGCATACATTTGAAAAGATCTAAGCTTCCACCTTATGAAATTAGAGAAAGAAGAGCAATATAAGCCTACCACAAGCAGAAGAAAAGAAGCAATGAATGAAATAAAAAGCAGGAAAACAACAGAGAAACGTCAGCAAAATAAAGAGCTGTTTGGCTTTTTTTTTTTGGTAAAGATCAATAAAATTGACAAACCTCTAGCAGGATAACCAAGAAAAAAAGAGAGAAGATACAAATTACTCAAATCAGAAATGAAAGCGCTGGCATCACTACTGATCTCATGGACACTGAAGGGATAATAAAGGAATATTATGAATAATTCTATGCCCACAGATTTTATAACTTAATGAAGTGGACCATTTCCTTGAAAGACACAATCTACTGAAACTCACAAAAGGAGAAATAAATACTCTGAAGACTCATATCTAGTAAAGAATTTGAATCAATAATGAATAACCTTCCAAAATGGAAAGCACCAGGCCTGGATGGGTTCACTGGTAAATTCTATCAAACGTTAAGGAAAGAATGATACCCGTTCTCAATAATCTCTTCCAAAAAATAGAAGAAGAGAGAACACTTCCCAGCTCATTCTGTGAGGCCAAACTTATTCTAATAGCAAAACCAGAAAAAGATATTACAAAACAGGAAAATTGCAGACCAATACCTCTCATGAACATAGATGCAAAATCCTCAACAAAATATGAGCAAATTGAATCCAGTGATATATAAAAAGAGTTCTACACCACAGTCAAGTGGGATTTATTCCAGGTATGCAAGGCTGGTTCAACATTTGGAAATCAATTAATGTAATCCATCACATCAACAGCGTAGAGAAGAGAAATCGCATTATCCTAACAGTAGATGCAAGAAGAGCATTTGACAAAATTAAACACCCATGCATGATAAACTAACAAACCACCAAATCACCAAAACAACTCTTGGCAAATTAGGGATGGAGGGGAACTTCCTCAACCTGATAAAGTACATCTATAAAAACCCTAAAGCTAACGTCATATTTAATGGTGAGAAACTAGAAACTTTCCAATTAAGATCAGGAATAAGGTGAAGATGTCCCCTTTCACCACTCATTTTCAACATTGTACTGTATCTCCTAGCTAATGCAACAAGGCAAGAAAAGAGAATAAAAGATAGATTGGGAAGGAAAAAGAAAACTTCTTTGGTGAGGTGTTTGTTCAGATCTTTTGCCCATTTTGCAGATGGCATGATTGTCTATGCAGAAAATCCCAAGGAACCGACAGAAAGCCCTCCTGGAACTAATGAGCCATTGTAGCCAGGTTGCAGGATACATGATTAATATACAAAAGTCAATTGCTTTCCTATATACCAACAATGAACAAGTGGAATATGAAATTAAAAACACAACACCATTCACATTAGCACCAAAAAAAAAATGAAGTACTTAGGAATAAATCTAACAAAATATTTAGCTATATGAAGAGGTATATGAAGAAAACTACAAAATGTTGATGAAAGAAATCAAACTAGTCTAAATAAATGAAGAGATATTTCATGTTTATTTGAAATTCCTTAATGATATATGATGTTTAACATCTTTTCATATGCTTATTTGACATCTGTAGATTTTCTTTGGTGAGGTGTCTGTTGAGCTCTTTTGCCCATTTTTAAGTTGGGTTGTTTGGTTTCTTATTGTTGACTTTTAAGACTCATTTATATTGTTTATTTATTTTATTGAAATGTAGTTGATTTACAATGTTGTATTAATTTCTGCTGTACAGCAAAGTGATTCAGTTATACATATATATACATTCTTTTAAAAATATTCTTTTCCATTATGGTTTATCACAGGATATTGAATATAGTTCCCTGTGCTATACAGTAGGACCTTGTTGTTTCTCCATCCTGGATGTAATAGCTCACATCTGCTAACCTCAACCCCCCACTCCATCTCTCCCTCAACCCCCTCCCCCTTGGCAACCACAGTCTGTTCTCTATATACACGAAGACTCAGTTATTTTGGATACATGCTTACAGCATCTTTATTCATAACTGCCAAAAACTGGAAGCAACCAAGATGTCCTTTAAAAGGTAAATGGATAAACAAATTGTTGTACATCCATACAATGAAATACTAGTGATAAAAATAAATGAGTTGTCAAATAACAAAAAAGACATGGAGGAATCTTAAATGCATATTGCTTAGTGAAAGAACCTAGTCTGAAAAGGTTACATACTGTATGATTCCAACTGTATTAAATTCTGGAAAAAGTAAAACTATAAGGAGAGTAAAAGATCAGTGCTTGCCAGGGGCACAGGGGATCTGGGACTCAGGATGAAGAGGAGGGGCACAGGGGATTTTACGGCAGTGAAAATATTTTTTATGATACTGTAATGGTGAATACTTGTCACTATACATTTGTCAAAACGAAAGAACGTACAACGCAAAGAGTGAACCCTAATGTAAACTATGGACTTAGTTAATAATAGCATATCAATATTGGTTCATCAGTTGTAACAAATGTACCGCACTAATGCATGATGTTAATAATAGGGGAAACTGTGTGTATTGGAGGGGTGGATATATCGGAACTCTCTGTATTCTCTGCTAAAATTCCTGTAAACCTAAAACTGTTCAAAAAAATAAAGTATTAAAAAAAATGAAAACACATTAGTTCTTTGGAAAATGTCACCCACATCATCTTCATCACCATTGCCATCGATCTTTGTGTCCTTTGAACCTTTGATAACCCATGAATGAGAGAAATTCTGTGTGTTACATTTTGTTTTTCTCTTCCCAGGCTTCACTGCTTTCAGTTCCTCAAAAACTGTCAAGCCATTATTAAGAAATCAAAGCAAGCAGGAAGTTTTAAATGACTCCACAAATTTGGGTGAGCCTCTACCACATGTTAGGCCAGGAGACAGCTTCCTAGTTCGGCCCTATAATATCACTCGCTTCCTTTACTTGGAAAATTGCTAAATGCTGCTACTGGACAGATGCCCTGCTGCTAATACAGACTGACTGTATAAGCTCCATCCTACTCAGCTGTCCAACTATGAGATGAACTGTTATTTATTTATTATTATTTTTATTATTATCCTTATCATCATCTAACATATTTTGAGGGCTTCCTGTGAACTCGGCCCTGATGAAGCATTTTGTGTGCATTTTTATCATTTAATCTGCATGACAGCCCTAAACAGGGACTCTGTTATTATCTCCATCTTAGAGATGAAGAAGCTGAGACTCAAAAGTTGAAGTGAGAGGACAGCATTACCTTGATACCAAACCCAGACAAAGACACTACAAGAAAACTACAGACCAATATCTCTTATGAACACTGATACCACAATCCTCAACAAAATAGGAGGAAACCGAATTCAACAGCACATTAAAAGGATCATACACTATGACCAAGTGGGATTTATTCTTGGAATGCAGACTTGATGGTTCAACATATGAAAATTAATCCACGTAATACAACACATTAACAGAAAGAAGGAAAAAAATGATCATCTCGATTGAAGTACAAAAAGCATTTGATAAAATGCAACACTCTTTCATGATAAAAGCACTCAACAAACAGGGAATAGAGGGAAATTACCTCAACATAATAAAGGTCAAATATGAAAGGCCCACAGGTAGCATCATACTCAAAGGTGAAAGACTGAAAGCTTTTCCTCTAATTTCAAGAATAAGATAAGGATACCTGCTTTTGCCACTTCTATTCAACAAAGTACTGGAAGTCCTAGCCAGAGCAATTAGGCAAGAAAAAGAAATAAAGGTATCCAAATTCGAAAGGAAGAAGTAAAATTACCTCTGTTCACAGGCAACATGATCTTACATGTACAAAATCCTAAAGGGTCTATGAAAAACCACAACCCTCTTAGAACTAATAAATAACATTCACTAGCAAAATCGTAGGACACAAAATCAACACACAAACATCAGTTGTGTTTCTATATGCTCACAATGAACAATCTGAAAAGGAAGTTAAGAAAATAATTTCATTTATGATAGCATCAAAAAGAATAACATATTGTGGGATAAGTTTAACCAAGGTGGTAAAAGATGTGTACACTGAAAACTACAAAGTGCTGCTGAAAGGAATTAAAGACACAAATAAATGGAAAGACACCCTGTATTCATGGGTTGGAAGACTTAATATTGTTAAGATGTCATTACTACGCAGCAGGATCTACAGATTCAAAATACCAACAGCAGTTTTTGCAGAAATAGAAAAATCCATCCTAAAATTCATATGGAATCTCAGTGGACCCCAAATAGCCAAAATAATCTTGAGAAAGAAAAGCAAAGCTGGAGGTCTCACACTTCCTGATTTCAAAACTTACTGCATACAAAGGTACAGTAATCAAAACAGTGTGATACTGACATAAGGTCAGGAACATAGGCCAATAGAATAGAATAGAGAGCACAGAAATAAAACTTTGCATATATGGTCCAATGATTTTTGACAAGGGTGCCAAGATTATTCAATGGGGAAAGAACAGTATTTTCAACAAATGATGCTGGGAAAGACTGCAAAAGAATTAAGTTGAACTCTTACCTTACACCATGTATAAAAAGTAACTCAAAGTGGATCAAAGACTTAAACATCGTCTAAAACTATAAAACTTTAAGAGGAAAACACAGGAGGAAAGCTTTATGACATTGGATTTGGCAATGGATTTTTGGATATGATACCAAAAGCATAGGCAGCAAAAGTAAAAATAGATAAATTCAACTGTATCAAAAATTGAAACTTCTGTGAATCAAAGGACACAATAAACAGGGTGAAAGGCCACCTAGAGAATGGGAGAAAATAGTTGCAAATCACAAATCTGAAAAAGGGTTAATATGAAGAATATATAGAGAACTATAACTCAACAACAACAACAACAAAAAAGAACCCGCAAATAACCTGATCGAATATGGGCAAAGAACTGGAATAGACATTTCTCCAAAGAAGATATATAAATGTCCAACAAGCATATAAAAAGATGCTCAACATTACTAGTCATTAGGGAAATTCAAATCAAAACCACAGTGAGATACCCCTCATACCCATTAGGATGGCTACTATCAAAAACAAACAAACAGCAACAGAAAATAACAAGTGTTGGCAAGGATGTAGAGTAGGGGAACACTTATGCACCGCTGAGAATGTAAAATGGTGCAGCTGATACGAAAAACAGTAGAGCGGCTTCTCAAACAATTTAGAATAAAATTATCATATGATCCAGCAAGTCCACTTCTGGGTATATACCCCAAAGAATTGAAAGCAGGAACTTAAAGAGTTATTTGTACACTCATGTTTATAGTAGCATTATTCACAATTGCCAAAAGGTGGAAGCCACCCAAGTGCCCACTGACTGATGATTGGATAAGCAAAATGTGGTCCATCCATACAGTGGAATATTATTCAGTGTAGGAGGAAGGAAATTCTGACACATGCTACATGGATGAACCGTGAGGACATAATGTGAAATAAGTGTCACAAAAAGGCAAATTTTGTATGATTCCACTATGTGAGGTACATAAAGTAGTCAAGCTCATAGAAACAAAATAGAACGGGGGTTGCCAGGAGCTGGGGAAGGGGAAACGGGGAATTGTTGTTTAATGGGTACAGTTTCAGTTTTGCAAGATGAAAAATTCTGAGGCTGGTTGCACAACAATGTGAATAACTTACAACTACTGATCTGTACACTTAAAAGTGGTTAAGATGGTAAAATTTATAGGTATTTTACCACGATTTAAAAAATGGCTAAGATGAAGGGACTCACTCAACATCAGGATGCTGGCCCAGGGCAATGTCAGGGTTTGAACCCAAGTGTAATTCCAAAACTTGTACCTTTGATTTGTAACCTGTGATTTTCAGAGTAGAGAGTGATTTAATAATGAGAGAGGAGACAGGCAGGACCTAATATAGAAAACAAGTGCATTTTTTAAGGCTCCTGCATTTAAAATGTCTTTAAAAAGTATATAGTGAGTCCTTAATATATTGAGACGTTAAAACTTCTATTAACAATGACCATCTGCTCTAATGACCCCTGTGCTTTAAGGAAGCCTCCTCGGGAAGCTGACTTAGTTATGACGTTGCCCTGAGGTTCGCTGACATTGTCGCTGAGGTTCGACGTGTACCTGGAACCGTCCTTTGGAGCTAGGTTTCAACCTTGCATCACCTGGAACTGGGAAGCCCCACCTCAGACCATAAACTCCCACTCCTGGCCTTCCTTATCCTCTGTCTCATCCTCTCCTTGAGTCACGTACCTTTTGCTCCCTGTTTGCTCCCTATGGGTAATGCCCTATGCTCACCCAGGCTGGGCCCTGCTCAAGCTCACCAGCTCCTTCAAGTCCATCCTGGCCCCAAAACGCTCCTGCCACCCTCACACTTCTGTCCTGAGGCTGGCCCAGTGCACTTTGGGGCCCCCAGCCAGCAGGTCCCTGCTCTCAGGCTTTTCATTCTACTTTGACAAGAGCCTCCTAGGTCTTCACCTCCTGCACCTGCCGGTATTCTCCGTCTGCTTCTCCCGACCCTCCTCCATCCCTTTCCACGGCGCCCTCTGCCCAGCAGGCCCACCTGTGCAGCTATATCCATGGGCTGATGGGCTCCTTGCCTCTGGTTTCTGGTTGGGTTTGGCCAATGGGGAGTTAGAGATCAGAGCAGGGAGGAGAGAGCTTGGGGTACTTACTCCCCTGGCTTCCTTTCTGTGGGGCCACACAGCTTCCCTCAGAGGACTCTGCCCAGCCCTCGGGGTCTCCGGGTCCCAGGAAATGCCCCTGCCCCTCACCCCTCAGCTCTGGGGGTGGGAACAGTCCTCACTCATACGAGCTCTGGGCCCTGCACTATTCTTTGTGGTTTCTCTGAGCCCTGCCCACTCCCTATGGAGTACCTTCAGGAAACTCCCCTCCATCACTCCACACCCCTGTGAATGTGCCTTCAGCTCCCTGCCAGGACCTGGACTTCCCAGGCATGGAGAAGCTCTTAGATGGGAACTTCAAGGCTTCTCGTAGCTGCCAAGGGCCTCCGGGTGGTCCTGCCTTCATCCCACCCTGGTCTGGTCCCTCTCCTCAACCATCTCCTCTTCTGCATCCTCACCTTGACAGTGTAACTTCCGTCTAACCTGTGAACGTGCTCACCACCCCCTCGGCCTGGAAACGCTGCCCGTTCCCCCTTCCTTTCCTTTATGGTCAAATGGCTTCAAGAGGTTCCTCTCCCGCTGGGTCCTCAACCCACTGCCATTGCCCTCGGGGGCCTCTTCGGGCTCTCGGCCTCCCTGTGACATGTGACACAGTTGTCAGAGAGAGGCACGTGGCCTGGTGGTTCAGGGGTTGGGGAAGCAGGGCCACGTGGTGGTTATTAGACTGGGCTCGAGCCCAGCTCTCCTACTTCCTAGCAGGGTGACCTTGGGCAAGTGATACCTCAGCTTCCTCATCTGTAAGGTAACAAAAGGACAGTCTTGTAAGTTACTGGTGACGTATAAATGATATAATACATACAAAAGCACTTAGAAGAGAACATAGGGCAAATGGGAAATGTTCTCTATTATGAGCAAGAGGATGGGCTCTGGAGTTAGAAAGCCTTGAGTTCAAGTCCCACATCTGCTACCTTCCAACTGTGCAGCCTGGGGCATGGTTCTTTGCTTCTCTTTGGTTGCTCCCTGAGCAGCAAAAATGAGTTTGATAAGCTGGGCTTCGTAGGATTGACAAAAGGTACTGCTTGGTGAAATGTTCAAAGGAGTGGGATAACATTTTTGAAATTAACTCGTGTGTGTGTGTGTGTGTGTGTGTGTGTGTGTGTGTGTGTTTTATCTATTTCTTTTAACCTTTTGGTTCTAGGCTATCCGATCCCCCAGCCCCATCCCCCCACTTCCTCAGGAAAGGGATGTAGTGCAGAAATAGTAAAAAAAACAAAAAAATGGGGTTTTCAAAAGAATAAGGATATGAGGAAACGGCCAGGCGCTGGTGAGACGACGAGTCTGGGAGTGGAAGGAAAGAAGAAGCTTCTCTGCTTCCCCGTCAGCTGGATCCTTCCGCCCCGGTCTCCCCGGGAGAGCCCTGTGGACCGGCAAGACCTAAGGAGAGGCTGATCCTGAAATCAGACTGCCCGAGCGTGGTGCCCAGTGTCCCAGCCTCCCTCTGTGACCCCAGGCAGGATACTCAGCCTATCTGTGCCTCAACGCCCTCATCTGTAAAGTGGGGCAAACAACACTAACCTCCTAAGGATGAAATCAGTTAATACACTCGAAAGTGCCCAGAACAGTACCTGGCACAAAGCAAGCTGTCTCTGTGATGAATAACCTCAGCCTGGCAACAGCTCTCTGGCTCCCTCACCTCTCTGACTGCTTCCAGGTCTCCACGCTGGGCTCCTCTCCCTTCAGATGTCCATTTCCTCTGCACTCTGTCCATGGGCTGGGGCCACTGTACCACCCCCTTGATTTGCAGGTGTGTATTTCCAACCCCTGGTTCATCTCCAGGCCCCAAACTGCCTGGCTGCTTCCGGGATGTTGAGCTGCTCACTCAACCAGTCTTGCTTCCTGCCCTCTTGGTAACGGTATTATCACCTTCCAGCTCATCCAACCATCTTTCTCCGTGGCCTGTGGCATTGATCCTACTGATTCTGCCAGAAAGCTCTCAGACCAGTCCCAAAGCAACGGTCCAGTCAGGTGGTAGTATTAATGTGCTGGGCAGAATGGTCTCCCAAGGATGCCCATGCCGTGATCCCCAGAACCTGGGAATATGCTCCATGAGGTGGCCAAAGGGACTGTGCCGATGTCAAGGTTACTAATCAGTGCTCTTAAAAGAGGGAGACTAGGAACTTCCCTGGTGGCACAGGGGTTAAGAATCTGCCTGCCAATGCAGGGGACACGGGTTTGAGCCCTGGTCCTGGAAGATCCCACATGCCATGGAGCAACGAAGCCCGTGTGCCACAACTACCAAGCCTACACTCCAGAGCCCATGAGCCACAACTACTGAGCCCACGTGCCACAACTACTGAGTCTGCGCGCCTAGAGCCCGTCCTCTGCAACAAGAGAAGCCACTGCAATGAGAAACCCGTGCACCAAAACAAAGAGTAGCCTTCGCTCGCTGCAACTAGAGAAAGCCTGTGCTCAGCAACGAAGACCAAACGCAGCCAAAAACTTTTTAAAAAGTTTTTAAAAAGTGGGAGACTATCCTGGGTTATCCAGGTGGGACTAATTGAACTCCACCAGTCCTTATAAGCAGAGTACTTACTCTGGCTTGATTGGAGAGATAAGTGCTGTTTCTTGCTGGGCCCCCACTTAACAGCCCCAATGCTCCTCTTCCTGGGAAAGCACCAGGTCAATGTTTCCTCTTTACCCAAATCGCCCCCTAGATGGCGCCACCTCAGTCTGTTGCATGAATGAGGATCAGGAGAACATTGATCTCACATTTTACTGACAAACCCCTTTCTCGATTCCACAGGGTGGAATTTCCCTAGCTTACTCAATTATCTTGTTATCTCAGTTAACTGAGAATTTCCAATTTAGATATCAGATGTTCCCAAAGCTAAATACACTCAAAAAGTGAAGCTTCTCTTTTTAGAAACTTGAGTCAGCTCAGTCTGACCTCAGTCTCACCTCCCCTGACTAGCTGTGTGATTTGGGCCAGTTTCTTAACCTTTCTGAGTCCCATTTCCATGTCATCAAATGAGGATAATAATGATAATAGTAGTTCTCACCTGCACAGGATTTGTTTTGAGGATATAATTCTGTAAATATATATACAGAACATACATAGATGATGTATAAAGCCATGTGAGATACAGTAAGTAGTCCATAAATGTATGCTGTAGCTATTTGTATTATGTATGCTATTCAAAAGATTATGATCGAAAATTTCTTTCATCTCACATCCATCAGAATGGCTACTATAAAAAAAAAAAAAAAGGGAAGGGCTTCCCTGGTGGTGCAGTGGTTGGGAGTCTGCCTGCCGATGCAGGGGACACGGGTTCGTGCCCCGGTCTGGGAGGATCCCACATGCTGCGGAGCGTCTGGGCCCGTGAGCCATGTCCGCTGAGCCTGCGCGTCCGGAGCCTGGGCTCCGCAACGGGAGAGGCCACAACAGTGAGAGGCCCGCGTACTGCAAAAAAAAAAAAAAAAAAAAAAAAAATGGAAATAACAAGTGTTGGTGAGGACGCAGGGCAAGTGGAACCCTTGTGCACTGTTGTGAGAATGTAAATTGTTCCAGCCACTATGGAAAACAGCATGGCAGTTCCTCAAACAATTAAAAATAAAACTATCATATAATCCAGCAAGTCTACTTTTGGGTATATATCACAAAGAACTGAAAGCAGGGGCTTGAAGAGATATTTATACACCCATGTTCATAGGGTTGTTTGCAACAGCCAAAAGGTGGAAACAACCCAAGTGTCCATTGGTAGATGAATGAATAAACAAAATGTGGTGAATCCACACAATGGAATATTATTCAGCCTTAAAAAAGGAAGGAAATTTGGACACATGCTACAGCATGGATGAACATGGACATTATACTCAGTGAAAGAAGCCAGTCACGAAAAGACAAATACTGGTATGATTCTACTTATATGAGATACCCAGAGTAGTCAAGGTCATAGAGAGAAAGCAGAACGGTGGTTGCCAGGGGTTGGGCCGGGGGGGGCATGGGGAGTTGTTCTTTCATGGGTGCAGTTTCAGTTCTGCAAGATTCAAAGAGTTCTGGAGATGGATGGGGGTGACGGCTGCACAACAGTGTGAATATATTTAATGCCACTGAACTGCACACTTAATAAAAGTGGTTAAGATGGTAAATTTTATGTTATGCATATCTTACCACAATAAAACAATGAGAAAAATGAGATCACGATCTAGCCCTTTCCTTTGAACTTTTTCCTCTTGGAAGCCCTCCATCTGCCGTTGAGAAACTACACCCATCAATTGCTGTGGTGGGAACTGACCAATGAAATCAGCCGCCAGTTCCCAAACAGGGGACAAAACATTCCCTGAGGACTGGCGAGACCAAACAAGTGAACCCCCAGAGCGAGGAGCACTTGGGGAGAAGCCAGGGGTGAGGTGGGGGGGAGGGGGGGACGGGAGCACGACCCAGGCGGGAGGACAAGCGCGATGCAGATGGGGAGCCAGCAAGTGCACCCTCCCAGGCCTGTGTCATTCCGTGGATTTCCCCACAGAGAGCCCACCTGTCACCTTATGTCTCAAAATGCAGGTGTTCGCTTAGAATAAGAGAAATGTGAATTAAAATGACACAGGTACCATACTTCACCCCGTAGATCAGTGAAGATCCAATGGGGGGTCAGCACCCTAGGCTGGGGAGGGAGTGGCAGACGGGCGTCCACTGCTGGCAGGACACCACATCCGGAAACCTCTGGTGGGCAATTTGGCCATGCCCATCCGAGTTACAGCTGTATGTGTCCTTTGACAGAGCAGACATACCTGCACGTCCGTGAAATGATGCAAATAATAGGAGAATCCCAGCAGCCTTGTTTACTAATAATAAACAAGATTATGGTGTAGGCTCTGGTACTTTCCTGAGAGGCAGCCCAGAACTGGCAGGGGCCAGGAAAAGGGACGAGAGTCATCCGGCTGGATGGGATCTGGGGTGTGTGTATGAGATCAGTCTGGCTTCATGACCCTCAGATCCCACGCGAGAAGGGCTGACAGAGCCTGGAGAGATGGCTAAACCCATGAGAAAGGAGATGCCTGGCAGGACACTGACCACCGAGGGTGAGGGGTGGACACCAGCATTTCATCCCCCTGTCATGTCTGTTCTTTGTTTTTCTCTTCCATCTCCACCCTTCTAGCTGCAGCCCTGCACTGACTTGGGCTGTCCTAGAGCTCAGTCTTCTAGGGATCCTGGGACTTCCCCAGGGTGGGACTGCGGGAGTCCCTGGGGAGGGGGTAGGGTCAGTCAGCCCTTCATTGTTTACCCTTCGCTTCTCTTTTCCTCAAAACAAAGTTTATTGAAAGAATACACACACACACACACACACACACACACACACACAAGCAGGAGCTCTGCTGATCAAGAAGGGAGAGGGAGGGAGCACTGATGGTGGGGTTCTCAAAGTGTGGTCCTGGAGCCAACTCCAGGGGACTCCATTCCCCCCACCTGAACCTGGGGAGCATATAAATGTGAAGATTGCTGGGCCTTACCCCAAACCCATTGGGTCAGAATGCCTAGGAGTTCATGTTGAACAACCACTCTTAAACATACGGAAAATCCAACAACCACTGGCTTTGGTGTTTCTTCATTCTGGAAGAACTGAGTCCCTTTCTCAGCAGAGTTTAAATAACAGCCACATCCAACTCTAAAAATTACAGTTTACAAGGCACATCAAATCATATAAATTATAACTCGCAAGGTTTAGCTGTGAAACGAGCAAGGCTGAGGCTTTTGAGCCGTGTGAAATGGGAGAGGGGAGATTGTGAATAGAGCTCCTGACGGCTCGTCTGCACACAGCAGCCGGGAGGTGCACTGGCAGGTCTCCCCCTTGTTGACAATGCTTCAAGCCTTCTTCCCACTGCTTTTCAGATAAAGACCAAAACCCTTAGGGTGACATGAAGGAGGCCGACTTGTCCCTTAGCCCTCCTCCTTCCCACTCTGACTTCTGGATGCCCTGGTTTTCTCTCAGTCCCTTGGGCTCACAATATGCTCTTCCACCCCAGGGCCTTTGCACATGCCATTCCCTTCTCCTTTTGTCTAGTTAAGTCCTCCTTGTCTTCCATATTCCTTTCCTTTACAGCCCCAATATTGGAATGGAATTAGTCACACCTTTGTGGGATCATTTGACTTATTTCTCTCTCTCCTGGCAGCTTCCTGATGGCAGGGACCATGTCCAGTTCTGACATCGCCGTACCCCTAGACTTGGCTCGGTGCTGAGGCTCTGGGTAAATACTGTGCAATGAATGAGTGATAGCAACAGTTATCACTGTTGACTATAAACAGTTCTCACTAGCCTGGCTATAAACAGGCTTCCTATTGCCTTAGGGAACCAAACTCCTTACAGGATATAGAAAAAAGTCTGGAGGGTAAAACCCTGCAAATATCAATATTGATTTTTCCCTGAGCCAAATGATTACAAGTGACTTTTATTTTCTTCCTTATATTTTCCTTTCTCCCAATTTTTAAAAACAAGAAGCATGTAACTACCTTCCATTATCGGAAAGAGTAAATGATGTCAAAATACTATGATACCAATAGTCAAAACAACATGTCAGCCTTGCTGATGAGTAGAAATCTTTAGAAGCATGACTGCCTATTCTTTAGGTTTGATCCAGGCCAATAAAACAAACAATCTTTTTTATTTGCTAGATGTAACCTCCGGGTAATTGCAAGGATGATTTTTAGTAATATAAATCCCTGAAATTTTTTTTTTTTTTTGCGGTACACGGGCCTCTCACTGTTGTGGCCTCTCCCGTTGCAGAGCTCAGGCTCCGGACACGCTGGCTCAGCGGCCATGGCTCATGGGCCCAGCCGCTCCGCGGCATGTGGGATATTCCCGGACCGGGGCACGAACCCGTGTCCCTTGCATCGGCAGGCGGACTCTCAACCACTTCGCCACCAGGGAAGCCCAGTGACGTATTTCTTAAGCTACGTCCGAGGAGCAGTCAGCAGTCAATTATTTCTATACAATGAATGCAACTCAATTTCTGTCTAGTTACTAACTGTCCTCATTAGTTCCCTTTTCCAAATGGCTTATTAATGTCAGTGGATCCTCATCTCAACCCTGTGCACCTCTGAGGATTCTTCTCAGTCACTGTTTTATGAGACCATAATAATGATCATTGTGTCATTCACTGAGCACCACATGCCAGGCTCTTTATATGCATTTCTCACTTAATCCTCAGAATAACCGTGAGGTAAGAGGTTTACAGACAGGGAAAAGGAGCTCAGAGTGATTAAGTAATTTGTTTGAAGTCACTCAGCCACAAAGTAGCCTAATGAGATTCAAACCCAGGTCTGTCTATCTCCAAAGCCTGTGCTTTTAAAAATTACTACAGTTTTCTAATATCATAGTCAGGTTCAAAACAGAGATCTCTGTCTCTACTTTAGCCAGACAGGAAATAAAACTACCCCAAATCTATGCCTTGTTAGGATAAAGAAGAAACTACAGTTCTTCTTCTTCTTCTTTTTCCTCCCACTTTGCACACTGAACAGATGTTCTGTGTCCTTGAAGGGAGACCATATCATGGAGGAGAATCTCACGGGGAGGTTCATGGAGTTATCTTTAAATCTGTTGCGTTTACAATAAACATTCTCAGAAAACTAGGAATAAAGGGGGAAATTTCTCACTTCGTAAGAACATGTATAAAAACCCTACAGCTAACCTCCTACTTAACGGTGAAAGACTGACTGCTTTCCCCTAAGGTCAGGAACAAGCAAATATAAGGATTTATACACTGCTCTTGTTCAGCAGAGTCCTGGGAGTCTTAACCAGGGAAATAAAGCAAGGAGAAGAAGATTAAAGGCATTCACATCTCCTTTTCTGAAAGGAGAAATAAAATTATTCTTATTTGCAGATGACATGATTGTTTATGTATAAAATCCCAAGAAATCTACAAAAGCCCTTATATAAGAAAGTGCAGTTAAGGTTGCAAGATACCAAGAAGCATACAAAAATCAACTGTATTTCTATATACTGTCAATGAACATGTGGACACCAAAATTAAAAATATAATACCATTTACAATCACTCAAAAAAGAAAAGAGAGACATACTTAAGTGTAAATCTAACAAAACATGTACAGGATGCTGAAGTTTCGTATGCTGAAAACTACAAAACACTCATGAGAGACACTGAATAAATGGAGAAATATACCGTGTTCATGAATTGGAAGACAATGTAGGAGTATATCAATTATTCTCACATTGATATAGGATAAAACACAATTCCAATCAAAATTACAGCATGATATTTTGTATATACAGACAGGCTTACACTAAAATGTAAATGGAAAGGCAAAGGAACTAGAATAGGTTAAAAAAATTTTTAAAGAAAAGTGGGAGGAATCACTCTACCTGATTTAAGACTTACATAGCGACAGTAATCAAGGCTATGTCATAATGGTAGATCCATTATGACAAATAGATCCATGAAACATAATAGGGAACTAAGAAGTAGCCCCCATAGAAAGTATGGCCAGATTATTTTTGACAAACTTGCAAAAGCCATTCAATGGAGAAAGGATAGTCTTTTCAACAAATGGTTCTGGAACAATTAAATATCCACATGCAAGAAAAATGAACTTTGACCTAAATCTCACATCATAAACGACAGTGAACCCAAAATGGTTCATAGATTTAAACATAAAACTATAAAACACTTAGAAGAAAACATAAGAGAAAATCCTCAGGGTCAGGGACCTTGTGGCATGTTCTTAGACATGACACTAAAGGCATGATCTATAAAAGAAAAAATAACTACCTGGACTTCATCAAAAGTTAAAGCTTTTGCTCTGTGAAATACTCTGCTAAGAGAATGAAAAGACAAGCTACGGATGGGAGAAAATATTTGCAAACCATCTATCTGACAAGGGACTCATATCTAAAATACATAAAGAATTCTCAAAACTCAATGGTAAAAAACTAAACAATTCGATTAGAGACACTTAAAAGATATGAAGAGATATTTCACTGAAGAGGATATGCAGAAGGCAAACACGTACATGAAAAGACATTTAACATCACTATCGATTTGGGAAATGCAAGTTAAGACTATGATGAGATACCACTACACACTTACTAAAACAGCTACAATGAAAAACAGTGTTTATGCTAATTGCTGGTGAGGATGTGTCTCATACATTGCTGGTGGAAATGAAAAATGGTACAGCCACGCTGGATAAGTCTGGCAGTTTCTTTACAAACCGAATATATATAAACACATATGTTAATCCATGCAATCATACTCCTGAGCATTTATCACAGAGAAATAAAAACTTATGTTCACACAAAAACCTGTACACAAATGTTTATAGTAGATTTATTTGTAATAGCCCCAAATGGAAACAAAATGTCCTTCAAAAAGTGAATGTTTAAACATAGGTGATACGTCCATACCGTGGACTATTACTCAGCAATAAAAGAACAAGCTAATAACCTAAATGGATGTCAAGGGCACTACACTGACAGAAAAAAAAAAAAAATCAATCACAAAGGTCATACATAAATGATGAAATTTATAGAGACGGAGAACAGATTAGCGGTTTTCGGAGCGTGGGGACGATGGTGGGAGGAGGAATTGTGACTATAAAAGGAGCATCACAAGGGACATCTCTGATGATGGAATACTCCTATATCCTGATGGCCACACCCAAATCCACACGTGGTAAAATGGCACAGGACTCCACACATGCTTCGTGCCATTCTCTCTACTATTTGTGCATCTATAATTATTTCAAAATAAAGTTTAAAAAAATCTGTTGAGTGAAGTCTGAGAGTGGTCTGCCTTTCACAGTCATAAAGGGATTCCATTGCATTTCTCTTTCTGCTTCAATATTTTAATCCCTTTCAAAATTTTAAAAGGCTCAAAGCCACTGTTTTTGTAATTCCTTACTTACAATTTCTTCCAACTTCCTTGGCTGTCAATGAGCTGGGACTGTGGACCAAGCCACAGCTAATTCAGAGAATGGAATGAAATGAAGTGAGAGAGCGCTGAGGCCTCGCCCAGGGCTTACCCTGATTTACTACTTGGAGGTACGGGTGCTGGGGAGGGCTCTGAGGGGCCCAGAGTCTCCAGAAGCTCTGGAAAGGGCGAGAGGCCATTGCTCAAGCTGGGCACTTCAGGTGGCCGTGGCTGCCAGACGCGGAGCAGGTGAAGGTCAAGCATCAGCTCTACGCCCACCTTCCAAACCGCGCCATCAGGGTGGGACACTGCACACACAGTCAGCAAAGGACACAGGGCCCATCGCACTTTGCACTGTGCTCATTCTTACCACATGTGCCAGGGAGACCCAGCACATGCGGGGAATGGTTATTGGTGGCACACTGAGGAAGCCTGGGACTGTTAGCCAGAGGCTGTGCTTTACAAGAGACTGGAGTCCACAGAACAGTAAGGACTTTTGGTGGTGTGAGGGGTAGGGAGGGTCGGGGACTGGCTAGCAAGAGGTCTTACCTCTAAAACAAGGTCTGAATTTTCATGCCTTCCAATCGTAGTGCTTTTATTCAGGACAAAATAGCCTTCTGCAC
Organism: Hyperoodon ampullatus; assembly: GCF_949752795.1. NCBI lineage: Eukaryota > Metazoa > Chordata > Mammalia > Artiodactyla > Ziphiidae > Hyperoodon > Hyperoodon ampullatus. Next base: position 11,993,148 of record NC_136915.1, on the reverse strand, counting down.
TCTTTAGATAGGCTTTCATATTCTCTGCTTTCCCTATAAAAGGTTTTCAGAAAACAATTTTGTTAGAAAAATACAGTCCTCTAATTATTCAATGTCATATTTAGAATGAATGGAATACACCATAATGTCCACAGGAGAAGTCAGCAGAGGTAGGAGTGGATAGCTGGATTTAACAATGATCACAATGATAATTCCGCACATTTTTAAGACTGTCCTTTTAACAGTGATATCCGGCATAGATGAGCTTGCTTCTGATCACAAGAGGACATCCTTTATGTAACTCAGAGCACAAACAAGCAATAGCAAAAAAAAAAAAAAAACCCAAACAAATCTGAATTCCACAGATAACCGCTCTCCACTTCCCATTAAGCTTAGTTTGGGGTTAGTTATCTGACAGAATCAAGTAATCAGTGTTACTAACCCACCAATTATTAGCTCCGTGACTCTGGGTGAGTTACTTATTCTCTCTCTAGGCCTCTGTTTCCTCATCTGTAAAATGGGGCTAATAATACTCTGTATCCCAAAGAGTTTTGTGAGGATTAAATGTGAAGCATCTAGAATGGTGATTGCTACACTAAACACCCATTTGTCCTACTGTGATTGTGACTGTTATTAATCTTGGGCTTCTGAACTTTGACTCAAGAAACCCCAACTTCTACAGAGCTTCTTAAAGTGTGGAAGAGCAGTCATCAAGGAAATGGGCAGTAGAAGATACTTTCTTTTTAAGTCACCGCATTCCTTCATATATTTAGGTTGAAAAAAAATGATTTCCAAAGACAAAATATCAAGATCATAGCTTGGCTGTACGGTCAAGACTCTGTACGTATCTTTTGCTGGCATTTTATTATGAAAATGTCAAACACACAGAAAAGTTGAAAGAAGTGGATGGTGAACTTCTATAGAACCACCACCCAGATTCTACAATCAACATTTTGCAATATTTGCTTTATCACATATCTACCCATCTATACATTTTATATTTTAATGCATTTCAAAGCAAATCCTATACATGTTTTTAAAATTTATTCATTTATTTTTGGCTGTGTTGGGTCTTCGTTTCTGTGCGAGGGCTTTCTCTAGTTGTGGCAACCGGGGGCCACTCTTCATCGCAGTGCGCGGGCCTCTCACTATCGCGGCCTCTCTTGTTGTGGAGCACAGGCTCCAGATGTGCAGGCTCAGTAGTTGTGGCTCGCGGGCCTAGTTGCTCCGCGGCACGTGGGATCTTCCCAGACCAGGGCTCGAAGCCATGTCCCCTGTATTAGCAGGCAGATTCTCAACCACTGCGCCACCAGGGAAGCCCTATACATGTTTTTTATTTCTTTTATTTTTATTTATTTATTTATTTATTTATTTTTGCAGTACGCGGGCCTCTCACTGTTGTGGCCTCTCCCGTTGCGGAGCACAGGCTCCGGATGCACAGGCTCAGAGGCCATGGCTCACGGGCCCAGCCACTCCGCGGCATGTGGGATCCTCCCAGACCGGGGCACGAACCCGTGTCCCCATGATAGCATGCAACACATTCAAGTCTAATTAATCTCAAATGTAAACTTCCAAGAAATGTCTCTTCTGCAGGAAAACCACAGGAAACGCCACTAATCGAAAACTTAAACTTGGATCATGCGCATATTTGTTTTTTAGCTCTCACCCCAGACGTCCCCAAGGCTGGGGTCTTCTCTCTGCTCAGACGTCCCCCCTCGGGGCAACCACCTGACCACTCTGGCTAAAGGCACCCTCAGTCATGTTATTCCCCTGCTAGTTTTCCCCTGCTGTGTTTCCTTCCTTGTACTTATCATTCTCTGACATGTTCTTGTTCCTTTCTTTAGTTATGCTTGCTGTTGGTTTCTCTTTCACTAACATATATGTGCCTGGAAAACCAGAACTGTGTTCATTTTGTTCAGAAGCGATTCTTCATGGGTTGTGTTTGTACCCATCTTCAGAGCAAAGGCATTGAAAGATTTTGTCCTGCACTCACTTTCCGAGGATGCTTGTATGGCAAACAACTTGGGAGGATAGAGGTAATGTTTCTAATAAAGATAACGGCTCCTTCTGGGGCCAAAGTTGGGCAGGTTTGCTAGCAGCCCCTTTCAAAGATTGCAGTTTCCTAAGTCTGGAGTTCCTTACCTGGGACACAGACCCACTGTGGGCACAGCATCCACACTGGCTGCTCTGCACCACCCCGAGGGACTTTCAGGGCAACAGGAACCAAGGTGCATATGCAGCTCTGGCTGCCTGTTATGTCCTCGGCTGTGCTGTGAGTAATCAAGTGCTTTGTTTCTGGCCCAGGAGTCTCTTGTCTTCTGCCAGGAACTATAAGCTGGGCAGGCTAACTTACTAACTTTCAAACAGGGTCAAATGTCAGACCCTTTGCAGTTCCTGCCAGTTCTGTGCGTTACCCCTTCTCCAGGGTAGGGGGCGGCGGGGGGACAGAACCTGACACACAGTAGGTGCTTGGGAAACACTGGCTGAGTGAATGAAAATACAAAGGGCGCCTCAAAGCAAGTCAGTACAGCCAGCTGGCTAGGAAGCTGTGATAGTAACGACCTTTCATTTTTCCTGTCAGTATCTAGCTTAGATGACTCCTTGGAAAACCTAAATTCTATCTCTTTAGCTTTTGGATTGGACAATATTTCTCCACCTTCATTTTGCCCTGTGCATCACTTCCTTGCGTGAAAACACTGTCAAAGTAATTTGAATGTGTGGAGCTCTGTGAATTCGTTCTTACTCAGTGCCATGGAGCACCAGCCACAGGAAAGAGCAAAAGGGCTTCAGTCATCTGCGTTCCCCCGACCACTTTGGATGGCTCAGAATTGGGCTATAGGAGCAAACTTTCTTTTGAGGTTTACAGTGGCCTCAAACTCCCTTAAAGAAGGGGAGTTCAGGTAAGGGGCGGGTGTGTGTGTGTGTGTGTCTCTGACCATTGGGTGGGTGTTGTCCATAAATCAGGGGAAACAGGGGTTCCTCTCTTAATCCCAGCTATACCCACAGGACATCCAAGAGCTGGTGCCCAGGAGAGTCTTAAAGCTCCCGTGCCGCCTCCCTTGGGGGGCGAGGTAGGGGCTGCACTTAGGAAGGAACGGTTGGTGTTGAGGCACCTTTTCTGGGGTGATCCTGGCGACCCGAGCCTGGATCAGAGAGTTCGGACTCAGGTGGCGCCGGGTCCCCTGCCTACCCCAACGCCCTTGACCTCGCAGGGCTGGCCTCCTCCGGCCCAGGTTTCCGCCCGCCGCCTCCTCGCGCGCCGCTCTCACCTGGCCAGAGGAAGAAGCCCAGGCCTCGTCCTCCGCCGAGAGCCCTGACCTCCGCCCTGCCGCCCTCCCGCGGAGTCTCCAGGCGACGGCCCGCAGCCTGCGCGCCCGCCCGGCCTTTGTACAAACGTCGCCATGGCAACGCCATTCTGACGGCCGAGCTGGGGAGGGGCGTGGCGTGCGCGGCGCCCGAGGATGAGGGGGAGGTGCGCTGGGAGCACCCGGCCATTTACAGCCCGCTGCAGCGCTGCGAGCCCTCCCAGACCTGCCCCCTAGAGGTCCCCAGCCCCGTTTCCAGGATGGGGAAACAGGCTCAGTGTTCACAGAAGTAGCTCCAAGTCTTACAGCGGGGAAGGAGCAGCCTCAAGAATCCTTCCTAGTGATCTTAGCTCCAGGCTCCGTGCGTTGAGGAGGGCGTGGTCAGGCGTGGGAGGGTAATGGAGCTGAACCTCGAGAAGCCTGGAGGTTAGTACCCCCCGTCCCACGCGAATCTCTACTTCTCTCTGTTGGTGAGGAGAAAACAGAGTAAGCTGGGGGGACCATCACTTCTGGGGGTGGGACTGGAGATGGGAGATGGGTGGGGTGGAAGGAACACTTCTGAAAGACTGGAAGATTCTCCCACGTGCTAGGGAAGGGGTATTTACAAGCCCCCAACCTTACTGTTCCTGTCCTTCCCTGTCAAAACTCGCGTTTATTCATTCATGTGTTCTTTATTTCTACAAACATCACCTGAGTCCCTACAAGGTCAGAGGGTGGCTCCAGTGTTGACCTGGATCAGATCCTTAAGAAAACCCCCCGCACTCCCCATGGGCACGGGGCTGGGGGGATGGAGCGTGTGGAGAAGACATGCAAATGCCAACTATCTCCCCTCACCCCATGTCACCTTTTTCAGATCAACCCCTTGTGTCTGGGAGCAGAACAGCCCCGCTGACTACCTACAGAATGCCTCATTTCCCTGGCAGGAAATGACTGACAAGGTGCCCCAAGACAAACTCAAAATATTCATCTGAGAAAGATGAAAGATGGCAGACTCCACTCTAGTCAATTAGAAGAAGATATAAGAGAGAAAAATCATGGAAATCGATATGGGATGGAATATATGGTAGAGATGCTCCCACATGCCTAGAGGGTCTTAGAAATGCACATTCCCTGGCACGGACCTCAGAGATTCTGATGAAGCAGCTCTGGAGCATGGTTCAGGAATGAATTTGTTGCATTCTTGCAAATTCCTTGTGCATTTGTTAAAAGCTGGGCAAAACCTCAGGACTTATTCAATCCTGCAGTTGGATCGCAGAGCCCTCCCAGCACTTGTCCCTAGAAATCTCTTCCAGGCCCTCAGTCAGCCTGGAAGGTTCTGCCTGGGTTAGTCCCCTTCGACCAGAAAGACCTTAGGAATGTATGAGGAGTGACCACAAAGTCCGGGGCCCTGAGTGGGTAACTTCAGAGGAACAGAGAGGGTCAGGCTCAACTCTCCAGGCACATTTCTGCCTCAGGGCCTTTGCAGTTACTGTTTCTTCTCACTACCATGCACTTCCCCCAGGGATCTCCTTCAGCTCCTTCAGATTTTTACTCAAATATCACCCTATTTAAAATGGTCTTGGAATTCCCTGGCGGGCCAGTGTTTAGGACTCGGTGCTTTCACTGCCCGGTCCGATCCCTGGTCGATCCTGCAAGCCCCATGATGCCACCCAAAAAAACAAAACAAAACAAAAAACACCCCCCCAAAAACATGAATAACAAAACAAACACCTCACTCTATTGCTCTTCCCTTCATCTTACCACTCCTCTAACATGCTATTTATTTAGTTTCCTTCTCTTATTTGTTGTCAGTCTCCCCACTCCCAACTCCCCCCTGCCCCCCAACTTAAGCTCCATGAGGGCAGGGATTTTTTTTCTCTTTTGTTCACTGCTGTATCACCAGTACCTAGAACAGTGCCTGAATGAACGAATGAGTGAATGAACAGGGGCAGCCCTTGCCACCCGCCCACAGCCTTGCCTCCTACTCTTGAGCTGCTGAGCTGAACTGTCCTTACCCCAGGACCTAGGCTTCTGTAGCCTTGGCCCTCCCCAGCCCCACCCCCATCTCCATGCTTGTCTTCAGTGTCATCAACATGAACACAGAACGCAACCCTGCTCACTGCCAGCCAGACCCTACGGAGCCCATCCAGGCCAGCCTGGAGCCGGAGCCGCCCTTGGTCCCCTGATAGGCTTGGGAGAGCATATGTTGCCATTAGTCCATCTCTCGATGAGGAAATACTAAAGGGAGAACAAAGCTGACCTTCAGGCTCACTGGAGCAGAAATTGCCAAATCTTGATTGGATCCTGCCGCTCCCCACAGGATGCCACAGTCATCTCAAAGGGGGTGTGAAAGTCTTAAAACCCAGTTCCATGTCATCCACTTAAATTTCAAAAACAGAAACTAAAATACCCCAATAACTCATGGCTTTGTCATAGCATGTCCTGGGCTGAGTGAGGGTTGTACTTTGCGATGATGGGGTGTTAAAAATACTGCACCTGGGGAATTCCCTGGCGGTCCACTGGTTAGGACTTGGTGCTTTCACTGCCATGGCCCAGGTTCAATCCCTGGTGGGGAAATTAAGATCCCGCAAGCCACAAGGCATGGCCAAAAAAAAAAAAAGAGGTTTCTAGCTTATACGGGCTCCTTGGTGATGCCTGTAATCAATCAATCTTATTGAGCTCTGGGTGGCTACCAAGGCTGTACTGTATCTCCATCAACATCAGGATGCTGGTGTCTGAAAGGCCTGGGTCCAGGTCCCAGCTTTGTCATTCCCAGCTGTCCTCCTAATACTGGAGCGAGTGATGTTAACTCCGGGCTTTCCACCCACAGGGCACTGTCCCAGTCTTTCCTGTGGATCATCTCATTTAATCCTCAGCATAACCTGGGGCAGTAGGTGTGTGTGAAACACCTGGAACAGGGAGCTCTGCAGAGAAGCGCTCAAAAATGTCGTGATGGGTATTATTTCTATCACATCACTCCCACTTGAACAGGAAAATAAGGCTGAAGAGACATGGAGGTATGTGACCAAGGTGACGCAGCCAGAAAAGGATTTGAATCTAGATGACTGTGATGGGACGGTATTTTCCCCGGGGACCACAGGTGACTGGTGTCACAGCCACGAGACACCCATGCTCACCACCTGCTTTCCCTCAGCCCTGAACAATCTGGGCTTCTGGCTGTCCTGAAGTTTTGGCAGTGCCTGCAGCAAGAGGGGGAGGGAGCTGAGGCCAGGAGGGGGTAGCTGGGGCTTGCCAGGGACCTCTCCTGCCACCCACTGGGCTTCTTTCCTGCAGGACCTCTGCCCCATAAAATCTCATTCGGCCACAGTTACCTTCCCTGGGCTGTCCTTGACTGGGAGAGCCCATGCACTGTGCCCCCTCCCCAGATCTGCTTGTTGTCACCTGCATTCCAACAAGAAATGAATGCTGGCCTCCCGCCTGGAAGAGGTAGGGAGCTTGCCCAGCCTTTAAGGGGTAAGAGAGAGCCAGGGAAAGAGCTGGAACAGGAGAAAGGGAGAGTAAAAGAGAGAGAGAGTGCTCGAGGATCAGGAAGTAGCTAAGCTGTTGAGTAGGTGACAGATGGGAGAGCAAAGGGCCACTGGAGGCTCCACAGTCCATTCATAACCTGGTGCGATGGGTTAAGGAAATGCAGCTTTTTATACACACACACACACACACACAAGTTCACAAAAATAAATTCAAACCACAAAATAACAGCTGGTCACTGAGGCCTTCTGCGGCCGTCCTCACCCCCTTCCCCGTCACAAAATGAGAATTCACCCAGGTGATTTCTCAGATAGAGACAAGGCTGGTTGGGGCATTCATCTCTTGCAAATCAGAGCTCTGCCAGGGGGCTTCCCTGGTGGCGCAGTGGTTGGGAGTCTGCCTGCCAATGCAGGGGACGTGGGTTCGAGCCCTTGTCCGGGAGGATCCCACATGCCGCGGAGCAACTAGGCCCGTGAGCCACAACTACTGAGCCTGCGCGTCTGGAGCTTGTGCTCTGCAACAAGAGAGGCCGCGATAGTGAGAGGCCTGTGCACCGCGATGAAGAGTGACCCCCGCTTGCCTCACCTGGAGAAAGCCCTCGCACAGAAACGAAGACCCAACACAGCCAAAAATAAATAAATTAATTAATTAAAAACCATTAAAACAAAAACAAAAAACCACTGTCTCTAAAAAAAAAAAAAAAAAAAACCAGAAATAAAGCTTTGCCAGGGAGGTCAGTCTGTATGTTCTGTTTGAAAACTGCAGTTGAAGGGTGCTGATCCCACCTCTGATCGGCCTGGTTTCGTTTGTTTGTTTGTTTTATTCTGTCTGTACCTCACTTCTCTCACCTGTAAAATGGAGGTAATAGCAGCGTTGACTGTAAAGACCAAATGGGTTAATATGTGTGAAGTACTAAACTGTGCCCGATACCACAGACTCCTTCTGTGAATGTCCGCGTTGCTGTCTGTCTCTTTGCTTGTTTTTGTTGCTTTCTTGATGATGTGGGAGGACAGCACCATCTCAACCCGATCACAGACATCCTGGGGAGAGCTTTGATTTGCATCGTCTCAGTCCCAACCCAGAGCAAACTTGACCTCTGAACACTCGCATATCATCTTGCTTGTTGCACAGGGACCTTTCTGGGTGTGAGTGTCAGAGGCAGGCTGAGCTCCCCTGATCGCTGCTAGAGTGATTCTGAGAATCCAGCTGGTCTCTGTGGGGTGGCACCTGCAGGACAACTCCATAAATTCGACTTGCAGGCATCCAGGCAAATCAACCTCCACTACTACTTTTTTTTGAGATTAACAATGAACCATTATGAATGAGGTGAACCAAACTAGCTAATATTTATTGAGGCTTGTTAGGTACCAGCCGCTATGCCATGCACTGTTTTAATTAATTCTTAGCCCAACCCATTTTACAGAAGCAGGCTCAGAAAAGTCAAGTAAGTTGCCCAGTTACAAATCTTGTAAGTGATAGGTCCAAGATTCAAACCCTGGCTGTTTGACTCCAGCATATTGTCTTTTTTGTAAACTTTTGTTTTGAAAACATAATATACATCTCGAAAACGGCACAACTGATAAGTGTACGCTTGAAGAATTTTCACAAAGTGTATGCACCCACCCTAACCACAACCCAGAACAAGAAGCAGAACATCACCACCCGCCCCCGCCCCTCCGAGAAGACTCCCTGTGCTCACTTCTGGTTACCCGCTCCCGCTTGTCTGACTTCCAATCATAGATTAGTTCTGCTTGGTTTTGAACTTCATGGAAATGGAATCTTACAGATTCCACTTGCTGCCTGGTTTCTTTCACTCAACTATGTGAGTTTCGACCACGTTGTCTGATGTAGCTGTGGTTCATTCATTCTCACTACTGCATTGCATTACACTCTGTTATCTATTCCTGCAGAACAAATTATGGCAAACTTAACGGATCCAAAAAACACACACTTATGTCACAGTTTGTGTGGGTCAGGAATCCGGGCACTGCTTAGCTGGGTTCTCTGCTCAGGGTCTCTCCCAGGCTGCAATGAGGGAGGTGGCCAGGGCTGGGGTCTCATCTGAGGCTCAGCTGAGGAAGGATCCTCTTTCCAGTTCATGTGGTGGTTGGCAGGATACAGTTTCCTGAGGGTTGCTAGTTAGTCTGAGGGCCTCACCTCCTTGCTGGCTGTTAGCCAGAGATCCTGCACTGTTTCTTGCCATGTGGGCCTCTCCATAAGGTGGCTTGCTTCATCAAAGCCAGTGAGAGTCCATAGAGTCTCCAGGCAAGATGGAAGTTACAATCTTCTGTAACATAATCACAGAAATGACATGCCCATCACCTTTGCAGCATCTACTGATTAGAAATAAGGTACAGTCCTGCCTACTCTCAAGGGGAGGGGACACAGAGGTGTGAACACCAGGGATAATTGGGGGCCGTTGTGTATGCCTTTTGGTATGCACATGTGCACATATCTCTTGGGTATATATCTAGGAGTAGAATTTCTGGGTCACACATACATCCGGCTTTACGAGATTCTGCCATATATTTTTCCAAAGTGCAGGTACCAAAGTGCAAGTACCATCTACACTCCCTCAGCAGGCTATGAGCTTCCCAGTTAGAGCACATGCTTTCAATATACTCCTTCCCTCTCTCCTTACAGAAGGGGTGTTTGAGCTGGGGCTCTTTGGGATGACAGGTCCTAATTCTAGCCCCATGTCAGAATCACTGAATTCCCGGGCCACTTCGCCAGACATTCTGATCATTTGAGGGCTCAGATACAAACTGGAAGGTCCACTCCATGAGGCGAGGATCCCTGTATCCTTGGTGCCTGGAGCAGTACCTGGCAGCAGTACCTGGCAAGTACCAGGTAGCTGGCACTCCATAAATGTTTTTTTGATTAAGTGAATGAGTTTAGGAAATATTGTTCAAGAGATGGGCCCCAGGGCAGGTATAAGCTGCTTAAATGGGAAGGAAACTCTGTTGTGTCTGAGGCTGTGTGCATTTTTCTGGGAAGAGGGCTCAGAGCCTCAACCAGGTATTTCCCAAACAAAGGTTAAAGGCTGCTGTGATTGGCTACTGTCTGGCTTAGGTATTTTATCACATGAAGAAAGAACTGGTCCCAGGGTAGGAGGCATGGTAACTGTGGACAAGGTCCCATGGTCCTTAGAAGTAAAAAGCGAGACAGTGCTTGCCTGGGGTGGCTCATAAACTGACACCTTGCTTGTTTTGACCTTTGACCCATGGTAGCTCTTTTGGTACATCTAGCCACTGCCTGGCCTCCTGGGACCCTCCCTGTGTCTGTCTGTTGAACAGAAAATTCCAGAAGGCCTCGGTGACCTGAGTTTCCATCAGGGGCAAGCCAACATGAGCCCTAGCTTTTGAAAAGCCCCTTTCAATCAATAGAAAGGCTCCCAGTTTATCTGGTTTGAGATGACCTCATCCTTTGTCACCTTCTCTCTTGTTTTCTGGAGGTTTCTCACCGTCTTGCTGCTGTCTGCATTCTTTTCTCATATGAACAGTGCACCTATTTTGGGCATTTTGTCGTTGTTGTTTTGGGTCATTCCCGTCACACATTTTTTATATTCCTTTCCAGTCAGATCCACCTCATGCCTCTCTAGACATTTCTTCTCAGGTTTCCTCTGAATCATTTCATTTGGTCTAAATATGTCCAGTGTTTCCTCCTTCCTCACTGCACTCCACATAGACCCTCTCTTTTCCCCGAAACAACTGTTCTCTTCTTTCGAATCCCTTACCCAAATCCTCATCTTTCACCATATTTTCTGACTTCTCCTAAGAACTGATTGTTTTTTGAAACAAGCCTCAAATATCATCCCTTCTAATCTGGGTCTGAATTTGGATCACAGTCAAGAAGCAGGCGAGACAGGAACGTGGCTGGGTAATTAGGATCCTCAGCAGAAGGGCTGAGTGTTCATCGGGGGGATCAGAGGGGCCTGGGGATGGAGGGAGAGGTACCTTCTTCTGCCTCGGGTAGGGCTTAGGGTGGGGTTGTCAGGAAAGCGCTAAGAAAAAAGGAACCATTTGACTTGAGTTCTGAAGGATGAGAAGGATTTCAGGAGATCGAGCAGGGAGAGAAGAGGATGGTCCAAGGAAGGAGCAGTGGGAATGGAGGCTAGAAGATGAGCAATCAGAGAAGCTAGGTACAGTAATACAGAAGGACAGGGGTGGCCAGGTGCTGAGATCGCAAACTGAAGGTCCATGGTCAGCCCTCAGATATGTTTGTCTGGCTTTCCCAGCGTGTTAAAAGACTTTTAACTAGTTGCTGAAGGGAGAGGCCTCTTTCTGTGGAGTGACAGAGAAACCTATTCAAATTGTCTTTAGCATGAATGCAAATTCACTGGTTACCAAAAATGAAAAGTCTAGAGGGAACCTCTGGGTTCAGGCTCAGATGATTTCATGAGGCCTTGGCCTCTCTCCAGCTCTCAGGGATTCTTTGAACCATGTGGATCCAACCTTAGACAAAATCTCTGTGTAATGGTCACCAAAAGGCGGCCGAAGCTCCAGCCCTTACATCTTCTCAGCTTTGAATTCCATAGGGAAGGATAAGAGTCTTTTTCCTAAGCTTCCCCCAATGGCCTCACTGCTTCTCATTTTCTCTGGGTGGGTCACAAGCCCATTTCTGAGCCAATTATTGTGGCCCAGGAGACTGCTCTGATTGGCTGAGCTTGAGCCAACATGCCCATCCCTGCAACCAGAGGTGGAATCAACACCATCTGTGAGAAACTGGACTGAGACTAGGAGAAAGGTGTTGTCCCCAAAGTGGGATCATAACACCATAATATTTTACAAGAGAGGTGAATTGTTATTAGGTGACAAAAACAGGATGTCTACCACAGTAGCCAACATGTACAGATCATTGACATCTGGATTTATGCCTTTCTTTGGGAAAATGGGAATATCTGGCAATACCTGGACTCTCTTCTTTTATATAGATCAACAATCTGCTGAGGCTGAGAAGAGGCTCCCTCTTTACACACAGCCTATGTTCTGCCTGCCCAATGCACTGCTGATATTTCCTCTCTGGCTCCTGGAAGCACTTGAATTTTTATTGCCAGCATAGTTTGATTCTGTAAAGAAATCTGTTTTTCCCACCAGAATGGAAGAGCCAAAAGTACAGGGGTCAAATAGCTCTCCTGTGCTCCCACAAACTCCTGAGGACAAATGCCTGGCCATTTTTGATAGTCTCATTCCTTGCTCATTTTAAAAGCCTTCTTTAAAAAAAATATTGAATACATAGTGATTTTAGAATCTGTTATTTGATAATTCCAACATCTGAAGTCTTTGGGTGGGAGTGGCGGGGGGGTGGTGTCTCAAAGTCTTGTTTGTTGTTTCTGCTTACTCTGGCTCATACTGACTTATTGCTTGGATGTTTAGTAATTTGACTGTGATCTCATTCTTGATTGAACTTAATCTGTGGGAATCCTGAGGGGTCTGATTCCTGGCTGCTTTGCTCTCGGAAGTCTTTTTTGTTTGTTTCAGCTGGATGCCGGGGATGCTAATAACCTCTGAACACTGACATTTATTTCCTCAACTTGGAGTTTTCCCACTGAATACATGGAGTATAAACTTGAGCCCCAGACCCACGTGGTTACAAACCTTCAGGGTGATCCTCATCATCATCAGTATTGTGGCCATTATTAGTTTTCCCCTCCAGAGCCACATTGAAAACTAAAGGTTTTCATAGGCTCCCCTTTCTGAAAGACCAGAAAAAAAACATTTTAAGCCCTCCTCTTGCCAGGGTGTGGAGCATCTTTGAGGGTGCCAGCTTAATACAGGCATCTTAGACTTGGTTAGCTCACTTTGCAAGGCCCAAGGCTTAATCTCCCATTTCCTGCACTTATTAAACGCAAATGGCTTCCTCATTTGCTTATGCTTTGGTTGTAGCTCACTGTGTTTGTGTTGCGTGTCTGTATGTTCCTTTGAGATTGCCTACATAAAAATTGTTTTTTTATTATGGGATTTTGGAAACACACACAAAAGTAGAGAAGAGTGCGATTAACTCCATGTATTCATCATCCAGCTTCAACATTTTCTCAGTGTTCTTTCATTCCTTTTTCTTCCTTTTTGAGTTTTTTTCTAGGTTAATTTAAAGCAAGTTGTGTCATTTCACCCATAAAGACATCCTACCTGAAAGGACTTTTTTTTCCTTTACATTATCCCCGCCTGGACATGATCACAGCTAAAAATACTTATAATCATTCCTGAATATCATCTAATGTTCAGTCCATGCTCACATTTCCTTGATTCTCTCAGAGATATCTTTTTTACTGTTGGTTTGTTAGAATCAGGATCCAGACAAAGTCCACACATGATACTTGGTTGTTATGTCTCTGAAATGTCTTTAATTCTGTAGCAGCAACGCCCTGCCCCTGACCTTTTTTATCCCGCAGCCACTGGTTTGTTGGAGAAACTGGGTCTTTTGTCCTGCAGAACATTCACATCCTGGATTTGGCTGATCACTTCTTGGTTTCAGTTAACTTTTTCCTCTTTTCCCCATGTTTCCTGTAAACAAATAGTTAGATCTAGAGGTCTGAGGAGATCAAAGTCTTTTTGTTGTCCAGACGCCTTCACAGGTAGTACTGTGTGATCCATCCTGCATCACACAGTGAGCACATAATGTCTGGTCATCCTGTTTTTAACGCTATTGAGATTGAATGGTAGGTCCAGTGCTAACAGACTGAGACATCCATTACAAAGTCCCCAACGGCTTTTTTCCCCCCAATAATTAACATTTTTAATTTTTAATTATGGTAAAATATACATAACATAACATTTACCATCTTAACCATTTAAAAATATACAGTTCGGGCTTCCCTGGTGGCGCAGTGGTTAAGAGTCCGCCTGCCGATGCAGGGGACACGGGTTCGTGTCCCGGTCCAGGAGGATCCCACATGCCGCGGAGCGGCTGGGCCCGTGAGCCATGGCCGCTGAGCCTGCGCGTCCGGAGCCTGTGCTCCGCAACGGGAGAGGCCACAACAGTGAGAGGCTTCCGTACCGCAAATACAAACAAACAAACAAACAAACAAAACACACAAGTGGCATGGAGGAAGCCAGAATCTTGAGAATACCTGGGCCCAAGGAAATCTTGGAAGATAGTGAGTTAAAGAGAATAGTGAGGATAATGACGATGGTAGGAGAGCGTGTATGCTTTGTGGTCCTATGTGCTAAGGCTTTTGTATACAAGCTCCCATTGGGAAGGCTACGAGCTAGGTGCCATTTTTATTCTCATCTTAAAGAAGAGGGATCTGAGCTAATTAAGCAGAGGGAAGGTTAGGGGCTTTTCCTGGCTGAGACCACAAGGCAAAGCGGTGGTCACGCCCCCTAGCCAGGACTTGATTGGCTGGAGATTTGATTGGCAGGAGAGCTGAGCGGCTTCTCCTGCCAGAAGCAGCCGGTGCCCTTCAGCCTTTCTTCCACTTCAAGCCCTAAGAAAGGGCTTGCATGCTTCCCAAGTGGCAACTTCTGTGCATTTAAAAATTTCCTATTGAAAATCCCAGCCTTAGCCCATTCACAAAAGGTATCTGGGTCCTTTCTTGGCCGTGGCCCTAGTCATATTCACCAAAGAGAAGAGCGCGTCCCGTAAGAGCTGGCGGCTTTGGGAGGACCGGGGAAGGCGTCAGCTGGCAGGAAGCTCCCTGAAAGAAATAGAGGAATCCCCACCCATCCATGAGCTGCCTATTCTTCCCCCTTAGAAACGGGGCTTGCGATGTGCCAGGCACTGCAGGCATTTTGCCATTTAACCCTGCCGCTGCCCCACGCAGTAGGCCCCTCGCTAACAGTTTTGGTTGCTTTTGTTGAGGAACCTGCGATACAGAGGTCAAGCCACTTACTCAGGGTCATTCGGGGCAGTGGTGGGGCTTGACCCCTATTTCTTTGACTCCAAATCTGGCCTCTGAACTCTGAGAGACACTGCCGGCTTCTTGAGTGATGTGGGAAGTGGTTTCGAGTGAGCACGGCCTGGGCCGCGGTTCCCGTCCCTCTGCCACATGGACAGAGCCACAGGCCCAGTTCGCTGTGAAGGCCCAGCATCTTATACCAAGTCTCATTTTCACAGCCAGAGATATTACTGTGGAAATATGACTTTTGATTCTTGAAAGGTCTGCTTGGTGAGGAGATGGTCAAACATTAAAACTACAAACTCCATTTTTTTTGGAGGAGGCAATTCTGAAGCTTAAGATGTGTAATTTCATCTCAGTGCTTCAACCCTGCCACCTCTGTGAACTGGTGAAGAGTTTCAAAGTTTTATACAGAAGGCTAAAAAACTAAGGCTCCTTGTGAAAATACTAAGTGTAAAACTTAGAAAAGAGGAATTCTACTTTCTGTTCATTTCTGCTTAAAGACAACAAAGATATACTCCCTGGAAGGAACAGATGCCAAGACAGATGTATACAAGTGCGCTTTAGGATCCAGCAAAACTTTAAAATGTATTATTGTTTTCTTCCTGACAAACAGGCTGGCATGTCCCTTGCATTGTGTATGAATGAGGCAGCCCATGAATAATGCATGTGAAGCCTGATTATGTAAATGCTCAGGTTTTCAGTACATGACAATGGCTTTTTTTAGGCCCTTCTCTGTCCCATTCTGTGGTCTGGTGTCTCTGCTTTGGGGCCTAGTCTGCCAAGCCCTGGGGGCGGGGGGTGGGGCATTTCGGGGAGGGGTGCGCTCTCCAGAGGGCACATCAAAGGGAAGGTCACAACTCTGTCACTGGCCCAGCTCTCCCTGGCATTGCTTGGTGTGAAACAAAACTGTCCTCTGCCTGAGGCAGCCACATGACACATGCAGACTAAGGCCTGTGATGTTTAATTCACAGCAGTGAGCACTGGAAACACCACATCCAGGCTCCCTCAGAGCAGGACAGTCACTTTTCATTTCTGGGGCTCTAAGCCAGAGAGCCTGCTGTCCGGAAACATATTGCCTGGAAGGTTCGCAGGATGGAGGGCAGGCTTCTGCAAGAATCTATCTGACCATCACCTCCTGGTTGAGGAGAAGGGCACCCTTCTATGACATTGGCCTCCTTAGAGCTCATGCAGGCAACAAACACACACATACAAATACACACACATGCAAACACACAGCACATACTCACATGTACACACATACACGCAAGCATGTGTGTACAAATACACAGCCCCAAGTCAGAAAGACTGGAGTACTATTCTGGCTACTCAGAATAGCAAACCCAAATCTTTATTCTCAGAGAGCTTATTCCTCGGTGTATCCCTGGCACCTGGCAGAACAATGAAAATCAGAATCGCCGCCTTTAAAAACACTCGGGCTGTTCACTCAACTGATTGTGGTCATCATTTCAGGAGGCAGGGAAGTCAGATCATGATGCTGGACACCCTTAAGCTCAGTACAGTGCTGTGTGTCAATTATGTCTCAATAAAACTGGTAGAAAAAATAGTTATCTGGATAGAAAGAACAAGATAAAATACACGAATTATCAAAAGTTAAAAAAATACAGACGAGCTAGACTATGAGTCTCAGAAAGCACTGTTCACAACAGCCAGGACATGGAAGCAGCCTAAATGTCGATGGAGGAGTGGATAAAGAAGATGTGGTACAAATATACAGTGGAATACTACTCAGCCATAAAAAAGAATGAAGTAATGCCATTTGCAGCAACATGGATGGACCTAGAGACTATCATACTATGTGAAGTAAGTCAGACAAAGACAAATATCATATTATATCACTTATATGTGGAATCTAAAAAAAAATTATACAAATGAGCTTATTTACAAAACAGAAACAGACTCACAGACTTTGAAAACAAACTTATGGTTACCAAAGTGGAAATGTGGTGGGGAGGGATAAATTAGGAGTTTGGGTTTAACATATACCCACTATTATATATAAAATATGTAATCAACAAGGACCTACTGTATAGCACAGGGAACTCTACTCAATATTCTGTAATAACTTATATGGGAAAAGAAACTGAAAAAGAATAGATATATGTATATGTATAACTGAATCACTTTGCTGTACACCTGAAACTAACACAACTCTGTAAATCAACTATACTCCAATATAAAATAAAAATTAAATTAAAAAAAAGAAAGTTAAAAAAAATAGAGGCGAGCTAGACTAAGAGTCTCAGAGAGGTTAAGCTAACACATATATATAGAATCTAAAAAAAAAAAAAAGAAGGTTCTGATGAACCTAGGGGCAGCCAGGAATAAAGACACAGACGTAGAGAATGGACTTGAGGAAATGGGGAGGGGAAATGGTAAGCTGGGACGAAGTGAGAGAGTGACGTGGACATATATACACTACCAAATGTAAAATAGATAGCTAGTGGGAAGCAGCTGCATAGCACAGGGAGATCAGCTCAGTGCTGACGCAAGAGGGAGGGATGTGAGGATATACGTATGCATGTAGCTGATTCACTTTGTTATACAGCAGAAACGAACACCACACTGTAAAGCAATTATACTCCAATAAAGATGTAAAAAAAAAAAAGCTGCCTGAAGTCACACAGTAAATGGCAGAACAAGAGTCTAAACCTAAGTCTGCGTAATGCTAAAGCTATTCTGCCACCTTCCTTTGCAATGAGCGAATGCATTCTGTGCTGCCTGGATCCCACTGGGACCTCAGTTGGCTGTTTCTAAAGGGAGCTGAGGGGCAGCCTCAGAGGCTCTGCTCCGAGCAGGGACCTCTCACCTTCTGCTGCCTGATCGCCCTGCTGACCCTCTTCTCCTGGTGCAGCCTCTCTTCCATGTGCGCCAGGGCCTCCTTCAGCAGCGCCTTTTCTTCGGCCTCTTTGGAGATGTCCTTCAGCTTTGCCACCTGTGACTGGTACATCTGAACCGACACTTTGCTCTGCCTGAGCACACAGGAGAGACAAAGTCTCTTTTCTCCTCATCTTTCTCACTCACCACCAAGGCTCCCGACCTGGGAGATCCTCAGAACACTTCCATATATGCCTGGCTTCGCGGTTTCCTTACAAGTGGGGGGAAGGCTGAAGATGTGGAGACTAGAGGGCAGAATAAATAGCCCATTGGCTGTGGACGTGCAGCATGAAGGGGGCACAGGTTATGCTACCAGCCCCTCCCAATTTCCCAGAGAGGGTGGGGGAACGGATACCACTGAAAATAGGATGGAATTATGAAAAGCACACACATGGTGAAACATCAGACACATTTATAAAAGGTGCACCTTATTCCTTAACAGTAGGGTACTTTAACTGCTGCTTTCTTGCCCAGAGACTTGGGTCCATCAGGCCCTGAGTCACCGTCCCGCCTCCCCCCTCCACACCCAGGCCTCTGTCCTCTTGTCCTGGTCCCTACGGGTCTGCAGCTGCACCGAGGTTTAGCCTGGAGAATGGAGGCCTGGGCCTTTTGCCGGGGACTCGGGCCATACTTGAGCTGTTCAATGTCCTTCTCGTATCGTCTCAAAAGCTCTTCTTTTCTCTGCAGCTGGTTCTTGAGTAGGGTGATCTTATCAAACACCAGGTAGAGGTCTCTTTGTCGAAGCTGGTGGACTCTCTCCCTCTCTTTTGGGGAGAGGTGTTTCATGGACACGTGACCTGACATATCTTTGATGTTCATCATAGTCCCGAGGGTTTTGCTCATATCCATGTACTACGAGAAAGCGTTTCACAGGTAAGAGGCCTGGCCCAAGACCGCTGGTGGCCACTTTGAGGAGGCAAACGTCTAATTGTGTTTCATTCATTTTCTGCAGTTGCAGAGAAGAAACACATGCTTTGCAAATGAGTGCATTTGGGGCTTTTAGTAGGACTGTCATTTTCCCCCGCATCCATTTACACTGTGCCTTTTTGAGAATTGGGGGGAGGCGGGGAGGGGGAATGACAACAGACATAAACATTCATTCTTAGTACCCAGTCTTCCAAGGAATTGGGCTCTGCAATTTCCAGCCCATGCTGGGATAGGAGATGGGTCTCGTGGAGCTACTGTAAAAACTAAACATGTATGTGGCGTTGATGTGTAAACTATCTGCAGGGCACACAGGTTTGGACAGGAGGGGACTGATGCTGGGTATACCTACCAGCTTTTCACTCAGATCTAAAGCCTCAGCCACATCCGTTTTCCCTAACTTCTCAGTGGCCATGATGGACCCTGGGCTGGAAAGGCCATTTTGAGGCTGAAATAAAACAAAAGAAAAAAACTCACTTGGCATTCCATTACGATTTTCTACATCCAGAAGAATAACCCAAAGAATAATGGAAGAACTGGAAAGAATAATTTGAGAGAGTTGATTTTTTTTAACATCTTTATTGGAGTATAATTGCTATACAATGGTATGTTAGTTTCTGCTGTATCAAAAAGTGAATCAGCTATACGTATCCATATATCCCCATATCCCCTGCCTCTTGCGTCTCCCTCCCACCCTCCCTATCCCACCCCTCTAGGTAGACACACAGCACCGACCTGCTCTCCCTGTGAGATGCAGCTGCTTCCCACTAGCTATCTATTTTAACTTTGGTAGCGTGTGTGTGTATATATGTCCACGCCAAGAGAGTTGGTTTTAAATCCAGTCTGACTCTGTGAACTGCTTTCTTTATGACTGTGTTCCTACCCCTTCAGAGCACGACTGCCTTTGAAATGATGCATCACTTGTGCCGTTCTTTGGCCACCGTCTCGTCTATCTTCCCTTTAGGCCAGTGGTTCTCAACCGGGGGTGACTCTGTCCACCCTACCCCCTCCAGGACATTTAGCAATGCCTGGACACATTTGTGGTTGTCATAATTGCTGCTGGCCTCTAGTGGGTAGAGGACAAGGATGCTGCTAAACACCCCACGATGCATAGGGCAGTCTCCCAAACAAAGAGTTACCTGGCTCAAAAAATCAGTAGCGCTGATGTTGAGAAGACAAGCTCCAGAAAAATGGGGACCATGCGGCTTTTGCTCACTATCTCCCTCCTTGTGCCCAGCATGGCACCTGGCACCGAGTGGTGCATAGTGGGCATGTTTGTTGAATGAACGAATGAAGGTTAAGTGGAAAATAGCCTCCCTCCTTTTTATTAAAGGAATCTCATTTCTGTGCTGCAGAAACCATACCCTCACAAAATTTGGCCCAAACTTCATGTAGCTCTGGAACCTGGTGGGTGGGCATCACTTCAGACCCTTTCCAGAGACAATGCAGATGGTGTTTGCAGCTGCATCTCCCTAAGACCTCAACATGCCAGGTGGCTGCTGGAAGCCCAACTGACTGCATGGAAAGGCCACCAGACTGAATAGGGGACCTGATCTGAACGACTACAAATAACCATAATAAGGCTCCTTAAAAAATAAATTGGCTTTTAGTGCTTGCCATGAGCATCTCTTACACCTAGTATTTGTTGGCACTACCCTGAAAACCTCTGAGATTTAAAAAAAAAACAACTACAAAAATATAAAGGCCCCCAAAGTGACTGTGATATACAAGAGTGGACATATTTGTCTATGTACCTATGGAGATGAGAATAAAAGAGGGTATCTGAAGATGACAATAAACCGGGCAGATCTGCTGCAAAAAGAACCTGAGATGCTGCTCAGTGTCTTCAGCTACCCTGAGCTGCATCCTCTGTACCTCTCCAGACACCCCCTCTTTTCCTGAGGGGAGGGTCACTAAGGAAGAGCCTGGGCTGCAGGATCCAAGCACACAGTCCCCACCCAGTCTCTGCAGGCTAGCAGACACACCACCAGGGACACACCCCTGGTGTGTCTTCAATCATTATTCTGTGACCTTGGGTGAGGTACTTGACCTCCTGAAGCCTTAATTTTTCTTATCTGTTAAACGGGGACAATAATAGTAACTATGACACAAGGCTGCTATGATGGTTAAAAGAGATAAGGCATGGAGCCGGCTGAGCTCAATGCCTGGCACACAGTAAGCAGTTCACAGATGTCAGCTATTCTTCCTCCTGCTCTTTCCTTTAATTACTGCCAACCTTGGAGGATTGAGAGTTGGGAGGTTTCCTGCTCTGTGGTGTCAGTGGTGGGATGGGGACTTGTTGCCAAGGAGAAGGTCTTGGAAGCAGGATCATGAGGACGTGAGATTCAGCTGAGCTCCCCACCTGGAGACGGTCCCTCTACTCCCAGCCTCAGAGAAGGAAGGTTCGATTTTATCAGGAAGACCAACACGTTTCTGAAGACTCACATCTCTAGATGTGTGAGCAAATGTCTAGAAAAATTGTAGGGGAAAATGCTGGTACAGATAGGATGGCTTTATTATGTTTTCCAAAAGCTGGTTTAGACCAGCTCCCGCAGCAAGCCAAGCTGAACAGAGCTGTCCATTGTCATGTGTCAGTCAAACACCCGATCAAACATCCATTTAGGATACAGGGCACCTTCAACCTAACAATCAAATTACTTCTGAAAATCCTGGCAAATACAAACTATGCTCCCTAAGAAAGGAAGGTTTTCTTGGATAATACTATTTAAATACTGTTTGATAATAATAACTACCATCTATTAAAATGCTCGCTATGAGCTAGGCACAGGGATAAGCACTTTACATAATGATCTCCTTTAATTTTTCAATCATCATTTTACAGCTGGAATATGAAGTCCCAGAAAGGTTAGGAGGCTGCCCAAGGTCACAGAGCTTGCAGAGCTGGGATTAGGACACGTGTCTCTGATTCTAGAACTTGTGTCTTCTTAATCATCATGGCTCCCTTCTGCTGCCCTTTATGTGTTCATGTTTTTCAGTTTATAGCAAAAAGCAAATGTTAGGCAAGCTCATGACATAATATTGTACATCAGCTTGTTGAATATTTTCTGCAGAATATAACCTGTGATGTGAAAAGGAGGGCCCAGAGATTGACCTGGCCAGCATCAGTGCAATGCTATATCATGCTGTACATGATGGGAAGCCGCCTTTCTATTCAAACATTGGATCGCTGGTACGGCCAGGCACCGACCAGTCCATACAGGTGCCAGCCCATCAGGGAGGACTTGGCCTCGAACAAATAATATATACAGTGGTGCCAGGGCACACGGCTAGTGTCTGTCCTCATGTCCACCCTCCCCACGTGTCAGTCAATGCAGAGACAAAGTTTCTTTGGTTACCGTTCGGATCTCTACTCTTGAAAAAGTTGGCAAGTCAGGTTTTGCATCCAATATTTTCCGAACATTTCTTTCCATCCCGAGGGTCTTTAAGTCTAGAAATGATCCATCCATGTGGTCCTTATGATCTATAAAAGAAATAATTTACACTCAAAAGAAAGGCTCAGGAAGAAGTTACTGCATGTAAAAGTCACAGCTGCTATTTACTGGACACTTACCACAGGCCAGTACTAATTAGCTCACCATCCTCCCTTGGCAGGTGAGGCATCAAGGCCCAGAGAGGTGAAATGACTTGTCCAAGGCCACACAGCTAATATGAGGCTGCAGCCTCCCAGGGCTGGGGCACTGAGGGTGAACCTTCGGCCACAGGTGTGAGGATGGACTTGAACCCAGGCTTCTGTGTCCTAGCCCAGTGCTCCACCCAGCAGCAAGCTGGGTTTCTTGAAAGCCCTATTCCCTCTAAACAGGGTATTTATCCTGGGAAGTTCCCCAAGGTTGGTCCTTGCACAGCACACGTCTATGAAAAAGTTTCCACTGGGCCACAGTGAAATAAGAAAAAGAAGGACAAGGTTCTGAGTGTTTCATGAAATCCTGTTTATTTAATATCAAGGCCTGCTCTTGACTCTGAGCTCATGCCTACCCATCTATTTTTTGTTCCTGCCCATCTTTTTTTTATAACTATGTTTTTTTAGTTATGAAATGATGGGGATAGAAGATGGTGGTCCTGGCAAATTGGTTAGTCCCTAAAGTGAACCCTCAATGCTGGGGTCCACGGTTCTCAGCACAGAGGGGGTGAGTAGGCAGGAGGAAACTTACTTGACAAGCAGGCCTTCTCAAGTTCTTTAATTCGCGCACGAAGCTCAGATAAGGCCTTTTTCTGATGCTGAATGACTTCCTCACGTCGGGACCCTTTGCACTTGGCCCCTAGATCACTGAAGGACTGCTCCTGTGGTCAGAATGGTGAGGACAGCAGCTTTATCAGTGATCACAATCTCCCTCTCTTGTATTTGAAGAAACATGAACAAATCATGGATTAGCAGAAACCCTGTCACTTACTTAGTACCTTGGAAAATATCATTACGGGGCTTCAGCAGAGAAGGAATTTAAAAATTTCATTTCGAATACAAAGTCACATCTAGGAAGATTTCCAACTTTCCTACCTACTTAGCATCACTATAAATAAGAGATCCCCCCTATGTTCCCTCCCCATGTTTTATTTCTTTTTTTCTTCTAATCTTCTTCTAAGCTTGGGTTTCCACTTGTCATTCTGGTGTCATCTCTGAACAATCACATCAAATTTGCTCCTGCAAGGGCTTTTTTTTTTTTGGCCTGCACCATGCGGCATGCGGGACCTTAGTTCCCTGACCGGGGATCGAAACCGCGCCCCCTGCAGCGGAAGCGCCGAGTCTTAACCACTGGACCGCCAGGGAAGTCCCTGGAGGGGCATTTTTTTTTTTTTTTTTTTTTTGGCGGTACGCGGGCCTCTCACTCTTGTGGCCTCTCCCGTTGCGGAGCACAGGCTCTGGACGCGCAGGCTCAGCGGCCATGGCTCACGGGCCCAGCCGCTCCACGGCATGTGGGATCTTCCCGGACCGGGGCACGAACCCGTGTCCCCTGCATCGGCAGGCCGACTCTCAACCACTGCGCCACAAGGGAAGCCCCAGGTGGTTCTTATCAGCCAACGTGGGGAAAACTTTCTTCTAAGACTTTGTGGCTGAAAATGTAGTCTGCAGAGCTGTGCTATCGGTACCAGCTGGGAGCTGGTCAGAAATGCAGAATCCCAGGCTCCCCCCACCCGAGACCTGCTGAGTCAGAATCTGCATTTCAACAACATCCCCATATGATCCGTGGACACCTTTGAGTTGAGAGGCGCCACTGTAAAGTATCTTCTAATTGGCTGGTTTCTGGAAAAGTAAGTAGCAGTTTTGGCCATGTGTTTCCCCTGATATGCATGAACAGAAAGCAAGAGACTGAAATACTATTGGTTGGTCTTGCACACACTTAGACACAAACCAGGACCCGCAGTAACGACTGGGATTTGTATCAATAAAATCAGCTGCGGTATATAAACAAAGTACCATTTCTAGACATTTCAATAAGCTTGCCTCTTCAAGTTGATCTTCAAGTTGATCTCTGAGTTTTAGGATTCAAGCTTCATGTTAATTCCTCCTACATCATTCACCCTCTTTAATTAATTTAGTTCCCAACAAGGAGTTGCTGAGATTTCTCCATCTAAGTACGCGCCCTCTGTTTCTCATAGCAAAGCCCATTTCATCAGTTTCCAGTAGTAAAGAGAAGGATGGGGACCGCCTTAACGATTTCTCTTCCATTAGCCGCTTGACTCTGGCTTTCAGCTTCTCCTCTTGCTGTAGCCTTTCCTCGGTCAGCTTCTCCTTCTCTGCCAGATGCTGCCGTAACTGTTCTTGCAGCAAATACTGCTGAGTTTCCCGAGAACTGTTGATCTTCATCTGAAATGAGGGGAAGGGGAACTGCACCTGATGGGGGACAGGACTAACGCAGGAGTCATTTCCACTACCATTGGGGGCAGGAAAAAGGTTCACGAAGCTTTCTTCAAAACACAGAAAAATGATGCTTAGCTTAGTAACTAATAGCGAAGTAGTAGAGCATCGTGGTTAAGAGCTCAGACTCCAGATCTAGATGGAATCTCAGCTCTAGTTCTTTCTAGACACTTCTTCGTATAGAAAATGAGGTTAATCCTAGTATCTACCTCTTAGAGTTGTAAGAATGAGATAATGATGGAAAGCTTTTAGCACAGTGTTTAGCACATAGTAGGTGCTCAGTAAATGGTAGTTAGACTTATTTGTTATTATTTGCTGAGTGTAAGAGAAAAAGCAGTGAGCTAGGGCTAGAAGGCCTGAGCTTTTGTCTTGATGCTTCCACCAACTAGCTGTGTGACGTTGAAACAGTCACCTAGCTTCTGAATGTCATTGTCCATCTCTGTAAAATAAGGAGAATGGACGAAATCAGGGGTTGGCAAACTACTGTCTGCAGGCCAAATATGGGCCACTGCCCATTTTTATAAATAAAATTTTATTGGAACAGTGCATGCCTGTCACGCCCATTCATTTACGTATGTCGATGGCTGCCTTTGCTCTACAACAGCTGGTCAGATAAGTGTGGCAGAGGCTGTATGTCCTGCAAAGCCTAAAATATTTACCATCTGGCCCTTTACAGAAGAAGTTTGCTGACCCCTGGACTAGATGGTCTTTGGGGTTGATCGTAATGGTGGTCCCAATATTTCACCCTTCCTCTCTTCATATCTTTGGCTCTGTAACTTGCAGTGCCCACCCATATCCTGCCCCCTGACGCTGAACTCAGTCATGTGACTTGCTCTGGCCAATGGGATGTTGGCTGACATAACACAAGCAGGGGATTGAAAAGCACTCCATGATTGGGCCTGCTTTCTCTTCCCGATTTCTGCTTCCTCTGCTAGCACCATGAGAACGTGCCCAGGCCACCCTGCTGGAGGATCAGAGACACGTGGAACACGTGGAACAGAGCACAGCTGCTCCAGCTGAGGCCAGCCTATATCGACCAAGGTCCAGCCAACACCCAGACACGTGAGCAAGCCCATCCAAGACCAGTGGACCCACCTAGCGGCTGGCCCCAGATGTGTGATCAGTAGACAATAACTGTGGAACACTGCTAAAAGTGTTATGGTTGTTTATTATACAGTATTAATACGGCAATAGCTACCAGAGAGATACAATCCCTAAGGATAATTTTGCCTCTAAAATGTTGACATTATGTAACTTTTGGTAATTCTGCTGCCTATACTGTGGCTAGCTATACTTCTTCCACTGCATTTAATAAACAATTGTAAAGATCTGATGGCATTTCATTTTTTCTGGTTTTTGACAGAGGAAAACAAGCCTCCTTGCCCTCCTGGGAGATCTCAGCCACCCTGTCTGAAGCATTTCGTGTGCAAATGGAGGTATCATTTCACCTTCTGGAGGATGTGTGCTGACTACCTAACAGAGGAGAAACAGAGTTCAAATGCTTAGGGCTAGGTAAATTCTAAGGAGGAGCTGAAATGAACTTTTGAAGTTCAAAGATTACCTGAAGTTCCTGGGTCCGGCTTGTAATTTTTTTATAATGTTCCAGAAGGTATTTCAGATACAAAGACAATCCTTAAAGAGAGAAGCAAGAAGAAGGTAAGTATCAACTCAATTCACTTCCTTTGCTCTCTGAATAATGTCTTCACAGAGCTGGCCGACAGGTGGGTGAGGGTGACGCTGCCCTCCCATCAAGGAAACGGGAGTTGCCATCCACCTTGTGTTTTTAAAATTGTTGATCAGCTTCGGTTGGGCTCAAATCCAAGTTTCTTTTTGTGGGTGGACAATAAAAACCATCTGCAGAGCTCCTATCGACTAAGTGTCTACTGTGTGCAGCACTGTGAGCTGAGCAGGGGATGATATGAAGCCATTCAGTGTGACACACAAGGTCTAAGTGCCTGGGAGGAAACAGGCAGGGACTCCAGGTGGCGTGGAAAGGATGGCTGGAGGAGTGGGGATGTGTGAGGGTCCCAGGGGAGGCGCCATCATTCACCTGGAATGATCACTGCATGGCTGAGGCCCCACTGAGCGTGGGCACGCGTGGGTATGCAGAGTTGGAGGGGATGGCGTGTCAGAATGGAAGATGTGGTTGGGTGAATGATGCCTCCCCCCCAAAGATGTCTGGGTCCTAATTCTTAGAGCCTATGAACATTACCTAACAGGGCAGAAGGACCTTTGCAGATGTGATGAAGGTAAGGATCTTGAGATGCGGGCTTATCCTGGATTAGCTGGGTGGACCCAATATAGGCGCATGGGTTCTTACAAGAAGCAGACACAGGGAGTCCCTGCATTAGCACGCCGACTCCCAACCACTGTGCCACCAGGGAAGGCTTGCCTTTCTTTTTGAACACGTTTAAAAGAAATTCACACCACCTTCTGGATTACCTTAGAGCTATCCTGGCTGGGGTTGTTTAATCACCAGAGTTGAAAATCACTCCTCTATTCTCATTCATTATTGCAAGAATGTCAAGTTTGTGCAGCCTCTCTGGAGAGCGCTTTGGCAAGAAGATTCAACGATAAATGTTGGAGTTTCCCAGGTGTGGCCCTGGGCTCTCCCTTCTCATTCAATACTTTCTTCCTAGTGATACCATTCACACGTATGGCTTTAATCACCATCCATCCATCCACCCGTCCATCCATCCCATCTGACTAAGCACCCGCTATGGGGCACATGTTCTTCTGGGTTCCGGGGCCACATCACTGATATGGTTGGATATCCAGGGTGACAGCTGCATCCTTGGCACCTCACTTTGGATATCTACAGGCACCTCACACTCATCTTCCCTCTCAAACCTGGTCCTCCTGTGGCATTCCTTACTCTGGATTTTAGTGAAGGAACCACATCTGTACTTTTAACACAAGCCAGAAACCTGGAGATCTGTAGCCCCCTTTCTCTCCATCACTTCCCTTCTAGCCATATCTAACTCCATCACTGAGGCCTGTTGATTCATCTCTTAAATGTCCCTGGAATCTTCTCTCTTGCTCCGTCCCCTCCATTGCCACAGTGAGGGCCACCATTGTGTCTTGTGACAGCCTCCTAACTGCTCTCCCGGGCTTCTGTGCTGGCCACCTTCCTGTACATTTTCCACTCGTGGCCAAGATGACTGTCTCCAAATGCAAGCCTGTTCCATCAGATCCTTACTTTAAACCTTTCGTGGGCTTCTCTCTGCTCTCAGGTTAAAGCAGAGCTTCTTACCAGGGCTCTGCAAGCCCCCGGCCACAGCATGATACAGCCCCTGTGGACCTCCTTCACCAGTCCCTGCCCTCCGCCTCCATTTCTTTAAGCCCCTTGAGTTCTCCATGCTTCCTGCGATCCCACCACGCTGCTCCCTCCACCCAGAATGCCCTCCCCTCCCCTCTTTGGCAAATAACTCCTATGCACCCTGCAGTTGCCCTGCCGTCCCTGACCAGGTCAGAGCCCTGCACTTCTTCAAAGCAACTGTCATGATTAAAGTTTTACATGTGAGTGATTTTTCAGTTAATGCCCCACCCTATTCCTCCCTGAGACCCTAAGATCTACAAGCGCAGGGAGAGTGCCTGTTAGCTCCCCAATGTTTTATTATGAAAGATTTCAAATGTACAGCGAAGAGGGAGGAATTTTACAGCCAACATCCATATACCCCATAACCTGGATTCTACCTGTTTCTGACCCCATTATATTTCCATCCTGCACTGTGCCTGGTATCTAGGAGGCCTGCGATAAATCTTTGTTGAATGAAAGTGGTTCATATCCTTCCACATCTAGGATGATAAAGATAAGATGAACAGGTATGTGTGAATAATATTTACGTCAGCCTCATCTATTAAGTGTGAAAAACTGGAAGCAACTTAAATGCCCATGATAGAGGACTGGCTAAATAAATTACGGTACATCCTTCAGAATGGGGTTCCTTGCCATCAGTGACAGCGATGATGTAGATCTGTGTGTATTGACATTGAAGGGTGCTCCAGATGTACTGTTAGGAATGAAACTAAAGGAAATTGGGTATAATATGACATTATTCTTTTGTAAAGTTAAAAAATCAATACATGTGTATAGGTAGTGCCTATTTTATGCCAGGTACTATTCTAAGTACTTTACATATATCAATGCATTTTAATCCTCACAAAAATCCTAAGGGGTGAGTATTCCCTATTATCCCCATTTTACAGGTAAAGAAACAGGCACAGAGAGGGGAAGTAACTTGCTTAGAATCACACAGCTCTTTCCATGGGAAAATGCCCTGGAAGTTCCACACAAAATATGATAGTAGTGACGATACCAAACACTAGCGAGGATGTGAAGCAACAGGAACTCTCATTCATTGTTGGCGGGAATGCAAAACAGCCACTTTGGAAAAGAGTTTTGTGGTTTTCTTAAAAACTAAACGTACTCTACGGACTTCCCTGGTGGCGTAGTGGTTAAGAATCCGCCTGCCAATGCAAGGGACACAGGTTCAAGCCCTGGTCTGGGAAGATCGCACATGCCGCGGAGCAACTAAGCCTGTGTGCCACAACTACTGAGCCTGTGCTCTAGAGCCCGTGAGCCACAACTACTGAGCCCGCGTGCCACAACTACTGAAGCCTGCGCACCTAGAGCCCATGCAACGCAACAAGAGAAGCCACTGCAATGAGAAGCCCGTGCACCACAAGGAAGAGTAGCCCCCGCTTGCGGCAACTAGAGAAAGCCCGTGCACAGCAATGAAGACCCAACGCAGCCAAAAATAAATAAAATAAAATAAAGTAATTAAAAAAAAAACCTAAATGTACTCTAACCACACGATTCAGCAACCGCGCCCTTGGTATTTACTCAAAGGAGTTGAAAACATGTCCACACAAAACCCTGCACGTGGACGTTTATGGCAGCTTTATTCATAACTGCCAAAACTTGGAAGCCACCAGGATGTCCTTCAGTAGGTGAATGGATAATGGAATATTGTTGGGCACTAAAAAAGAAAAAAAGAGCGATCAAGCCATGAAAAGACTTGGAGGAAACGAAAATGCATATTACTAAATAAAAGAAACTAATCTGTAAAGTTGTATGATTCCAACTACATGATATCCTGGAAAAGGCAAAAACTATGGCGACGGTAAAAAGATCTGTGGTTGCCAGGGGCTGCGGGGGGGCTGGGAGGGAGCACAGAGGATTTTCAGGGCAGTGAAACTATTCTTTTTTTGGGGGGGATAGGTTCTTTTATTTGGAATAAAAATGTCCAGTTTTGAAAAGAAAAGAAGTTTTCTTAAAAACATAAGTCCTCAAACCACAGGTTTACCCATGACGAGTTGAATTCCTGAACACTGCAGAGGGATTACTGGAGATGTTGATTATTTAAGGCACTAATAGGAAGGCACTGAAGAACAGCAGGGCCAGGCTTCAATCAGACAGTCGTGCGCTGCCCTGGAGGAATTGCATAGACTGGCTTTGAAGTTGGCTTCTACTTTGCTTCTCTTTATTTTGTTAAACTTGTAGCTTTACTTTCCTCAATTTCTAGAATATCAGTTTCTAGATATTTGGGTTTATGGGTTATCATCATTTTGCTTTATTACCACGTCCCTGATCTGTAACTTCACCCACCCCACTTCCCCTCTATGGACTCCACAGGTGGCTTTTAATGAATTCTCTGTACTTTCTGTTACTATGTAGTTACAGAGTGACCTGAGAAGTGAAACTCATAAATCGAGTTGACCTAATACCAGGGCTTTGTGCACAGAATCCACCAATCTGCTCAGAGATGGCCTGATCTGAACCACATCCCCCGCCGTGCTCCCTGGCTTCTGCTTAGGGCAGTAGATTTGGGATCAAAGGCACCTTCAGGACTGGACCATCTTCCCGGTGGAGCATCGTGATTTACAGGGCCTCTGGGTCCTCCCCGGGGTGGGCCTCATTATTGGTGGACCTGCTGGTCTCAGGACTTAATGAAGCTCAGGTTGTTGATGTCTCATCGCAGAAAGAATTCAGTGAGAGACAAAGTGATAGGTAAGACGTGGACTTATTTAGAGAGAAACACACTCCACAGACAGAGCGTGGGCCATCTCAGAAGGCGAGAAAGGCCAGGGCAGTGAAACGATTCTGTATGATATTATAATGGTGGATACATGTCATCACACATTTGTCCAAGCCCAAACCCATAGGATGCACACCACCAAGAGTGACCCCTACACAGCATTGTAAATCAACTACACTCCAATAAAATTAAAATGAAAAAGAGTGAACCCTAATATAAACCATGGACTTTGGGTGATTAGGATGTGTCAATGTAGGTTCATCAGTCCTGACAACTGTACCTCTCTGGTGCTGATGCTGATAAATGGGGGAGGCTGTGTATGAGTGGGGACAGGGGGTACCTGGGAAATCTCTGTATCATCCTCTCAATTTTGCCATGAACATAAAGCTGCTCTAAAAAACGTCTCGTCTCTCTCTATATATAGTATATATATGGTTACTTCTGAGAGAGAAGATTTAGCATAATTTCAATTTTTCCTTTTGCCACTGTCACGTCTCATTTTTCTCCAGTAATCACGTCTCACTTGTGTACTTTTTTCCAGGAACACTGCTTCTCAAGTGGTGAAGCAAAGTGAAGTCTGGAGAAGGGAACACTTGGCCACATACCTAAGAAGCCTCCCTCAACAGATGTCCCATCGTGATCAGATTCAACACAATATTTCAGTCATGTAACTATGTGAGAAAAGAGTTTCAATCACCTTTGTCGGAGCTGGAGAACTGGATCCCCACCTCGTGGAGGAGATGCTCCGTTTCCTCCAGCCAGGACAGTGACAGGCGCAAGATGTCCAGCGCCACCTTCTGGAGCCCTGAGACAGGTGGGCTGACCTGCAGGTGCTGCAGGAGGTTGACCTCCTTCTTCAGGTCATTGCTAGAGCAAGACATTGTCATGCACGCCTGGAAAGAGATGAGGTCGTGAGGAGCCCGGGCACCATCGCCAGAAATAGCACCTGAC
This sequence comes from Hyperoodon ampullatus, assembly GCF_949752795.1. Lineage (NCBI taxonomy): Eukaryota > Metazoa > Chordata > Mammalia > Artiodactyla > Ziphiidae > Hyperoodon > Hyperoodon ampullatus. The sequence goes on along the minus strand of NC_136915.1, from coordinate 11,961,876 downwards.
GGTTGTGACCCGCACAGAGCAGTGTTCTTGACGGGCCCGTGAAGCAGGCAGAGCCGTATGTTGGCCGCCCTGTGACGGCCCAGCTCTACTTCCCTTTTTTGGGGGGCGGAAGGAAGGAGGCAGCTTTTATTTCACGTGCACTCTAATTGGGACTCTGGATGGTCAAAGAGACCCTTTGTTTAGGTATAGGCAATTCCAAAGCCAAATTGCCAAGGACGATTTGGCTGAAAGGGGAAGCAAATTTGGTTACAGAATTCCTGCTGAGATCCACACACAAGCTGGTCATAAAGTGCGGTTTCCTGATTTGAAAGAGTGCTGACAAGCCAACATTTGCCCAGACTCCCCAAATAGTAGCTGCATATTTCCAGAGAAAGCAGAAGCAGCTGCCTGATGTGATAAGCTGGATCCCTGCATGGGGGCCATGAAGTGGGGGCTCTGCCAGACCCTCTGGTCCAATAAGGGTAAGAGCAGCCTTCCACTGCTGGGACAGAAAAGAAAACTGCAAATAAAGAGCAGAATGTTTCTTTGGTTTCTCTGGAAATAACACGGGGCTGGTTTTTTTTTCCCCGGGGTCTGGGGCCTCCCAAAGGCAGTACTTGGAGTGTGGCGGGCAGCTTCTCCTTGGCCACACCAAGTTCACCTGGGAGGCATTTCTGGAGGTCCTTTGTTTTCTGATCTCAAACAGATTTCTCCAACAAGGGAAAAGGTGGACTAAAAGCAGAGCTGGACAATTTCCTGAACAAGGAGCACAAAAATGAGACACAGGGGACATTTGAGGAATGGAGAAGGGGGCACCTGGCAACTGTCTAAGGATGTCTTCAGCTTCTTGATGTTCTGGGTGATTTCCTCCTGTTTGCAGCTGCTCAGCTGGGTCTCCTTCTGCAGGGTCCGCATTTTCTGCCAAACGTTGATATTGTCCTCTGTGACCCTGTTGCTCTTCTCTAGTAACTGGTGAGAAAAAGAAAAAAAAAAAGTTTTAAAATGCAGTGTGGGGCTTCCCTGGTGGCGCGGTGGTTGGGAGTCTGCCTGCCGATGCAGGGGATGCGGGTTCAAGCCCTGGTCGGGGAAGATCCCACATGCCGTGGAGCAACTGGGCCTGTGAGCCACAACTACTGAGCCTGCGCGCCTGGAGCCTGTGCTCCGCAACAAGAGAGGCCGCGATAGTGAGAGGCCCGCGCACCGCGATGAAGGGTGGCCCCTGCTCGCCGCAACTGGAGAAAGCCCTCGCACAGAAACGAAGACCCAACCCAGCAAAAATAAATTAATTAATTAATTAAAATGCAGGGTGGCTCTGGGGGGAGGGGACCTGGAGGGCTTCAGCTTAAGCTCGGCGCAGGGAGGTCCTGGCGTGTTTTGGGGATGGCTCTGGAGGGTGGATATTGGCTCTGTCACCGGGGCATGTTTCCCAGGATCACAGATGGTTTTTTAAGAGCCAAAGGCCTGTCATGTGGCCACGAGTGTGTTCTAGATTCTTCTGCATTCTGGGAGGGATTCATCACGCTGAGCCTGATGCTGTGGGCTCCTAAAAAGGAGGTCGTCCGAGAGAAGCCCGCGGTGTGATCTTGTGACCCGCGCGCTGACACCCAGGGTTGGAGAGGATAAACGGAAGGATAATAAGGCATCGTTACAGCCAGAGGCCCACCCTCACTGCCATCTGCCACTTCAGGAGGAACGAGCGAGCGAGGACGCACCGTCCATGCTGAGGCCGCCCCTTTCCTCGCGGGGCTAACGGAGGTTCACCGTGCGGGTCTGCCGACCAGACACAGTCCTGGGTGGTTTAATTTGATTTTCACAGAAACACTGCAAGGGAGTTTAACTGGCTTTTACTTGAAAAGCCAGGAAATCCCAGAAAATCAAAACAAATCTTTATGGTGTAGCAACAGTGTGAAAAATATGTGCCACCAACAAAAAACAGGAACATATGCTCCCAGTGTCTGGAGCGCCGGGTCCCTGAAGGAGAAAGTGGGGAAGAGAGACGAGCCTGCTGATTGGAGACGGGTTAGTCCTGGAACGGTTTCACGCGTCCGCAAGCGGCCTGAGTACCTGATCTCTGAAAAGCTCCAGCTGCAGCACAAAGAAAGGGAAGGGGATGAGGTGAGTGGCGCAGCTGCAGCTGCAAGGCTGGGGGAGGCGCCTCCATCGCTGGGTCTGGGAGAAATCGGTGAGAAGGCTCTGCATGCCTTTAGTGGTCATTATGTCCAATTAACACCTTCACCTCTCACCGGAAGGGGCAGTGCCCACACAAGAGAGGGGGACAGCAGGTTTTAATGACTTTTCAGGTGTGCCCGCCTAACCTAGCCGACGCACACGATCAGCACACACATGTCTCAGGCTCTCGGAAGAGCCACTTGCTGCCAATTATCCAGTGGGAAGTCCAGGGCAAGAAGCGCTCTTCCGTAATTGCTACGTTGGCACCAGGCTGTGAGATCAACACTGAGGCTGCCAGCCCGGGTAACTCGTGTCATCAGCAAGGGCGCCTGGGGAGAGAAGGAGGAGCTGCCTGCTGCCGTTTTGTGCCTTAGACCTTGTGTCCTGAAGACGACGTCTCCTGTATTCCTCTCCAGGTCCCCGGAGCCTGGTGCCGTGCCTGGCACACAGCAGGCACTCAATAAACGTTCATCGAATGCTTATAACAGAAACACCTGTCAAGTCAGATGTGCAAAGTCCTCTCCTTCAGTTCAGCCAGTTTTTACTGAGTGCCTCCCTGATGCTGGTGTCTTCATATTATGGATGATGAAACAACGCAGTTAAATTAAATCAGGGCTTCTAGAATGACGAGTTCATGATGCCCCAGGCTCATGAGACTTGAACGGCAAAGAAGCCCAAGTTTCTCTGGAAATTTACCAACGTGATGGCCCTTGGCCTGGGTTTTTGGCTCACTGGCAAAATGTGGTCATGAAAGGCTATAAAACAGAGCCCTGAAGGACCACAAGGGCCACGGAATCAATGAGAACGTGAACAGGTCCCAAGACACAGGAGTCTGCTGCACACCAGGGAGCTCTGGGAAGCCAAGTAGAGGAATTATGACTCTCCTAAGGACACCTCTGCAGTCATCCTGCCGGAAACCAGCCAGGTGATTGGAGGGACTCTGGGTCGTCTGCTGGTTTCATGGCCAAGGGAGGGTCCTAGCTCGCCCAAGGAAGAGGTTATGTAGAGAGGGCCCTGTGGGCAATGGCCCACGTTATCACCAGAGGCGCCCTACGGGACTGCTGGGTGGGGGGTGGGGGTGGGGAGGGACAGGTCCTGCTGGACGATGGGCTGAGTCCTGTGGTCACTGGCCTGGGGAAGGGCAGGACCTCAGGCCGGGAGCGGGCTGTGGAGACAAGGGGGTGAAGCAGGAAGGCCCAGGCAGTGCAGAGAAGCCTCGTTCGTCCTTTCTCTCTCGAGTCTAGACCTGGAGGAATCTCAGTGTCTCTGAGGGTCTTCCTGGATGACCCCTGGCCAGAGCCATGACCAGGCGCACGGCAAGTGGCGCAGATCATGCCCTCAAGGCGGGTGTGCGCCGTGGGTGCAGAGTGCCAGCAAGGTGAGGGGTAGCCCAGGTGCACGGAGGGAAGCCCAGGCTGGCGGGCTCTCTGCCTTGCTAAGGGGTCGGCACCCTGCAGGAGAAAGGACACCGGGGGTGATGGTGTGGAAGTTGGTTGAAGAGGCTTTCAAACCTGCCTGAGGGTCAGCATCGTCATTTAACTTGTGGGTGCCTCTGAAGTTCAGCACGTGGGACACATTCCGGTCACACTGATGGTTCAGGCTTGGATGCTACCAAACGCAAGGGCTTTGGGAACTGGGCTGGGTGGGACGGAGGGCTCCTTTGAGGATTGTGGTTCTTAACCTTTTTTGGTGGTTTACAGATCCTTCTGAGCATCCAATGAGTGACGAGGTGGACTCACTCTCCCAGAAAAAGAAAAGCACAAACACATACACGCAAAACGTTCTTGGTCCCCCTGGAGCCGAGGCTGCCAGGAGAGGATGCCTTGTGGAGGGGTTCCAAGATGGGCTGCCCTCGGTGGGCTGTGTTCTGGAGGGCCAGTGCCCCGTCTTGAGTTCTCCTTTGCTCTCCCTTAGCCTTTGGTGAAGGCTCGTTTGCATGTTCTGGCCCTCATGTCTGTGCCACGTGTCAGAGGAAGGGCCACTGGGCCATCTTGGGTCAGAGCCCTGGGAAATGGCCACCTCCACCTGGCATAAGCTGTGGTATTCTGGGTTTTACTTTATGAAGAAAAGTGGCAGGACTTCCCTGGTGCTCCAGTGGTTAAGACTCCACGCAGCCACTGCAGGGGGCACGGGTTCCATCCCTGGTTGGGGAACTAAAATCCTGCAAGCCACGCGGTTCGGCCAAACAAAACAAACAAACAAACAAACAAACAGAAATGTGGCATTTCCCTGGGGACACTGACTGTAGCATCTGTTTGGGGGCCCAGAGGAAGAAAGATCGCTGTAAATGTCAGGACAAAAATTGTGAAGGAGAAAGTGCTAGAAACACCACCGGGGTCAAGAGCTCAAACCCTTCCCAAGAGGGAACCGCACAGCTGGTTCACTGGGGTGGGCCTTGAGCTGGGACTGGCTGCTTAGTCAGGGTCTCAGGCAACAGCAAACACTGGAGTGGGCAGCTTCCCAGAAGGAAAAGCCTCTTTAGTGAAATCCACGGGGACGCGGAAGCCGCACAAAGCCCTGCCCCTGAGATAAGCGGGTGAACTAAGCCAGGCCGTATTATTCCTCATTCATCCCTGCCGGCCGCTTGGGTGCGGGATTCCGTGGAGAGCTCGGGCCCGTGAAGGGGCTCTGCAGCACACCTACCTGACCTACTGCCCTTTCCAAGTTGGCTTTAATGAGGTGTTCTCTGTTCCTCATTTCTTGCAGCAGAAGCAATTTCCTTCTGGAATCCTCCCGAAGCCACTCTTCCGCCTGAAAGAATGATGAAAGCGTGGGCTTGCTGCTAATGTGATCATCATGCCCTCTGGGGAAACTCTTCTGGGGGGGTGCTAATGGCAGTGGGGGAGTCCCTGAGGGGTAGGGACAGCTGCAGCCCAGCAGCAGGGGTCACAGGCATGCACAGGGTGGAGGCAAACTCACAGGGAGTTGCCCCCTACGGGAAAGGGCCGAGCTCTGCACCCGGGGCTCAACTATGTTCTACCGCACACTCTCATCCCAGCTCGGTCCTTAACAAGCCATACGACACTCGGAAATTTATTTCACTGCTCCGTGACTCAGTGTCCTCATCTGTCAAATGGGGATGATGATACTAGTATCACTGCATAGAGTTATTGTGGGGATTCAATGTTTGGAATAGTGCTTAAGGGCTCTGTGAGTGTGTTAAGTACTGCTGTAACCTATGAAAGGTGGACGGGAATGTCCGCCGTACAGTCTCGTTCTAATAACTCGTGATGGGTACTTGGAAATGTTATGATTGGGTTTATTATCATAACTGTCGTTACCACTTTGAGCACACTCACTGGTGGTAACCTCACTGGAGGCTTGCTAAAGCAATGTCTATTAAGAATTGCAGCCTGCAAAGGAAGGCATTTAAAGTGGAGAAGCTTGCCTACTTTTCCCCCCTTTCTAGGGTAACAGTCAACGCACGGTAAGCTTGGGAGTGCTCCACGCTACCCTTGGCTGGCCAGTGTAGGCCCCGCAGCTGCTCAATTCTTGGATGCACCTGCTGAGCCCTGGGCCCTGGCACTAACAGGAAATGAGGCAAACTCTCGTAAATAAATGGAACGTTTTTGTGCTGAAACAAATTCACGGGCTGTTTCTTTAGGGATCTGAAGAGGGGGATCACAGGGATGTAATAAAAGACCCAGAAAAGCCCTTAAGAGCTTTCTTCTGAGTAGTGTGGTCCAGTGGAAGAGCCTCTACCCAGCTCCGTTACCTTGGAAAAGTCATCTAACCTCTCTGGGCCTTAGTTTTCTCCCAGGTCTAAACATGCTCTGACTTCTATGTCAGCAGCCTTTTTCATGTGCTGCAAAAGCGAAGTCCAGCCTTGCACTCTGCCCCTGTCTGTGCTCTGCATGAACAGCCCCCGTTCCCGTCCCCAAGCCTCAGAGTCACCTTCAGCAGCCGCCCTGCTCCCTCTCTCACACTCGGGGGTCTCACGCCTGTCCTCCAGTCCCTCTCACATGCAAGCTGGACTGTGACAACTGGCCTCCTCGCCTCGAGTTTAGTTTCTTCCAGTGCAATCTTAACGGTACTGTGAGAGTTACCCTGCTGTAAGGCAGCTCTGTCCAACAGAAATTTCTGCAACAGTACAGGTACTCTGAGCGAGGCTGTGTTGTCTAATACGGCAGCCACCAGCCACACCTGGGGATCGAGCACTCGAAATGGGGCTGGTGTGACGGAGGAACTGAATTAAAAATTTTATTTAATTTTCATTAATTTCAGTGTAAACAGTAGCATGTGGCTGTTTGCTACGCCAGGGTCACTGAAGTCAGACGAACCTGGAGTCAGAAAAAACCGACTGTGCCATTGGGCTAGTTACTTTACTAGTAACTAGTAGCCTTGACTTTCTCATCTGTAAAATGGAGAGGATGATTTCTAGATCACAGCGCTGTTGTGAAGATGAAGAGATGAAAAGTTCAAGGTAACGCCTAGTACGTGAGAAATTGTAACTATCATTTTCACCCTTATTACTGTCCACGAATGTCATTGCATCAGTCACTTGTTCAGAAGCCTTAGTAGCTCCCCACTGCCTGTGTGGTACAGAGCCCAAGCGCCTGAACTAAGGCAAAACACCAAGCCAGGGATTCAAGAAGCCCCTACGAACTCTGAACGAGGTAAAAAAACTGAATCCACACCTAGATAAACCATAATAAAACTGCTGGAAATCAAGGGAAAAGACAATCTTAAAAGCAACCGGAGAAAAAGACAGATTATGCAAAGGTACAACAGTTAGGCTTACAGATGACTTCTAACTAGAAATAATAGGAGCCACAAGACAACAGTGACATATCTAATGCTATATCTAATGTGCTGAAAGAAAAGAATTGCCATTGTAGAATTCAATACGCAGTCAAATGTGTTTTAAGAATGAAGGTTAAATATACATCTCCAGACAGACACACGGGCACATCTGAGAATTTGTCATCAGCAGAGCCACAATGAGGGAAAACATTAAAGTGTATTCTTCAGACACAAGAAAAATGAACCCAGGTGGGTGATCAGAGATGAAGAAAAGACAAGCAACAGTAAGGGTAATGTGTGGATATGATACTGACTATAGAAAAACACTAATAATGTCTTGTGGGGTTTTAACTATCAAGAAGAGTTTAGAAAATGACAGCAATGGCTTATAAATCTGGAGGGGGTAAATGAAGTTAAGGTGTTTGAAACTTATTGCACTGTCAAGGAGAAGGGCATAATTATCAACTACTATTGCCTCTTGGTAAGTTAAGAATGCAGCGCTTCCCTGGTGGCGCAGTGGTTGAGAGTCCGCCTGCCGATGCAGGGGACATGGGTTCGTGTCCCTGTCCGGGAGGATCCCACATGCCGCGGAGTGCCTGGCCCCATGAGCCATGGCCACTGAGCCTGTGCGTCCGGAGCCTGTGCTCTGCAACGGGAGAGGCCACAACAGTTAGAGGCCCGCGTACCGCAAAAAAAAGAAAAAAAAAAAAAAGAATGCATATTGTAGTCTTCAGGATGACTACAAAGAGAATAGTAGAAGAGTGAAAAACTTAATTAATGTGTGATTTTGGTGAGTCAAGGATGAATGCTATTGTCTTACTATTACTAAAAGAATAGTAAAAAAGTGAAATATTTCCAAGCTAATAGAGGGGGAAACTGGAATGAGGGAAAACCATCCACTCAGAAGGAGGCAAGAAAGGAGAGAAAAAGGAACATAGCACAGATGGTACAACTGGTATTGAGCAAGAAGGTAGATTTAAACCCCAGTACACGAGTAATTACATAATATAAATGGACTAAAAGTCAAAGATCGTCAAACTGGATTTTGTAAAAATGATATGCTATTTGGAAGGCATATGTCTAAACCTTAAGACAAAAATTGACAGAGAACGTATGAAAACTCTAACCAACAGAAAGCCAGTGATGAACCTAAATGACAAAGAAGATGTTAAGGGAGAAACGCTACTAGAGATGAAAAGGAACATTTCATGATGATCTAAAGTTTTGCTCTACAGGAAGTATTAGGATTCTAAATTTATATGCACCTAGTAACACAGCCTCAAAATATATAAAGCAAAAATCGTTCATATTAAAAGAAGAAACACACAAATGACAAACATGTTGAGATTTTTAAAAACATTCTCAATGATAGAAAAAAAGACAAAAAAAATCAATATGAGAATTTAAGTTGGAAGAACATCATTGGCAAACTTGATTTAATGGATCAATTCTTTCTTAGATAATTTCACAATTAAGATCTGAAGGCAGTCTCGGGTAGTGGTTACACACAGGAGCTTTGGAGTCAGGCAGACCTGGATTCAAGTTCTGCCACAACTACTTTATGCAAGTGAACTTGGATAACTTCCTTCACCTCTGTGAGCCTCAGTTTTCCCGACTGTAAAGTGGGGTTATACCAGTATAGACCGCATGGGGTCATTGTGAGGATGAACAGAGATGATGCAGGTGGAGTGCCTGCCCCAGAGTGGTTCCCAGGCCGACCTGTCCCGGACATACCTTGCTATTTTCCGGCAGCGTCATAGAGATCAGGCTGTGCTCGGTCCTGCTCCTTTTCAGCTCCACCCTGAGCTTCCTCATTTCTTCTTCCATGTCATGGATTTGCTGAAAGAGTTCCAACAACAGGGACGTCAACTTCACAACTCATTTCATCCGGTTCATTAAGGCAGAAACCTAGTCTGGGATTCGCTTAACTCCTTCCCTTGGGGGACAATTCCACATCTTTGAGGCAAAGTAGACTTTCTTTCAACGGATGCAATGAAAGGGCTGGGTGGGGGAAAATTTGAGTTTCTTTTGAAGATCAGCATGGATCCTGGATTAAACAGTACAAGATACCTATCCACTCATTAGAGTCTCTTTCCTTGGGGTATATTTTTGAGTTCAATCTAAATAAGGGCTGTTTGGAAGACACAATGGGCACAGTTTGGAAGAAAAGAACAATGACATTTTTCTTTTTTCTCATTTGAGGCAGAGAAGTGTGCTCCTGACAGAGAGAAGAGCACACGTCTCCTGCCCCCGTCCCAGGCACCGTCCTTCCCAACGGATGGAAAACGTATGCCTGGTGATGTGCACGAGGGTTCGGGCCGGTACAGGGGCTGAACATTTACATTTAGTGGTCATCTTTTCATTATATTCATTTTTATGTTCAACTTCCATACAAGGCCAGTGATACATTTGCTTTTTATTTTGTTTTTATGAATTGTTGTAAAATTGAATGTATTTAAGCAAAAATACTTCAAGAAGAGTTGTGTTAATAACAGTGTTCAGGGCTGTGATAAAACTTGTGACAGTGGATCATGAAAGTCTGGGCATCACAAGTCCAGGGGTAGGGACCACGGTGAATTTCTAGCAGCATACGGTGGCCACCTCCCGTCCCTTTCCCCAGGGGAAACCTGATGAGGGGCCTTGAGCCAACTGCCCAGAAAATCTGGGGAGAGTGTGTTTTCCATGGTCTTTTCACCCATCTCTTTGAGGCCAGCAAATCAAAGAATTAGGAGACTACATTAACAGACAAACACCCAGAAAGCCCCAGAGCTTGTGCTAGCTAATGGGCCAAGGAACCCCTCCAAAACCCTCAAAGCCACAATCTAGGCTTTCAGTCGACACCTAGGGGTCAGGAGGTTCAACGCACGGTTTTGCAGAGTTTTAACTCTTTCTCTTGGGCTTCCCACTTCTCCTTCTGGGCATCTTCCTTCTGTAACTCTTCTTTCAGCACTGAGCACTGTGGAGAAAAAGGACAAGGCCATGGGGGCTTGGCTGGGTGTCCCAAGTACCTGTGTTCACGCCCAGGAGTGTTTCCTGCTGTATAACCCAATCACACCTCTGAATTCTGAGAGGCGAGACCATTTGTGTGATGGGAGCAGGGGATCCTGCAGTCATTCCCAGTTCACCCCTCTCATGAGTTCTGAGGAATAGAGCGTCTAAATTCCTCTTCAAAAGCCAGCAAACTTCACTGCAGGGGAAACCCAGCTTTGTAGAGTCTGGGTACTTAGGGTGCAGGAATTGGGATGTTTTCACGCTGTGACCGGTGAGGGTGGAGGGGGCCGAGCCAGTGAGTTCGGGTCCATCTTAGGGCTTTTGTGCAGGTTGCATCTCAAAGACACAACTGCCCCGACTGGTGTGGAGGGGCAAACGGAGCTGTCTTGCCCGAGGGTGGCTTGGCAACAGGCATTAAGGGCATACGGATGGATGTGCCTTCTTTTGACCCAGCAATTCCCACTTTAGGAATGTACCTTAAGGACAATGACTGGAGAAATAAGTAAATCTGTAGTTTCAACGATGCTCTTCACAGAATTGTCAGTAACAGTGGAAGAAAAAAAAAAAAGAGGAAACCACCCAAGTGTTGTTTAGAACAGCAGACCACTTTATAACACTGGGTACATACAGGAGATAGTATGTAGCTTTTAAGACGAATGATAAGAGAGCTGATTTATTAGAATGGGAAAATAATAAGTATTTAAAAATTTTAAAAAAGTGCATAGTATAAATTCACTATAAAATGATTGATTGATTGATTTCTAGGCCATATATAGAAATGACTGGGAAAACATACATGAAAATATTAACACTGCTTTCTCAAGGTAGCATTTCCTCTCCTCTCTTTTTATTTTTTCTTTTCAATGTCATCTATTTATTTTTCTAAAATTAACACACATGATGTATGTCATTAAAAAAAAGGCATCTCAAATGTTCACAAGAGCAGTACCCTTGGTGGTGACGAGCCCTTGTGCTATTGGCCAGCACAGTCTAGAGGAGAAGGGACCTCATTCCGAGGTCAACGAGGAAGGGGAAACGGGGACATAAATCATCCAAATGCACTTCAGGAGGTACAAGAGCCAAGCAGGTGCTGTCTTTGCAGATTCCTTCTACTTAGCACCAGCTCTGCATCCCTTTCCCATCCCCAACACACACACACACACACACACACACACACACACACACCCCACATAAAACAGCTATAGCACATGCCTGGGAAGACACTCTGCTTGGGAGAAACGAATGCAGAGGGCTTGGCCAGGCAGCCGACCTCGGGCAGAGGCAGAAGAGCACAACTAAAACCAGCCTCCCACTTCTCGGAAAACGATTTTGTCATCCCCATTTCACAGATGGGGAAATGGAGGCCAAATAAGTTACAATAAAAGAAAGCTCTGGAATTGGAACCTGGTCTGTCTGATCCCAAAGCTCATGCAGTGCCTTTCACCAGCTCCAAACTGGGTATGGTACTACGTACCAGGTATTACTTATTGTGCCTTTTCCTTGGAACCTCAAGATCTGTTCTCACCCCACCCCCATGCAGACCTAGCTATCGGGTAGCCTCTGGGAATCTCTGAGTTGCCACCTGAGATGAAAGCTTTGAGGTTTTACCTTGACTCACAGAAACAGGCACATCATGCAAATACTGAGAAATCTTATCCTATAGAGTCAGGATTCTAAAGTTAGCATTGAAGGCAAGATTTGCAAATAGTCAAAGTTACATGTAAAAAGCTCTTTGCTTGCCTACCACGTTCATCTTCCATAGAGACATTCTACACACTAAAGTCTAAGGAAGAAATGAGAGTCTGCGTGTTTGCATCTGGATCTTCAAACTTTCTGCTTTGAAGACAATTATAAGAACCAGTGGTGCTGGGACCACGCTGCAGCCGTGTGGTCATCCTTGCTCACAGAGAGATCGTATTCTGCTTAATATTAAACTTTGCAATGGCAGTATATGCTCATAGGTGTGTTTGTTGCTGGGATTAAACAAACTCATTTATAATAGGGGTTAGAAAATGTTTGCTGGATTTGAAAATCTATTATACTTATTCTGAGGCACATACACGCTGTCCTTTGAAAGGCTTCAGAGAAGTTGGCCACCTGCCCAGCAGCTACCCTCCCTGTGTCCTTGGGCACTGGCCTCATCTCACCACCGTGTGTCATGTGACTCCACTGTGTCTGCCTTTCACAGCTACAATTTGCTGATGACCCGACACTCACTCTGGAGCTGAGGGCTTCGAGCTGGTGATCCTTTTCTTTGTTCTCACTTTTCAGTTGATTCACCTCCTGTTGTAGTTGTTGAACTTGACCATCCTTTACCAACACGTCTCTTTGCAAAGATGACACCATCTCTGTAAAAGAACCAAAGCAAACCAAAAGAAAAGACTCATGGAGGTCAAAGAGGCAGGAAGGATTATTGGCAACACCATGGCTGTCAGCCAACGTTCGGACAAGACCTTCTAGGCCCGGGCCACCACTGGTGCCCGCCTAGAAGTGGGGAGGCTTTTTCCAAGGGTCCCAGAGCAGGAATGGGAATGAGAGCGAAGTCCACGGAACAGGGTTTGAGGCTTCAGTGAGAATGACGGGCAGTCAGCACCAGCGAGAGGAGAAACCTTTGGGGGCCCCTTGTGGGCACAGGCCAGGCAAAGCTGGGAGGAGAGGCCACCCCATGGGCCTGGGAAACAGAGGCCCAGCACAGGGAAGGTCCAGGAATTCTTCTCCAGATGCCAGGAGACGGGCGTGTGGCAGAGGGCACTGCTGGGCGCTCTTGATGGGGTGGTTGGTTTCACAGTCCTCTGAGTTTGGACCCCTCTCTACCACTTATTAGCTTGGTGGTCTTGGACAAGCTATTTCACCTCCCACTGTCTGTCCCACACAGAGTTATTGTAAGGCTGAAATGAGACGGTATGTCCCAAGAACACAAAGTGGCTAAATTCTGTTTGTTCCAAGGCGCCTATTATTTTTCTCGGCAGCCAGCTTCCAAAATGGCTCCAATGATCACTGCCGCCTAGAATTCATGCCCTGTGTAGCCCCTCCCACCCTGAATAGGGCTGCCATGGGTAACCAATATGATACTGTGGAAATGACGGACTGTTTCCTCTCAGGCTGCGTCATAAAAGACACTGTGGCCCCCTCTTTGCTCCCTCTTGAATCACTCACTCTGGGGGAAGCCAACTGCTGTGTTGTGAGGACACTCAAGCAGCCCTAGAGAGAAGCATGTGTGCTGAGGGACTAAGGCCTCCAGCCAATAGCCACATGAGCAGCCATTCTGAAGGGGAATCCTCCGGCTCCCCCTGAGGCTTTAGATGACATGACTGATGCCCCAGCCGACATCTTGACTGCAACTCATGAGAACTAAGTCACCCCCCGCTCAAATTCCTGAACTACAGAAACTGGGGGAGATCATAAATATTGGTTGGGGTTTTATCCATTACATTTTGGGGTAACTTGTTATGCAGCAATAGATAACTACTCCATTACTGTAGTATCATTTTTTTAAACATCTTTATTGGAGTATAATTGCTTTACAATGGTGTGTTAGTTTCTGCTTTATAACCAAGTGAATCAGTTATGCATATACATATCTCCGCATATCTCTTCCCTCTTGCATTGTAGTATCATTTTGAATAAAAGTGGGAAGAAGGGTGCATAAATGCAGTGGTACTGGGTTATCTCCTACGGTTCTTTTCTTGAAAGAACATCAGGCCCAGTTTTAGTGGTAGGTATCAATCAAGAATGTACATGAAATAAAGCACAAAATGCTCCAGAATTTCATTTTAAAAATGAGCTTTGCCTCCAGGACACAGTTCAGTTACTTGGAAATCCCTCTGGGGCTTGCCACACTTTGAGTGGGTCCAGCCCATCTCAAGCGTCATCCCAACCCAGGTCTGTCCGACTCCCTGATCGGAGAAGGTGGGATCTGAGACAGGCTTGATGCTTGGATGAAGTTTCACTGGCCGACATACGGGAGGAAGGTGAGGACCAGCGAGTTCATCCTGCCATTCCTGGTGCCCAGAACAGCACCTAGCCTGGGGGAGGTGCTCAGAAAATATCTGAGGACATCCCAAGTGAGGGAGGAGCATAAGCAGAGACCTCGGGGCAGCAGGGGGTGGGGCTGGGTGTGATTAAGTTGCAGAGTGAGGCAGAAGAAAAGCACAGATTCATACAGAGATGGTGATTCACGTGCCACTCAATGCTATGCCTGGCTTCTACAGCTGTGGGCATGTTTCCTGCTACGCGCTGGCTGCTTTCAGAGTGATGTGCCCCTCCGAGGCTCACTGCCTCCTCCCTGTCACCTGCTTCACTCCCTCCCCTCGTCTGTGAGTGGTCCCATCCTCTTCAGGTCTCTAGGTATGTCAGTTCCTGCTTAAAAACCTCCACTGGATTCCCAACACCCTTGGAATAAAAACCCAGACCCCCCGACCCTGCCCAGCCCCACAATCCCCTGTTCACTCCATGCAGCCTCTCCTGCCCTTGGCTTGTCCTTGCCCTCCTGAAACAGGTCGTCTCTAAAAGAAGGACACAGCCGTGGAGGATACAACATGGACTGGTTAGAATCGGCTAGGTCCAAGGGCGCGTAAGATTCGACTTCCAGGGGAACTGGAGCCTCATTACAGGCCCATTGTAATACATGAGCGAAATGACACACCCACCAGCACCAGGACAGTTCCGAGGCTGACCATAAAGGTCAAAAAGTGGGTGGTGGGGCTTCCCTGGTGGCGCGGTGGATGAGAGTCCGCCTGCCGATACAGGGGACACGGGTTCATGCCCCGGTCCGGGAAGGTCCCACATGCCGCGGAGCGGCTGGGCCCGTGAGCCATGGCCGCTGAGCCTGCGCGTCCGGAGCCTGTGCTCCGCAACGGGAGAGGCCACAACAGCGAGAGGCCCGCGCACAGGAAAAAAAAAAAAAAAAAAGTGGGTGTTGGCCCAATTCCTGGAAATCCCCGCCCCTTCCCCAAAATATTAGAGTTGTCACAATCCTCCCACTCATTAGCCTATAAAGTTACCCAGCCCATAAAAACTAACTGCCCCATATTTGGGGGCCTCTAGCCTTCTGAAATGGCCCACACTCTGTCTGTGGAGTGTGTTTCTCTCTAAAGAAATCCACTTCTTACTTTGTCTCTCACTGAATTCTTTCTGCGATGAGACATAAAGAACCTGAGCTTTATTAAGTCCCAAGACCAGATGCGTGATCTCGATTAAAAGATAGTGGGTTCTGACTGGGTTCGAGTCCCAGCCCACGGGTTCAAGTCCCACCTGAGTTCCATGGTTGCACACCCACTAAGCTGGCCCCCCTTGGCCTCCCCCCTTGAAGCGCTGGCCACCACGACACACAGTTTATTTTCTCCACAGCAGCACTGCTCTCTGAAGTGGGCTTGTTTATTCATCCGTTTACTTTTATTGTCTGTCACCCCCTCCCGAAACTGTGAGCACAGGAATCTGACTGTCTTGCTTGGCTCTCCCTCCCCGGATCCTGGAACGGGGCCTGACACCTAGTAGGAGCTCAAGAAACATGTGGAAGCAATGAAGGGATCCAGGGAATCAAAGCTCAGCCACAGCTGTGCGCTGGCTGCACCTCTCCCAGCCCAAGCCCTTTATCAGGGAACCACCTCGGATCAAACTAGAAAATGGTTTCCCTTGGGCCCAAGTGCACTCGGCTGAAATGGGTGAGACCATGGGTGCCTTAAGGGAGTGACCCCATGTTGTCCACGCTCTAGTTTGCACTCAGGCTGCTTTGTGGAACCACCCAAGCCACAAGGCGACCTGTGTTCTCCCTGGTGGGGCCAGTGCTCAGGAGACCTTGTAGCCAAGAGATACCATTCTCTCAAATATTTACCAGGCCCTGCCCTCGGAACTGGGCGCCAAGAAACCTCCACTGAGGGAGAACTCTAATGCACCGACACGGGTGATCCCTGAGGCTGCACCCAGGTCATGGGCACAGGTGTGCTGGTTGACTGGTGATGTCTGCAGGGGGAGGGCAGAAGCTCTGGGGCCTGAATGCACAAGGGCCTCACCTGACGTGATGGCGGTCTCCCTCCTTAAGTTCTCGGCCTCGTGCTTCAGGGAGGTGATTTCTAAGTTTCTCTCAGACAGGGTCTGGCACAGCACCTGGTTGTAGCCTTGCTGTAGGGCACTGATCTGTGGAAAGAGGCAACACACAGTCAGAGGGGGCCAGCCAGGCCTGCAGGACACGCTGGTACTTCTCCAACATTGGGCAAAGAGTCGGGTTGATCTTGGATCGGGGTGTTGGGGAAACCAAGGTTTTCAGTTGTCACTAGTGGAAGGGGCAGGAGGGGCCTGTTCCTTCAGTGACCACCATGTCATCGGTCCTCGAGACACGAACCTTATCTTTGTGGCCACCCAGGACCTCGGGTGCTGCTGTCTTCTTATGACCTGTGGGTTTTCAGACATAAATAGACCAGCTGTTGGTTCCAGATCATCCAGCACTGACTGGATGCACAGCAAAGTTCAAGAGCCGGGAGCAGGTTATGAAATGAATTCCCTCTAATGAGAAGAGAGGGTAGTTTATACCTCACAGAACACTCCAGAGTTTACAAAGCCCGTTCACACATGCTACACTGATACTCGTCACAGCATTGCTGAAGGCTGACATTCCCATGAATGTGCCCATTTTGCAAGGGAGCCAGGTTGAGACTCACAGAGGCGAGGCCCCCTGCTCGGGATCACGTGGCTGGTCAGACGTTGAGTCTGATTCAAACCCAGTCTTTAGTTGCCTGCTTCCTCCTTCCCAGGTGGCTCTAGGAATGAGCGTGAGAAATTGGAGGCTGTAAAGCATGGCATGGACTCGGGAGCCGGACTGTGGCCTTCAAGTCCTGTCTCTGCCAGTTAACGGGCTTTGTGAAGACAAGGAGGACACCATATTCTGTTTCCTTTTGTTCAGTCTGTACGCAGGGTGATGGTAGTCCCAACCTGATAGGATTGTTAGAAGTATTTTAATAAATTAACATGTGTACAAGTGCTCAGATCATGCCTGGAACACGGCAAAGGGGGATGAGCTGTGACGGTCCTCTCCTCTGACTACCCACGGGGTGTTTTTTTTTGTTTTGTTTTGGGGTTTTTTGTGTTTTTTTTTTGCGGTACGCGGGCCTCTCACTGTTGTGGCCTCTCCCATTGCGGAGCACAGGCTCCAGACGCGCAGGCTCAGCGGCCATGTCTCACGGGCCCAGCCGCTCCGCGGCATGTGGGAACTTCCCGGACCGGGGCACGAACCCATGTCCCCTGCATCGGCAGGCGGACTCTCAACCACTGCGCCACCAGGGAAGCCCTCATGGGGTGTTTTAACTTCAGCTTCCATCGTCCGACTCTGGGGAAGGTAGTTGGTAATCTTTATGTGTGCATTTGTAAGCCTTGCCAGGCTCACTTAAACGCCAGTTTGGTTGTTATTAAGAGGAAATACAGGGGCTTCCCTGGTGGCGCAGTGGTTGAGAGTCCACCTGCCGATGCAGGGGACGCGGGTTCGTGCCACGGTCCAGGAAGATCCCACATGTCGCGGAGCGGCTGGGTCGGAGGGCCATGGCCACTGAGCCTGTGCGTCCGGAGCCTGTGCTCCGCACTGGGAGAGACCACAACAGTGAGAGGCATGCATACCACAAAAAAAAAAAAGAGAAAATACAGGAATCGTGTGTTGGAGGACCACAGGTCGGCTCTATCTATGGCTGCTGTGAGCACCCTCTAAGTCCATGGCTCAGAGCCCCCTCAACGGCGGGCCCCGTCCAGGGGTCTAGGTCTATACGTGGGGTGTGGAAGGCTCTCCATCAAAGGCAACGTTGGTAAGGGCCCGAAAGTAGCTGCCAGGCCTCGGCCTCCACAGAGCAGGTACCCGAGAGGCCGGGAAAGAGAGCTGGGCCCGGAACCCCCTCCCTCTCGGTCTGATGTGGCCAGACTGCTTGTTCTGAGTGGCCAGGACTTTCCCACCTCAAGGTGCACTGTGGGCCTTTGCCCTGTGATTTTTCAGATGTCAGGCCTCAGTACTCCCACAGGGACACGTTTATTGGGGCATAAAAGCCACGCAATCCGTAGACAGGACAAGAGCTAGCTTGTTTAGTTTTAGTTTTGTTTTTTTTTTTTTTTTGCTGTACACGAGCCTCTCACTGTTGTGGCCTCTCCCGTTGCAGAGCACAGGCTCCGGACGTGCAGGCTCAGTGGCCATGGCCCACGGGCCCAGCCGCTCCATGGCATGTGGAATCTTCCTGGACTGGGGCACGAACCTGCGTCCCCTGCATTGGCAGGTGGACTCTCAACCACTGCGCCACAGGGAAGCCCCACTAGCTTGTTTTGATAGATCAAAATGGAAGTGACAAGGAGAAGGGTGCAATTTATTTTCTTTTTTGTAAAATAAATTTATTTTATTTATTTACTTTTGGCTGTGTTGGGTCTTTGTTGCGGTGCACAGGTTTATTGCAGCGCCTTCTCTTTTTGCAGAGCATGGGCTCTAGGCGCACGGGCTTCAGTAGTTGTGGCACGAGGACTCAATAGTTGTGGCACACGGGCTTAGATGTTCCGCAGCATGTGGGATCTTCCCGGACCAGGGCTCGAGCCCGTGTCCCCTGCACTGGCAGGCGGATTCCTAACCACTGTACCACCAGGGAAGTTCTGGGTGCAATTTCTTTGTTCTCCTAAGGTAAGTTTGCCAGATTTAGGGGAGGAAAAAAGGATGTTCACTTAAAATAGGATTTCAGATAATGAATAATATTTCAGTGCAATTGTGTCCCATGCAATATTTGGGACACACACTAAAACGAAATTCTAAAATTCAAATTTAAATGGGTGTCCTTACTTTATCTGGCAACCCCACCCTAAGAGAGTTCCTAAACTTCAGTCATTCATATACCACTTTCACCATTTTTCCCATGTCTCTTGGCTAGCCCCACTATAATTTCTTAGCATTTTTCGTAGAAGCAGCTCCCTTTTTAAACTTAAAAACGTGCATTAAATTTAAAATAACTGTTATAAGAGTAAATAGAGACTCAGTATCTTAAATAAAAATAATCCCTCGAAAAGAAGAAATACAGGAATTTCCCTGTTTACCATCAGACCAGGTTGCGGACATCACACTAAAAAAAAAAAAAAAAAGGATTGGGGGGAGGTGGTGGGCATGCCCAGGTGATGGAGTTCGGGCGTTCTGATATGGCCACCAGATGGCGCTCACAGCCTTTGGTCTTGGTTTGTGTCTTTGGAAATCTTGTCATTATTACTCTGGTAGAATTAACAGAAGCGTCAAGGTCTCACAAGTTTTCTGACTCGTTTCATGCACCATCATGGTTCAGAGTCTAGGACATTTGGGGCAGTTACACTTACCTTTTCCCTGGGGCACCTGAGACATTATTGGGGGGGGTCTATGCTAGAAGTTGCGGGGACACAGGCCACTCTGACCCCCACTCTCCCCAAGGCTATACATTTGCATGTTTGTGCTTTGGAAACTTTGAGTAAAAAAATTCTTTCACATCTCACTTTTCTCTGTTGGGGGGAAATACAACTTTTCCATAAAAGGTCCTTGGAACCCTGAAAGTGTTTGTAAGCTCTTCTCAGCTTAATGCTTTTATTTGCATGATACCAGAGATAGAACACCCAGAGACAAACTTCCAGAAGGGAAAACATACGTTCCCCTCTAAGACTCCAGTGGTTTTGAAAGATTGAAAATATTTCAATCTGAGTGTCAGAGTTTTAGGATTTCGGATTGCTGGAAAACTCTAAAGAGTCTTCAAACCTCTTTGATACTTTTACTATCAAAATAAATATCCATATTGTTTGTAATGGCATACATTCCAAGATGTTTAATGTCTGTTAAGCTGTGTAATAAAATGGGCACTGAATCATAAGAAAGTTAAGAGTGCTAGGAGGAGTGATTGTTTCAGGATGATAATTTGGCTTCTAATTAGCACAGGCGTATAAGAGCACATGGAGGTAAGAATTTTCTAGTGATACTGTAGCATATCGAAGATCTCTGAGAGCAAATCATTATGCACACACCTTCGGGGACCAGGGAAAACACATAAAGTAATCAGAGCCATAAATCAACCTGCCATGTGGCTTACACTTCTGGTGGAATGCTCTGCAGGCAGTAGAATAGTTAAGAAACTAAAATGTCAGTGGATGAAACTCGATTTGAGTTCAAACCGATGGAGCCTCTGGTTCATATATGCCTTGCTATAAAATATTCTTCTTCAGTTATAAGTGAAGCTCCAGGGGTAGGGGAGGCAACAGCATGATGCATCAGTGTAATTATTTCTAGATAATTTCTTTGTAAAAAAACATTTTTTCCCCCAGATATCGGCAGCCACTTTAAATAATACTCAAATTGGGAACGGCTGATATTCAATGATATGTGGAAATTATATAATATTCTATGTCAAATATATTTCAATTATTTTAAAAAAAGGTATGTGGGGAACTCCCTGGCAGTCCAGTGGTTAGGACTCTGTGCTTCCACTGCTGGAGGCCTGGGTTTGATCCCTTGTCAGGGAACTAAGATCCTGCAAGCCGCGTGGTACGGCCAAAAAAAACAAAGGTATTTGGGAATAATTCAGCCTCGTCCATGTACCTGAAAAAGACATGTCATTTTCTCAGGAAAGCTCTGAAATGGGAGAATAACTGAAAGGAATATTTCAGCAAAATTGGGTTCAGTTCAAGAAAAAGATGCTCATTAATGTGTCAGCTACATGTCAAGGTAGCTGTTTGCACTAATAATTCCTACAGGACCTGTTACTTTCCTTGTTTTTTCAAAACCAGGTTTGAAGGAGAGTCATTAGTTCATTTAAATATTAGAGCATGTATTTGTTGACTTGTTTATTCTGTCTCCCTCACTAGAGCATAACACGGGGAAGGATCATGTCTGTCTTGTTCTCTGCTGAATTCTCAGAGCCTGGAAGAGGTCATGGCACGGGATAGGCCCCCCAAAATATTTATTTGGATGAATGGATGGATGGATGGATGGATGAATAAAGAACAAACAAACAGACACGGTCCTAACAGAGTTCTAGAAGGTTACTGGGCCCAACCTTTGCCTTCATGGAGCTTACAGTTTCCTGCTAGAATCTCCTAGGTTCACCATACACAATCTGTGTCCTTTCTAGAGCACCATTTCTAGGATTGAAACTGTGTACCTAGAATCGGTTACAGAGGGAAAGACAGTAAACAGAGAACAAGAGAACAAAGGCCCCCAAGCATTGACTACGTTTTTTTTTTCCTCTCTCTTTTTTTAAAATGTTTATTTATTTATTTATATTTTTCTTATTAGTCACCCATTTTATACACATCAGTGTATACATGTAAATCCCAATCTCTCAATTCATCATACCACCACCACCAGCCCCTGCCGCTTTCCCCCCTTGGTGTCCATACGTTTGTTCTCTACATGTGTGTCTCAATTTCTGCTCTGCAAACTGGTTCGTCTTTACCATTTTTTTAGGTTCCACATATATGCATTAATATATGATATCTGTTCTTCTCTTTCTGACATACTTCACTCTGTATGGCAGTCTCTAGATGCATCCACGTCTCTACAAATGACCCAATTTTGTTCCTTTTCATGGCTGAGTAATATTCCATTGTATATATGTACCACTTCCTCTTTAACCATTCGTCCGTCGATGGGCATTTAGGTTGCTTCCATGATCTGGCTATTGTAAATAGTACTGCAATGAACATTGGGGTGCATGTGGCTTTATGAATTATGGTTTTCTCTGGGTATATGCCCAGTAGTGGGATTGCTGGGTCCTATGGTAATTCTATTTTTAGTTTTTTAAGGAACCTCCATACTGTTCTCCATAGTGGCTCTATCAATTTACATTCCCACCAACAGTGCAACAGGGTTCCCTTTTCTCCACACCGTCTCCAGCATTTGTTGTTTGTAGATTTTCTGATGATGCCCATTCTAACTGGTGTGAGCTGATACCTCATTGTAGTTTTGATGTGCATTTCTCTAATAATTAATGATGTTGAGAAGCTTTTCATGTGCTTCTTGGCCAGCGGTATATCTTCTTTGGAGAAATGTCTATTTAGGTCTTCTGCCCGTTTTTGGATTGGGTTGTTTGTTTTTTAATATTGAGCTGCATGAGCTGTTTATATATTTTGGAAATTAATCATTTGTCAGTTGCTTCCTTTGCAAATATTTTCCCCCATTCTGAGGGTTGTCTTTTCATCTTGTTTATGGTTTCCTTTGCTGTGCAAAAGCTTTGAAGTTTCATTAGGTCCCATTTGTTTATTTTTGTATTTATTTCCATTACTCTAGGAAGTGGATCAAAAAATATCTTGCTGTGATTTATGTCAAAGAGTGTTCTTCCTATGTTTTCCTCTAAGAATTTTAGAGTGTCTGGTCTTACATTTAGATCTCTAATCCATTTTGAGTTTATTTTTGTGTATGGCGTTAGGGAGTGTTCTAATTTCATTCTTTTACATGTAGCTGTCCAGTTTTCCCAGCAACACTTATTGAAGAGACTGTCTTTTCTCCATGGTGTATCCTTGCCTCCTTTGTCATAGATTAGCTGACCATAGGTGCATGGGTTTATCTCTGGGCTTTCTATCCTGTTCCATTGACCTATATTTCTGTTTTTGTGCCAGTACCATATTGTCTTGATTACTGTGGCTTTGTAGTATAGGCTGAAGTTAAGGAGTCTGATTCCTCCAGCTCCGTTTTTTTCCCTCAAGACTGCTTTGGCTATTCGGGGTCTTTTGTGTCTCCACACAAATTTTAAGCTTTTTGGTTCTAGTTCTCTAAAAAATGCCATTGGTAATTTGATAGGGATTGCATTGAATCTGTAGATTGCTTTGGGTAGTAGAGTCATTTTCACAATATTGATTCTTCCAATCCAAGAACGTGGTATATCTCTTCATCTGTTGCTATCATCTTTAATTTCTTTCATCAGTGTCTTACAGTGTTCTGCATACAGGTCTTTGTCTCCCTAGGTAGGTTTATTCCTAGGTATTTTATTATTTTGTTGCAGTGGTACATGGGAGTGTTTCCTTAATTTCTCTTTCAGATTTTTCATCATTAGTGTATAGGAATGCAAGAGATTTCTGTGCATTCATTTTGTGTCCTGCAACTTTACCAAGTTCATTGATTAGCTCTAGTAGTTTTCTGGGGGCATCTTTAGGATTCTCTCCGTAGAGTATCCTGTCATCTGCGAGCAGTGACAGTTTTACTTCTTCTTTTTCAATTTGTATTCCTTTTATTGCTTTTTCTTCACTGATTGCTGTCCTAGGACTTCCAAAACTATGTTGAAGAATAGTAGTAAGAGTGGACATCCTTGTCTTCTTCCTGATCATAGAGGAAATGCTTTCAGTTTTTCACCATTGAGAATGATGTTTGCTGTGGCTTTGTCATATATGGCCTTTACTATGTTGAAGTAGGTTCCCTCTATGCCCACTTTATGGACAGTTTTTATCATACATCAGTGTTGAATTTTGTCAAAACCTTTTTCTGCATCCATTGAGATGATCATATGGTTTTTCTTTTTCAATTTGTTAATATGATGTATCACATTGATTGATTTGCATATATTGAAGAATCCTTGCCTCTCTGGGATAAATCCCACTTGATCATGGTGTATGATCCTTTTCATGTGTTGCTGGATTCTGTTTGCTAGTATTTTGTTGAGGATTTTTGCATCTATATTCATCAGTGATATTGGTCTGTAATTTTCTGTTTTTGTAGTGTCTTTGTCTGGTTTTGGTATCAGGCTGACGGTGGCCTCAGAGAATGAGTTTGGGAGTGTTCCTTCCTCTGAAATTTTTTGGAAGAGTTTGAGAAGGATGGGTGTTAGCTCGTCTCTAAATGTTTGATAGAATTCACCTGTGAAGCCTTCTGGTCCTGGACTTCTGTTTGTTGGAAGATTTTTAATCACACTTTCAATTTCATTACTTGTGATTGGTCTGTTCATATTTTCTATTTCTTCCTGGTTCAGACTTGAAAGGTTATAACTTTCTAAGAATTTGTTCATGTCTTCCAGGTTGTCCATTTTATTGGCATAGAGTTGCTTGTAGTTGTCTCTTAGGATGCTTTGTATTTCTGCGGTGTCTGTTGTAGCTTCTTTTTCCTTTCTAATTTTATTGATTTGAGTCCTCTCCCTCTTTTTCTTGATGAGTCTGGCTAATGTTTTATCAATTTTGTTTAACTTCTCAAAGAACCAGCTTTTAGTTTTATTGATCTTTGCTATTGTTTTCTTTGTTTCTATTTCATTTATTTCTGCTCTGATCTTTATGATTTCTTTCCTTCTGCTAACTTTGGGTTTTGTTTGTTCTTCTTTCTCTAGTTCCTTTAGGTGTAACGTTAGATTGTTTATTTAAGATTTTTCTTGTTTCTTGAGGTGGCCTTTTATAGCTATAAACTTCCCTCTTAGAACTATGGGATGCTTTTGCTGCATCCCATAGGTTTTGGATCGTCATGATTTCATTGTCATTTGTCTCTAGGTATTTTTTGATTTCCTCTTTGATTTCTTCAGTGATCTCTTGGTTATTTAGTAACGTACTGTTTAGCCTCCATGTGTTTGTGTTTTTTACAGGTTTCTCCCTGTAATTCATTTCTAATCTCATAGCATTGTGGTCAGAAAAGATGATTGATATGATTCTAATTTTCTTAAATTTACTGAGGCTTGATTTGTGACATAGATGTGATCTATCCTGGAAAATTTTCTGTGCGCACTTGAGAAAAAAGTGTAATCTGCTGTTTTTGGATGGAATGTCCTACAAATATCAATCAAATCTATCTGGTCTATTGTGTCATTTAAAGCATGTGTTTCCTTATTAATTTTCTCTTTGGATGCTCTGTCCATTGGTGTAAGTGAGGTGTTCAAGTCCCCCACTATTATTGTGTTACTGTTGATTTCCTCTTTTAGAGCTGTTAGCAGTTGCCTTATGTATTGAGGTGCTCCTATGTTGGGTACATATATATTTATAATTGTTATATCTTCTTCTTGGATTGATCCCTTGATCATTACATAGTGTCCTTCCTTGTCTCTTGTAACATTCTTTATTTTAAAGTGTATTTTACCTGATATGAGTATTGCTACTCCAGCTTTCCTTTGATTTCCATTTGCATGGAATATCTTTTTCCATCCCCCCACTTTCAGTCTGTATGTGTCCCTAGGTCTGAAGTGGGTCTCCTGTAGACAGCATAT
Organism: Hyperoodon ampullatus; assembly: GCF_949752795.1. Taxonomy (NCBI): domain Eukaryota; kingdom Metazoa; phylum Chordata; class Mammalia; order Artiodactyla; family Ziphiidae; genus Hyperoodon; species Hyperoodon ampullatus. The sequence continues at coordinate 11,936,863 of NC_136915.1, read as the reverse complement.
AGATGGGTCTTGTTTTTGTATCCATTCAGCAACCCTGTGTCTTTTGGTTGGAGCATTTAATCCATTCACGTTTATGGTAATTATCGATATGTGTGTTCCTATGACCATTTTCTTAATTGTTTTGGGTTTGTTTTTGTAGATCCTTTTCTTCTCTTGTGCTTCCCACTTAGAGAAGTTCCTTTAACATTTGTTGTAGAACTGGTTTGATGGTGCTGAATTCTCTTAGCTTTTGCTTGTCTGTCAAACTTTTGATTTCTCCATCGAATCTCAATGAGATCCTTGCTGGGTAGAGTAATCTTGGTTGTAGGTTCTTCCCTTTCATCACTTTAAGTATGTCATGCCACTCCCTTCTGGCTTGTAGACACTTTCTGCTGAGAAATCAGCTGTTAACCTTCTGGGAGTTCCCTTGTATGTTATTTGTCATTTTTCCCTTGCTGCTGTCAATAATTTTTCTTTAATTTTTGCCAATTTGATTTCTATGTGTCTCAGTGTGTTTCTCCTTGTGTTTCTCCTGTATGGGACTCTCTGTGCTTCCTGGACTTGGGTGGCTATTTCCTTTCCGATGTTAGGGAAGTTTTGGACTATAATCTCTTCAATATCTTCTCGGGTCCTTTCTCTCTCTCTTCTCCTTCTGTGACCCGTATAATGTGAACGTTGTTGTGTTTAATGTTGTCCCAGAGGTCTCTTAAGCTGTCTTCATTTCTTTTCATTCTTTTTTCTTTATTCTGTTCCGCAGCAGTGAATTCCACCATTCTGTCTTCCAGGTCACTTATCCGTTCTTTTGCCTCAGTTATTCTATTGATTCCTTCTAGTGTATTTTTTTTCAGTTATTGTATTGTTCATCTCTGTTTGTTTGTTCTTTAATTCTTCTAGATCTTTGTTAAACATTTCTTGCATCTTCTTGATCTTTGCCACCATTCTTTTTCTGACGTCCAGGATCATCTTCACTATCATTATACTGAATTCTTTTTCTGGAAGATTGCCTAATTCCATTTCATATAGTTGTTTTTCTGGGGTTTTATCTTGTTCCTTCATCTCTTACATAGCCCTCTGCCTTTTCATCTTCTCTGTCTTTCTGTGAATGTGGTTTTTGTTCCACAGGCTGCAGGATTGTAGTTCTGCTTGCTGCTGCTGTCTGCCCTCTGGTGGATGAGGCTATCTAAGAGGCTTGTGGAAGTTTCCTGATGGGAGGGACTGGTGGTGGGTAGAGCTGGCTGTTGCACTGGTGGGCAGAGCTCAGTAAAACTTTAATCTGCTTGTCTGCTGATGGTTGGGTCTGGGTTCCCTCCCTGTTAGTTGTTTGGCCTCAGGTGACCCAACACTGGAGCCTACCCGGGCTCTTTGATGGGGCTAATGGCAGACTCTGGGAGGGCTCATGCCAGCGAATACTTCCCAGAACTTCTGCTGCCAGTGTCCTTGTCCCTTGGTGAGCCACAGCTGCCCCCTACCTCTGCAGGAGACCCTCCAACACTAGCAGGTAGGTCTGGTTCAGTCTCCTATGGGGGTCACTGCTCCTTCCCCTGGGTCCCAATGCACACACTACTTTGTGTGTGCCCTCCAAGAGTGGAATCTCTCTTTCCCCCAGTCCTGCCAAAGTCCTGCAATCAAATCCCACTAGCCTTCAAAGTCTGAGTCTCTAGGAATTCCTCCTCCCATTGCCAGACCCCCAGGTTGGGAAGCCCCACGTGGGGCTCAGAACCTTTACTCCAGTGGGTGGACTTCTGTGGTATAAGTGTTCTCCAGTTTGTGAGTCACCCACCCAGCAGTTATGGGATTTGATTTTATTGGGATTGCGCCCCTCCTACTGTCTCATTGCGCCTTCTCCTTTGTATTTGCATGTGGGGTATCTTTTTTGGTGAGTTCCAGTGTCTTCCTGTCGATGATTGTTCAGCAGTTAGTTGTGATTCCAGTGTTCTCGAAAGAGGGAGTGACAGCATGTCCTTCTACTCCGCCATGTTGAACCAAATGTGACTACAGTTTTAAGCAGAATTATGCACTGAGGCCAAAATTCATCAATGACCAATTGCATTTTTATCAACTTTGTTGAGATATAATTTATGTACAAGATCAGTGGCCAATTTTAAAGTAGTTCTTTAAAACTTAAAAAAAAATTTTTTTTCTTTTTTGGATTTAGTTTCAGGAGGAAGGAAGTTGACTGGTAAATCCAGACATTCTGGGTGGAGAATTTTTGGTGAAATTCCCTATAAGTGAACCAGCAGCTGCCTTCAGGGTTTGATAAAGGCCTCAGTGTTTGGAACACTGTGGGGTTCCTTCTCCCCATCTCCAGCTCTTTCTGGCTGGGTCTGGGTGGGTGTGAGAAGTGGTCACTGAAGCGACAGGAGTTGGGTGGAAATGCAAAGTGGGTGTGAAAGCATGAGGTGTACAAGGTGGCAGAGCTGAGCCCAAATCACATCACTGCCTCACTTGCTGTGCAAGCTGTACCAAGCCCCTGGGCATCTCTGAGCATGCCTCAGTCTCCTCATCTATAGAATGGCATGTGTCAGAAGACTGAGGTTTAAGTAGCTAATGAGGGGACTTCCGTCATGGTGCAGTGGTTAAGAATCCGCCTGCCAATGCAGGGGACACGAGTTCGAGCCCTTGTCCGGGAAGATCCCACATGCCGTGAAGAAACTAAGCCCGTGGGCCACAACTACTAAGCCCGTACTCTAGAGTCCGTGAGCCACAGCTACTGAAGCCCTCATGCTGCAAGTACTGAAGCCCACGCGCCTAGTGCCCAAGCTCTGCAGCAAGAGAAGCCACTGCAAAGAGAAGCCCACGCACCGCAGTGAAGAGTAGCCCCTGCTCACTGCAACTAGAGAAAGCCCGTGCACAGCAACGAAGACCCCATGCAGCCATAAATAAATAAATTAAATAAATAAATAAATAAATAAATAAATAAGCTAATGCACCCAAAGCACCTGCACCAGGCCCTGAACATGGAAGGCACTTAATCAAATCTAATATTGTTCTTACAAGTCTAGAAACTTGCCAACCCTCCACTCCCTGGATCTGCACTCTTCACCATGCTGTGCTCACTGCCCATTTCTAACTACCCGGGTGGCTCCCCCCAGGCTCTACCTGAGAGCTGTCACCCTGTGTTGTGACCCCAAGGCCCCGACCCACTAGTCTCTGAGCCCTACCTGGTTTTTCAAGCTCTGGATCTCTCTCTGTTGGGCATCGTCCTCTTCATGCAGAACCTGAAACTTGGGCGGGATCACCCTCTCCTTCTGTCTGGAGGCGGCTGTTTCCAACAGCTTCTGCCTCAGGTTGGCCACTTGGTTCTGCAGGCTTGCTATCACCGTGTCTTTGTATTTAGATTCAAGTTCAAAATCGGAGAGACGGCTGACTTCTTTTCCCAGCAGCAGAATTATTTCATCCTGGGTGGAGGCCAGATGGGAAATTTACTAGGTGTGGGTCTGGGTGTAAGGCTGAGCCCATTTAAAGAAAGACAGGAAAAATATGGTATCATTCTTTGGGAAGGTGAGGGCAGGCAGGGAGGGAAAAAGCAGACTTTCAAGGCTATCTCTGTCACTTGGAAAATCTCATAGAGACAAGAATTGGGTTAAAATGAGGTACTTGTATATAGACTCCTGTAATGGATGTCTGTACCTCACAGGTACGGAAACTTTCCTTTCCCCGAGAATTGGACTTTCATATTAAGAACAACCATTCCACTTGGGAACTTTTGTTGCTAGAAAGTTTACTTAGAATGTATTCATTTATAATATTCAGCCTAGCACACTGGGGACCTAGGAAAGGTAGTTAGGAAAACAACATTCTGTTTGACCACTTTCTGCCTATAATGAGCGTTATGTTTTTTAACTTAAAACATTCTGAAATATTTGTTTTCCCTTTCCTCTCTTCTAATATTTCCTGCCTCTTTTGGCTATTCATGTATGACTTTTTTCCAGGAAACTCAATCTGGAAAGTAAATGAGACAGGAAGAGTGATTTATTTGCATGGGCTCATGTCAACTTTCGGCTGGAAAAACAAAATTGCTGGTAGACTTTACCCACAGGTATAATTAACCCTGTCCTCCATCTCTCCAGTGAAAAAGCTCTGCAGCCAAAGAATTGGTTAGGTTTTCCAAAAAAGGAAAAGAAATTCCCCCAAACTTCTCACCAGACGTTATCAATAAAATGTCAGAAAAACTGAAGAAGAAGAAGAGAAGAAAAAATTCCCCAGAGGCCTTTTCCAAAGCAGTCACAGGAGGAGGTAAACGGGCAATTTCTGGGCCAGCTCATTCCCAGGGGAGCCGTCCAGTCAGCCTCACGACCTGCTAGCTCCGTGACCTGGGGAAGGACAGGGTCTCGCTCATGAGAAAGCCTGTCTGACATTGCCAGCTGCTGCCAGGGGCCTTCCTTTGGGTCCTTGTGAAAGTTGGTGGCAAAACTTCAAGTGAGAGTGGCAGACGTATTCCCTCCCCCTGGGCAGTTTCCCCTGTTTCACCCTGTTATGATCAGCCAGGTGCTTATTCACTTTTCATGCAACAAACGTTCATCGGGCAGCAACTAAGTGCCAGGCCCCATGCCAGGGCTGGAATATAAGAAGTTTGCAGAGGGCAGTGGACCGCTGTGGGCTCTGCTTTCCTGGTGAGGGTCCCCTTGCCCTTCTGGAGGGAGCGCTCCTCCTTCCATGGGGTCTGGGCAGGACTGTCAGCCATGCGCCCCGCTCCTTCCTGTCCCACCTCCCCGTGTGCATGTGGCCCGAGCTGGTCAATCAGAGATTTCACACATCGATTACAGAGGGGGAGGATCTTGCCTTCTTTTGGATCATAAACTTTAAATATGTAGGCTTGTTGGCCTGAGTTTGTCTTTTCTAACACACAAAGCCAGCCTTATGTAGAAAGCCAGACTCTGAGGGAAACAGAGGGGAGAGGTTGGTAGTGGGGAGGTGTTCTGATGACATTATTCAAGCTCCTGGATCTAGCCATACCTGAAGCTAGTGGCCCTTTCAATTTTCCAATAAGATGAGCTAATCAATGCTCTCCCTCAAGCTAATTTGTTTATTGTCACTTGAAGGAGTCCTGGCAAGTCAGGGTAGAAATGGCTTATAAATAGAAAGAATTATTTCTATTATAAATAGAAAAAAATATAAATGGCTTATAAAAATTTTCTATAAATAGAAAAAATTATAGCGGTTGCACTATATTTCCAAGTTAAAATTGAGGCCGGTTGAAAAATGGTTACAAATACTTTGCAGTTTTGCCATCCAGTCTATTTCCCCACCCTCTAGTCTGGGCTGGCCCCGTGACTTGCTTTAACCAACGGAATGGATTGGAAGTGATGCTGCATGATCTCCAGGCAAGTTCTTACAGGCTGTGCAGCTTCTGCTCTGGCCCCCTGGGAACCCTGAGACCACCGTGCTGTGATAAAAAGCCACATGCAGAAAGGAGCCCACCAGTCCAGGCGTCCTGGCTGAGGCCCTAGATGTGGATAGGAGGCCAATGGAGACCGACCACCAGACTGGCCAAGCCAGCGGCTGACTGAGGCCGCATGAGTGAGGCCAGGGGACACGAGCAAAGGAACCTTCCAGGTCAACCCATAGATTCTGGGGAATAATGAATTGCTGTTTGAAGCCGCTAAGTTTTGGGATGGCTTGTTACACAGCGATAAATACAGAATCTGAGCATGGTTTCTCTCCTTTCTGCAACATTTTTCAGAGTCTGGTCCCAGGATGCCTGGGTTGGAACCCCCTGCCTCCTGAAGGTTTGGATTTCCGTGTCTGACAAGAACCCCAGGTACGTCTGCTCCTCACAAACTCTGAGAATTGCTGCAGGAGCAGGCCCTGGCCCTGAAGGAAAGCGAGATATTATAGACTGCTTCTTTTAGAGTAACTTTCAGGTCGTGTCTAAGTGGGGAGAAATTGACCTGGGCCCTTCCCAGGATGGCTTGAATCCACCTGTTCTGCTCACATCCCTGCTTTAAACCTCTCTGGTTCTTTAACGAGTCTCTTGGCCCAGGCCTCCCTGACTTCAGGGCTCACTTCCTCCTGCTAGGAACGTGTTTTTGCATCACTGTTCCATCACTGAAGGTTGACCAAGTGATTACTGTGTAGGAGTTAGAAGTACCCACTGAGAAGCTAACCAGACCTGGGTTTGAATCCTAACACTGCTCCTTGCACTGGACAGCCTTGAACACATTACTGAACCTCTCTGAGCTTCCGTTTCCTCATCTGCAAAGTGAGGGTGATAAAATCTATTTTGAAGATGGTGAAGATTAACGAGCTAATAAATGTCAAGTGCACAGGACATGGCCCAGCACACAGCAGGTGCTCAGTACCTTGTAGTTGCAGATGTTATTTGGGATAAAATGAGCAGTGGCCAAACCTGGCTGAATGTCTTGGAAAGAAGAGGTGGTTTCTTGGAAGTAGGAAAAAGGGACAGTCCTTGAGACACAGAGAACAAGAGGCAGTGGCAATCTCTCCAAGGTCCCTCTTGCTGCTGTAGCTCTGTGCTTCCCCGAGACCCCTCACCTTATCGTACTGGGCCAGGTCCTGGTCCGCAAAAATTTCTCTGTTGGGCTCTGCCCCAGGAATTTCCTCGGCCACTGATTGTTCCGACAGTTCCGCCGCGTTGGTCCACACTAACACACAAGATCAACAGAGAATGCAGAGGAGACTGTGAGTTTCCCCATAGTCTTAAAGAATATTTTCAGATTAACCTTCACATTCATGAGACTTATGCTCTGAAAGCATTACAGGAGGACTGGAAAGGGTAAGAGCTGCCTCATTTCTCTTCCCCAGCATTAACTGCACTGATGCACTGTGGTGTGTCTCTTTCCAGACTTTTTTCTATGCCGCATAAGAGCTGATGACCTTGGGCAAGTCATTTCCTCTCTCTAAGCCTTCGTTTCCACATACATAATTTAGGATCACTGATAGTCTCTGCTATAAAGGGCTATCTGGTGATTAAATAGAATAATGATATAGAGCAGGGGTTGGCAAACTATGGCCCTGCGGCCAAATCTGGCCTTCTGCCTATTTTTGTAAATAAAGTTTTATTGCAACACAGACACAGTGATTCATTTACATATTATTTATGGCTGCTTCCCAGCTACAAAGGCAGAGCTGAGTAGTTGCAGCAGAGACCATGTGACCCACAAATCCTAAAGTATTTACTATCTGGCTCTTTACAGGAAAAGTTTGAGAACCCCTCATGTAGAGCATTTAGCACTAAATGTTAGCTATATATTTTTTATTGCAATCATATCTTTTCAAAAAACAAAAATGCATTTACATGACAGAGATTCTTATCCAGCTTACTTTTCAGCTAACAATATCAAAAACATCTTCCCATGTCAGTATTTGAGGCTGTACTGGTTTCTTTTCAAGGGTAGCATTGTGGTCCATTGTCCAAGTGTGCCAAACGTGTTTAACTAGGATCCACTTGATAGACTTTTAAGCTTTCCTAATTGTTTTCTTATTTACCCCAATATTACAAGGCCTGTTTATATGACTTTTCGGGAGTATGGCATTGTGTTTGGGGGTCCCACTCTGTATCACATCAGACATCTCGCAATTCACTCACATCAACACTGAATCCATTGTTTTTTATTGGTGTAGAAACGTTTGTAAAGATTTCTATAATTCTACTTGTGAGATCACTTGGGCCCAAGCAGCGTATTTTAAATTTCCAAGTGACTATAGTTTCTGGACAGTCAATGCACATTCTTATCTTCTTGTGAAGTGAGAAACTGAACAAATTGTTTTCAGTGGTGATGAAACTTTAATGAGTATTAACATTAATGATGAATGAAGCACGCACTGTCATGTTTGTGGACATTCATCATTTATTCATTTTGCTTCTGCCTTTTTTATTTATGCATTTTAGAGTCAAAGATTCCTGCCCCCCAGCCAGGTCTCAAACCTGTTTGTGGACCCCAGAACCTCTAGTGGACAGAGCTGATGGCCTGTGGTGCCCGGAGAATGCACAGCCTTGCGTGTTGAATGAGCAGCCCTGGCCACAGTGTTTCCTGGGGTGCGAGGAACACAAGGGCCTGGAACTTCAGCAGCTGCCCACTTTCTCTCCCTCCACCTCCCCAACTAGGTCCATGATTAGAAAACTTTTATTTGAAGCTCACTGCCCCCATCTGACTCTCTTGGATCCTGAGCAGCTAAGTCCTAACTGACTACAGCAGCAGTGCCTGATAGAGAAATAAGGGGAGCTACAGAACGCAATTTTCAATTTTCTAGTAGTCACGTTAAAAAGGTAAAAAGAAGAGATGAATTTTTTAATGATCAATTTTATTTAACCCAATACATTAAAAAAACATCATTTCAACACGTAACCGACAGAAAATATGGAGATATTTTATATTCTTTTTCTTCGAGGCATGAAGCCTTTGAAATCTGGGGTTTATTTGACACTGATTGTGCATCTCAATTTGGAAACTGAATTTTCAGGAGGAAGACTTGATCTGTTTTCAGATTCCTCAAGAAATCGGCTCCCACTGGAGGAAGGTACTGCCTTGCCTGTGTCCCCAGGGAGGGCCTCGGGGTCTGACCCTAACTGGGCCCCTGTCCAGTCTCAGCTTAGAGCTCTGGCGTCTGATGCCATCTCTAGGGGTGACTCCGGCTGCCTCTGCGACCCTGTCGTGGCTGTCTTGAGGGACGCTTCCCTGCAAGATGATGGCCGGAGGGGGGACTTCATCAAACTTACAGAACAGGCTGATCGATGGGGTCCCTTTACTGGGGAAGGTGTGTTTACTCAAAGTCTTTGTGGGTCTAGAATTTGCTCTGAGACTCGCTTTCCTTACACCCAGGAAGGGAGGTGCTGGAGCAGGTACCCCTCACCCGCCCCAAACTTCTTTACCGGCTACTGTTATTTATCAGAAAGAACCTAAGGGCCATGTATGAAGAAACTGGCTTAACTCTAGCTGCTGGATCCTTCGGCGGTCCCAGTGGGGAGAAGCCCCAGGGAGGGTCGGGAGGGCTGGGGCGGTGGGACGGCGGATATGGGGATGCAGGCACTTTAAGAATTTTCGTGCATGATCTGTTGGCCAAATGGCAGGGGAGTTACTTTAATATTTTAACAACCCCCAGCTGTCCTGGTGCACTCCAATAATCACCAGTCTGCAGCAGGGGCAGTATGTGTGCACCTGGACTGTGTCTTTCAGACATTGTAAGTTGTAAATAAAAGTTAAATAACAATCATGGTTAGGTAATAACTTAAATTTTAATAATTTAAAATTTTAATATTAAAATTTTAAATTATTAAAATGTAAATTTTAAATGTTAAAATTTTAAATTATTAAAATTTAAATTTTAAATTTTAAAATTTTAAATTATTAAAATTTAAATTTTAAATATTAAAATTTTAAATAATTTAATATTTACTGAATGTTCGCTATGCACCAGGCGCTGTGCTCAGCACTTACAGGCAGGATACGATTTCGTCTTCATAACAACCCAGTGACATAGGCATTATTATTCCCATCTCCATTTTATATGTGAGAGATATGAGGCACAGAGATGTCAAGTCACCTGCTCAAGGACACACAGCTGGTAAGTGGTAGAGTCAAGGGATGAACCTAAGTTTGTTGGATTCAGAGCCTATGCTTTTAACCACTGTGCAGTCAATGTATTGAAGTGGGAACATGTTTATGACATATTATTGAATTTTAAAAATCAGGTAGGGAATTCCTTGGCAGTTCAGTGGTTAGGATTCTGTGCTTCCACTGCAGGGGGCACAGGTTCCATCCCTGGCTTGGAAACAAAGATCCTGCAAGCTGAGCGGCACGGCCAAAAAAAGAAAAAAAAAGAAGGTTACCTATGTTAGGTTCATATGATCCCATTATTGGGAAAATATATATATATATATTTATATATATATATATATATATATATATATATGAATCAAGATGCTATTTTAATAAATCACTCCACATATTTTCTTTTCTCAGTAATTCTTCCCCACCTCCCATGAGCTTTTGCCATTAAGATTTGGCCTTGGAGCTGACGTTTTATTGCCTTGTGGTAAAGGAAGGATGAGTATTAACTAGAACAGGGTGATTTTTCCCCCAGGCAAAATGATGTTTTGATTTTTGACAATGTCTCGAGACATTTTTGAGTACCACAGTTAGGGGTGGTGGTGGTGGTGGTGTTGCTACTGGTATCTCAGGTGTGTAGGAGTCAGGGATGCTGCTAAACATTCTACAGTGGACAGGACAGATCCTACAATGAGGAGTTATGCGACCCACATGTCACTGTGCCAAGATTGAGAAACCCTGACCTGATCTGCAGTAAATAAATCCTTGGCTTTGGGTTTTCAAATAGAATTTTTCAAGTCTAAAGCAAGGTGACAGTCTAACAGTAAACCAATTTAATTGGAAGAGCCCAGCTTTGCTAAGAGAGGAAAGAGCTTTCTCGGAACCGTTAAAAAGAGGTGTTTTCTGTCAAGAGACAGCATGGAGGACTGGAGCACAGAGTTTTCTCTAAAGTGTGGAGTAGAGAGGCCCAGACACAAAGGAACTCCCCATGACACGGGAAGAAAGTCCTTTTCTGAGGACGGGGAGAGAGTCAGGGGAACGCGGGCAAATGTTTGGAAACATGAGACCTGGCTGAGAGGCTGAGGAGATAGAGCCCAGGTAGATGTGAGGGACTCTAAGCCATACGACTCATCCTTCATTTCTCCAGGGGTGATGCAAGTCCTTTAGAGAAGCCCCAAGTTCAACATGGCACTGGAGAAACCGGTGATTACAGTGGAAAAATTTAAATGGCGGAGTGAAAAAAAGAAAAGAAACAGCCCATGTGCCATGTGTCCAAAGGACGCATTAAAAAACAACCCCCAAAACCCTGTATATATGTTCATAAAACAGAACATGATCCATACAACAAAATGAATGAATGTCAGAAATACTATGCTGAGTGAAAAAAGCCTTCCACAAAGGAACATGTACTACATGGGTCTGTGTACTTGAGATTCTAGAACAGGAATATCTAATCCCTGGCGGGAAAAGAGTTCAGAAGAGTGGGTGCCTCTGGGGCCTGGGGCTGGGAATTGACTGGGGAGGGACACGAGGGAACTTTCTGGGGTGATGGTAATGTTCTATATCTTGATAGGAGTTTGGGTTACATAGGTGTACACGACCATCAAAACTCAATGAGCACACTCAAGATCTACACCTTTCATGATGTGGTAGCCAGTCTCCAAGATGGCCCCACTGATTCTTGTCTCCTGGTATTCAGACCCTTGCATCATCCTCTCCAATACTGGATGGACTTTATATTAGTTAGCTGGGGCTGCCATAACAAAACACCACAGGAGGTCTTAACAAAAGAAATTCATTTTCTCACAGTTCTGGAGGCTGGAAGTCCAAGATCAAGGTGTGGGCAGGGTTAGGCCTCTCTCCTTGGCTTGCAGACGGCCACCTTCCTGCTGTGTCCTCACATGCCCTTTTCTCTGTGCACGTGCATCCCTGGCGTCTCTCTCTCTCTTCTTACAAGGACACCAGCCCTTGGATTAGGGCCCACCCAATCATCTCATTTTAACTTACTCATCTATTTAAATACACTATCTCCAAATATGGTCACATTCTGTGATATTGGGATTGTGGCCTCAGCATATGAATTTTGGGGGAATGCAATTCAGTCCGTAACAAAGCTTCTCTATGTAACCAAGGATATTGCAGAAATGACACAGTTTGATTCCTGAGGTTAGATCATAAAAGACATTGCAGCTTCTGCCTCACTCTCTAGGACCACTTGTCTGGAGGAGCTGGCAGCTTGAGGATACTCAAGCAACGTATGGAGAGGTCCACTTAGTGAAGAACTGAGGCCTCTTACCAAAAGCCATGTGAGTGAACCATCGTAGAGATGGGTCCTCCAGCCCCAGACAAGCCTCCAGAGGACCACAGCCCCAGCCAACACCATTACTGCAACCTCATGAAAAATCCTGAGCAAGAATCACCCAGCTAAGCCATTTCCAAATTCCTGACTCAGAGAAACTATGAGATAATAAATGTTTACTGTTGTTTTAGGCCATTACATCCTGCAGTAATTTGTTATGCAACAATAAGTAGCAAATACAGGTTTGGGCACCAGGATTGGTGGAAACTTAACAAAAACCCTACAATGTGGAGTGGTTTGGAATGGAACAGTGGCCAGAAGCTGGAGGACTTTGGCCAAGAGTCTTTGAGAAAGCCTGAATAGTCTTAGTAGAAGCCCGATGGCCTTTGAGGAGGCAGTGAAGGAAGGGTTCCAGGAAAGTGAGGAAAATGTTACTGGGGTTAAGGGATCCTTGTTAGGTGGTGGCAGAAGGTTTCCTAACACGTTGCCTGTGGTCATGTGGAAGGTAGAAAATGTTTGTGATGAGGCTGAGTGGTCAAGCTAAAGAGAGTCCCAGACAGAGTCTTGGAAGGTGCTGCCTGGTTACTTCTTGCTACTTATAGTGAAATGTGAGGGGGAGAGACAGTTAAAGGAAGGGCTGTTAAACCAGGGCAATGCTCTGGGCTTGAAAATTCCCTGCCTCTCCAGGCGGCAAATGAAATGTAAGAAACAGGTTCTGGGCAAAGATCAAATCAAGGGCGCTCTCAAGAAAACACAGTCTAGAGAAGAAGCTGAGGGTGTGGTTGTAAAATGCTTTGTTAAGAATACAGATCCAGGGCAGTGTCCAAGAGAACCCTTCGGTCAAAGAACTGGGCTTCTAAGAAGCTTCGGTCCTTTGTCAGTCTTTGCAGAAGCCCATGGTGGAAGGGCTTGTGACAAAAAAATCTGTGGGCGTGGGTTTTGCCTAATAGGATGAACCCCAATAAGAAGCACTGCCAACTCAGACTGACAGAGACCCACAAAAGTAAAAGAAGCGTCTGGACCCTCAAGCTTCTACAGGCAGGAAGCAGGCTATAAAACTATGCAGCCACATCCATGGGACACCTTTCCTAGGAAAGGGAGGACGACTCAGAAGGCGGAACTCAGGGACCAGCGGGCAGAGCCAAGAGCCCTGGAAAGTCATTTCTGACCAAGAGTTGGACTGAAGCCCAGTCAAGGAACTGCCGATATTTTCCCAGCTGGACTTCAGAAGTGCTTTGTGCCGGTGACTCCTGTGTGTTTCCTGTTTTTCTTCTTTTGGAAGAAGAGGAGTGTATGTAGCAGTTATGCTATGTCTGTCCCACCAATATGTGCTGGGTGTGTGAGGGACAGACACTTTGTTCAGAGGTCTTCAGATTCTTGGAAGTAGTACTTGATGAGCTGAACTTAAGGTACTACACCCATGAGCCCCATCTGTACCTGGACTTGATTTAGACGAGATTCTTGAATTTGAGCCGATGCTGTTACTGGGGTGAGATTTTGGGGGGCCTCGGGAGAGAGGAGGAGGAGTGTGAATCATTGAGGACCCAAGGGCAGGCTGTGGTAGCCGGCCTCCAAGATGACTGCTGATAATCCCCACCTCCTGGTCTTCAGGCCTGTGTGTAGTCTTCTCCCACACTGGAGGGTGACACCCTGTGTAACCAGCAGGATATTGCAGCAATGACAGAGCATGACTTCTGAGGCTTAGTCATAAGAGATGTTGCCATTTCCATCTTGTCCTCCAGGATCACTTGCTCAGGAGGAGCAGCTGCCGTGTCCTGAGAACGCTCGAGCCACTCTCTGGGGAGGCCCATGTGGTGAGGAGCCGGGGCCTCCTGCTGACAGCCATGTGAGCTCGCCGTCTTGGAAGTGGATCATCCGGCCCAGGTCAAGCCTTCAGATGACTGCAGCTTTACGAGGGACCCTGAGCCACAGCCGTCCTGCTAAGCTGCTGCCAAATTCCTGACCCACAGAAACCGTACAGATGATAACACATGTTTGATTTTTGCTTTAGGCTGCTACGTTTGGGGAGAATTCGTTATGCAATCATGATAACTAATACACACTGTGTGTTCATTTTACATGAAAGAGACAAAACATGTTGAATTCTAGTTAATGGTATATGTGCTAAAGCATTTATGGGGAGGACTACAGATGTGTGCTATTTATTTTGAAATGCATCCAAAAAATAAGATGGATTAATGCAGGACAAGAAGGATGGGTAGACAGAAATGTAATAAAGAGTACAGCAAAGTGTTAGCGGTAGAATTAGGAGGAGAGCTGTCTCTGTAAAATTCTTTTTGCTTTGCTGTATGTTTGAAAGTTTTCACATTAAAATGCTGGGGGGAAATGGCTGAGTAATTTCTTAACTTGGGTGGTAGGCACATGAGCATTCCTTAGATGATGATGATGATGATGTAAACTGCAGAGATACCTTTCATTTGCTCCTTAGTCTGTATATTTCAGAATAATAACTATTATTTGAATGGCTGAGGGAAGTGACTAGGTGAGGGGTCCTGAGTGAGACCAGGGAAGGGTGTGGAGGCATCGAGAGACCTGGGGACTCAGAGGGGTCTGGGGCTGGGACGCAGAAAACAGAGAATGGGACCTTCACACCAGTGGCCACAGAAGAAACCTGGGAATCATGCCAGGGACTAAGTCGACCCAGCTACTCTGCCAGTAGGCTGAAAAGGCCAAGAGGATGGTGACAGACAGGAAGTCTCCTCCCCAAATGCCATGAGGCCTTCTGGGGGTCAGGGGGGGTGAAGGAAACCCTGATGGCTGTGTGTCCCCAAAGTGACCAGGCTGTGAGTGACAGTCACTGAGATACCCAGCCTTAAATTTGACTGAAAAGCGTTAGATTAGATTAGATTGAATATATCACCTCCGGAGAAGTAATTTTCTCCATAAGCCTCAGTCTCCTCTTACCTGTAAAATGGTAATAAAATATTTAAAAACCTCCTAAGGCAAGAGGGATTTCAGTTACCAATATGTCTGTACATCTGAGTCGAAGTATATAAATTTAGATTCTGATACACATTCATATATATTCATATATACGTACAAACACACACACACACACACACACACCACAGAGGTACTGACGTGTGCAGATGGGCAGAGCACAGTCTTGGAGGAGTTTGTACCAAAAAGTCAACAGGGAGAATTCTGGTGATAAGGGTGACAGCTTATCTTTTACTGTTTTCTAACTTTCTGCTTATCCCAATTTTTTCACATTTGATTATGTTCTACTTCAGAACCAGAGAACATAAGCAAAAGCCAGAGAAAGACAAATATCATACCATATTGCTTATATGTGGAATCTAAAAAAAGGTACAAATGAACTTATCTACAAAACAGAGATAGAGTTACAGATGTAGAAAATAAACTTATGGTTACCGGGAATAAGAGGGGGGAGGGATAAATTGGAAGAGAGGGATTGACATACACAATACTATACATAAAGGAGATAACTAAGAAGGACCTACTGGATAGCACAGGGAACTCTCCTCAATACTCTGTAATGGTCTATATGGGAAAAGAATCTTAAAAAGAGTGGATACATGTATATGTTGAACAGATTTAGTGTGCTGCATACCTGAAACTAACACAACACTGTAAATCAACTGCACCTCAATAAAAATTTAAAAAAAAAGGGGGAAAGCAGAAACTGAGACCCATCCTCCTAGCCAAAGCCCCTCCCCTAAGCCACCAAGGAAGCGCCCATGAGTACCTTGCCTGATGATGGGAACGCTGTGGGCGGCTCTATCCACCTCGAAGGAGAACATCTTCTCGCTGGCACTCACGGGCTGCCTGTGGGAGGCTGGTGGGAGCATGGGGGGGCTCGGGGGCCCCCTGCGACCAGCTCCTCTGCACTGGCGCTGGCCAGATGCCCGGGTAGAAGGGGGTCTGTGGTGGTGAGGGTGGCTGGTTCAGTTGCTGGGTGGCCCAAGGTGGCTGTGACCTTGGCCAAGGTGCTGGGCCCCTCACCCTTGGGAAGGAGACCTGCAGGGGCAGACAAGAGGGTCAGGGGAGGTTACAAGCAGCTGGGGTGGTCTTCACCTTTCTGTCCCGGCGACATAATTGCTGCCCTAGATTTCGGCGTATAAGTCACTTCTCCCAGGAAGCCCTCCCAGACTCTCCCCAAAGTTGGGATGGCGGTCCCCAGCATGGGTCACCTTGCACACTATCGCACCACCATTTATTGGGTGCAGCCTTCGTGCCAGGCACCCAGTCAAGAGATTCACATGCATTACCTCATTTAATACCCCTGAGGCTCTGTGACGAGCCCAAGGCTGAGCAAGACCTAGTGACTTTCCCAGGATCACAGATTTGGAAGTGAGTGTCTGAGCTGGTAGAGCGCCACCTCTGAGCTCTGAGAGGCTGACAGCTTTTTGTCTGCCTTGCTCAGCACCGTATCCTCAGCTCCTAGAAGAAACCCTTGGCACATACACAGTAGGTCCTTAAATACTGGTTGAAAGAATGAATGAACACATCTCCGAGATTCAAGCCCAGCTCTCCAGGACACACACATCCACACTGTGTGTCTCCCTGGCACTCCCATTCCACCTGTTCCCTGAAGCCGAGAGCTCTGGGGTGGCAGGCACCCCAACTGGCTCGCACCCCAGCTGGCTCATTAACCTGTGATCCTCAACATCTGCCACATCTGATTCTTGGCAGATGCTCCGTAAATATCTATCGAGGGAACCTTTTTTCATCTGACCCAGCACAAGATGTCTGTAGCTACTTTCATTAGAGAGCACATCAAAATCCATCTACACCGGGAGAAGCAAATGCTGAGAGGTGCTGACACCTGGCTTTGTCTTGGTTAATGCTGTTGTGGCCGTCCCTCCCCGAGCCTAGTGGTTAAACCGTGACATCGTGAATGCTACCATTTATTGTAATTACTCACCGATTTCTCGCTATAGCCCTGAAGGGGAGGAGCTCTCCTTATTCCTAGCTTACAAATGAGGCTTGGAGAGGTTAAGGACTTCACCAAGCTCAGGTGGTGGTGGAGAGGGTGGTGGGACTGGGGTTCCGGAAAGCTCTTTCCCTCTCTGTCTCTCTCTCCCTTCTCTGCCCCGCCCCCAGTCTCTTGGCAGAAAAAAACACACTTTTCAAGGAAGAAGCTAAGTTCAAAGGTTTGCCGCCTGTGGCGGGTCACGTTTCTCTTTCTGCAGACTGCAGACACATAATGAGAAACAGGACAGAATGCTTCCGAAATAGGAGCACTGGCAGACAGAACTTCCTATAGCTCCAGCTGGATTGTATTCAAGAGGAAGGTTCTCCACTCACTCAGGTTCCCAAACCAGTCTTTTAGCTACAGTCTTTCCCAGCCAAGTCAAGAATCCGGTGAATTCCCCTGAAGATTTTTTGGAGTCAGGGAGAACACTGTTCGGGAAAATCAAACTCCAATTGCCTGGCGACACCTGGCCCAGCATTTATAATGACACTGGCCCCGTTGAAACCTGTTTCGGGAACGGACTTGGCAGTGTTCCAGAACTCTGTTACCTTATGTGAAGATTCGAATTTCTCTCCACTGTGGGCACCTCGGTCTCCACCTAAGCTTTCTTCCTTTCTCTCCTTTCAGAAGCTGAGGTGTCCTGCTCCTGCCTTGCACTCACTTCTCCATCCATCCTATCCCTTCCCGTCCTCTCCTCTGGGGCTGTCTCACCTCAATCATTCCTACAACCTTTCCTCATCGATTTAATAAAGATTTATCGAATGAAAGGGCTGAAGGTGGGAAGGGGGAAATTTGAATATGTTTTACCCCCGCCTGATAGAAAACAAATCTAGAGACCACGGGTGGTGTGGAGGAATTCCCTTTTGTGCTGCGATGCTCAGGTAGATGTGCCTCACTGCCCACTAACTGCCAGGGTGCTAAAGGGAGTGGTCATATCTCATGCCTCAAGTGGTTCACTGCCGTAGTGGACAGGCCGCAACCCACCTGGCTCTTCTGGAAATTCCAGGAATCTCCCTCCCAATCTGTCGGCCCATTGCTGTGGGTGGGGCTAAGCAATCAACCAGTCACACTCCCTGGACATACTGATTGGTTCAGTGGTGGGGCAAGTGATCCAATCAGAGCCAGGGAGACCCAAGAAGACTTGGCTGGACACCAGGATCTGGAGTGACCTGGTGGGACTTCAGAATGCAGCCAGCATGAGGGAGTGGAGCCCAGACATGGAGACAGGGAAGCTGTTTATTTAGTTTTCAAATTGTGGTAAATAACCTGCAACATAAAATTTATCATCTTAGCATTTTAAAGTATACAGTTCAGTGGTGTTAAGTATTTTCACATTTCTGTGAGATGGATCTCCAGAACTTTTTTGTCTTGCAAAACGTAAACTCTATTAACCATTAGACAACAACTCCCCATTCCCTCCACCACCCAGCCCGTGGTGACCAACATTCTGTCTCTATGAATTGGACTACTCTAAGTACCAAGTACCTCAAATAAGTGAAATCACATGGTACTTGTCTTTTTGTGACTGGCATATTTCACTTAGCACAATGCCCTGAAGGTTCATCCATGTTGTAACATGTCAGAATTTCCTTCTTTTTTTTTGTGGTAGGCGGGCCTCTCACTGCTGTGGCCTCTCCCGTTGTGGAGCACAGGCTGCGGACGCGCAGGCTCAGCGGCCATGGGTCACGGGCCCAGCCGCTCCGCGGCATGTGGGATCGTCCCAGACCAGGGCACGAACCCGTGTCCCCTGCATTGGCAGGCGGACTCTCAACCACTGCGCCACCAGGGAAGCCCTTCCTTCATTTTTAAGGCTAAATAATATTCCATCATACAGTTTAGAGTGTATTTTGTTTATCCATTAAGCGTCATGGGCACTTGGGTGGTTTCTACCTCTTGGCTATTTTAACTATGCTGCTGTGAACATGGTGGGGAAAATAAGGAAGCTGGTTTTGAGCCCTGGCTGGGGTGCTACCCTGAAGTGCTCCATCCCTGAGGCCGGCTAGAGCTGGTTTCTGTTGCTTGCAGCACACAGAGCCCGAACGATAGGGCCCCTAGGGGGAAGGAGCCAAAGATGTATAAACGCAGCAGAGACTCCAAGCTCTTCGGGTTTAAAAATTAAAAAATAAAGTTTTTTTTTTTTTTTTTTTTCTCTGAAGCGTATTGGTTGAGGGTAGCTTTAGTTGGATGGTTAAAGTTGGTTTTCTCTAGCTTGCCGGCTTGCTCTATCAGAGGGAAGGTCAAGGTTTTCTCACAAATTGCTGCTGGTAACTACAATGAAACAGGTAGGGAGAAAAGCAAACATAAGAAGAAGACTCCCATTAAAAGCCAGCTCTGGGCTGTACAGGAAGCATGGGGTCAAGGTCAGTTATCAACAAGTCTGTTTTTATTATTTATTTATTTTAGATTTAATTCTATTTATTTTTGGCTGTGTTGGGTTTTCGTTGCTACGTGCAGGCTTTCTTTAGTTGCGGCGAGCAGGGGGCTACTCTTCGTTGTGGTGCACGGGCTTCTCCTTGTGGTGGCTTCTCTTGTTTCAGAGTGTGGGCTCTAGGAGCATGGGCTGCAGTAGCTGGGGCACATGGGCTCAGCAGTTGTGGCACATGGGCTCTAGAGCACAGGCTCAGTAGTTGTGGCGCACGGGCTTAGTTGCTCCGGGCGACATGTGGGATCTTCCCAGACCAGGGCTCGAACCTGTGTCCCCTGCACTGGCAGGTGGATTCTTATGCACTGTGTCACCAGGGAAGTCTTCAAGTCTATTTTTAGATACTTTAGTTTAAAAATACACGCTAATGCCTTTTCTCTTTCTTTGTGTCTGTTCTCTGACCATATGGTGTGTTGCCATGGTTGGGTTTTTTGTTCTGTTTTTGAGGTAGCATATGTTATACTCCTGATTTCTTTTCTATACTACCTTTAAAATAGCAGGTTGGGGCTTCCCTGGTGGTGCAGTGGTTGAGAGTCTGCCTGCCGATGCAGGGGACATGGGTTCATGTCCCAGTCTGGGAAGATCCCACATGTCGCAGAGCGGCTAGGCCCGTGAGACCTGGCCGCTGAGCCTGAGCGTCCGGAGCCTGTGCTCCACAATGGGAGAGGCCACAACAGTGAGAGGCCCGCATACCGAAAAAAGAAAAAAATAGCACGTTGTCAACCACCTGGATTAACCATGACCACATCCACGGCTGAACTTATATTAGCTTTAATAAACAAAGGTCAATGATTTACTCAAGAAATCACTATCCATTTTTTTTCAAATTATCTACTTGTTCTTTGTGTTATTTCTCCAGTATCTGCTTCTAACCCTGTAAAGAGTGTAAGTTGAATGGGACACCCTAAAAAAAATTCAAGGTAGTTTGCACATCGAGTGCCTACAATACACATGAATTCTGCCAGGAAGCCCTGGAGCCTGCAGAGAAGGTGGAAACTTAGACCTTGCCCTTGGAGAGCTTGTTATGCGCTCTGCCATTTGTAAGTAATTATGGACAATACAACGACTATGAGCCACTGTGTAGAGAAGCCACAGATGTGCCACAGACTGTGCTGGGCACTTAATGCATGCCATCTCATCTGATCTCCAGAATAATCTTGCAGGAGGCATTTTACCCCTCATTGTGTGGATTAAGAAACTGAAGCTCAGAGAGGTTAAATGATTTGCCCAAGGTCTCACAGCCAGGAAGTGGTGACACTATTTGACTCCAATACCTGTGTTCTTAGGACTTCCAGGTTACTCGAAGTCATGATTTATTACCTGTTTTCCATATTCACAAACGGATCTTAGATGATTGGTTAGTGAATAATAGGATATTTTCCAAGTTAAAAAAAGGAAATGAACATTAGATGGTGTGAAAAACCACAAGACATCACATGGGCTACTTAGAAATGGGATTTTCTAGGAACACTGACAACTGTCTTATGGAAGTGTTATTCATCTGGTACATGCCACGCCCTGGAAGCAGCTCAGAGGACACCAGCCTCCATCCGGGAAGACCTGTGGTATGTTTACTGCTGTACCAGAGGAGTGCTGTGGCTACCTGGTACCCGCCCAGAGAACCGATTGTTAAATGTCCAGGAATTTTGCCAACTGGTTGATAAACACAGCCATTAATAAGAATTAACTTACATAAATTTACAATTAAATTATATCAGAAACAAAGGTGATACAAACTTAAAACTCACCCCTTCCTAATCATTTTACTCTATTTTATTATTACCTATGCTCTTGAGGTTATTTCACTCTACTATATGTGTCTGTTGGAAATGCTACACAGTGATGTGTTACCACACCACTCTTTCCATCTCTGTATTCAGGGATGTGTCATTGGGAGCTTGAAATTGACCGTGGAGGGCGTATTACACCATAGAAATCAGGAAATGCTATAAATCAGGGCTTGATTTTTAAAAATTTTATAAATAGGTTTAATAATGGTGGTTCATGTAGAGCTTGATTTTGTTTGTTTGTTTGTTTTGTTGATTGCCTAGACTTAAGACAGTAATGGAGAAAATGTTAACAATGCAGATTATACAAAAGCATGTTGTGTCTTAGCCATTATGTTATGAATAGAGCAAAAAATTGGGGAAACGTTCTTCCAGTATTTGAAAAGTATTATCTGATGCAGCAACAAAGTCACTCATGTCACTGATGAACATGTGAAGTTCTAACATCTTTCTTTTTTCACTTGTATTATTCATAAATCCAAAGTACCCAAAAATACCCACCAGTGCACAGGTTGGGAACTCTCTCATTCGTCAACTGCAATGAGAAATTGGCTATGGATACAAGAGTTCAGCTAAAGTCAAGGGAAGCATTCTGTGAGACTCAGCTGGCTATAGAGAATTTACAAGAAAGAGTACTGTATTTCTTGTTACATGGAAAGAGTGTCCTACACATTCTTTATATCAGTAAACCTTATGCTATGCATCCATGTACTTTACTTTTTCCAGAGAGCTGGTCATTAAATATTTACCAGCCAATCGCTGGCTGTGCTGGCACCCAGCAGAGTGCCTGCTACTCATGGTAGGTGTTCGCTGACTGAGGTGAACGATTGGCAAACTTAGTGTAAATAAAAAGCACTTTGATTCTGGGGCTGGGATGGGGAAAATACATGCTAAGCCTGGAGCATCTTGTAACAGCAGAGAGTAAGGAAGTGCCCAAAACGAAAAGGTGGGGAGATGCTCAAGGACACAGCAACCAACCTGAAAGAGCTGCCAGTGGCCAAGGCTGGAAGAATTTCAGCGAAGAAATAGTTAATGAGTATTGGATTATAACTCAAAGTGTAAAATCAGTATACATGGGTCCATACTGACATAGATACATTAGTGAGTAAATACATAAAGGAGGGAGAAGAGACTGGCTTCCTAACAGAAGAATTTAACATACATAGATGTGGAGCTTAATTCCCGTGGTCTGGAAGGGCCTGGGGGGTAGGGGTGATGGTGGCGAGCAGGCACACTGACCGCAGCATGGAGGAACCATGGACCTGGGAAGACAGAATGGAGACTAGAAAACATGGCCAGTAGATCTCAGAAGCCAGGAGAGGGTGCTACATGGTGCCAGGACAAATGGCCTTTATCGCAACAGCTCCCGGGGTGTCACCGTAACTCAGAGACGGGTAATAATTCTAAGTCCCCAAGAAAAGAGTAAATTACGTACGGGGTTTCAGTGTGAGAAATCAGGGTTATACGTTTAGAACACAGAACCGCCAAGTTATACATTATTTTTAGGTTTTGGAACTTAAAAGAATTAAGTCCCTTTGAGCTGTTCAGAAAAGCCATTCGTTTGGGTTTTTCCCAGCGGTGTTAAAGGAGATCTGGCCCATCTAATTTTCCCATTTTCTTGTAAATCTTCAATCTTATGGATTTTCCTTTCCTTTCAAGTTCTAATCAGCTTCCTGGTCAGTCCATAAAATGGGAAATAGAATCTAATGAGAAAACAGCCGGATTTTTGCAAATAGCTTTTGCTACCCCTAGACTTGGCCTGCTTCAATTCGGTCTTGCCAGATAGAGAGACGGAATGAATGAATGAATGAATGAATGATCATCAACTAAGCTCAGAGAAGGAGCAACGTGGTTCTGATTTGGTAACAAAGGGTGTGGTCTGCCAGAGGAAGCAGGACACGGCCCGGTTCCTGGCCGGGTCCGGGTTCTGTCTCAGCAGGATGCTAAGGGTTCAGCCCGTGCACCCGTCTCCACCTCCCCCGATGTCATCTGCATCGCCTGTAGACATCTGGTGACAACACAGCCTCAGGGGTCCTTGTGTGTGAGTTCTTGCTTCGGAGGCCGAGCCTGAGGCTGTCTGCTGCCCCGTGCCCTCCACTTCACTGGTCTCGGGAAATCGCCTTTAATATAAAACACCCAGCCTCAGGAGTTCTCATCACATCAGTAAGTCCCCACAGAACCTGTAAGAGCACAGGGTAGAGGAAATCCTACAAGGTCAGGTAGGAGATGACAAAGCTTGACCAGAAAGAGGCTTTGTTCTGAAGGGCACCATGCTCTCTGGTCATTCACTCAGTTGCCGGCTTCTCAACCCCGGTACAGTAAAGCCACATCGCCCTCAAGAACGGGCCCTATTTAGAGGTCCCAGGAACGTGGAAATGCCACCCTTCTTGGGGCTGGACAACTAAGGCCCCGACTCTGAGCTTCTCATCACACCTGTTCACCACAGGAGAGAAATGAGCAACTCTGCTTCCTTGGAGACTGGCCTGGGACTTTTCCAATGGAAAAGTGGATTATTCGTCATTTTCCTCCCCCCAGATCCCTAGTGGCAAATCCCGTTAGGAAGGCTCCACTTAGGCAATAGGAATGCTTCCTAATGTCATGGACATCTTCTGTGTTTTTGCCTCTCCCGCATCCATTTCTTCCATCTTCTGGATGGGCACCTTAATTTTTTTGCAGGGAAGACACCCTTTCCCTGACAATCCTGAGTCCATAGAACTCTGACCCTTCCACCCCAGGGGTGAGACCATAACCCAGGCCTGGCCAATCGGAGCATTCCTTGCCCCTGGCCTCAGTGATTGGTTCAGGGGAAGCCACGTGATCCAAGCCACTGTCAATGAAGATGCTGGCTCTTTCCCTGGAACTGCTACTTTGTAGGATGCTGGGGCTGCTGGTGGCCACTTTCCTACAGGTGAGGCAAGAGTCTGTCTGAGATTGGGAAGCTAACAGGGAAGAAAGAGTCAGATTCCTGACCATGATTTGGGCGCCTGGATCCAGCTGGGCCTAAGCTGCAGCTTTTGGCCTTTTCAGTTCCATGAGCTTTTTTTTTTTTTTTTTTTTGCCTTGGCTAGTTTTAGTTGGTTTTCTGACACTTGCAAACAATCAAATTTCCTGGACAGTATTCTTATTGAGACTTTAGCATAAGCATCACTATGTACTCAGAGTGAAAGTTGTTTTAAAGGTTAGGACATGCTCAAACAAAACCCACCAGACTGTCATCATGCACCAAATTTACCTTTAAACTTATAAAAGTAAAGCAGCATCTTCAGCTAAGAATGATTTAGGACCAAGGAACCAATCATAAGACAAGCAGTAAAACGCTGCTTAGAGAAACTTTGATAGATAAATAGTTCTCTAGCTACAGCAGGCTTCAGACTACAAATCCCAAATTTCTGCTTCAAAAGTGACTCACGGAAGACATTCCATAGTTTTATTTATTTAGTTTTTTGGCCTCGCCGTGCACTTGTGGGATCTTAGTTACCTGACCAGGAATTGAACCCAGGCCCTCAGCAGTGAGAGCACTGAGTCCTAACCACTGGACCACCAGGGAATTCCCAACATTCCACAGTTTTAAAAGAAAACTTTCCAGTTGAAGAAACAGGTAAAATGTGTAATATGCATCTGTTGTATATATAATATGTTAATGTCTAGTATATTTATCAGATCCATGTCAATGTAATTATATTTACTATATTTGCAAATGCATATATATGTGTATGTATACTTAGAACCACATATTTCCAGCTCTTTTTTAAAGAGGTATTGAAAAGACTGTTCAAAATTCATTTTTCCAGCTTGTCTGTTTTTTCTTATTCCTCAGTAAACTTAAGCTATTAACCAGCACATTTCCTGGCACACAGTAAGGCTCAATCTGAGTGAGTTCTTTCTCCCCAGCTCCCCCCTCTATTTTAAGTTCTTCTTTTAGAAACCAAGTCAAATGAAAGAGGCAGTACAGCATAGTGTTACAAGCAGAGGCTGGTAAACGTTTTCTGTAGAGCCAGACAGTCAACATTTCCAGCCCTGTGGGCCATAGGATCTGCCCAGCTTACTCTGCCGTTGTAGCAGACAACACAGGCACTACTGAAATGAATGGGATGGCTGTGTTCCCAGGAAACTTTACAAAAGCAGGCGATGGCCCGCCCTTGGCCCTGGGCCATACTGTGACGACCTCTGGTTAAGAACTTGGGATCCGGCGTCGCACAGACTCTGGTCCGTCTCCCTGCTCTGCTCCTGCTCTGGGACCCTGACGAGTGTGTTATTTCTGTGCCTTGTCTGTAAGACATAGGGATGATAACAGCCATTTCTTAGTCTGTGAGAAGTGGGTGAGACAGTGCATGTGAAATGCTGGGAACACTTCCTGGTCCATCATAAATGAGCATAAAACATTAGCCATCAGGTATGATCATCATCGTCAAAAAAGAAGAAGAAAGGGGCAACTGAATTTGTCCAGGAACGGCAGCAATATCCCCGGTAAAGAGTTAGTGGGTGGACTTCCCTGGGGGTACAGTGGTTAAGAATCCGCCTGCCAATGCAGGGGACAGGGATTCGAGCCCTGGTCCAGGAAGATCCCACATGCCGCGGAGCAACTAAGCCCATGGGCCACAACTACTGAGCCTGTGCTCTAGAGCCCGCGAGCCACAACTACTGAGCCCGCGTGCCACAACTACTGAAGCCCATGCGCCTAGAACCTATGTTCCACAACAAGAGACGCCACCGCAATGAGAAACCCGCGCACTGCAACGAAGGGTAGCCCCCACTCGCCGCAACAAGAGAAAGCCCGCGCGCATCAACGAAGACCCAACGCAACCAAAAATAAATAAATAAAATAAATAAAATAATTAAAGAAAAAAAAGTTAGTAGAGCCATGGACTTCCCTGGCCGTCCAGTGGTTAACACTCCATGCTTCCAATGCAGGGGGTGCAGGTTTGATCCCTGGTTGAGGAGCTAAGATCCTGCGTTGGTGCAGCCAAAAAAAAAGTTAGTGGAGCCAAACAAGCAAGGAAGCCAGATAACTGAAAATGCATTTTCTTCTATTATCAGTGGCCTTCGTTTTTACCCACATAATGAATCATCCCCTGTCAGCGTGTGAAATTGCAGGTTGGACTGGGAATTGCAAGACCTTCCTTAACCACTGGGCGGTGATGGACCTGCCTGGGCTCTCATGGCCGCACGATGCTTCGTGCTATTAGGAAAAGCCTCCAAGGGACTCCACAGAGCTGGCTTTTAATCCTGGCTCTGGATCTATAGGACTGATGCCTAACCTTGGGGAAGTCACTGAAGCTCTCCGAGCCTCAGTTTATGCCATGATAGGGGTGGTCCCAGGGACCTCTATAAAAACAACTGAAGGGGGAAAGGGGACCTGGGATTAATGAGTAGCTCCTTGGCAGACATTGGAAATTGAAGCTCAGAAAGGTAAGGTCAGTTGCAGCTGGCATTTCAACTTGGCTCCATCCAACTCCAAAGACCTTGCTTTCTCGATTGTGTTCTACAGAGCTTCCCCATTAAAGCAGCAAGGAATATTGGCCGACAGAGGGCGCTCTTCTCGCAAGACAGGACGTCATGACATTGAAGGGACAGAAGACAGTATCCAGGAGCCACGTGGGAGAGTCTGGCTGGACTGGGAACAGGGCAGAGCAGGCTACAGGGAAGACCAGACACAGGCAATCATGGGGATGGGGGCTGCCGCCAAGGAGCTGTCAACCCCCTCATGGAACAACTCGGCACGTCATTTGTGGCGCCTGGCTTCCTTTTTCATTCTGGCCATTTCCATCAGTTTTGCCGTATTTCAGAACAGAGAAAGACATGATTGATACATACCGGTGACGTGGGTTTCCTCACTCAGCTGCCTTGTAGGAACGGCGCCACTGTGACTAGCACAGCTTGTTTCCACACCTCCTTTCCCAGAGCTCAGAAAGCATGAGTAAAGGCAACAACACACAAAACCCACAACACGGCGGCACACTTGACTCTGGGACTTCAATTTCCCACGCCTGGTGCCAAGACTCTATGGGATTAATCAACGGTTGCTTCAGGGCATTGCAGATGGCCCTGCGGGTTATGTCCTGCACAGCTTCAGTGGGAGCCATCCACATGGACTACGTTGTGAATGGTGACCCTGGAGTTGTGCAATATAGCAGCCCTAGGTAATATTTTGACGAGAGAGCTATGATTTACAAAGTATAGTCCTGGGGGCTTCCCTGCTGGCGCAGTGGTTGAGAGTCTGCCTACCGATGCAGGGGACGCGGGTTCGTGCCCTGGTCCAGGAAGATCCCACATGCTGCGGAGCGGCTGGCCCTGTGAGCCATGGCCGCTGAGCCTGCACGTCTGGAGCCTGTGCTCCGCAACAGGAGAGGCCGCAACAGTGAGAGGCCCGCATAACACACACAAAAAAAAAAAGGATGGTCCTGGGCACATCCTGGCTTTCAATGTACTTTGTCAAACAAGAGATTTTCTTTATATTTTTCCATCTTGTATGTTATTCTGTGGGTAATTTATCTGCAAATATATTTATCTGCTAGCGGGGGCAGGTCTTGGGAGGTTTCCCCGTCCAAAAGGACACTTACAAAGGAGGCATCTTGGCTGCTCCATGCTGGTTTGCTTGACTGTAAAGCTGAGAGTTATCATGTGCATATTAGGTGCCAGACGCTGGACTAAGCAATTTACGTACTTTGCCCACTTAATACCACAGTCACTCAAGGTGGTAGGAACTATTGTTACAGGAGTGGGGACCGAGGCTCTGAGAGGTAGATGATTTGTGCACGTCCAGTATAAAAGCCGGTCAAGAGCAGGGATGGGATGGCGCTGGAGTCAGCCCGACCTCAGGGCACGTGCTCTAACCACTGTGACATCTGCAAACACATCTGGATTCCTAACCGCCCCGCACCTCACCCCCCTCCCCCAATAAAATGCTGTCACACCCTCCTCTATTGGTTAGGGTCACCACAAAACCTGAAATAAATGCTTTCATTTGGGAACACTTTGTCAGGAGAAAAACAGTTCTCATCATACTTAATCTGTATGATATCAGGGCAGTCCTCCGTGGAAACTCCATCCAAGGAGGAAACACAGCGCCCTCACCAGGGACCCCAAAATCAATTGGAAACAAGAATATGCCGGAAGCAACATGGACACGAATGTTTTAGAAAAACTGGGCTTCAAAATATTTGATGAGAGATGCTCTTCAATACCTCTCCCTTTTTCCCCTCTTCCTTTCTCTTCTTTTAACTAGCCAGCAGGTTGGGGTCATCAGGAAGTGGAATTTGTAGGAAGGTGCCAGTCAGTCCACAGGCCGCCCTCACACGGACGCTGAAAAGGACCCCTCCATGAATATGAGCGTCATGGATGGAAGCTTCTCAAGCTGGGGACGCCCCGGCAGAGAGTGCTTTTGAGAAGATGGGGTTGGGGAGAGTCCTGCAAAGTGCCCTGGGCACAGGCCAGGGCAACACTTGTGCAGCTGCCTGCAGTCAACCGAGGAATGAAGCAAGGTGCAAGTGCGTGTAGGAATAAGACTTGAAAAAATCCGTGTATATTCAAGTGACCATGAGAGTATGCTTTCCTCGGTGTGAAAACCAGTCAAGGCTACTGCTCCAGCTAGCATCAGACTAAATGGATTTCTCCCCTCCTTTTTTCTGCAAGTGGGGATAGTGTTTAATTTGCACTGACTAGCTGTGTGGCCCTGGGGAAATTACTTAACCTCTCTGAGTTTCGGATTCCTTGTCCGTAAAATGGGGATCATGGGAGAACCCATCTCATAGGTTGCTGTGAGCGTGAAATAAGGGAAAGCAGGTGAATTGCTTAGCCCAGTGCTGTTCACGTCAGTGATTCCTCCTGCTGCTCTCCTGGTTTCTCTTCTTACAAAGCATCTTCTTCCGTCTTATCTACTCAAGGTTAGAGGTCGTCATCACTTTTTCCCACAATTATATAAGAAGCACCTTGTAAAATAAAGTCCACATTCCATAGTTGTACACCCACGTTCATAACAAACTTACTCAAAATGGCCAAAAGGTGGAAGCAACCCAAGTGGCCATGGATGGATGAACAGGTAAACAAAATGTGGTGAATCCATACAATGAAATATTCAACTGGAATGAACCATGAGGATATCATACTAAGTGAAATAAGATGGTCACAAAAGGAAAAACAATGTAAGATTCCATTTATATGAGGAACCTAGAATAGTCCAATTCACAGACACAGAAAGCATAGTGGGAGGGGAGGAAGGAAGCAGGGGGTTTGATGTGATGGTCATAGAGTTTCAGTTTGGGAAGATGAACAAAGTTCTGAAGATGGATGGGGGTGATGGCTGCACAACAGTGTGAATAGATTTAATGCCACTGTGAACTGTACACTGAAACATGGTTAAGATGGTAAATTTTATGTGTGTTTTACCATAATTTTGAAAATTAAAAGTTAAAAACAAACCCCAAAATGAAATACCTCCAAGGTTTCTCCGAGGTTTGGCGTGATAGAAATGGAGGAAAATGTTCTGAGAGCAGGTTGTGGTGATGGCTGCACAACTCCATCAATATATTCAAATTGATTGAATTGGACAGTTAAAATGGGTGAAGTTTCTGTTATGTAAATTGTACTTCAGTGAAGCTGTTAAGAGCAAGCAAGCAAACAAACACATGCTGTGATCCGGAGGAAACTTTGGAGGATGAAGGAGCTGTTCACTGTCTTGATTGTGGCTATGGTTTCACAGGTGTACCCATATGTCAAAGCCCATCCACTTACAGACTTTAAACATGTGCTGTTTATTGCATGTCAATTATATCTTAATAAAGCTGTGTTTTAAAAAGGCAGAAGAGTATTCCATATATAAACGAACTCCTTATAATATATTCAACTCCTTAGAATATATTAAACAATATAATTTATTAAACAATGCCCCCTTTGAATGGAAATTTAGATTTCAAATTTCATGCCCCTATAAATAATATTTCAATAAATATCTTTGTAGGAAAAAGAAGAAAAAATGCAGATATTGTTTGCTGCTCCCCCTCTTCTTCTCCCCACGGCCAAGCCACAGAGTCAGAATTTCCCAGGGAGGGGGCCTGGGAACCTGTAAATTTACTGAACATTCCTGAAAAATTCTGGTAATCAGACATGTTGGGGCACATTGAATCAAACTTCATGAACTTGGATTTTCAGGCTTGGGAGTGTGAAATCCCCTTTTCTTTGATCCCTAAAAAATTCTGTAAGTGTTCCATACAAATGATTCTAAATTTCGGTTTCCCTCCTATTGGTGGTGCATCAGAATCATCAGGGAGCTTGTGAGAATGCATATTCCCAGGCCCTACTCCCAGGAAGGATGTGTATGGTTGCCAGATTTCGCATAAATAAATAAATGAATAACTAAATATATAATAAACTATAGGGTGTCCGTTAAATCTGAATTTCAGATAAACACCAAATAATTTTTTTAGCATAAGTGCTTCCTTGCAATAGTTGGCCCACACCTGTACATAAAAATTATTTGTTGCTTATCTGAAATTCAGATTTAACTGGGTGTCCTGTATTTCATCTGGGAATCCTAAGTATGAGTCCTCAGGCCTGGGGTGAAGCCCAGGTCTGCACTGTTGGTCTGCTCCCCACGTGCTTCTGACGAGGGGGATCCTTAGAACCCATGTTGAGAACCCCTGATCAGGTCAACACCTTCTGGGTCAGGAGCCCCTCCTCAGGGCGGCCAGTGGATCCCAGTGCATCCCACAAGTGAGCACACTTTAATGTTGGTCCAAGGAGGAAAAGGGGGCTGAGAAGCAGCAGGAGAAAACTGCCCCAGATTTTCAAAGGCAAACGTGGTGGATGCGGTGTCACGGGCCCTGCAGCCTGAGGGACGGTGCTGATCTTCTCTGAGTGAGTATTTAAGGCTGCCTAGGGGACCCACACCCCAGGATTCTGTCTAAATTCTCTAAACTTTATTTATTTATACCCAGCCTCATCCCAGAAAGGACTTTAAGCCTCGGAGGTCTCAGTCCATGCAGCGTTCTTGGTGCTGGGGAGTGAGGTTAACACGCCGTCTCTCTGGGACACACACGACAGGTATTCATTGTGTGCTCACCACGAATGGGCATTATTCTGGGAGTTTTACAATTAGAACCATCTCATTTAGCTCTCAAGATAAGCCTGCAAGGTCATTGCTGTCGTTGGCCCCATTTTGTAGATGAGGAAACCGAGGTTCCGAGGGGTCCAATGGCTTGTGCAAGAGCGCACCGAGTAGGCCAGTGGCAGAGCTGGGGTTCTGACCCAGGACTGTGTTGCTAACCAGTCCCCATCCTGCCTCCCTACTGAACTAGATACTTCTTGTGACTGAGCTTTGCTGGGCGAATTTTGGCTTACGTTCGCTTAACCTGGGGCCATACTTTAGGTCCTGATCCCGGGAACATTTCTGATCCGGTGTGATAACAGCTGGCAGGCCTTGAGCGTCTACTCTGGCCAGACACTTTGACTTTTTATACATAGATACTCTCTCAACGCCCTGCACCGCTGAGAAGATCCAGACCCAGGCACGCAGAAAACCCTGGCCGAGGTCGCAAAGCTAGGAAGTTGCAGAGCACTGATCTGCCTAAAAAGGAAGCATCCATCTCTGCATCTTCAAAAGCACACACCTGCTTTCCACCTCCCCTCGCCAAGCTTCACTTTTCAGGAAAACGCTCTCGCTCCGGGCTGGTCGCTAGGCAACCCTTGCATGTAATTCCACGAAATGCCCAGAAGAGGGCGCGAGGACTCGCTCTCCCCGGGCACCCACGCGATGGATCTGAACTTCGCAGAATCTCGAAAGCAAGAGTGACGCGCTCCAGACGACCTCCACCTGTGGCCGTACCCGAGCCCTAGGCTGCACGGAAGGTGACACAACACGGCACCTCTGCACCCCGCCCTCCCCCCCACCCCCGCAGGGGCGTGGACTCACCGAGGCTGGGTTTTCGATGACCAGTTCATAGGTCAGCCCTCTGGACCCAAACCTCAGGATGTCTCCGGGTAGGAGCTTCACAGCCACGTTCTGAATGTGGCACTCATTGACGAATGTGCCATTGCAGGAATTGAAGTCGTGGAGAACAAAGCTGCTTTCGGCCTCATCATATTCAATGAGTGCGTGATGGTTGTCGACGTCTGCAGACTGAAATGCAGAAGGGGGACAGTCAGAGCCAGGAATAACAGGAATAACAAGGAATAACTAGTGCCACTGACACTGGGGGCCCCAATGTGCTAACCACTTCATCTGGCTGGATGGTCACTGCAATCCTCATTTTAAGAGGAGGATGCTGAGGGTCAGAGAGGTTAAGTGACTTGCCTAAGGCCACACAGCTAGTGAGTGGAGGGTCACCAGAGCCTGACAGCAGACCGAGACTAGATGCCCAGTTTTGCGGTAGGGCGTCAGGCAACACAGAGGCAAGAGGGAACTCGGGGGGAATTGGCCAGGAATTGGCCACTTGATAGTTCTCTGATCCCATGCAAGTATCCTTTTGGTTGTCCCGAGTGGCAAGACAGCAGAAATGGCCCAACACAAACCAGAAAGGTCAGTTGGCAAGTGACAACTGTCCATTTACTGCAAGTGTTAAAGTTAAGGGGAGGTTTTGTAATAATTGTTGTTTTCATTTGTTTGTTCTATTCATTTTTAAAATAACATGTTTTTTCTAATAATGCAGAAAATGAGAACTAGAGAAAAACACAAAGAAGACATTAAAATCACTTAGACTCCCGTCCCCCAGAGGCAGGCACTGAGAACACAGTGGTTCACATCCTTCCAGTCTTTTCTCTATGCTTACAATCTTTTTAAAAAGTTTAAACACAATTGAGCTCACACCACAAAACATAGTTTTATAACTACCTTTTAAAAGCCTTGGTGTATAATGAAGGTTTTTCCCATGTGATTAATTATTACTATTGCTTCTTAAAAGCTACTCAGAATTTATCTAACCAAAGATGATCTATTTTTCAATAGGGGCCCTGGTGTGACCCCATTTCCCCCAAAAGAGAGAGAGCCCAGACAGTGAATTGTCAGTGGCGTCAGAAACCTCCTGTGTAACCACTTTGATAAGAAGAATGAGCAAACCTCGGCACCAAGGAGGAAATATCACATCCCCCCTGGCCCCGGCGCCCTGGACTATGGGCTGCAGGGCATGGGCGAAATCCTCTGTCTTCTCAGGACACTGCCTATGAGCCATCCACTCCAGCCTGAGACTTTGCAATTATTTTCTAAGTCACTCTTCTCAGAGTGCCTCATCCAACTTTCATAGAGAGTACTTGGAATTAGAAATCTATACTAACGTCCCACAATATAATTATAACCAATAGCTTATATTAATAATAGCTTACATTATATGAATAGATAATAATATAACTGCATATATTAGTAGAATATATTAATGACACATTAAGTGTAATTACACAAATGCCAGGAAATTTGCTAAGTGCTTTACTGCATTATCCCATCTCATCTTCACAATAATTCAAAGGGATACTTCCTCATTTCAAAAAAATTTAATTTTTTATTGAAGTCTAGTTGATTTACAATGTTGTGTTAGTTTCAGGTGTACAGCAAAGTAATTCAGTTATACATATGTATAATATCTATTCTTTTTCAGATTCTTTTCTATCACAGGTTACTGCAAGATATTGAATATAGTTCCCTGTGCTGTACAGTAGGTCCGATAATTACTCACTTTTTAGATGAGGAAACTGAGGCATAGAACTATTAAGTGTGCCCACAGTCAGCCACGTTGACTCGCTTGGCTTGTTCCCAGGTTTGCCTGATTCAAATGACTGTGCCTTTACCCACTATTCAAATTCCTACCAAACACTTTGGCACTTAAAATACTGAAACACAAGAAGAAAGCAGGAGTAGCTCTATTAATTTCAGGCAGAGCCAACTCCAGAGGAAGGAAAGTTATCAGGGATAAAGAGAGGCGATACATAGTGATAAAGGGGTCGATTCTCCAAGCAGACATAACAGTCCTTCCTTGTATGTACCCAACAATAGAGCATCAAAGTATGGAAGGCAAAAACTGATAGAACTGCAAGGAGAAGCAGATGAATCCATCATGGTAGCTGGAGACCTCAACAGCCCTCTGTCAGTGACGGGCAGACCCACCAGGCAGAAAATTAGTAAGAATGAAGTTGAACTGAACAGCACTACCATCATCTGGATCTAACTGGCAACCACACAGCTTCATCCCACAGCAACAAAACACACATCCGTCTCAAGCTCCCATGGAACATTCACCAAGCAGACCACATTCCAGGCCACGAAATATACCTCAACAAATGTAAAAGAATACAAATTATGCAAAGTACGTTTTCAGAACACAATGGAATTAGGCTAGAAACCAATACCAGAAAGACAGCTGGAAAATCCCCAAATATTTGGAGATTAAACAACACACCGCTAAATAACAGATGGGTCAAGGAGGAAGTCTCATTGGAAATAAAAATTTATCTTGAGCTAAATGAAAATGAAAATACAACCTATGAAAATTTGCAAGATGCAGTGAAAGCAGTGCTTGGAGGGAAGTTTATGGCATTGAAGGCATACATTTGAAAAGATCTAAGCTTCCACCTTATGAAACTAGAGAAAGAAGAGCAATATAAGCCTACCACAAGCAGAAGAAAAGAAGCAATGAATGAAATAAAAAGCAGGAAAACAACAGAGAAACGTCAGCAAAATAAAGAGCTGTTTGGCTTTTTTTTTTTTGGTAAAGATCAATAAAATTGACAAACCTCTAGCAGGATAACCAAGAAAAAAAGAGAGAAGATACAAATTACTAAAATCAGAAATGAAAGCGATGGCATCACTACTGATCTCATGGACACTGAAGGGATAATAAAGGAATATTATGAATAATTCTATGCCCACAGATTTTATAACTTAATGAAGTGGACCATTTCCTTGAAAGACACAATCTACTGAAACTCACAAAAGGAGAAATAAATACTCTGAATAGACTCATATCTAGTAAAGAATTTGAATCAATAATGAATAACCTTCCAAAATGGAAAGCACCAGGCCTGGATGGGTTCACTGGTAAATTCTATCAAACATTAAGGAAAGAATGATACCCGTTCTCAATAATCTCTTCCAAAAAATAGAAGAAGAGAGAACACTTCCCAGCTCATTCTGTGAGGCCAAACTTATTCTAATAGCAAAACCAGAAAAAGATATTACAAAACAGGAAAATTGCAGACCAATACCTCTCATGAACATAGATGCAAAATCCTCAACAAAATATGAGCAAATTGAATCCAGTGATGTATAAAAAGAGTTCTACACCACAGTCAAGTGGGATTTATTCCAGGTATGCAAGGCTGGTTCAACATTTGGAAATCAATTAATGTAATCCATCACATCAACAGCGTAGAGAAGAGAAATCGCATTATCCTAACAGTAGATGCAAGAAGAGCATTTGACAAAATTAAACACCCATGCATGATAAACTAACAAACCACCAAATCACCAAAACAACTCTTGGCAAATTAGGGATGGAGGGGAACTTCCTCAACCTGATAAAGTACATCTATAAAAACCCTAAAGCTAACGTCATATTTAATGGTGAGAAACTAGAAACTTTCCAATTAAGATCAGGAATAAGGTGAAGATGTCCCCTTTCACCACTCATTTTCAACATTGTACTGTATCTCCTAGCTAATGCAACAAGGCAAGAAAAGAGAATAAAAGATAGATTGGGAAGGAAAAAGAAAACTTCTTTGGTGAGGTGTTTGTTCAGATCTTTTGCCCATTTTGCAGATGGCATGATTGTCTATGCAGAAAATCCCAAGGAACCGACAGAAAGCCCTCCTGGAACTAATGAGCCATTGTAGCCAGGTTGCAGGATACATGATTAATATACAAAAGTCAATTGCTTTCCTATATACCAACAATGAACAAGTGGAATATGAAATTAAAAACACAACACCATTCACATTAGCACCAAAAAAAAAAATGAAGTACTTAGGAATAAATCTAACAAAATATTTAGCTATATGAAGAGGTATATGAAGAAAACTACAAAATGTTGATGAAAGAAATCAAACTAGTCTAAATAAATGAAGAGATATTTCATGTTTATTTGAAATTCCTTAATGATATATGATGTTTAACATCTTTTCATATGCTTATTTGACATCTGTAGATTTTCTTTGGTGAGGTGTCTGTTGAGCTCTTTTGCCCATTTTTAAGTTGGGTTGTTTGGTTTCTTATTGTTGACTTTTAAGACTCATTTATATTGTTTATTTATTTTATTGAAATGTAGTTGATTTACAATGTTGTATTAATTTCTGCTGTACAGCAAAGTGATTCAGTTATACATATATATACATTCTTTTAAAAATATTCTTTTCCATTATGGTTTATCACAGGATATTGAATATAGTTCCCTGTGCTATACAGTAGGACCTTGTTGTTTCTCCATCCTGGATGTAACAGCTCACATCTGCTAACCTCAACCCCCCACTCCATCTCTCCCTCAACCCCCTCCCCCTTGGCAACCACAGTCTGTTCTCTATATACACGAAGACTCAGTTATTTTGGATACATGCTTACAGCATCTTTATTCATAACTGCCAAAAACTGGAAGCAACCAAGATGTCCTTTAAAAGGTAAATGGATAAACAAATTGTTGTACATCCATACAATGAAATACTAGTGATAAAAATAAATGAGTTGTCAAATAACAAAAAAGACATGGAGGAATCTTAAATGCATATTGCTTAGTGAAAGAACCTAGTCTGAAAAGGTTACATACTGTATGATTCCAACTGTATTAAATTCTGGAAAAAGTAAAACTATAAGGAGAGTAAAAGATCAGTGCTTGCCAGGGGCACAGGGGATCTGGGGCTCAGGATGAAGAGGAGGGGCACAGGGGATTTTACGGCAGTGAAAATATTTTTTATGATACTGTAATGGTGAATACTTGTCACTATACATTTGTCAAAACGAAAGAACGTACAACGCAAAGAGTGAACCCTAATGTAAACTATGGACTTAGTTAATAATAGCATATCAATATTGGTTCATCAGTTGTAACAAATGTACCGCACTAA
Organism: Hyperoodon ampullatus; assembly: GCF_949752795.1. Taxonomy (NCBI): domain Eukaryota; kingdom Metazoa; phylum Chordata; class Mammalia; order Artiodactyla; family Ziphiidae; genus Hyperoodon; species Hyperoodon ampullatus. Next base: position 11,899,875 of record NC_136915.1, on the reverse strand, counting down.
TGCATGATGTTAATAATAGGGGAAACTGTGTGTATTGGAGGGGTGGATATATCGGAACTCTCTGTATTCTCTGCTAAAATTCCTGTAAACCTAAAACTGTTCAAAAAAATAAAGTATTAAAAAAAATGAAAACACATTAGTTCTTTGGAAAATGTCACCCACATCATCTTCATCACCATTGCCATCGATCTTTGTGTCCTTTGAACCTTTGATAACCCATGAATGAGAGAAATTCTGTGTGTTACATTTTGTTTTTCTCTTCCCAGGCTTCACTGCTTTCAGTTCCTCAAAAACTGTCAAGCCATTATTAAGAAATCAAAGCAAGCAGGAAGTTTTAAATGACTCCACAAATTTGGGTGAGCCTCTACCACATGTTAGGCCAGGAGACAGCTTCCTAGTTCGGCCCTATAATATCACTCGCTTCCTTTACTTGGAAAATTGCTAAATGCTGCTACTGGACAGACGCCCTGCTGCTAATACAGACTGACTGTATAAGCTCCATCCTACTCAGCTGTCCAACTATGAGATGAACTGTTATTTATTTATTATTATTTTTATTATTATCCTTATCATCATCTAACATATTTTGAGGGCTTCCTGTGAACTCGGCCCTGATGAAGCATTTTGTGTGCATTTTTATCATTTAATCTGCATGACAGCCCTAAACAGGGACTCTGTTATTATCTCCATCTTAGAGATGAAGAAGCTGAGACTCAAAAGTTGAAGTGAGAGGACAGCATTACCTTGATACCAAACCCAGACAAAGACACTACAAGAAAACTACAGACCAATATCTCTTATGAACACTGATACCACAATCCTCAACAAAATAGGAGGAAACCGAATTCAACAGCACATTAAAAGGATCATACACTATGACCAAGTGGGATTTATTCTTGGAATGCAGACTTGATGGTTCAACATATGAAAATTAATCCACGTAATACAACACATTAACAGAAAGAAGGAAAAAAATGATCATCTCGATTGAAGTACAAAAAGCATTTGATAAAATGCAACACTCTTTCATGATAAAAGCACTCAACAAACAGGGAATAGAGGGAAATTACCTCAACATAATAAAGGTCAAATATGAAAGGCCCACAGGTAGCATCATACTCAAAGGTGAAAGACTGAAAGCTTTTCCTCTAATTTCAAGAATAAGATAAGGATACCTGCTTTTGCCACTTCTATTCAACAAAGTACTGGAAGTCCTAGCCAGAGCAATTAGGCAAGAAAAAGAAATAAAGGTATCCAAATTCGAAAGGAAGAAGTAAAATTACCTCTGTTCACAGGCAACATGATCTTACATGTACAAAATCCTAAAGGGTCCATGAAAAACCACAACCCTCTTAGAACTAATAAATAACATTCACTAGCAAAATCGTAGGACACAAAATGAACACACAAACATCAGTTGTGTTTCTATATGCTCACAATGAACAATCTGAAAAGAAAGTTAAGAAAATAATTTCATTTATGATAGCATCAAAAAGAATAACATATTGTGGGATAAGTTTACCAAGGTGGTAAAAGATGTGTACACTGAAAACTACAAAGTGCTGCTGAAAGGAATTAAAGACACAAATAAATGGAAAGACACCCTGTATTCATGGGTTGGAAGACTTAATATTGTTAAGATGTCATTACTACGCAGCAGGATCTACAGATTCAAAATACCAACAGCAGTTTTTGCAGAAATAGAAAAATCCATCCTAAAATTCATATGGAATCTCAGTGGACCCCAAATAGCCAAAATAATCTTGAGAAAGAAAAGCAAAGCTGGAGGTCTCACACTTCCTGATTTCAAAACTTACTGCATACAAAGGTACAGTAATCAAAACAGTGTGATACTGACATAAGGTCAGGAACATAGGCCAATAGAATAGAATAGAGAGCACAGAAATAAAACTTTGCATATATGGTCCAATGATTTTTGACAAGGGTGCCAAGATTATTCAATGGGGAAAGAACAGTATTTTCAACAAATGATGCTGGGAAAGACTGCAAAAGAATTAAGTTGAACTCTTACCTTACACCATGTATAAAAAGTAACTCAAAGTGGATCAAAGACTTAAACATCGTCTAAAACTATAAAACTTTAAGAGGAAAACACAGGAGGAAAGCTTTATGACATTGGATTTGGCAATGGATTTTTGGATATGATACCAAAAGCATAGGCAGCAAAAGTAAAAATAGATAAATTCAACTGTATCAAAAATTGAAACTTCTGTGAATCAAAGGACACAATAAACAGGGTGAAAGGCCACCTAGAGAATGGGAGAAAATAGTTGCAAATCACAAATCTGAAAAAGGGTTAATATGAAGAATATATAGAGAACTATAACTCAACAACAACAACAACAAAAAAGAACCCGCAAATAACCTGATCGAATATGGGCAAAGAACTGGAATAGACATTTCTCCAAAGAAGATATATAAATGTCCAACAAGCATATAAAAAGATGCTCAACATTACTAGTCATTAGGGAAATTCAAATCAAAACCACAGTGAGATACCCCTCATACCCATTAGGATGGCTACTATCAAAAACAAACAAACAGCAACAGAAAATAACAAGTGTTGGCAAGGATGTAGAGTAGGGGAACACTTATGCACCGCTGAGAATGTAAAATGGTGCAGCTGATACGAAAAACAGTAGAGCGGCTTCTCAAACAATTTAGAATAAAATTATCATATGATCCAGCAAGTCCACTTCTGGGTATATACCCCAAAGAATTGAAAGCAGGAACTTAAAGAGTTATTTGTACACTCATGTTTATAGTAGCATTATTCACAATTGCCAAAAGGTGGAAGCCACCCAAGTGCCCACTGACTGATGATTGGATAAGCAAAATGTGGTCCATCCATACAGTGGAATATTATTCAGTGTAGGAGGAAGGAAATTCTGACACATGCTACATGGATGAACCGTGAGGACATAATGTGAAATAAGTGTCACAAAAAGGCAAATTTTGTATGATTCCACTATGTGAGGTACATAAAGTAGTCAAGCTCATAGAAACAAAATAGAACGGGGGTTGCCAGGAGCTGGGGAAGGGGAAACGGGGAATTGTTGTTTAATGGGTACAGTTTCAGTTTTGCAAGATGAAAAATTCTGAGGCTGGTTGCACAACAATGTGAATAACTTACAACTACTGATCTGTACACTTAAAAGTGGTTAAGATGGTAAAATTTATAGGTATTTTACCACGATTTAAAAAATGGCTAAGATGAAGGGACTCACTCAACATCAGGATGCTGGCCCAGGGCAATGTCAGGGTTTGAACCCAAGTGTAATTCCAAAACTTGTACCTTTGATTTGTAACCTGTGATTTTCAGAGTAGAGAGTGATTTAATAATGAGAGAGGAGACAGGCAGGACCTAATATAGAAAACAAGTGCATTTTTTAAGGCTCCTGCATTTAAAATGTCTTTAAAAAGTATATAGTGAGTCCTTAATATATTGAGACGTTAAAACTTCTATTAACAATGACCATCTGCTCTAATGACCCCTGTGCTTTAAGGAAGCCTCCTCGGGAAGCTGACTTAGTTATGACGTTGCCCTGAGGTTCGCTGACATTGTCGCTGAGGTTCGACGTGTACCTGGAACCGTCCTTTGGAGCTAGGTTTCAACCTTGCATCACCTGGAACTGGGAAGCCCCACCTCAGACCATAAACTCCCACTCCCGGCCTTCCTTATCCTCTGTCTCATCCTCTCCTTGAGTCACGTACCTTTTGCTCCCTGTTTGCTCCCTATGGGTAATGCCCTATGCTCACCCAGGCTGGGCCCTGCTCAAGCTCACCAGCTCCTTCAAGTCCATCCTGGCCCCAAAACGCTCCTGCCACCCTCACACTTCTGTCCTGAGGCTGGCCCAGTGCACTTTGGGCCCCCCAGCCAGCAGGTCCCTGCTCTCAGGCTTTTCATTCTACTTTGACAAGAGCCTCCTAGGTCTTCACCTCCTGCACCTGCCGGTATTCTCCGTCTGCTTCTCCCGACCCTCCTCCATCCCTTTCCACGGCGCCCTCTGCCCAGCAGGCCCACCTGTGCAGCTATATCCATGGGCTGATGGGCTCCTTGCCTCTGGTTTCTGGTTGGGTTTGGCCAATGGGGAGTTAGAGATCAGAGCAGGGAGGAGAGAGCTTGGGGTACTTACTCCCCTGGCTTCCTTTCTGTGGGGCCACACAGCTTCCCTCAGAGGACTCTGCCCAGCCCTCGGGGTCTCCGGGTCCCAGGAAATGCCCCTGCCCCTCACCCCTCAGCTCTGGGGGTGGGAACAGTCCTCACTCATACGAGCTCTGGGCCCTGCACTATTCTTTGTGGTTTCTCTGAGCCCTGCCCACTCCCTATGGAGTACCTTCAGGAAACTCCCCTCCATCACTCCACACCCCTGTGAATGTGCCTTCAGCTCCCTGCCAGGACCTGGACTTCCCAGGCATGGAGAAGCTCTTAGATGGGAACTTCAAGGCTTCTCGTAGCTGCCAAGGGCCTCCGGGTGGTCCTGCCTTCATCCCACCCTGGTCTGGTCCCTCTCCTCAACCATCTCCTCTTCTGCATCCTCACCTTGACAGTGTAACTTCCGTCTAACCTGTGAACGTGCTCACCACCCCCTCGGCCTGGAAACGCCGCCCGTTCCCCCTTCCTTTCCTTTATGGTCAAATGGCTTCAAGAGGTTCCTCTCCCGCTGGGTCCTCAACCCACTGCCATTGCCCTCGGGGGCCTCCTCGGGCTCTCGGCCTCCCTGTGACATGTGACACAGTTGTCAGAGAGAGGCACGTGGCCTGGTGGTTCAGGGGTTGGGGAAGCAGGGCCACGTGGTGGTTATTAGACTGGGCTCGAGCCCAGCTCTCCTACTTCCTAGCAGGGTGACCTTGGGCAAGTGATACCTCAGCTTCCTCATCTGTAAGGTAACAAAAGGACAGTCTTGTAAGTTACTGGTGACGTATAAATGATATAATACATACAAAAGCACTTAGAAGAGAACATAGGGCAAATGGGAAATGTTCTCTATTATGAGCAAGAGGATGGGCTCTGGAGTTAGAAAGCCTTGAGTTCAAGTCCCACATCTGCTACCTTCCAACTGTGCAGCCTGGGGCATGGTTCTTTGCTTCTCTTTGGTTGCTCCCTGAGCAGCAAAAATGAGTTTGATAAGCTGGGCTTCGTAGGATTGACAAAAGGTACTGCTTGGTGAAATGTTCAAAGGAGTGGGATAACATTTTTGAAATTAACTCGTGTGTGTGTGTGTGTGTGTGTGTGTGTGTGTGTGTGTTTTATCTATTTCTTTTAACCTTTTGGTTCTAGGCTATCCGATCCCCCAGCCCCATCCCCCCACTTCCTCAGGAAAGGGATGTAGTGCAGAAATAGTAAAAAAAACAAAAAAATGGGGTTTTCAAAAGAATAAGGATATGAGGAAACGGCCAGGCGCTGGTGAGACGACGAGTCTGGGAGTGGAAGGAAAGAAGAAGCTTCTCTGCTTCCCCGTCAGCTGGATCCTTCCGCCCCGGTCTCCCCGGGAGAGCCCTGTGGACCGGCAAGACCTAAGGAGAGGCTGATCCTGAAATCAGACTGCCCGAGCGTGGTGCCCAGTGTCCCAGCCTCCCTCTGTGACCCCAGGCAGGATACTCAGCCTATCTGTGCCTCAACGCCCTCATCTGTAAAGTGGGGCAAACAACACTAACCTCCTAAGGATGAAATCAGTTAATACACTCGAAAGTGCCCAGAACAGTACCTGGCACAAAGCAAGCTGTCTCTGTGATGAATACCCTCAGCCTGGCAACAGCTCTCTGGCTCCCTCACCTCTCTGACTGCTTCCAGGTCTCCACGCTGGGCTCCTCTCCCTTCAGATGTCCATTTCCTCTGCACTCTGTCCATGGGCTGGGGCCACTGTACCACCCCCTTGATTTGCAGGTGTGTATTTCCAACCCCTGGTTCATCTCCAGGCCCCAAACTGCCTGGCTGCTTCCGGGATGTTGAGCTGCTCACTCAACCAGTCTTGCTTCCTGCCCTCTTGGTAACGGTATTATCACCTTCCAGCTCATCCAACCATCTTTCTCCGTGGCCTGTGGCATTGATCCTACTGATTCTGCCAGAAAGCTCTCAGACCAGTCCCAAAGCAACGGTCCAGTCAGGTGGTAGTATTAATGTGCTGGGCAGAATGGTCTCCCAAGGATGCCCATGCCGTGATCCCCAGAACCTGGGAATATGCTCCATGAGGTGGCCAAAGGGACTGTGCCGATGTCAAGGTTACTAATCAGTGCTCTTAAAAGAGGGAGACTAGGAACTTCCCTGGTGGCGCAGGGGTTAAGAATCTGCCTGCCAATGCAGGGGACACGGGTTTGAGCCCTGGTCCTGGAAGATCCCACATGCCATGGAGCAACGAAGCCCGTGTGCCACAACTACCAAGCCTACACTCCAGAGCCCATGAGCCACAACTACTGAGCCCACGTGCCACAACTACTGAGTCTGCGCGCCTAGAGCCCGTCCTCTGCAACAAGAGAAGCCACTGCAATGAGAAACCCGTGCACCAAAACAAAGAGTAGCCTTCGCTCGCTGCAACTAGAGAAAGCCTGTGCTCAGCAACGAAGACCAAACGCAGCCAAAAACTTTTTAAAAAGTTTTTAAAAAGTGGGAGACTATCCTGGGTTATCCAGGTGGGACTAATTGAACTCCACCAGTCCTTATAAGCAGAGTACTTACTCTGGCTTGATTGGAGAGATAAGTGCTGTTTCTTGCTGGGCCCCCACTTAACAGCCCCAATGCTCCTCTTCCTGGGAAAGCACCAGGTCAATGTTTCCTCTTTACCCAAATCGCCCCCTAGATGGCGCCACCTCAGTCTGTTGCATGAATGAGGATCAGGAGAACATTGATCTCACATTTTACTGACAAACCCCTTTCTCGATTCCACAGGGTGGAATTTCCCTAGCTTACTCAATTATCTTGTTATCTCAGTTAACTGAGAATTTCCAATTTAGATATCAGATGTTCCCAAAGCTAAATACACTCAAAAAGTGAAGCTTCTCTTTTTAGAAACTTGAGTCAGCTCAGTCTGACCTCAGTCTCACCTCCCCTGACTAGCTGTGTGATTTGGGCCAGTTTCTTAACCTTTCTGAGTCCCATTTCCATGTCATCAAATGAGGATAATAATGATAATAGTAGTTCTCACCTGCACAGGATTTGTTTTGAGGATATAATTCTGTAAATATATATACAGAACATACATAGATGATGTATAAAGCCATGTGAGATACAGTAAGTAGTCCATAAATGTATGCTGTAGCTATTTGTATTATGTATGCTATTCAAAAGATTATGATCGAAAATTTCTTTCATCTCACATCCATCAGAATGGCTACTATAAAAAAAAAAAAAAAAGGGAAGGGCTTCCCTGGTGGTGCAGTGGTTGGGAGTCTGCCTGCCGATGCAGGGGACACGGGTTCGTGCCCCGGTCTGGGAGGATCCCACATGCTGCGGAGCGTCTGGGCCCGTGAGCCATGTCCGCTGAGCCTGCGTGTCCGGAGCCTGGGCTCCGCAACGGGAGAGGCCACAACAGTGAGAGGCCCGCGTACTGCAAAAAAAAAAAAAAAAAAAAAAAAAAATGGAAATAACAAGTGTTGGTGAGGACGCAGGGCAAGTGGAACCCTTGTGCACTGTTGTGAGAATGTAAATTGTTCCAGCCACTATGGAAAACAGCATGGCAGTTCCTCAAACAATTAAAAATAAAATTATCATATGATCCAGCAAGTCTAGTTTTGGGTATATATCACAAAGAACTGAAAGCAGGGGCTTGAAGAGATATTTATACACCCATGTTCATAGGGTTGTTTGCAACAGCCAAAAGGTGGAAACAACCCAAGTGTCCATTGGTAGATGAATGAATAAACAAAATGTGGTGAATCCACACAATGGAATATTATTCAGCCTTAAAAAAGGAAGGAAATTTGGACACATGCTACAGCATGGATGAACATGGACATTATACTCAGTGAAAGAAGCCAGTCACGAAAAGACAAATACTGGTATGATTCTACTTATATGAGATACCCAGAGTAGTCAAGGTCATAGAGAGAAAGCAGAACGGTGGTTGCCGGGGGTTGGGCCGGGGGGGGCATGGGGAGTTGTTCTTTCATGGGTGCAGTTTCAGTTCTGCAAGATTCAAAGAGTTCTGGAGATGGATGGGGGTGACGGCTGCACAACAGTGTGAATATATTTAATGCCACTGAACTGCACACTTAATAAAAGTGGTTAAGATGGTAAATTTTATGTTATGCATATCTTACCACAATAAAACAATGAGAAAAATGAGATCACGATCTAGCCCCTTCCTTTGAACTTTTTCCTCTTGGAAGCCCTCCATCTGCCGTTGAGAAACTACACCCATCAATTGCTGTGGTGGGAACTGACCAATGAAATCAGCCGCCAGTTCCCAAACAGGGGACAAAACATTCCCTGAGGACTGGCGAGACCAAACAAGTGAACCCCCAGAGCGAGGAGCACTTGGGGAGAAGCCAGGGGTGAGGTGGGGGGGAGGGGGGGACGGGAGCACGACCCAGGCGGGAGGACAAGCGCGATGCAGATGGGGAGCCAGCAAGTGCACCCTCCCAGGCCTGTGTCATTCCGTGGATTTCCCCACAGAGAGCCCACCTGTCACCTTATGTCTCAAAATGCAGGTGTTCGCTTAGAATAAGAGAAATGTGAATTAAAATGACACAGGTACCATACTTCACCCCGTAGATCAGTGAAGATCCAATGGGGGGTCAGCACCCTAGGCTGGGGAGGGAGTGGGAGACGGGCGTCCACTGCTGGCAGGACACCACATCCGGAAACCTCTGGTGGGCAATTTGGCCATGCCCATCCGAGTTACAGCTGTGTGTGTCCTTTGACAGAGCAGACATACCTGCACGTCCGTGAAATGATGCAAATAATAGGAGAATCCCAGCAGCCTTGTTTACTAATAATAAACAAGATTATGGTGTAGGCTCTGGTACTTTCCTGAGAGGCAGCCCAGAACTGGCAGGGGCCAGGAAAAGGGACGAGAGTCATCCGGCTGGATGGGATCTGGGGTGTGTGTATGAGATCAGTCTGGCTTCACGACCCTCAGATCCCACGCGAGAAGGGCTGACAGAGCCTGGAGAGATGGCTAAACCCATGAGAAAGGAGATGCCTGGCAGGACACTGACCACCGAGGGTGAGGGGTGGACACCAGCATTTCATCCCCCTGTCATGTCTGTTCTTTGTTTTTCTCTTCCATCTCCACCCTTCTAGCTGCAGCCCTGCACTGACTTGGGCTGTCCTAGAGCTCAGTCTTCTAGGGATCCTGGGACTTCCCCAGGGTGGGACTGCGGGAGTCCCTGGGGAGGGGGTAGGGTCAGTCAGCCCTTCATTGTTTACCCTTCGCTTCTCTTTTCCTCAAAACAAAGTTTATTGAAAGAATACACACACACACACACACACACACACACACACAAGCAGGAGCTCTGCTGATCAAGAAGGGAGAGGGAGGGAGCACTGATGGTGGGGTTCTCAAAGTGTGGTCCTGGAGCCAACTCCAGGGGACTCCATTCCCCCCACCTGAACCTGGGGAGCATATAAATGTGAAGATTGCTGGGCCTTACCCCAAACCCATTGGGTCAGAATGCCTAGGAGTTCATGTTGAACAACCACTCTTAAACATACGGAAAATCCAACAACCACTGGCTTTGGTGTTTCTTCATTCTGGAAGAACTGAGTCCCTTTCTCAGCAGAGTTTAAATAACAGCCACATCCAACTCTAAAAATTACAGTTTACAAGGCACATCAAATCATATAAATTATAACTCGCAAGGTTTAGCTGTGAAACGAGCAAGGCTGAGGCTTTTGAGCCGTGTGAAATGGGAGAGGGGAGATTGTGAATAGAGCTCCTGACGGCTCGTCTGCACACAGCAGCCGGGAGGTGCACTGGCAGGTCTCCCCCTTGTTGACAATGCTTCAAGCCTTCTTCCCACTGCTTTTCAGATAAAGACCAAAACCCTTAGGGTGACATGAAGGAGGCCGACTTGTCCCTTAGCCCTCCTCCTTCCCACTCTGACTTCTGGATGCCCTGGTTTTCTCTCAGTCCCTTGGGCTCACAATATGCTCTTCCACCCCAGGGCCTTTGCACATGCCATTCCCTTCTCCTTTTGTCTAGTTAAGTCCTCCTTGTCTTCCATATTCCTTTCCTTTACAGCCCCAATATTGGAATGGAATTAGTCACACCTTTGTGGGATCATTTGACTTATTTCTCTCTCTCCTGGCAGCTTCCTGATGGCAGGGACCATGTCCAGTTCTGACATCGCCGTACCCCTAGACTTGGCTCGGTGCTGAGGCTCTGGGTAAATACTGTGCAATGAATGAGTGATAGCAACAGTTATCACTGTTGACTATAAACAGTTCTCACTAGCCTGGCTATAAACAGGCTTCCTATTGCCTTAGGGAACCAAACTCCTTACAGGATATAGAAAAAAGTCTGGAGGGTAAAACCCTGCAAATATCAATATTGATTTTTCCCTGAGCCAAATGATTACAAGTGACTTTTATTTTCTTCCTTATATTTTCCTTTCTCCCAATTTTTAAAAACAAGAAGCATGTAACTACCTTCCATTATCGGAAAGAGTAAATGATGTCAAAATACTATGATACCAATAGTCAAAACAACATGTCAGCCTTGCTGATGAGTAGAAATATTTAGAAGCATGACTGCCTATTCTTTAGGTTTGATCCAGGCCAATAAAACAAACAATCTTTTTTATTTGCTAGATGTAACCTCTGGGTAATTGCAAGGATGATTATTAGTAATATAAATCCCTGAAATTTTTTTTTTTTTTTGCGGTACACGGGCCTCTCACTGTTGTGGCCTCTCCCGTTGCGGAGCTCAGGCTCCGGACACGCTGGCTCAGCGGCCATGGCTCGTGGGCCCAGCCGCTCCGCGGCATGTGGGATATTCCCGGACCGGGGCACGAACCCGTGTCCCTTGCATCGGCAGGCGGACTCTCAACCACTTCGCCACCAGGGAAGCCCAGTGACGTATTTCTTAAGCTACGTCCGAGGAGCAGTCAGCAGTCAATTATTTCTATACAATGAATGCAACTCAATTTCTGTCTAGTTACTAACTGTCCTCATTAGTTCCCTTTTCCAAATGGCTTATTAATGTCAGTGGATCCTCATCTCAACCCTGTGCACCTCTGAGGATTCTTCTCAGTCACTGTTTTATGAGACCATAATAATGATCATTGTGTCATTCACTGAGCACCACATGCCAGGCTCTTTATATGCATTTCTCACTTAATCCTCAGAATAACCGTGAGGTAAGAGGTTTACAGACAGGGAAAAGGAGCTCAGAGTGATTAAGTAATTTGTTTGAAGTCACTCAGCCACAAAGTAGCCTAATGAGATTCAAACCCAGGTCTGTCTATCTCCAAAGCCTGTGCTTTTAAAAATTACTACAGTTTTCTAATATCATAGTCAGGTTCAAAACAGAGATCTCTGTCTCTACTTTAGCCAGACAGGAAATAAAACTACCCCAAATCTATGCCTTGTTAGGATAAAGAAGAAACTACAGTTCTTCTTCTTCTTCTTTTTCCTCCCACTTTGCACACTGAACAGATGTTCTGTGTCCTTGAAGGGAGACCATATCATGGAGGAGAATCTCACGGGGAGGTTCATGGAGTTATCTTTAAATCTGTTGCGTTTACAATAAACATTCTCAGAAAACTAGGAATAAAGGGGGAAATTTCTCACTTCGTAAGAACATGTATAAAAACCCTACAGCTAACCTCCTACTTAACGGTGAAAGACTGACTGCTTTCCCCTAAGGTCAGGAACAAGCAAATATAAGGATTTATACACTGCTCTTGTTCAGCAGAGTCCTGGGAGTCTTAACCAGGGAAATAAAGCAAGGAGAAGAAGATTAAAGGCATTCACATCTCCTTTTCTGAAAGGAGAAATAAAATTATTCTTATTTGCAGATGACATGATTGTTTATGTATAAAATCCCAAGAAATCTACAAAAGCCCTTATATAAGAAAGTGCAGTTAAGGTTGCAAGATACCAAGAAGCATACAAAAATCAACTGTATTTCTATATACTGTCAATGAACATGTGGACACCAAAATTAAAAATATAATACCATTTACAATCACTCAAAAAAGAAAAGAGAGACATACTTAAGTGTAAATCTAACAAAACATGTACAGGATGCTGAAGTTTCGTATGCTGAAAACTACAAAACACTCATGAGAGACACTGAATAAATGGAGAAATATACCGTGTTCATGAATTGGAAGACAATGTAGGAGTATATCAATTATTCTCACATTGATATAGGATAAAACACAATTCCAATCAAAATTACAGCATGATATTTTGTATATACAGACAGGCTTACACTAAAATGTAAATGGAAAGGCAAAGGAACTAGAATAGGTTAAAAAAATTTTTAAAGAAAAGTGGGAGGAATCACTCTACCTGATTTAAGACTTACATAGCGACAGTAATCAAGGCTATGTCATAATGGTAGATCCATTATGACAAATAGATCCATGAAACATAATAGGGAACTAAGAAGTAGCCCCCATAGAAAGTATGGCCAGATTATTTTTGACAAACTTGCAAAAGCCATTCAATGGAGAAAGGATAGTCTTTTCAACAAATGGTTCTGGAACAATTAAATATCCACATGCAAGAAAAATGAACTTTGACCTAAATCTCACATCATAAACGACAGTGAACCCAAAATGGTTCATAGATTTAAACATAAAACTATAAAACACTTAGAAGAAAACATAAGAGAAAATCCTCAGGGTCAGGGACCTTGTGGCATGTTCTTAGACATGACACTAAAGGCATGATCTATAAAAGAAAAAATAACTACCTGGACTTCATCAAAATTTAAAGCTTTTGCTCTGTGAAATACTCTGCTAAGAGAATGAAAAGACAAGCTACGGATGGGAGAAAATATTTGCAAACCATCTATCTGACAAGGGACTCATATCTAAAATACATAAAGAATTCTCAAAACTCAATGGTAAAAAACTAAACAATTCGATTAGAGACACTTAAAAGATATGAAGAGATATTTCACTGAAGAGGATATGCAGAAGGCAAACACGTACATGAAAAGACATTTAACATCACTATCGATTTGGGAAATGCAAGTTAAGACTATGATGAGATACCACTACACACTTACTAAAACAGCTACAATGAAAAACAGTGTTTATGCTAATTGCTGGTGAGGATGTGTCTCATACATTGCTGGTGGAAATGAAAAATGGTACAGCCACGCTGGATAAGTCTGGCAGTTTCTTTACAAACCGAATATATATAAACACATATGTTAATCCATGCAATCATACTCCTGAGCATTTATCACAGAGAAATAAAAACTTATGTTCACACAAAAACCTGTACACAAATGTTTATAGTAGATTTATTTGTAATAGCCCCAAATGGAAACAAAATGTCCTTCAAAAAGTGAATGTTTAAACATAGGTGATACGTCCATACCGTGGACTATTACTCAGCAATAAAAGAACAAGCTAATAACCTAAATGGATGTCAAGGGCACTACACTGACAGAAAAAAAAAAAAAATCAATCACAAAGGTCATACATAAATGATGAAATTTATAGAGACGGAGAACAGATTAGCGGTTTTCGGAGCGTGGGGACGATGGTGGGAGGAGGAATTGTGACTATAAAAGGAGCATCACAAGGGACATCTCTGATGATGGAATACTCCTATATCCTGATGGCCACACCCAAATCCACACGTGGTAAAATGGCACAGGACTCCACACATGCTTCGTGCCATTCTCTCTACTATTTGTGCATCTATAATTATTTCAAAATAAAGTTTAAAAAAATCTGTTGAGTGAAGTCTGAGAGTGGTCTGCCTTTCACAGTCATAAAGGGATTCCATTGCATTTCTCTTTCTGCTTCAATATTTTAATCCCTTTCAAAATTTTAAAAGGCTCAAAGCCACTGTTTTTGTAATTCCTTACTTACAATTTCTTCCAACTTCCTTGGCTGTCAATGAGCTGGGACTGTGGACCAAGCCACAGCTAATTCAGAGAATGGAATGAAATGAAGTGAGAGAGCGCTGAGGCCTCGCCCAGGGCTTACCCTGATTTACTACTTGGAGGTACGGGTGCTGGGGAGGGCTCTGAGGGGCCCAGAGTCTCCAGAAGCTCTGGAAAGGGCGAGAGGCCATTGCTCAAGCTGGGCACTTCAGGTGGCCGTGGCTGCCAGACGCGGAGCAGGTGAAGGTCAAGCATCAGCTCTACGCCCACCTTCCAAACCGCGCCATCAGGGTGGGACACTGCACACACAGTCAGCAAAGGACACAGGGCCCATCGCACTTTGCACTGTGCTCATTCTTACCACATGTGCCAGGGAGACCCAGCACATGCGGGGAATGGTTATTGGTGGCACACTGAGGAAGCCTGGGACTGTTAGCCAGAGGCTGTGCTTTACAAGAGACTGGAGTCCACAGAACAGTAAGGACTTTTGGTGGTGTGAGGGGTAGGGAGGGTCGGGGACTGGCTAGCAAGAGGTCTTACCTCTAAAACAAGGTCTGAATTTTCATGCCTTCCAATCGTAGTGCTTTTATTCAGGACAAAATAGCCTTCTGCACTCTTTAGATAGGCTTTCATATTCTCTGCTTTCCCTATAAAAGGTTTTCAGAAAACAATTTTGTTAGAAAAATACAGTCCTCTAATTATTCAATGTCATATTTAGAATGAATGGAATACACCATAATGTCCACAGGAGAAGTCAGCAGAGGTAGGAGTGGATAGCTGGATTTAACAATGATCACAATGATAATTCCGCACATTTTTAAGACTGTCCTTTTAACAGTGATATCCGGCATAGATGAGCTTGCTTCTGATCACAAGAGGACATCCTTTATGTAACTCAGAGCACAAACAAGCAATAGCAAAAAAAAAAAAAAAACCCAAACAAATCTGAATTCCACAGATAACCGCTCTCCACTTCCCATTAAGCTTAGTTTGGGGTTAGTTATCTGACAGAATCAAGTAATCAGTGTTACTAACCCACCAATTATTAGCTCCGTGACTCTGGGTGAGTTACTTATTCTCTCTCTAGGCCTCTGTTTCCTCATCTGTAAAATGGGGCTAATAATACTCTGTATCCCAAAGAGTTTTGTGAGGATTAAATGTGAAGCATCTAGAATGGTGATTGCTACACTAAACACCCATTTGTCCTACTGTGATTGTGACTGTTATTAATCTTGGGCTTCTGAACTTTGACTCAAGAAACCCCAACTTCTACAGAGCTTCTTAAAGTGTGGAAGAGCAGTCATCAAGGAAATGGGCAGTAGAAGACACTTTCTTTTTAAGTCACCGCATTCCTTCATATATTTAGGTTGAAAAAAAATGATTTCCAAAGACAAAATATCAAGATCATAGCTTGGCTGTACGGTCAAGACTCTGTACGTATCTTTTGCTGGCATTTTATTATGAAAATGTCAAACACACAGAAAAGTTGAAAGAAGTGGATGGTGAACTTCTATAGAACCACCACCCAGATTCTACAATCAACATTTTGCAATATTTGCTTTATCACATATCTACCCATCTATACATTTTATATTTTAATGCATTTCAAAGCAAATCCTATACATGTTTTTAAAATTTATTCATTTATTTTTGGCTGTGTTGGGTCTTCGTTTCTGTGCGAGGGCTTTCTCTAGTTGTGGCAAGCGGGGGCCACTCTTCATCGCAGTGCGCGGGCCTCTCACTATCGCGGCCTCTCTTGTTGTGGAGCACAGGCTCCAGATGTGCAGGCTCAGTAGTTGTGGCTCGCGGGCCTAGTTGCTCCGCGGCACGTGGGATCTTCCCAGACCAGGGCTCGAAGCCATGTCCCCTGTATTAGCAGGCAGATTCTCAACCACTGCGCCACCAGGGAAGCCCTATACATGTTTTTTATTTCTTTTATTTTTATTTATTTATTTATTTATTTATTTTTGCAGTACGCGGGCCTCTCACTGTTGTGGCCTCTCCCGTTGCGGAGCACAGGCTCCGGATGCACAGGCTCAGAGGCCATGGCTCACGGGCCCAGCCACTCCGCGGCATGTGGGATCCTCCCAGACCGGGGCACGAACCCGTGTCCCCATGATAGCACGCAACACATTCAAGTCTAATTAATCTCAAATGTAAACTTCCAAGAAATGTCTCTTCTGCAGGAAAACCACAGGAAACGCCACTAATCGAAAACTTAAACTTGGATCATGTGCATATTTGTTTTTTAGCTCTCACCCCAGACGTCCCCAAGGCTGGGGTCTTCTCTCTGCTCAGACGTCCCCCCTCGGGGCAACCACCTGACCACTCTGGCTAAAGGCACCCTCAGTCATGTTATTCCCCTGCTAGTTTTCCCCTGCTGTGTTTCCTTCCTTGTACTTATCATTCTCTGACATGTTCTTGTTCCTTTCTTTAGTTATGCTTGCTGTTGGTTTCTCTTTCACTAACATATATGTTCCTGGAAAACCAGAACTGTGTTCATTTTGTTCAGAAGCGATTCTTCATGGGTATGTTGTGTTTGTACCCATCTTCAGAGCAAAGGCATTGAAAGATTTTGTCCTGCACTCACTTTCGGAGGATGCTTGTATGGCAAACAACTTGGGAGGATAGAGGTAATGTTTCTAATAAAGATAACGGCTGCTTCTGGGGCAAAAGTTGGGCAGGTTTGCTAGCAGCCCCTTTCAAAGATTGCAGTTTCCTAAGTCTGGAGTTCCTTACCTGGGACACAGACCCACTGTGCGCACAGCATCCACACTGGCTGCTCTGCACCACCCCGAGGGACTTTCAGGGCAACAGGAACCAATGTGCATATGCAGCTCTGGCTGCCTGTTACGTCATCGGCTGTGCTGTGAGTAATCAAGTGCTTTGTTTCTGGCCCAGGAGTCTCTTGTCTTCTGCCAGGAACTATAAGCTGGGCAGGCTAACTTACTAACTTTCAAACAGGGTCAAATGTCAGACCCTTTGCAGTTCCTGCCAGTTCTGTGCGTTACCCCTTCTCCAGGGTAGGGGGCGGCGGGGGGACAGAACCTGACACACAGTAGGTGCTTGGGAAACACTGGCTGAGTGAATGAAAATACAAAGGGCGCCTCAAAGCAAGTCAGTACAGCCAGCTGGCTAGGGAGCTTTGATAGTAACTACCTTTCATTTTTCCTGTCAGTATCTAGCTTAGATGACTCCTTGGAAAACCTAAATTCTATCTCTTTAGCTTTTGGATTGGACAATATTTCTCCACCTTCATTTTGCCCTGTGCATCACTTCCTTGCGTGAAAACACTGTGAAAGTAATATGAATGTGTAGAGCTCTGTGAATTCGTTCTTACTCAGTGCCATGGAGCACCAGCCACAGGAAAGAGCAAAAGGGCTTCAGTCATCTGCGTTCCCCCGACCACTTTGGATGGCTCAGAATTGGGCTATAGGAGCAAACTTTCTTTTGAGGTTTACAGTGGCCTCAAAGTTCCTTAAAGAAGGAGAGTTCAGACAAGGGGCGGGTGTGTGTGTGTGTGTGTGTGTCTCTGACCATTGGGTGGGTGTTGTCCTTAAATCAGGGGAAACAGGGGATCCTCTCTTAATCCCAGCTATACCCACAGGACATCCAAGAGCTGGCGCCCAGGAGAGGCCTATAGCTCCCGTGCCGGCTACCTTGGGGGGCGAGGTAGGGGCTGCACTTAGGAAGGAACTGCTGGTGTTGGGGCATCTTTTTTGGGGTGCTCCTGGCGACCCGAGCCTGGATCAGAGAGTTCGGACTCGGGTGGCGCTGGGTCCCCTGCCTACCCCAACGCCCTTGACCTCGCAGGACTGGCCTCCTCCGGCCCAGGTTTCCGCCCGCCGCCTCCTCGCGCGCCGCTCTCACCTGGCCAGAGGAAGAAGCCCACGCCTCGTCCTCCGCCTGACCTCCGCTCTGCCGCCCTCCCGCGGAGTCTCCAGCCGGCGGCTCGCAGCCCGCGTGCCCGCCCGGCCTGTGTACAAACGTCGCCACGGCAACGCCATTCTGACGGCCGAGCTGGGGAGGGGCGTGGCGTGCGCGGCGCCCGAGGATGAGGGGGAGGTGCGCTGGCAGCACCCGGCCAATTACAGCCCGCTGCAGCGCTGCGACCCCTCCCCGACCTGCCCCCTAGAGGTCCCCAGCCCCGTTTCCAGGATGGAGAAACAGGCTCAGTGTTCACAGAAGTAGCTCCAAGTCTTACAGCTGGGAAGGAGCAGACTCAAGAGTCCTTCCTACTGACCTTAGCTCTAGGCTCGGTGCGTTGAGGAGGGCGTGGTCAGGCGTGGGAGGGTAATGGAGCTGAACCACGAGAAGCTTGGAGGTTAGTACCCCCCGTCCCAACGGAATCTCTAGTTCTCTCTGTTGTGGAGGAGAAAACAGAGTAAGCTGGAGTGACCATCACTTCTGGGGGTGGGAGTGGAGATGGGAGATGGGTGCGGTGGAAGGAACACTTCTGAAAGACTGGAAGATTCTCCCACGTGCTAGGGAAGGGGTATTTACAAGCCCAGAGCCTTACTGTTGCTGTCCTTCCCTGTCAAAACTCGCGTTTATTCATTCATGTGTTCTTTACTTCTACAAACATCACCTGAGTCCCTATAAGGTCAGACGGTGGCCCCAGTGTTGACCTGGATCAGATCCTTAAGAAACCCCCCCGCACTCCCCATGGGCACGGGGCTGGGGGGATGGAGCGTGTGGAGAAGACATGCAAATGCCAACTATCTCCCCTCACCCCGTGTCACCTTTTTCAGATCAGCCCCTTGTGTCTGGGAGCAGAACAGCCCCGCTGACTACCTACAGAATGCCTCATTTCCCTGGCAGGAAATGACTGACAAGGTGCCCCAAGACAAACTCAAAATATTCATCTGAGAAAGATGAAAGATGGCAGACTCCACTCTAGTCAATTAGAAGAAGATATAAGAGAGAAAAATCATGGAAATCGATATGGGATGGAATATATGGTAAAGATGCTCCCACATGCCTAGAGGCTCTTAGAAATGCACATTCCCTGGCACAGACCTCAGAGATTCTGATTAAGCAGCTCTGGAGCATGGTCCAGGAATGAATTTGTTGCATTCTTGCAAATTCCTTGTGCATTTGTTAAAAGCTTGGCAAAACCTCAGGACTTATTCAACCCTGCAGTTGAATCGCAGAGCCCTCCCAGCACTTGTCCCTAGAAATCTCTTCCAGGCCCTCAGTCAGCCTGGAAGGTTCTGCCTGGGTTAATTCCATTCGACCAGAAAGACCTTAGGAATGTATGAGGAGTGACCACAGAGGCCGGGGCCCTGAGTGGTAACTTCAGAGGAACAGAGAGGGTCAGGCTCAACTCTCCAGGCACATTTCTGCCTCAGGGCCTTTGCAGTTACTGTTTCTTCTCCCTACCAGGCACTTCCCCCAGGGATCTCCTTCAGCTCCTTCAGATTTTTACTCAAATATCACCCTATTTAAAATGGTCTAGGAATTCCCTGGCGGTCCAGTGTTTAGGACTCGGTGCTTTCACTGCCCGGCTCGATCCCTGGTCGATCCTGAAAGCCCCATGATGCCACCAAAAAAACCAAACCAAAACAAAAAACACCCCCCCAAAAACATGAATAACAAAACAAACACCTCACTCTATTGCTCTTCCCTCCATCTTACCACTCCTCTAACATGCTATTTATTTAGTTTCCTTCTCTTATTTGTTGTCAGTCTCCCCACTCCCAACTCCCCCCTGCCCCCCAACTTAAGCTCCATGAGAGCAGGGATTTTTTTTCTCTTTTGTTCACTGCTGTATCACCAGTACCTAGAGCAGTGCCTGAATGAACGAATGAGTGAATGAACAGGGGCAGCCCTTGCCACCCGCCCACAGCCTTGCCTCCTACTCTTGAGCTGCTGAGCTGAACTGTCCTTACCCCAGGACCTAGGCTTCTGTAGCCTTGGCCCTCCCCAGCCCCACCCCCATCTCCATGCTTGTCTTCAGTGTCATCAACATGAGCACAGAACGCAACCCTGCTCACTGCCAGCCAGACCCTACGGAGCCCATCCAGGCCAGCCCGGAGCCGGAGCCGCCCTTGGCCCCCTGATAGGCTTGGGAGAGCCTATGTTGCCATTAGTCCATCTCTCGATGAGGAAATACTAAACGGAGAACAAAGCTGACATTCAGGCTCACTGGAGCAGAATTTGCCAAATCTTGATTGGATCCTGCCGCTCCCCACAGGATGCCACAGTCATCTCAAAGGGTGTGTGAAAGTCTTAAAACGCAGTTCCATGTCATCCACTTAAATTTCAAAAACAGAAACTAAAATACCCCAATAACTCATGGCTTTATCATAGCATGTCCTGCGCTGAGTGAGAGTTGTACTTTGCGATGATGGGGTGTTCAAAATACTGCACCTGGGGAATTCCCTGGCGGTCCACTGGTTAGGACTTGGTGCTTTCACTGCCATGGCCCGGGTTCAATCCCTGGTGGGGAAATTAAGATCCCGCAAGCCACACGGCATGGCCAAAAAAAAAAAAAGAGGTTTCTAGCTTATATGGGCTCCTTGGTGATGCCTGTAATCAATCAATCTTATTGAGCTCTGGGTGGCTACCAAGGCTGTACTGTATCTCCATCAACATCAGGATGCTGGTGTCTGAAAGGCCTGGGTCCAGGTCCCAGCTTTGTCTTTCCCAGCTGTCCTCATAATACTGGAGCGAGTAATGTTAACTCCGGGCTTTCCACCCGCAGGGCACTGTCCCAGTCTTTCCTGTGGATCATCTCATTTAATCCTCACCATAACCTAGGGCAGTAGGTGTGTGTGAAACACCTGGAACAGGGAGCTCTGCAGAGAAGCGCTCAAAAATGTCGTGATTGGTATTATTTCTATCACATCACTCCCACTTGAACAGGAAAATAAGGCTCAAGAGACATGGAGGTATGTGACCAAGGTGACACAGACAGAAAAGAATTTGAATCTAGATGACAGTGATGGGAAGGTATTTTCCCCGGGGACTACAGGTGACAGGTGTCACAGCCACGAGACACCTATGCTCACCACCTGCTTTCCCTCAGCCCTGAACAATCTGGGCTTCTGGCTGTCCTGAAGTTTTGGCAGTGCCTGCAGCAAGAGGTGGAGGGAGCTGAGGCCAGGAGCTGGTAGCTGGGGCTTGCCAGGGTCCTCTCCTGCCACCCACTGGGCTTCTTTCCTGCAGGACCTCTGCCCCATAAAATCTCACTCGGCCACAGTTACCTTCCCTGGGCTGTCCTTGACTGGGAGAGCCCATCCACTGTGCCCCCTCCCCAGATCTGCTTGTTGTCATCTGCATTCCAACAAGAAATGAGTGCTGGCCTCCCCCCTGGAAGAGGTAGGGAGCTTGCCCAGCCTTTAAGGGGTAAGAGAGAGCCAGGGAAAGAGCTGGAACAGGAGAAAGGGAGAGTAAAAGAGAGAGAGAGCGCTTGAAGATCAGGAAGTAGCTAAGCTGTTGAGTAGGTGACAGATGGGAGAGCAAAGGGCCACTGGAGGCTCCACAGTCCATTACTAACCTGATGCGATGGGCTAAGGAAATGCAGGTTTTTATATACACACACACACACACACACACACACACAGGTTCACAAAAATAAATTCAAACCACAAAATAACAGCTGGTCACTGAGGCCTTCTGCGGCCGTGCTCACTCCCTTCCCCTGTCAGAAAATGAGAAGTCACCCAGGTGTTTTCTCAGATAGAGACAAGGCGGGTTGGGACATTCATCTCTTGCAAATCAGAGATGTGCCGGGGGCTTCCCTGGTGGTGCAGTGGTTGGGAGTCTGCCTGCCAATGCAGGGGACGTGGGTTCGAGCCCTTGTCTGGGAGGATCCCACATGCCGCGGAGCAACTAGGCCCGTGAGCCACAACTACTGAGCCTGCACGTCTGGAGCTTGTGCTCTGCAACAAGAGAGGCCGCGATAGTGAGAGGCCTGTGCACCGTGATGAAGAGTGACCCCCGCTTGCCACAACTGGAGAAAGCCCTCGCACAGAAACGAAGACCCAACACAGCCAAAAATAAATAAATTAATTAATTAAAAAAAATTAAAACCAAAAAACCACTCTCTCTAAAACAAACAAACAAACAAACAAAAAAACAGAAAAAAAGCTTTGCCAGGGAGGTCAGTCTGTATGTTCTGTTTGAAAACTGCAGATGAAGGGTGCTGATCCCACCTCTGATCAGCCTGGTTTCGTTTGTTTGTTTGTTTTATTCTGTCTGTACCTCACTTCTCTCACCTGTAAAATGCAGGTAATAGCAGCATTGACTGTAAAGACCAAATGGGTTAATATGTGTGAAGTACTCAACTGTGCCCGATCCCACAGACTCCTTGTGTGAATGTCCGCGTTGCTGTCTGTCTGTTTGCTTGTTTTTGTTGTTTTCTTGATGATGTGGGAGGACAGCACCATCTCAACCTGATCACAGCCATCCTGGGGAGAGCTTTGATTTGCATCGTCTCAGTCCCAACCCAGAGCAAACTTGACCTCTGAACACTCGCATATCATCTTGCTTGTTGCCCAGGGACCTTTCTGGGTGTGGGTGTCAGAGGCAGGCTGAGTTCCCCTGATCGCTGCTAGAGGGATTCTTAGAATCCAGCTGGTCTCTGTGGCGTGGCACGTGCAAGACAACTCCATATATTTGACTTCCAGGCATCCAGGCAAATCAACCTCCACTACTTTTTTTGGGGGGGATTAACAATGAACCACTATGAATGAGGTTAACCAAACTAGCTAATATTTACTGAGGCTTGTTAGGTACCAGCCACTATGCCATACACTGTTTTATTTAATTCTTGGCCCAACCCATTTCACAGAAGCGGGCTCAGAAAAGTCAAGTAACTTGCCCAGTTACAAATCTTGTAAGTGATAGGTCCAAGATTCGAACCCTAGCTGTTGGACTCCAGCATATTTTCTTTTTTGTAATGTTTTGTTTTCAAAACATAATATACATCTCGAAAAGAATACAACTGATAAGTGTACGCTTGAAGAATTTTCACAAAGTGTATGCACCCACCCTAACCAGAACCCAGAACAAGAAGCAGAACATCACCACCCGCCCCCGCCCCTCCGAGAAGACTCCCTGTGCTCACTTCTGGTTACCCCCTCCCGCTTGTCTGACTTCCAATCATAGATTAGTTCTGCTTGGTTTTGAACTTCATGGAAATGGAATCTTACAGATTCCATTTGCTGCCTGGTTTCTTTCACTCAACTATGTGAGGTTCGACCACGTTGTCTGATGTAGCTGTGGTTCATTCATTCTCACTGCTGCATTGCATTACACTCTGTTATCTATTCCTGCAGAACAAATTATGGCAAACTTAACGGATCCAAAAAACACACACTTATGTCACAGTTTCTGTGGGTCAGGAATCCGGGCACTGCTTACCTGGGTTCTCTGCTCAGGATCTCTCCCAGGCTGCAATGAGGGAGGTGGCCAGGGCTGGGGTCTCATCTGAGGCTCAGCTGGGGAAGGATCCTCTTTCCAGTTCATGTGGTGGTTGGCAGGATACAGTTTCCTGAGGGTTGTTAGTTAGTCTGAGGGCCTCACCTCCTTGCTGGCTGTTAGCCAGAGATCCTGCACTGTTTCTTGCCATGTGGGCCTCTCCATAAGGTGGCTTGCTTCATCAAAGCCAGTGAGAGTCCATAGAGAGAGTCTCCAGGCAAGATGGAAGTTACAATCTTCTGTAACATAATCACAGAAATGGCATGCCCATCACTTTTGCAGCATCTACTGATTAGAAATAAGGTACAGTCCTGCCTACTCTCAAGGGGAGGGGACACAGAGGTGTGAACACCAGGGATAATTGGGGGCTGTTGTGTATGCCTTTTGGTATGCACATGTGCACATATCTCTTCGGTATACATCTAGGAGTAGAATTTCTGGGTCACACATACATCCGGCTTTACGAGATTCTGCCAAACATTTTTCCAAAGTGCAGGTACCCTCTACACTCCCTCAGCAGGCTATGAGCTTCCCAGTTAGAGCACATGCTTTCGATACACTCCTCCCCTCTCTCCTTACAGAAGGGGTGTTTGAGCTGGGGCGCTTTGGGACGACAGGTCCTAATTCTGGCCCCATGTCAGAATCACTGAATTCCTGGGCCGCTTCGCCAGACATTCTGATCATTTGAGGGCTCAGATACAAACTGGAAGGTCCACTCCATGAGGCGAGGATCCCTGTATCCTTGGTGCCCGGAGCAGTACCTGGCAGCAGTACCTGGCAAGTACCAGGTAGCTGGCACTCAATAAATGTTTCTTTGATTAAGTGAATGAGTTTAGGAAATATTGTTCAAGAGATGGACCCCAGGGCGGGTATAAGCTGCTTAAATGGGAGGGAAACTTTGTTGAGTCTGAGGCTGTGTGCATTTTTCTGGGAAGAGGGCTCAGAGCCTCAACAAGGTATGTCCCCAACAAAGGTTAAAGGCCGCCTGGATTGGATACTGTCCGGCTTAGGTATTTTATCACATGAAGAAAGAATTGGTCCCAGGGTAGGTGGCATGGGAACTGTGGACAAGGTCCCATGGTCCTTAGAAGTAAAAAGCGAGACAGCGCTTGCCTGGGGTGGCTCATAAACTGACACCTTGCTTGTTTTGTCCTTTGACCCATGGTAGTTCTTTTGGTACATCTAGCCACTGCCTGGCCTCCTGGGACCCTCCCTGTGTCTGTCTGTTGAACAGAAAATTCCAGAAGGCCTCGGTGCCCTGAGTTTCCATCGGGGGCAAGCCAACATGAGCCCTAGCTTTTGAAAAACCCCTTTCAATCAATAGAAAGCCTCCCAGTTTATCTGGTTTGAGATGACCTCATCCTTTGTCACCTTCTCTCTTGTTTTCTGGAGGTTGTTCAGCGTCTTGCTGCTGTCTGCATTCTTTTCTCACGTGAACAGTGCACCTATTTTGGGCATTTTGTCGCTGTCGTTTTGGGTCATTCCCGTCACACATTTTTTGTATTCCTTTCCAGTCAGATCAACCTCATGCCTCTCTAGACATTTCTTCTCAGGTTTCCTCTGAATCATTTCGTTTGGTCTAAATATGTCCAGTGTTTCCTCCTTCCTCACTGCACTCCACATAGACCCTCTCTTTTCCGCGGAAAAACTGTTCTTTTCTTTCGAATCCCTTACCCAAATCCTCATCTTTCACCATGTTTTCTGACTTCTCCTAAGAACTGATTGTTTTTTGAAACTGAAGCCTCAAATATCATCCCTTCTAATCTGGGTCTGAATTTGGATCATGGTCAAGAAGCAGGCGAGACAGGAACGTGGCTGGGTAATTAGGATCCTCAGCAGAAGGGCTGAGTGTTCATTGGGGTGGTCAGAGGGGCCTGGGGATGGAGCAAGAGGTATCTTCTTCTGCCTCGGGTAGGGCTTAGGGTGGGGTTGTCAGGAAAGCGCTAAGAAAAAAGGAACCATTTGACTTGAGTTCTGAAGGATGAGTAGGATTTCAGGAGGCAGAGCAGGGAGAGAAGAGGATGGTCCAAGGAAGGAGCAGTGGGAACGGAGGCTAGAAGATGAGCAATCAGAGAAGCTAGGTACAGGAGTACAGAAGGAGAGGGGTGGCCAGGTGCTGAGACCGCAAACTGAAGGTCCAAGGTCAGCTCTCAGATATGTTTGTCTGGCTTTCCCAGCGTGTTAAAAGACTTTTAATTAGTTGCTGAAGGGAGAGGCCTCTTTCTGTGGAGTGACAGAGAAACGTATTCAAATTGTCTTTAGCATGAATGCAAATTCACTGGTTACCAAAAATGAAAAGTCTAGAGGGAACCTCTGGGTTCAGGCTCAGATGATTTCATGAGGCCTTGGCCTCTCTCCAGCTCTCAGGGATTCCTTGAACCATGTGGATCCAACCTTAGACAGAATCTCTGTATAATGGTCACAAAAAGGCGGCCGAAGCTCCAGCCCTTCCATCTTCTCAGCTTTGAGTTCCATAGGGAAGGATAGGAGTCTTTTTCCTAAGCTTCCCCCAATGGCCTCACTGCTTCTCATTTTCTCTGGGTGGGTCACAAGCCCATTGCTGAGCCAATTATTGTGGCCCAGGAGACTGCTCTGATTGGCTGAGCTTGACCCACATACCCATCCCTGCAGGCAGAGGTGGAATCAACACCGTCTCTGAGAAACTGGACTGAGACTAGGAGAAAGGTGTTGTCCCCAAAGGGGGATCATAACGCCATAATATTTTAGAAGAGAGGTGAATTGTTATTAGGTGACAAAAACCAGATGTCTACCACAGTAGCCAACATTTACAGATCATTAACATCTGGATTTATGCCTTTTTTTGGGAAAATGGGAATATCTGGCAATACCTGGACTCTCTTCTTGTATATAGATCAACAATCTGCTGGGGCTGAGTAGAGGCGCCCTCTTTAGATACAGCCTATGTTCTGCCTGCCCAATGCACTGCTCCTATTTCCTGTCTGGCTCCTGGAAGCACTTGAATTTTTATTGCCAGCATAATTTGATTCTGTAAAGAAATCTGTTTTTCCCACCAGAATGGAAGAGCCAAATGTACAGGGGTCAAATAGCTCTCCTGTGTTCCCACAAACTCCTGAGGACAAATGCCTGGCCATTTTTGATAGTCTCATTCCTTGCTCATTTTAAAAGCCTTCTTTAAAAAAAAATATTGAATACATAGTGATTTTAGAATCTGTTATCTAATAATTCCAACATCTGAAGTCTTTGGGTGGGAGTGGCAGAGGGGTGGTGTCTCAAAGTCTTGTTTGTTGTGACTGCTTACTCTGGCTCATACTGACTTATTGCTTGGATGTTTAGTAATTTGACTGTGATCTCATTCTTTTTTTTTTTTTTTTTAGCTCTATCAACATTTTTTTTTTAGTTTGCTTTATAACAAATTTAATCAGTTATACATATACATATGTTCCCATATCCCCTCCCTTTTGCGTCTCCCTCCCACCCTCCCTATCCCACCCCTCCAGGCGGTCACAAAGCACCGAGCTGATCTCCCTGTGCTATGCGGCTGCTTCCCACTAGCTATCTACCTTACATTTGGTAGTGTATATATGTCCATGCCGCTCTTTCACTTTGTCACAGCTTACCCTTCCCCCTCCCCATATCCTCAAGTCCATTCTCTAGTAGGTCTGTGTCTTTATTCCTGTCTTACCCCTATGTTCTTCATGACATTTTTTTTTCTTAAATTCCATATATATGTGTCAGCATAGAGTATTTGTCTTTCTCTTTCTGACTTACTTCACTCTGTATGACAGACTCTAGATCCATCCACCTCATTACAAATAGCTCAATTTCATTTCTTTTTATGGCTGAGTAATATTCCATTGTATATATGTGCCACATTTTCTTTACCCATTCATCCGATGATGGACACTTAGGTTGTTTCCATCTCTGGGCTATTGTAAATAGGGCTGCTATGAACATTTTGGTACATGTCTCTTTTTGAATTATGGTTTTCTCAGGGTATATGCCCAGTAGTGGGATTGCTGGGTCATATGGTAGTTCTATTTGTAGTTTTTTAAGGAACCTCCATACCGTTCTCCATAGTGGCTGTACCAATTCACATTCCCACCAGCAGTGCAAGAGTGTTCCCTTTTTTCCACACCCTCTCCAGCATTTATTGTGTCTAGATTTTTTGATGATGGCCATTCTGACTGGTGTGAGATGATATCTCATTGTAGTTTTGATTTGCATTTCTCTAATGAGTAAAGATGTTGAGCATCCTTTCATGTGTTTGTTGGCAGCCTGTATATCTTCTGTGGAGAAGTGTCTATTTAGGTCTTCTGCCCATTTTCGGATTGGGTTGTTTGTTTTTTTGTTATTGAGGTGCATGAGCTGCTTATAAATTTTGGAGATTAATCCTTTGTCAGCTGCTTCATTGGCAAATATTTTCTCCCATTCTGAGGGTTGTCTTTTGGTCTTGTTTATGGTTTCCTTTGCTGTGCAAAAGCTTTTATGTTTCATTAGGTCCCATGTGTTTATTTTTGTCTTTATTTCCATTTCTCTAGGCGGTGGGTCAAAAAGGATCTTGCTGTGATTTATGTCATAGAGTGTTCTGCCTATGTTTTCCTCTAAGAGTTTGATAGTGTCTGGCCTTACATTTAGGTCTTTAATCCATTTTGAGCTTATTTTTGTGTATGGTGTTAGGGAGTGATCTAATCTCATACTTTTACATGTCCCTATCCAGTTTTCCCAGCACCACTTATTGAAGAGACTGTCCTTTCTCCACTGTACATTCCTGCCTCCTTTATCAAAGATAAGATGACCATATGTCCGTGGGTTTATCTCTGGGCTTTCTATCCTGTTCCATTGATCTATCTTTCTGTTTTTGTGCCAGTACCATACTGTCTTGATTACTGTAGCTTTGTAGTATAGTCTGAAGACAGGGAGCCTGATTCCTCCAGCTCCATTTTTCGTTCTCAAGATTGCTTTGGCTATTCGGGGTCTTTTGTGTTTCCATACAAATTGTGAAATATTTTGCTCTAGTTCTGTGAAAAATGCCAGTGGTAGTTTGATAGGGATTGCATTGAATCTGTAGATTGCTTTGGGTAGTAGAGTCATTTTCACAATGTTGATTCTTCCCATCCAAGAACATGGTACATCTCTCCATCTATTTGTATCATCTTTAATTTCTTTCATCAGTGTCTTATAATTTTCTGCATACAGGTCTTTTGTCTCCTTAGGTAGGTTTATTCCTAGATATTTTATTCTTTTTGTTGCAATGGTAAATGGGAGTGTTTCCTTGATTTCACTTTCAGATTTTTCATCATTAGTATATAGGAATGCCAGAGATTTCTGTGCATTAATTTTGTATCCTGCAACTTGACCAGATTCATTGATTAGCTCTCGTAGTTTTCTGGTAGCATCTTTAGGATTCTTTATGTATAGTATCATGTCATCTGCAAACAGCGACAGCTTTACTTCTTCTTTTCCGATTTGGATTCCTTTTATTTCCTTTTCTTCTCTGATTGCTGTGGCTAAAACTTCCAAAACTATGTTGAATAAGAGTGGTGAGAGTGGGCAACCTTGTCTTGTTCCTGATCTTAGTGGAAATGGTTTCAGTTTTTCACCATTGAGGACGATGCTGGCTGTGGGTTTGTCATATATGGCCTTTATTATGTTGAGGAAAGTTCCCTCTTTGCCTACTTTCTGCAGGGTTTTTATCATAAATGGGTGTTGAATTTTGTCGAAAGCTTTCTCTGCATCTATTGAGATGATCATATGGTTTTTCTCCTTCAATTTGTTAATATGGTGTATCACGTTGATTGATTTGCATATATTGAAGAATCCTTGCATTCCTGGAATAAATCCCACTTGATCATGGTGTATGATCCTTTTAATGTGCTGTTGGATTCTGTTTGCTAGTATTTTGTTGAGGATTTTTGCATCTATGTTCATCAGTGATATTGGCCTGTAGTTTTCTTTCTTTGTGACATCCTTGTCTGGTTTTGGTATCAAGGTAATGGTGGCCTCGTAGAATGAATTTGGGAGTGTTCCTCCCTCTGCTATATTTTGGAAGAGTTTGAGAAGGATAGGTGTTAGCTCTTCTCTAAATGCTTGATAGAATTCGCCTGTGAAGCCATCTGGTCCTGGGCTTTTGTTTGTTGGAAGATTTTTTATCACAGTTTCAATTTCAGTGCTTGTGATTGGTCTGTTCATATTTTCTATTTCTTCCTGATTCAGTCTTGGCAGGTTGTGCATTTCTAAGAATTTGTCCATTTCTTCCAGGTTGTCCATTTTATTGGCATAGAGTTGCTTATAGTAATCTCTCATCATCTTTTGTATTTCTGCAGTGTCAGTTGTTACTTCTCCTTTTTCATTTCTAATTCTATTGATTTGAGTCTTCTCCCTTTTTTTCTTGATGAGTCTGGCTAATGGTTTATCAATTTTGTTTATCTTCTCAAAGAACCAGCTTTTAGTTTTATTGATCTTTGCTATCGTTTCCTTCATTTCTTTTTCATTTATTTCTGATCTGATTTTTATGATTTCTTTCCTTCTGCTAACTTTGGGATGTTTTTGTTCTTCTTTCTCTAATTGCTTTAGGTGCAAGGTTAGGTTGTTTATTCGAGATGTTTCCTGTTTCTTAAGGTGGGATTGTATTGCTATAAACTTCCCTCTTAGAACTGCTTTTGCTGCATCCCATAGGTTTTGGGTCGTCGTGTCTCCATTGTCATTTGTTTCAGGTATTTTTTAATTTCCTCTTTGATTTCTTCAGTGATCACTTCGTTATTAAGTAGTGTATTGTTTAGCCCCCATGTGTTTGTATTTTTTACAGCTCTTTTCCTGTAATTGATATCTAGTCTCATAGCATTGTGGTCAGAAAAGATACTTGATACAATTTCAATTTTCTTAAATTTACCAAGGCTTGATTTGTGACCCAAGGTATGATCTATCCTGGAGAATGTTCCATGAGCACTTGAGAAAAATGTGTATTCTGTTGTTTCTGGATGGAATGTCCTATAAATATCAATTAAGTCCATCTTGTTTAATGTATCATTTAAAGCTTGTGTTTCCTTATTTATTTTCATTTTGGATGATCTGTCCATTGGTGAAAGTGGGGTGTTAAAGTCCCCTACTATGATTGTGTTACTGTCGATTTCTCCTTTTATGGCTGTTAGTATTTGCCTTATGTATTGAGGTGCTCCTATGTTGGGTGCATAAATATTTACAATTGTTATATCTTCTTCTTGGATCGACCCCTTGATCATTATGTAGTGTCCGTCTTTGTCTCTCCTAGTAGTCTTTATTTTAAGGTCTATTTTGTCTGATATGAGAATTGCTACTCCAGCTTTCTTTTGGTTTCCATTTGCATGGAATATCTTTTTCCATCCCCTTACTTTCAGTCTGTATGTGTCTCTAGGTCTGAAGTGGGTCTCTTGTAGACAGCATATATATGGGTCTTGTTTTTGTATCCATTCAGCCAATCTGTGTCTTTTGGTGGGAGCATTTAGTCCATTTACATTTAAGGTAATTATTGATATGTATGTTCCTATTCCCATTTTCTTAATTGTTTTGGGTTCGTTATTGTAGGTCTTTTCCTTCTGTTGTGTTTCTTGCCTAGAGAAGTTCCTTTAGCATTTGTTGTAAAGCTGGTTTGGTGGTGCTGAACTCTCTCAGCTTTTGCTTGTCTGTAAACGTTTTAATTTCTCCATCAAATCTGAATGAGATCCTTGCTGGGTAGAGTAGTCTTGGTTGCAGGTTTTTCTCCTTCATCACTTTAATTATGTCCTGCCACTCCCTTCTGGCTTGTAGAGTTTCTGCTGAGAGATCAGCTGTTATCCTGATGGGGATTCCCTTGTGTGTTACTTGTTGTTTTTGCCTTGCTGCTTTTAATATGATTTCTTTGTGTTTAATTTTTGACAGTTTGATTAATATGTGTCTTGGCGTATTTCTCCTTGGATTTATTCTGTATGGGACTCTCTGTGCCTCCTGGACTTGATTAACTATTTCCTTTCCCATATTAGGGAAGTTTTCAACTATAATCTCTTCAAATATTTTCTCAGTCCCTTTCTTTTTCTCTTCTTCTTCTGGAACCCCTATATTTCGAATGTTGGTGCGTTTAATGTTGTCCCAGAGGTCTCTGAGACTGTCCTCTGTTCTTTTCATTCTTTTTTCTTTATTTTGCTCTGCAGCAGTTATTTCCACTATTTTATCTTCCACCTCACTTATCCGTTCTTCTGCCTCAGTTATTCTGCTATTGATCCCATCTAGAGTATTTTTTATTTCATTTATTGTGTTTTTAATCGATGCTTGATTCATCTTTAGTTCTTCTAGGTCCTTGTTAACTGTTTCTTGCATTTTGTCTATTCTATTTCCAAGATTTTGGATCTGGGAAATAGAATCTTGGATCGTTTTTACCATCATTATTCTGAATTCTTTTTCAGGTAGACTGCCTATTACCTCTTCATTTGTTAGGTCTGGTGGGTTTTTATCTTGCTCCTTCTCCTGCTGTGTGTTTTTCTGTCTTCTCATTTTGCTTATGTTACTGTGTTTGGGGTCTCCTTTTTGCAGGCTGCAGGTTCGTAGTTCCCGTTGTTTTTGTTATCTGTCCCCAGTGGCTAAGGTTGGTTTAGTGGGTTGTGTAGGCTTCCTGGTGGAGGGGACTAGTGCCTGTGTTCTGGTGGATGAGGCTGGATCTTGTCTTTCTGGTGGGCAGGTCCACGTCTGGTGGTGTGTTTTGGGGTGTCTGCGGACTTTTTATGATTTTAAGCCACCTCTCTGCTAATGGGTGGCATTGTGTTCCTGTCTTGCTAGTCGTTTGGCATAGGGTGTCCAGCACTGTAGCTTGCTGGTCGTTGAGTGAAGCTGGGTGCTGGTGTTGAGATGGAGATCTCTGGAAGATTTTCGCCGTTTGATATTATGTGGAGCTGGGAGGTCTCTTGAGGACCAGTGTCCTGAGGTTGGCTCTCCCACCTCAGAGGCACAGCACTGACTCCTGGCTCCTCAATTTGGGATGATTTGTTGTCTATTCATGTATTCCACAGATGCAGGGTACATCAAGTTGATTATGGAGGTTTAATCCGCTGCTTCTGAGGCTGCTGGGAGAGGTTTCCCTTTCTCTTCTTTGTTCTCACAGCTCCTGGGTCTCAGCTTTGGATTTGGCCCCGCCTCTGCACGTAGGTCGCCGGAGGGCGTCTGTTCTTCGCTCAGACAGGACAGGGTTAAAGGAGCAGCCTCTTCGGGGACTCTGGCTCACTCTGGCCGGGCGGGAGGGAGGGGCACGGAGTGCGGGGCGGGCCTGCAGCGGCAGAGGTCGGCGTGACGTTGCACCAGCCCAAGGCGCGCCGTGCGTTCTCCCAGGGAAGCCGCCCCTGGATCCCGGGACCCCGGCAGTGGCGGGCTGCACAGGCTCCCGGAAGGGCGGTGTGGACAGTGACCTGCGCTCACACACAGGCTTCTTGGCGGCGGCAGCAGCAGCCCCAGCGTCCCACGCCCGTCACTGGGCTCCGCGCTTTCAGTCGCGACTCGCGCCCGTCTGTGGAGCCCCTTTAAGCAGCGCTCTTAATCCCCTCTCCTCGCGCACCAGGAAACCAAGAGGGAAGAAAAAGTCTCTTTCCTCTTCGGCAGCTCCAGAGTTTTCCCGGACTCCCTCCCGGCTAGCTGTGGCACATTAGCCCCCTTCAGGCTGAGTTCTCGCCGCCAGCCCCAGTCCTCTCCCTGCGCTCTGACCGAAGCCCGAGCCTCAGCTTCCAGCGCCGCCCGCCCAGGCGGGCGAGCAGACAAGCCTCTCGGGCTGGTGAGTGCCGCTCGGCACCGATCCTCTGTGCGGGAATCTCTCTGCTTTGCCCTACCCAGGTATGTGGGGAGTTTCTTGCCTTTTGGGAGGTCTGGGGTCTTCTGCCAGCGTTCAGGTGTTCTGTAGGAGTTGTTCCACGTGTAGCTGTATTTCTGGTGTATCCGTGGGGAGGAAGGTGATCTCCGCATCTTTGTGATCTCATTATTGATTGAACTTAATCTGTGGGAATCCTGAGGGGTCTGATTGCTGGCTGCTTTTCTCTCGGAAGTCTTTTTTGTTTGTTTCAGCTGGATGCCGGGGATGCTAATAACCTCTGAACACTGAGATTTATTTCCTCAACTTGGAGTTTTCCCACTGAATACATGGAGTGTAAACTTGAGCCCCAGACCCACGTGGTTACAAACCTTCAGGGTGATCATCATCATCATCAGTATTGTGGCCATTATTAGTTTTCCCCTCCAGAGCCACTTTGAAACCTACAGGTTTTCATAGGCTCCCCTTTCTGAAAGTCCAGAAAGAAAAAAATTTTTAAGCCCTCCTCTTGCCAGGGTGTGGAGCATCTTTGAGGGTGCCAGCTTAATACAGGCATCTTAGACTTGGTTAGCTCACTTTGCAAGGCCCAAGGCTTAATCTCCCGTTTCCGGCACTTATTAAACGCAAATGGCTTCCTCATTTGCTTACGCTTGGTTGTAGCTCACTCTGTTTGTGTTGTGTGTCTGTATGTTCCTTTGAGATTGCCTACATAAAAATTGTTTTTTATTATGGGATTTTGGAAACACACACAAAACTAGAGAAGCCTGCGATTAACTCCATGTATTCATCATCCAGTTTCAACATTTTCCCAG
The DNA here is from genome assembly GCF_949752795.1 of Hyperoodon ampullatus. Lineage (NCBI taxonomy): Eukaryota > Metazoa > Chordata > Mammalia > Artiodactyla > Ziphiidae > Hyperoodon > Hyperoodon ampullatus. Next base: position 11,865,823 of record NC_136915.1, on the reverse strand, counting down.
TGTTCTCTCATACTTTTTTCTTCCTTTTTGAGTTTTTTTCTAGGTTAATTTAAAGCAAGTTGTGTCATTTCACCCATAAAGACATCCTAACTGAAAGGACTTTTTTTCCTTTACATTATCCCCGCCTGGACATGATCACAGCTAAAAATACTTATAATCATTCCTGAATATCATCTAATATTCAGTCCATGCTCACATTTCCTTGATTCTCTCAGAGATATCTTTTTTACTTTTATCTTTGTTAGAATCAGGATCCAGACAAGGTCCACACATTACACTTGGTTGTTATGTCTCTGACATGTCTTTAATTCTGTAACAGCAACTCCCCGCCCCTGACCTTTTTTATCCCCCAGCCACTGATTTGTTGGAGAAACTGGGTCTTGTGTCCTGTAGAATATTCACATCCTGGATTTGGCTGATCACTTCTTCTTGGTTTCAGTTAAGTTGTTCCTCTTTTCCCCATGTTTCCTGTAAACTAATAGTTAGATCTAGAGGACTGAGGAGATCAAAGTCTTTTTGTTGTCCAGACGCCTTCCTAGGCGGTACTGTGTGATCCATCCTGCATCACACAGTGAGCCCATAATGTCTGGTCATCCTGTTTTTAACGATATTGAGATTGAATGGTAGGTCCAGTGCTAACAGACTGAGCCATCCGTGACAAAGTCCCCAACGGCTTTTTTTCCCCCCATAATTAACATTTTTAATTTTTAATTATGGTAAAATATACATAACATAACATTTACCATCTTAACCATTTAAAAATATACAGTTCACTAATGTTAGGGATATTCACATTATTGCTTAACCAACCTCCAAAAACTTTTCATCATGTAAAACCGAAACTGTGTCCCCCTTAAACAACTACACTCCATTTTCCCCTTACCCCAGCCCCTGGCAACCACCCATCTATTTTCTACTTCTATGAATCTGGCTACGCTAGGGACCTCATATAAGTGGAATCATACGGTATTTGTCTTTTTAGTGACCGGCTTCTTTCACTTAGCATAATATCCTCAAGGTTCATCCATGTTGTAGCATGTGTCAGAATTTCCTTCCTTTTTATGGCTGAATAATATTTCCTTGTGTGTATATACCTTGTTTTATCCATTCATTTGTAAATGGCCACTGGAGCTCATCCATCAACTTTTTACCTAATAGTTTTAGCATCCTTTGAGGATCATTCCCTGGATCCGTATTTCTTGTGGGGTCACAGAGTTGTGATTTTTTTCTGATTGTTATTCCTTTGGTAATTATTAGCTAGAATCCTTCATCAACCATTTGTTTATTTGTTTCTCATAAACTACAGTTGGTTCAGGGAAGGCAGAATAAGAGATTGGTTCTTTCCTCCTATGTGTCAGTATTCAAAGAAGCAACTGCCAAAGTGACCAGTGAGTTTTAAAAAATATCATTAGGAGTCTTTGATTTAAACAGTGTAGATGTGTTTTAGTCCACTGAACTCATTATGTGGTTTGAGGCTCGTACTATGCCAGCTCAGGGGTTCATGCAGGCTGGCTCCCGTGTTTTTGTTTCTCCAGGTGGAAACTGCGCAGTGTTTACTTGTAACCCCCTGTGTCTGTATCGCGTTGGTTGGTCTTTAGACAGACAACTCTGCCTCTCCGTTTTCCTTCGCTGTACAAGGAAGTTGGACAACATGAGCTCCAGCACCATTCCTGTTCAAAACTCTCCCTTCTGTAGCATTTTCATTACATAGAACATTATGGTTTAGTCATTGGATTCTTCCAGTCCTGTGACTGAATGCAGTTACCAACCCCTTCCTTTCAGAAACATGAAAATTGCCACCCTGCTGATACTGTTTTTTATTCTACTTCTCCATACTGCATTTTCCCCCAGTAGACTTAAAGCTGTACCTCTCAGTTAGGGATATTTTGCCTCCCAGGGGACTTTTGACAATGTCTAGAGACATGTTTGATTGTCACACCAGGGAGGAGCTACTGGTATCCAGTAGGTAGAGGCCAGGGATGCTGCTAAACATCCTACAGTGCACAGGACGGCCCCCCCTCACATAAATGCTCTCCGGCACCAAATATCATGAGTGCCAAAGCTGAGAAACCCTGACTTGAAGAAATCCATAGAGATAAACTCATATTCCTCTTACTTATATGTTTCAGTGAAAGGAAGTACATATAAAAATGTACACATCTGAGAATTCAGCTATACATGACGTAGGACAATGAGATCGTCTGTTTTTAACCTACCCATAGAATTTAGTCATTTGATGTGCATCTCCTTACTGTTTCCCCTTCAATCTTATTTCTGGCTCCTATTCTACCCCTTGAGACCTTTCTATTATTGGCCTGAGGGAAGGTTAATGGACAATTTTTACTGCTTTCAGGTCAATGGAAAAATCTTAGGTCTTAAATTTTTTTTTTTTAGACTCGGGAAATAAACATCAAAATCAACTTTTATCGTAAATAGCAGTTAGATATTTTTGGTCCCAATTCCTCTTTGCCATTTTAATTCATTGAGTGGATATTTTCAATAAACTTAGCATTACCTTTCAAATTATTGCTCTCTTCTGCTCACAGCATCTCCTGTGAGATGTGTATTCCTGAATCCTTCTCTCTCATGCTTCTGTGCTGATTTAAAAGAACCCACTTGGTGCTAAAATGAATTTTTCATTGGCAACTGCTAGAATGGTGTGTCCTTTCCTAATCAAAAAGTCAATTTGTGGGCTCATACTTTGAATCTGATTGTTAAAACAGACAACTAATTTGTCAGAAACAAAAAAAAATGCAGCTTTTATCTTTTTTGTGGTTGTTGTTCAGCTTTGAAAGAGGCAGCATTTAGATAAGGCAGGTACATTTATTTTTATTTTTGGCTGCGTTGGGTCTTTTTTGCTGCGCACTGGCTTTCTCTAGTTGTGGCGAGCGGGGGCTACGCTTCGTTGCAGTGCGCGGGCTTCTCATTGCGGTGGCTTCTCTTGTTGCGAAGCACGGGCTCTAGGTACATGGGCTTCAGTAGTTGTGGCACGCGGGCTCAGTAGTTGTGGCTCACGGACTCTAGAGCATAGGCTCCGTAGTTGTCGCACATGGGCTTAGTTGCTCCGCGGCATGTGAGATCTTCCCAGACCAGGGCTCGAACCCATGCCCCCTGCATTGGCAGGCAGATACTTAACCGCTGCGCCACCAGGGAAGCCCAGGCAGGTACATTTATTCACTTGTTTATATAAAGTATTCACACAATTTCTCTTACCAACACATGTATTCACAGCTTGTCAAGTTTTACCCAAAAAGTGAAGGAAAAAGCTTGCTATCCCATTATTATATGATTTTTCTCTCTTTTGTGTTTTGTTAAAGTAGATGCTGATGATTTTTCTTGACTGGACATATTATCAAGGATGCATTCTGAAATAAATCATCTTGAGGATAAACACTAAGGTCATTTTCTTGCGTTTAAAGTTCCCACGCACCTCCCAAATTTTATACAGTATTGAGCCTAGGTTATCTCTGAGATGCATCCTGTACTGTTTGACATTGGTTCTTTTTTCTGATAAGGAAGACCTATAGTCCAGAAGGGTTTTTACCATAACTTTTGCTTCACAAATTGTTTTCTATTTGGTTTTGTTGTTGTTGTTGTTATTCACCCTCCATTAGTTCCAAGTATGCTTTTAAATAATCTAAAATTTCTCCAAATCAATTTGAGTTTCTAACTACTACTGACTCTTTTCTTTCCCACATTTTTTATATTTCAATTAAATGCCACGTTTTAATGCACAGAGTTGGGACTGGAGATAGAGAAAAGGAGAAAGGGAAGAGAAGTCTGTTTATATCATGCCATGGAGAATTTGATTTATAGTTCTGGACTGGGGAGGGATAGGAAAACACTCTTTGTAAAAGACTGTTTCTTTAAAGGAAAATGGTAAGTACCACACTCAGACTGGTCTCCAAGGATGATTGTTTCCTGCTTCTTTCTTATGGAACTGACACCGGGTGGCCAGGCTCTCTGAAGGGTATCCTCACTGCCAAGAGAATGGATTTTCCTTTGTCCAGGGCTGCGTTTTTCAAACTCGGCCCCTTTGACTGTGGGGTAGAACAGTTCTTTGTTGTGGGGACTGTCCTATGCATTGGTGGGTGTTTAGCAGAATCCCTGCTCTCCTAGGTGCCAGCAGCAGCTCCCCCTCTGGCCACTGTGACTTTGCCAAATGTCCCCTGGGGGGCAAACCCAATTCTGGTTGAGAACCACTGATCTGAGGTGAGAACATTCAGTTCTGGCGTTGGCTTGAATCCTTAACAGTGTCACTGCAAGCTGAGAACATTTTGTCACATGTTGCATCTGGGAGTTGGTCGGCTTGTATCAACATGTCATCCACCTAACTGCCTTCCTGGAAAGTGCAGAGTTCCAGGGGTCTGATGAGACATATGGCAGTGAGGTGGGTTGGCCCCGAGGAAACTCCTGTTGCCAGGGCTACGTTTTAAAGGTGTCTGGTGCACGTGTATACATGTTCTCTCTAGTGGCTTTTCTGGAGAAATTTGCATATATGTATTGTGTGCTCGTATTTCCCTATCTTTCCCTCCCTCTCTGGGTCAGATTGCTTCGCAGTGTGCAAGGAGAGCAGGTTTCCTGACCACTACTCTCCTTCAGATATTGGAGGATCTGAGCCTGATGTGCTGTGGCTCGCTGTCACATACCATCCCATCTTCAGGCACCCTCGGACATCGCTTCCTAGGCCAGCTGCATTGCTACAAAGAAACCGGGGAACGGCTTTCTCCTGTCGGCTCAGCATGAAAGGTGCTCCTGAATGGTCTGACGGTGCCTTGCGAACCACCACCCACACAGGTGGCAAGAACTTTGGAAAGCATCCACCCCTCTGCCATGAGGCTGTCATGGGGGGGTGCAGGCTTCCCATCAGAGGCACACGCTTCCCTGTCGGGGAGTGGACACAGGGAGGTCTGAGCTGGAGGTTCCAGGCGCCTGTGCCTGGCTCATCCTGCACCCATGAACTTGGTTCTAGCTCGCTGCCCACCGCCACCACTGTCAGGCGCTGCTGGGCCATCTTAGTGGCTTGCCCTTACTGGTGATCTGCGATCTGAATGCCACACACTGAGAAAGCTGATGGACAACTTCATCAATGATCTGTAGGACTTTGGACAACCCTCGTCTGCTCTGGGCCCGTTTCTCCCCCTGCAGAATATCAGATGTGGCTCCATCACCATTCCCTGCAGGGTGTTCTGTGAAAGCTGACCCTGGAAGATGCTCTGTGGGGAAAAAGAGTTTCTGTGGCCAAATGGGTTTGGGAAATGCGACGTCATACAGCATCTGTTTGGAGATTCATAATGCGCACAAACATTTGAGAGATTTTCTGGAATTCTCTGCACCCAGATATCCATGTGGCTCACTTGTCACTTTTCTGCAATGTGATTTCCCTCGGAGGCTTTTCCTGATCACCCAGATCTGTGATCCCTTCTCATCTATCCTTTACCCTGCCTCATTTTTCTTCACAGCACTTCTCATTTTCTGACATTGCATCATATTTTCATTTATTGGTTTATTTTATGTCCCCCCTCCACCCAAGATGTGCCCTCTGTGTCAGCAGGGACTTGATCCATTTGTTGCAGAGTATCCCTAGCATGTGACCCATAGTAGGTGCTCAATATAAATGTGTTGAATGAATAGACTGTTTAACTTGGAGATTCCCAAATGTAGCTAATCAGGGACGTTTTCCCATTAAAATCCTGGGAAATGTGCTTGGGGACTCACCAGGAAGAGGGTGGCTAAAATCCTGATGGCCGTGGTTCCTAGTACCAGCCACTTAGTTCTGAGTACACAGACAACTCGGCGTTAGACTGAAAACAAACAAAACGGACGTCATGAGAGTTGTCATCACGTGCCTTGAGGAACCAAGCCTTGTGCAAGGCTGACCCCAGGGCTGCCTCAACTGGTCTTACCTACGTGGCCCTGCTGCCGTTTTCCTGAGATGGCTTTATATGAAGATTCCTTGCAAACTATTGGTGGCGCCTATTGAATTTTCCCAAAACACGTTTTCAGAAATGAGTGTGAGGCTCACACTTGGAGAAGTGCTTGAATCTTCAAGTTCTCCATCAGGAGACTGTGGTCTAGTCACAGCCACCACGTGGCAACTCCCCCCCACACCCCGGCCTCCACTCTGTGTCAGGTGTAGCTTTGGTACTTTGCCTGTGGTTTCCTCAGGTGCTCAAAATTAGGACACTCCAGGGCTTCCCTGGTGGCGCAGTGGTTGGGAGTCCGCCTGCCGATGCAGGGGACGCGGGTTCCTGCCCCGGTCCGGGAGGATCCCACATGCCACGGAGCGGCTGGGCCCATGAGCCATGGCTGCTGGACCTGCGCATCTGGAGCCTGTGCTCCACAACGGGAGAGACCACAACAGTGAGAGGCCCGCGTACCACACACACACACACAAAAAAATTAGGAAACTCCATTTTGCTGGTGTAGAGAGGAAGGCTCAGAGGGATCCAATTATTTGCTCACGATCATCCTTCTAGGAAGCAGCAGTGCTTGGATTAAAACAAAGTCCTCCCCAGTTGAAAGCCCATCTCTCGCCCTCTGTGCTTGCATACAGAACAGGGGCTGTCCTTTTGTACCTCCACGCTTAAATACTCAGCACAATTTGTCCTAGGAGCTAAATGGGCCTGGCCAGGGCCCTTAAGGCAACAAATGAGACCAGTAATCCTCAGAAGGGCTCTTCGTGTACTGCCCATTTATGGCCTGTGCTTTGATTGATCCATCCATTTCCAGGGATAAAGCTGTGTCCCATTTTCAGTTTTGCTCCACAGTTGTGGGTTTAGTTTAGATTTCCCATCTCACACGTGTTCATCCAGAGCCAAGGCGTCTCACAACATTTGGCATCAAGCAACAGAAACCCACTGCAACTCGTTTAAGCATAAGATAGGACTTTATTGAAAGTAGCCTGGGGCATCCTATAGGACAGTGAGTGAGGCCAGGCTAAGGAGAGCCCAGAACTATCTCTTTCTCTGAAGGACTGTTTTCTCCGTGAACCTCTGCTTCATGAGTCTCCTCTTGCAGACCAGCTTTCTCTGTGCACGTGGCTCCCTGGTGGCTTTCAAGTTTATTAGATCCAGTGCAAGTAGCCAGTCCAAAATGACCATGGTCATTGTCACCCAAGGCCACGGGACCCACTTTGGGAAACACTGTTCAAGCAAGGACCCTTCCCATGGAGAGCGGGGCTTTATGCTTTATCCCCAGAACCCAGAACAGTACCCTGGCACATATCTGTGGAGCTCCATACTTATCTGTGGGTGGATGCAGCTGACTTAGCTGCACACACACACCAGGCAGCGCTCTGAACTGCAGTCACAGTTGTGCTCCAACACGATCTTTTATCTCAATCATCTGCTTGTGGCTCCCCTTTTCAGAACTGTAACTGGTCTGAGAAAAGTGAAAATCAAAATTGAGACCAGGTGGAGTATCCACTGTGGGCCCAGCACTGCCTGATATGATGCAAAGGCAGGGCCCGCCTTCAAGGACATGGACTAAATTTAGGATCCGACCTTAAAAGGGGAATTTATTGGGAGGACACAGCATTTCTTGTGGAACCCAGGGGCAGAAGTACAGCTGGGCTTTCCAAGGCATCAGGACCAAAGACCAGAAAGTCATCAGGACACAGCTATGTCTGAGGTCTCATCCTCATGTCGGCCTCTTTCAGCAATCAGCTTCTCTCTGTGCTGAGGTACGTCCCCTGCTTCACTCCCCTGTGGCCCCTTAATCCCTGATACCACATTGCCCAACCCAGGACCTGGGAGAGATGAGCCTAACCCAGCCCAGCTTCTGATTGGTTCTCCTGGGTCAGGTGAACACATACCTATCAGCTGTGGCTTGAGAGGGTGGAGGTCACATGGCACCAATTTGGCTGCTGAGATTCCTCCTCTTGGGTGGGGTGGGAGTGCTGGGGGGAATTTTCTTTGCTCTTTCATAGCCCTGGGGCCAGTTAGGGCCCAAGAACAGGTGAGGTGGGTGGCTTTTGATTTTTCTCCCCTGTCTCTGCCTTTCTTATATTTAGTCTAAGAACAAAAACACGGCGGAGAGGAAAGGAAGGGCCAGGGTCTTTCTTCTGGTTTTTACCTTTTTAGCTTTTTCTGTAGTGAAAAGATAGAGAGCTCTGAGAAGTCTGAACCAGTGAACAAGCAGGACGAGTGTGCCTTCGGGAATTTTGAGGTGAAAGTGACCTCCTGCTTTGGTTTGAATTTACTCTTGCAGATAACTTCCTTGTCTTCCTAGGCACTATTCAGGGCTCCAGCCTATTGCTACCATTCCCAGCTAACATTCTCCCTGCCTTCCTTTTAGACGGAGGTGCATCCATGCTCCATATTTTACGTCCTAAACATCCATGAGCTATTCTCTGAACAACGTGAATAATTTTCTACTTGATTGTTTCCACACATACAAAACAACTAAGGTCCTTTGTGCAATTCCCACAGCACTCCTGCCGTATAGGAAGAGTCCAGAAGTGTTCAGATCAAAGTGGGGGGCTGGTCTCTAATGAGTTGAAGATTGAGCCCCGTGTTGGTTTGCTAAACACAGTGATGAATTCCCACAAGCTTAGTGGCCTAAAACAACAAACGTATTCTCTCATGGGTCTGGGGGCTGGAAGCCCCAAATCAGCATCAGCTGGGCTGCAATCAAAGTTTTTCAGAAGGACCAAACTCCCTTGGATACTCTAGGGAGGAGTCCATCCCTTGCCTCTTCCAGCTCTGGTGGCTGCTGGCATCCCTTTTTTCTTTTTGTTTTTTTTTTCTCGCTATGTAGGATTCCCATCTAGGGAAATACAATAATTTATATGTGTATTTTCCTGTTGATGGACATTTAAATTGTTTCCAATTTTCAATATGATTTCTTTTAAAAAAAATTTTATATACTTTTTCAAGGTTACTTTACATTTACAGTTATTACAAAATATTGGCTATATTCCCTGTGTTGTAAAATACATCCTTGAGCCTATCGCACACCCAGAAGTTTATATCTCTCACCTCCCCACCCTGTATTGTATCCTCCGCCCCCTCCGCGCTGGCAACCATTAGTTTGTTCTCTATATCTGTGACTCTCCTTCTTTTTTGGTATATTCGGTAGTTTGTTGTATTTTTTACATTCCATATATAGGTGATATCCTACAGTATTTGTTTTTGTTTGACTTATTTCACTTACCACAATGCCCTCCAAGTCCACCTATGTTGCTGCAAATGGCAAAATTTCATTCTTTTTTAAGGCTGAGTAGTATTCCATTGGTTATATGTACCACATCTTCTTTATCCATTCATCTCTTTTAAATTTTTTTTTTTTTTTTTTTTTGTGGTACGAGGGCCTCTCACTGTTGTGGCCTCCCCCGTTGCAGAGCACAGGCTCCAGATGCACAGGCTCAACGGCCATGGCTCACGGGCCCAGCCGCACCATGGCATGTGGGATCTTCCTGGACCGGGGCACAAACCCGTGTCCCCTGCATCGACAGGCGGACTCTCAACCACTGCACCACCAGGGAAGCCCCTATCCATTCATCTCTTGATGACACTTAGGTTGCTTCCATATCTTAGTAATTGTAAATAATGATGCTCTGAACATTGGGGTGCATGTATCTTTTCAAATACAGGTTTTTGAAAACACGTGTTTTTGTTTTTTTTCGGATTTATACCCAGGAGTTGAGTTTCGAGGTCATATGGTAGTTCTATTTTTACTTTTCTGAGAACCCTCCATACTGTTTTCCACAGTGGCTGTGCCAGTTTACATTCCTACCAACACTGTACCAGGGTTCCATTTTCTCTAAAAATTGTAAATTTTCTTCCTAGGGGTAATTGAGATGGTAGCTCAATAATAACATAAGATCAGGTGAAGTCTAAAGAAATTTTAGAAAACCTGTATGAAGTAAGAAAACATCTGTTCGCTGGCATCTGAATGTTAGAGAGACACCAAGACATGTGGGCCAAGTTCTGGAGAGAAGGGAAACACAGACGCAAGCTTGACATTTGGTGCAGCTTTTCTCCTTGGGGCATTTGCTGATTCAAATCTTACAGCCTAGGAGCTGAAAAGCCAAGGAGTTCCAAAGACTCTAACCACAGAAGCTGCTGGCATCCCTTGACTTGTAGGTGCAGCACTCTAGTCCTGCCTCTGTGGTCACTGCCTCCGCCTCTTCTTTGTATATAATCTCCTCCTTTCTCTCACTTATAAGTACACTTACAGATGGCACTTAGGGCGAGGATAGTCTCAACTCAAAATCCTTAGATCTGCAAAACTTTACCTTGTAAGGTAACATTCTCAGGTCCCAGGGATTAGAGCCTGAGATCTTTGGGGCCACCAGTCAGCCCACTGTAAGCCCTAAACGTCTTCTCTCCTGAGGAAGGTCTAGGCTGGGCAGAAACCCCGACAGACATCTACCAGAGGCCAGATTGAGAGCTCTTTTAGAAGGTCATTTCTCAGCTCATTTGGAACCTTGCTTCTGCCCTTTTTTTTTTTTCTTTTCTTTTCGGTACGTGGGTCTCTCACTGTTGAGGCCTCTACCGCTGCGGAGCACAGGCTCTGGACGCACAGGCTCAGCAGCCATGGCCCACGGGCCCAGCCGCTCGGTGGCAAGTGGGATCCTCCCGGACCGGAGCACGAACCCGTGTCCCCTGCACTGGCAGGCGGACTCTCAACCACTGCGCCACCAAGGAAGCCCTGCCCTTTCTTTTTTTTTCCTGTTTGTCCTCAACAGGGGGAAGCATTAAGAGCAAATGAGGGGCTTCCCTGGTGGTACAGTGGTTAAGAATCCGCCTGCCAATGCAGGGGACACAGGCTCGAGCCCTGGTCCAGGAAGATCCCACATGCCGCGGAGCAACTAAGCCCGTGCGCCACAACTACTGAGCCTGCGTTCTTGAGCCTGCGAGCCGCAACTACTGAAGCCTCCATGCCTAGAGCCTGTGCTCCGCAACAAGAGAAGGCCATGGAATGAGAAGCCCGTGCAACGCAACAAAGAGTAGCCCCTGCTCGCCACAACTAGAGAAAGCCCGGGCGCAGCAACGAAGACCCAATGCAGCCATAAATTTTTAAAATACTAATAATAAAAAAAAATAAATGCATTAGCAGATTTCGGGTTTCCTCTCATCGTTAGTGTATTGCTTTCATTCCTAAGACCCTAAAAAATGGGAAACCACTCCACTTACCAGGAACACACTTTGCAACACGGATCCAGGGGAAGCTGTTTTCTTCCGTAGACACTTCATGACCCCGGTTTCCACAACAGCAGGCACTGCTGGCTATGCCAAGTTGCTGGAGAAGGGCACCTTATCTGCAAAGTCACGAATCCAAATGGGCCACCATTGGCAAGGGTGGAAGGAAGTTGTTTGGCTTAGCTTCTTGGGGGATCAGAAGATTGGGAGTTCTGGGGGGGACTGCAGGTACCTTGCTGTCCCTTGGTACAACGTCAGGGGAAAGAAAGGTCGCTGGTAGCTTCTCAGAGCTACCAGTTGGGGCTGTGCAGAGCGTCTTAGTAAATGCCATTTTGGTTACAAATAACAGAAACTCAAACCGGCTGAAGCAAAAAAGGGGACATCTACGGGGAAGAAAAGATGGCTCCTGCCTGTCCAGACTCCTCCGCTTTGCTTGCCCTTTGATTCTCTAACCTTCCTTATTTCCTTTCAGTAAATTCCTCTTCTGTTTAAGTTAGCCACAGGAGATTTCTGTTGGTTGCAACCAGAGAATCTTGAGTGATACAAAAAGTCCTAGTGGAACCCAAGGGCAGGCATTGGAATGGGCCTTTCCAAGGAAAGAAACCAGGAACCAGAAAGTCATCAGGAATCAGGGCAACTTTCTGCATCAGTTGGAATGCCTTCAGCTTTTTTTTTTTTTTTTTCCTTCATGGAGCTCATAATCCATTCACTTATTCAATAAGCAATTATTGAGTATCTATCCTGTGCCAGGCACCCTGGTAGGTCTTAGAGTTCCATACAGGTATAAATTATGCCAAGACCCCTGCCCTCAAGTAGCTCACATTCTAGTGAAGATAAGACATGTGAGCACATAGAGTATATTCACAACACAGAATAAGAAGAGCTATGCCATGGACACATATACACCAGCAAACATAAAATAGCTAGCTAGTGGGAAGCAGCCGCACAGCACAGGGAGATCAGCTCGGCGCCCCGCGACCACCTAGAGGGGTGGGACAGGGAGGGCGGGAGGGAGGGAGACGCAAGAGGGAAGAGACATGGGAACACATGCACATGCATAACTGATTCACCCTGCCACAAAGCAGAAACCGACACACCATTGTAAAGCAACTACACTCCAACAAAGATGCAAAAAAAAAAAAAACAAGAGCTATGGAGAGGGATGAAGCATGACTGTCTTCATAGACCTAGAAAGCACAGATGCAATTATCCTGGTAGAGAGGGCCTGGGCAGAGAATCGCAGGTAGGTGAACCTGTGTGTACAGAGAACATGGTATGTATGAGAAGCTGCAAGTTTTCAACATCCGTGGAGCAAAAGAGTTCTTGCAAAAGTAGTGGGAGACGTGGCTGAAGAAATTGGTTGAGGATGAAGCATAAAAAACCCACTGAAGTGTGATCTTTTTTTCCTGAGGAGGCATGGGGGAGCCATGGAAGATTTTTAAGCTGTTTGAGGACATGGTCAATTCTCTGGGTTTCAGAGAAGTCCCTCTGGTGTCTGGGATGTGGTGATAGTTGGGCTGGACCTTTCACCAGCGGGCATGCTCAGTCGCTCAGGAAAGGTTTTCGCTCTGCCTTGGGAAATTTTTCACGCCTCTCTGGCAGCGGAGCTCGCCCCGCCCACGGCTTCTCCTCACTGGATTGGTTGAACTCAGGGAGGCTACCAGGAGGCCCAGTTGACCTCCCAACTCCACACCCCCGCCCCCGCCCCTTAACGCTCTGGGCGCGCGCTGCCTTCAGCTTTAAATAACAGAAACCTGGATGTGGGTAGATGGTCAAACTTTGGAGCCCCTCCCAAATGAACTCTAGCCATGTGGCTTGCTTTGTCTGATGAGATGTGGGCAAACACATGGCAGGTGGAGACTTGAAAAGTGTGCTTTGGGGCTTTCTCTCTCCTGTTGCTCTTGGAAACCTGTCCCCACCACACGTGGCCTGGTCTGGCCTGCTGGGTGATGAGGGACCACACCAGGCAGAATCAGACGTCCCAGCTGAGGCCTTTCTAGACCAGGGTTTCTCATTCTCGGTACTATTGACATATTGGATCCAATAAGTCTTGGTTGTGGGCAGGTGTTCTGTGCACTGCAGGATGTTTAGCAGCATCCCTGGCCTCTACCCCTAGATGACAGTATCACCCCCACCCCAGTTTAACAACCAAAGTGTGTCCAGACATTGCCAAATGCCCCCTGGGTGGCAAAATCGCCCCCAGTTGAGAACCACTGTCCTAACCCAGCTTGCCTGGCAATGACCAGGCTGGCCTGTACACGAAGCCACCCTAAACTAGCCCCAGCCAAACCAACCAGACCAGTACAAGTGGCCAGCTTGACGCATGGAATCATGAGAATTAACAGTTGCCATTTTAAGTCCCTAACTTTTGAGTGGTTTTCTCCACAACACAAACAGGTACATCTGACTACAGTGGCTGAAACTGATAGGATTGATTTATTTATACAACAGGATGTACAGAGGTAGGCAGTTCAGTTACAGTGCAGAGCACAGTGATGCCACTAGGCTCCCACCCAGGCTTTTCATGTCTTTCCACTCCACTGTCCTTTGAGGTGGGCTTTGGTCTCTTGCTTATTACCTGGTGATCCCCAACATGGCTGCTCCAGCTCCAAGTCCAAGCTCCAGGAGAGGAAAAGGAGACAAGGCAAAGGGAGAAAGAGAAAAACTTGCTCCTAGCAAAGCCTTGCCTTTAATTCCAGAAGGGAAGTCCCGCCCAGGGCCTTCACCTGCATGTAACTGGCCAGAACTGAACAACACAGCCAGATCTAGCTGCAAGGGAGGCTGGGAAATGAGGGCATTTTGCGTGCTGCTTATACAGTAGAGGGAGGCAGTGACTAAGGGGCTTGTAGTGTCTGCTGCACTGTCTCTCTGGGGGTCGTATTGGTTTCTTCTTCTTTTTTTTTTTTTTTTTTTTTTTTGCCACATGGTGTGGCTTATGGGATCCTAGCTCCCTGATCAGGGATTGAGTCCGGGCCCTTGGCAGTGAAAGCGCAGGGTGGACCGCCAGGGAATTCCCTGGGTCTTGGTTTCTTGTCTCTACCTGTTGCTTATCTATCCTGGCCATCTCTTTCTAAGACTGGCTTTGTTTCTCCAAACACAGTGGGAGAAATGGCCACCCCAGCTGGGAACTGCATCAAGACTTTCAGCACCGGGCCATTAATGACCTGTGTGGTAACTCCGTGTCCCACTTACAAATATCAAGGGCACAGGTGCTGATTGGCCCAGCTTGGGTTAGAAGAGAAACCTGATTGGTCTGGCTTGGGTAGAATATCTACTGATCAGCCAGTCAGGTGTGGCCAAGAGAGCAGCAGTAGGTAGGGTAAACCTGGTTGGGGAATGTGCCTTCTCAGAGAAAGGGGTGTGTGGCTGAGGAGACACCTAAAGAACCATCTAGTTCAAGGAGTGAAGAAAGGACATTGCCATTGTGGGTTGCAATGTTGATATGATAAAGATTAACACGTCCTTTAAAAGACCTCAAATACAGTGGAGTCACATAGGCATTACATTTAACTTATGCAAATTCAAATATTTGTATTCAACCAAAGTATTTTTTTTCCCACACAATTTGGCTTCCAAACATGAGCCAGCTACTTAACTACTGCCTGACCAAGTGATCTTTTCTGGTGCTGGAGATTGCTGTTTTGGATTTTGGGGATATGGTACAGTATAAGGAATATGTTCTTTATGGAAAACTGCTGGGATTTTCAAGATTATTTTTAAGGTCAGGTGATGCTCACCCTTCTCACTGTGGAAGAAGTACCTTTAGTGGAAGATCATGCAAATCATTTTTCCCATTTCCTTCTAGTTTTAATCAGTAGAAAGAATGCATTTGGCTTTAAAATATCAAAATACTTTTATTGTGGCTTTTTAAAAATAAAAAATAAATGATATTCATGGCTTCTGGCTCTTCCTCCTGTTTTGTTTGGTGGTCTCTGGCCGTACAAGAAAGGCAGGGAGAGAACAGATGGCTGGAGAGAAGGCAAAAATGAGGGTCTCTTCAAACACCACGGGAAAGGGGTGTGTCCACCTGGGCAGTGTGTGTTCTTTGATGACTGGGTACTTGGTCTGTCCTGATGGCCTGGGACTTGACCTACTGGGCTGTCTTGGTGCGGCAGAATGGGCAGCGTGAGATGGAGTTAGAAACCTGGGTTCCAGATCCAATTCTTGAATTTACTAGCTGTGTGACTTTAGACGGGCCATTTAACCTCTCTGGGCCTCAGCTTCCTCATTTGTAAAATGGGGAACATAATGCTATTTACCTCCCAGGGCTTGAGAGAGGATTAGACGAGAAGTGTTTTGAACACCGCAGAATGCCATATAAACATGACTCACTGTTATGGAAGCGATAAAACGGGTTGCTGTTCACATTGATTCTAATAAATTCAGATATAAATGCACTCTACCATGGCCCCAACAGCCCTGAGGTTACCATTCTGTCCTGTGGCCCCAGTACACGCCCTGGGTTTTCTCAACTGCGGGCTTCTCAGAGCTCCTTGGAGGTGTGACATTTGGGTTTGTCACTACCCAAACACATAATTGCATCTACCAGGCCTAGGAGTCTGAATTTCAAACTTATTCTTCATATGCCTGCGTATGTTTACATTCATAATATCTGTGAAAAGAACCCCTCTCCTCACACACTCCAAAATACAGTATTGTGCAAAATACCAGTCTAGGAAGCAACACACTAGGGTAGCAACCTTTAAGGTCCTAGAAAAGCATCTTAGTAGTTTGACGCAGAAGAGTTACACTGACTCACGGAGGATCACGCGAGGCCCAGCGGGACGACGTTTCTAGTTCCTTCCACCAGGTTTAGAAAACAGAAGGCTCTGGCTGGATTTGCTGGACATTTCTCTCTTCAGCATCTCCCTTCCTTGGTCCATCTTTGGGGTGCCTTTTCTGGCTCCAACCTACAACAAGCAAGAGCAACAAATGCCCAAACTCTATAATTGTAGGGAGATCCCCAAATATTTCGCAAATGGCATTTTATTTTACTCAAAATAAAATTTTTGTTGTAAAAAATATTTATATACACACATAGACGTGAGCAAAACGAAGGTAAAATGATCCACCATTATCACACTACCCACAGGTAACCTTATTCACATTTTGGTGTACACTCTCCAGATACACAGATAACGTTTTCTTCTGACTTTTGCATCTTTTTTTGACTCAGGAGTTTCTGATTATAGGCAATTTCATTGGGATGGACTTTCTCTCGAAAAGCTGTTACTGAACTCAATGCCTTATGTCTCTGATGTCTTAGGAGGCTAAAATGCAGCATACTCTAGGGGGTCTGTCTAACCCTTTTCTGAGCACAACTCCTGGATCCAGGCAGCCACGTGAGTGACTCTGTCCCTGGTCATAGCTGATCGGGCACTTGGCACGGGCTGGGCTTTTAAGATGGTCACTCCCAGGATTTGGGGTTATGGGCTCTAAGATGCTACTTGCTTCCTGGGCTGGTTCTTTGAACTGGGGGACCATGAGGTCATTCCTTCCTGTCACATGACTGGAGAGAGCAGAGATCAGGGGAGCCACACAGAGACACAGAGAGGAGATACGGCCTGAGTGTGCATGTGCGCATGCTTGTGTGTGTGTAAAAGAGATGATGCCTGAGATCTGATGGCTTACCAGTTCTATTTCGAGGCCAGGCTCTCTTTCAGCTCCCAGTTTTTATGAGGCACTCACCCTTATATCCTTAAAAAAGCCCCCTCCACCCCTTTATTTTTTTTTTGCGGTACGCAGGCCTCTCAGTGTTGTGGCCTCTCCCGTTGCAGAGCACAGGCTCCGGACGCGCAGGCTCAGTGGCCACGGCTCACAGGCCCAGCCGCTCCGCGGCATGTGGGATATTCCCAGACCGGGGCACGATCCCGTGTCCCCTGCATCGGCAGACGGACTCTCAACCACTGCGCCACCAGGGAAGCCCAAGCCCCACTATTGGGGAAGGAGTCGCCCAAGTTACACTTGGCAAGGAACCTGGAGGAAACCTTTCTGTACTGAGGAGATCCTAGACACCAAACTTCTAAGCTCAGGCTGGAGGGCAGGGAGAATGGGAAGCTGGCTCTTTGCTCTTAGCCGAAGCACCATCTGCCCCGCTTCTGTTAAAGCCAGAGGCAGCGTGAAGTTCCAGGGGTTCTCACATCTCAGGGAAGCACAATGTTCCCACAACATCCGGGACCCATCCCAATATCTCCTCTGCCATTTCACATCCCCAGGTGGTCCTCAGACAAAACCTAGATGTAGGGCAGTTTCTGCCTCCTCCCAGCTCAGTCATATATGTGAGTGAATAAGTAACAAACTTCCAGTCGTTTCCACTTTGCAGGGTGGCAAACGTCTCAGATCAAGTGGGGCCCTCAAGGATGCTCTCTATCCTCTTAACATCCTGCTCTGGGGAGTAACCACCTTCTGGTCTTCGCACAAGGATGCTGGTTGAGAAGCTTCTATTTTTCAAATATATTCCTCACCTAGAATATCTTCGTTTCTTCCCATGATAATTTGGTTGCCTCAGCATGACTGTGGCCTTTTATCAAACTTGAATATCTCCTCTCTCATATTCAACCAAAATGTATTTGGCTTTCTAGCTTCCTGAGAGCTCGCCTCTACTGTCTGCAAAGTGGGAACGTGGACTGGCTTAATTCCAGTTCCAGGGCTGATTTGTCAATGGCAATGTTTCAACATGTTCAAGATTTCATAGTCTTAATTCTCAACTTTGAAGAGAATTCTAGAGGATGCTTCCTTGAAATTTAAGAGAAATGCCACTGGAAATGTATCAGGTTTATTACCTGGAGGTTTATAACCTAAAGGAGGAAAAGCTAGCACTCACCTGGGTGTCAGATCTGCACTGATTCCCAGCTCTCCTCCTGAGCTGTGTGGCTCTGGACAAAGAAAGTCTCTGAGCCTCAGACACCTCATCTGTAAATTGGGTATAATAACAACACCCACGCCATAGGGTTGTTGTGAAGCTTAAAAGAGATACTGCACGTCGAGTGTTTGGCTCTGTGCCCGGCACATGCCAAATGCTCAATACATAATAGATGTGGGATAACTGTCAACTGGGCTTCCTGCTGACGTTCTAGGGTTTTCTCTCTTCTCTCTTATGGCTCACCTGGAAATGTGAGTTCTGCATCTTTGAGTTCTTCATCAGCTCTACAAACATTCGTCTCTTTAACACAGAAAGAATATTGACAAAATTTAGCTTATGTTCTTCTTTGCCTTTTGCATCAGAGAAAAATGGATTTTTCTCAACTTTATGATGCTACCCATTTGGATGGAATGTTGAGCCTTCCTAGGTGAGGAGGTGAGGATAGAGGTCTGCAGAAGGGGGTGTGGCTTTGGGGTAACGCTACACTGTCCTGCTGCACCTTTTAGGGAATCTCTGTTCCAGATTCCAGCAGAGAAGGAGGTGGTCAACCAAGAAGGCTATGAAGGATACTGTATTCTTCTTGGAGGACAGATCTGCTTTAGCTGGAAGCAGAGCCTCCTAGATCAGTGGAAGAGGCTGTAGATGTCCAGTGGCTTTCCACCCAGTGGAAATGTTGAAAGCCCCAGTGGCTAACCTCCCTGGCAGGGACTACAGGGGCCTGTTGGGAAGACAGCATCACTGAAAAGCTGGAGCTTGCCGCTCCCCTGGGGTTTGATTACTATTGCTGACCCTGATCTGCTCAAGACCCTGCACCTCAGGGGCAGCTCATCAAAGAAAGAGCATCCCCTAGGCACTGGAGACACAAAAGTGAGAGGGAACTGGGGTCTCCCTTGCAGACTGACACTCCGCAGGTGAATGTGCAGTGGTGTCAGGAAGGAGACGTTCTCCTAGAGCCCCGAGCATCCACTGGGGTCGCCAACCTGATTCCTACAGCGGCCAGGAAAGTAAAAGAAGTGGGTGAAGTGAGCTGGGGTGGTGGTGGACAGCAGCAAACACACGAGCCCAGCGCCTTTCTAAGGGGCCTGGAAGATGGAGGCTTGTGATGGTGGCTTGTGGGTCTGTGGGCCTAGGGTCGCCAGATCTTCCAAGTTTCCCAGAGAAGCTGGAAATCCAGAGTATTCCAGGAAACTGCCCTATTTTGAAATGTAACTTAAAAATAAATCCCATGAGCCAAATGGAATATATCTGTGGGCTGCCATCTTGCGACACCTGCTTCAGAACCTCCCTGCTTGGTGTCTAGTTGGTGCTCAGTAAATGTTGGAGGGGTTGCCAGATAAAATACAGGATGCCCAGTTAAATCTGAATTTCAGAATGAAGCCAACAAATTTGTTAGTGTGAATATGCCCCGTGTAATATTTAGGACATTTATACTGAATAGCTTTTGTTGTTTATCTGAAATTAAAATTTAACTGGGCATCGTGTTTTTGGTTTGTTTGTTTTCCCCTAAATCTGGCAACCCTACCGGGTAGTCACAAAACTCAGGGAGGAAATAAGGCTGTCTTTTGGGACAGGGCATAGGTGCTTACAAGACTCTTCCATTCTCCCAGAAGGATGCTAACTCTACCCTCAGAGGACTGTCCGTGAAGGCTGATGGGCCCGTATTGAACTGACAGTTGCCCTCCAGGCATTTTCCGTGGAGAAGGCCTCGAGGCTGCAGCCACTCAGTATTTATCACAAACTCAGTTGAGACAATCACTATCCAAATTCCCAGATATTATAAAGCAGGGGTTAGTTTTAAACCAACAGCCTTCTTCTCTCCCACCCCATCCCCCCCCCTTTTTGTTTGCAGAACCGTTTATCCAAGCAAAATCCCATGAGGAACTTGGGGTAGAAGATAATGGAGAGCTTCTCTGGCGGGAGAAAGGTGTGTGTGCTTTGAGAGTCACACCTTTCCATGGCACCCAAAGGCTCCAGGGAACCCCAGTTTGAACATTGCTGCAAAATTCCGTCCTGGATTAAGTTCCATCAGTGGGCAGCTGGGCACTGAAGGGCAGAGCCTGGCTCCTGTGCACCTGCTTTTCCTGAACTTTACTGAACACACTGGGATGTGATGAAGGGGGTGGGGGAGGGTGTTTTTCTTTAGCCTTCTTCTCTCCGTATGCTGCATAGGCCTGGCCACATGGTTCTACTTCATCATTGTGGGCGGAAGAGCACCACCCCAAGCCCCTCCCATCCCACGCTCCTCCTACACAACATCTACCAATTGTGGGGCTTCCCTGGTGGCGCAGTGGTTGAGAGTCCGCCTGCCGATGCAGGGGACCCGGGTTCGTGTCCCGGTCCGGAAGGATCCCACATGCCACGGAGCGGCTGGGCCCGTGAGCCATGGCCACTGAGCCTGCGCGTCCGGAGCCTGTGCTCCGCAACGGGAGAGGCCACAACAGTGAGAGGCCTGCGTACTGCAAAAACAAACAAACAAACAAACAAAACACACAAGTGGCACGGAGGAGGCCGGAATCTTGAGAATACCTGGACCCAAGGAAATCTTGGAAGATAGTGAGTTAAAGAGAATAGTGAGGATAATGACGATGGTAGGAGAGCGTGTATGCTTTGTGGTCCTATGTGCTAAGGCTTTTGTATACAAGCTCCCATTGGGAAGGCTACGAGCTAGGTGCCATTTTTATTCTCATCTTAAAGAAGAGGGATCTGAGCTAATTAAGCAGAGGGAAGGTTAGGGGGTTTTCCTGGCTGAGACCACAAGGCAAAGAGGTGGTCACGCCCCCTAGCCAGGACTTGATTGGCTGGAGATTTGATTGGCAGGAGAGCTGAGCGGCTTCTCCTGCCAGAAGCAGCCGGTGCCCTTCAGCCTTTCTTCCACTTCAAGCCCTGAGAAAGGGCTTGCGTGCTTCCCAAGTGGCAACTTCTGTGCATTTAAAAATTTCCTATTGAAAATCCCAGCCTTAGCCCATTCACAAAAGGTATCTGGGTCCTTTCTTGGCCGTGGCCCTAGTCGTATTCACCAAAGAGAAGAGCGCGTCCCGTAAGAGCTGGCGGCTTTGGGAGGACCGGGGAAGGCGTCAGCTGGCAGGAAGCTCCCTGAAAGAAATAGAGGAATCCCCACCCATCCATGAGCTGCCTATTCTTCCCCCTTAGAAACGGGGCTTGCGATGTGCCAGGCACTGCAGGCATTTTGCCATTTAACCCTGCCGCTGCCCCACGCAGTAGGCCCCTCGCTAACAGTTTTGGTTGCTTTTGTTGAGGAACCTGCGATACAGAGGTCAAGCCACTTATCAGGTTCATTCGGGGCAGCGGTGGGGCTTGACCCCTATTTGTTTGACTCCAAATCTGGCCTCTGAACTCTGAGAGACACTGCCGGCTTCTCGAGTGATGTGGGAAGTGGTTTCGAGTGAGCACGGCCTGGGCCGCGGTTCCCGTCCCTCTGCCACATGGACAGAGCCACAGGCCCAGTTCGCTGTGAAGACCCAGCATCTTATACCAAGTCTTATTTTCACAGCCAGAGATATTAGTGTGGAAATATGAGTTTTGATTCTTGAAAGGTCTGCTTGGTGAAGAGATGGTCCAACATTAAAACTACAAACTCCATTTTTCTGGGGGAGGCAATTCTGAAGGTTAAGATGTGTAATTTCATCTCAGTGCTTCAACCCTGCCACATCTGTGAACTGGTGAAGAGTTTCAAAGTTTTATACAGAAGGCTAAAAAACTAAGGCTCCTTGTGAAAATACTAAGTGTAAAACTTAGAAAAGAGGAATTCTACTTTCTGTTAATTTCTGCTTAAGGACAACGAAGATATACTCCCTGGAAGGAACGGATGCCAAGACAGATGTATACAAGTGCCCTTTAGGATCCAGCAAAACTTTAAAATGTATTATTGTTTTCTTCCTGACAAACAGGCTGGCATGTCCCTTGCATTGTGTATGAATGAGGCAGCCCATGAATAATGCATGTGAAGCCTGATTATGTAAATCCTCAGGTTTTCAGTACATGACAATGGCTTTTTTGGGGCCCTTCACTGTCCCATTCTGTGGTCTGCTGTCTCTGCTTTGGGGCCTAGTCTGCCAAGCCCTGGGGGCAGGGGGGGTGCATTTCGGGGAGGGGTGAGCTCTCCAGAGGGCACATCAAAGGGAAGGTCACAACTCTGTCACTGGCCCAGCTCTCCCTGGCATTGCTTGGTGTGAAAGGAAACTGTCCTCTGCCTGAGGCAGCCCCATGACACATGCAGACTAAGGCCTGTGATGTTGAATTCACAGCAGTGAGCACTGGAAACACCGCATCCAGGCTCCCTCAGAGCAGGACAGCCACTTTTCATTTCTGGGGCTCTAAGCCAGAGAGCCTGCTGTCTGGAAACCTATTGCCTGGAAGGTTCACAGGATGGAGGACAGGCTTTCTGCAAGGAACTATCTGACCATCACCTCCTGGTTGAGGAGAAGGGCACCCTTCTATGACCTTGGCCTCCTTAGAGCTCATGCAGGCAACAAACACACACATACAAATACACACACATGCCCAACACACAGCACATACTCACATGTACACACATACACGCAAGCATGCGTGTACAAATACACAGCCCCAAGTCAGAAAGACTGGAGTACTATTCTGGCTACTCAGAATAGCAAACTCAAATCTTTATTCTAAGAGAGCTTATTCCTCGGTGTATCCCTGGCACCTAGCAGAACAATGAAAATCAGAAGCGCCGCCTTTAAAAACACTCGGGCTCTTCACTCAACTGATTGTGGTCATCATTTCAGGAGGCAGGGAAGTCAGATCATGATGCTGGACACACTTAAGCTCAGTACAGTGCTGTGTGTCAATTATGTCTCAATAAAACTGGTAGAAAAAATAGTAATCTGGATAGAAAGAACAAGATAAAATACACGAATTATCAAAAGTTAAAAAAATACAGACGAGCTAGACTATGAGTCTTAGAAAGCACTGTTCACAACAGCCAGGACATGGAAGCAGCCTAAATGTCGATGGAGGAGTGGATAAAGAAGATGTGGTACAAATATACAGTGGAATACTACTCAGCCATAAAAAAGAATGAAGCAATGGCATTTGCAGCAACATGGATGGACCTAGAGACTATCATACTATGTGAAGTAAGTCAGACAAAGACAAATATCATATTATATCACTTATATGAGGAATCTAAAAAAAATGATACAAATGAGCTTATTTACAAAACAGAAACAGACTCACAGACTTTGAAAACAAACTTATGGTTACCAAAGTGGAAATGTGGTGGGGAGGGATAAATTAGGAGTTTGGGTTTAACATATACACACTACACACTATGTAATCAACAAGGACCTACTGTATAGCACAGGGAACTCTACTCAATATTCTGTAATAACTTATATGGGAAAAGAATCTGAAAAAGAATAGATATATGTATATGTAAAACTGAATCACTTTGCTGTACACCTGAAACTAACACAACTCTGTAAATCAACTATACTCCAATATAAAATAAAAATTAAATTAAAAAAAAAGAAAGTTAAAAAAAATAGAGGCAAGCTAGACTATGAGTCTCAGAGAGGTTAAGCTAACACATATATATGGAATCTAAAAAAAAAAAAAAAAAAAAGAAGGTTCTGATGAATCTAGGGGCAGCTTGGAATAAAGACACAGACGTAGAGAATCGACTTGAGGACATGGGGAGGGGGAAGGGTAAGCTGGGACGAAGTGAGAGAGTGGCATGGACATATATACACTACCAAATGTAAAACAGATAGCTAGTGGGAAGCAGCCGCATGGCACAGGGAGATCAGCTCAGTGCTTTGCGACCATCTAGAGGGGTGGGATAAGGAGGGTGGGAGGGAGACACAAGAGGGAGGGATGTGAGGATATACGTATGCATATAGCTGATTCACTTTGTTATACAACAGAAAAGAACACAACACTGTAAAGCAATTATACTCCAATAAAGATGTTAAAAAAAAAAAGCTGCCTGAAGTCACACAGTAAATGGCAGAACAAGAGTCTAAACCTAAGTCTGCCTAACGCTAAAGCTATTCTGCCACCTTCCTTTGCAATGAGCGAATGCATTCTGTGCTGCCTGGATCCCACTGGGACCTCAGTTGGCTGTTTCTAAAGGGAGCTGAGGGGCAGCCTCAGAGGCTCTGCTCCGAGCAGGGACCTCTCACCTTCTGCTGCCTGATCGCCCTGCTGACCCTCTTCTCCTGGTGCAGCCGCTCTTCCATGTGTGCCAGGGCCTCCTTCAGCAGCGCCTTTTCTTCGGCCTCTTTGGAGATGTCCTTCAGCTTTGCCACCTGTGACTGGTACATCTGAACCGACACTTTGCTCTGCCTGAGCACACAGGAGAGACAAAGTCTCTTTTCTCCTCATCTTTCTCACTCACCACCAAGGCTCCCGACCTGGGAGATCCTCAGAACACTTCCATATATGCCTGGTTTCGCGGTTTCCTTACAAGTGGGGGGAAGGCTGAAGATGTGGGGACTAGAGGGCAGAATAAATAGCCCATTGGCTGTGGACGTGCAGCATGAAGGGGGCACAGGTTATGCTACCAGCCCCTCCCAATTTCCCAGAGAGGGTGGGGGAACGGATACCACTGAAAATAGGATGGAATTATGAAAAGCACACACATGGTGAAACATCAGACACATTTATAAAAGGTGCACCTTATTCCTTAACAGTAGGGTACTTTAACTGCTGCTTTCTTGCCCAGAGACTTGGGTCCATCAGGCCCTGAGTCACCATCCCGCCTCCCCCCTCCACACCCAGGCCTCTGTCCTCTTGTCCTGGTCCCTACGGGTCTGCAGCTGCCCCGAGGTTTAGCCTGGAGACTGGAGGCCTGGGCCTTTTGCCGGGGACACGGGCCATACTTGAGCTGTTCAATGTCCTTCTCGTATCGTCTCAAAAGCTCTTCTTTTCTCTGCAGCTGGTTCTTGAGTAGGGTGATCTTATCAAACACCAGGTAGAGGTCTCTTTGTCGAAGCTGGTGGACTCTCTCCCTCTCTTTTGGGGAGAGGTGTTTCATGGACACGTGACCTGACATATCTTTGATGTTCATCATAGTCCCGAGGGTTTTGCTCATATCCAAGTACTACGAGAAAGCGTTTCACAGGTAAGAGGCCTGGCCCAAGACCGCTGGTGGCCACTTTGAGGAGGCAAACGTCTAATTCTGTTTCATTCATTTTCTGCAGTTGCAGAGAAGAAACACATGCTTTGCAAATGAGTGCATTTGGGGCTTTTAGTAGGACTTTCATTTTCCCCCGCATCCATTTACACTGTGCCTTGTTGAGAATTGGGGGGAGTGGGGGAGGGGGAATGACAACAGACATAAACATTCATTCTTACTACCCAGTCTTCCAAGGAATTGGGCTCTGCAATTTCCAGCCCATGCTGGGATAGGAGATGGGTCTCGTGGAGCTACTGTAACAACTAAACATGTATGTGGCGTTGGTTTTAAACTATCTGCAGGGCACACAGGTTTGGACAGGAGGGGACTGATGCTGGGTATACCTACCAGCTTTTCACTCAGATCTAAAGCCTCAGCCACATCCGTTTTCCCTAACTTCTCAGTGGCCATGATGGACCCTGGGCTGGAAAGGCCATTTTGAGGCTGAAATAAAACAAAAGAAAAAAACTCACTTGGCATTCCATTATGATTTTCTACATCCAGAAGAATAACCCAAAGAATAATGGAAGAACTGGAAAGAATAATTTGAGAGAGTTGATTTTTTTAACATCTTTATTGGAGTATAATTGCTATACAATGGTATGTTAGTTTCTGCTGTATCAAAAAGTGAATCAGCTATACGTATCCATATATCCCCATATCCCCTGCCTCTTGCGTCTCCCTCCCACCCTCCCTATCCCACCCCTCTAGGTAGACACACAGCACCGACCTGCTCTCCCTGTGCGATGCAGCTGCTTCCCACTAGCTATCTATTTTACCTTTGGTAGCGTGTGTGTGTATATATGTCCATGCCAAGAGAGTTGGTTTTAAATCCAGTCTGACTCTGTGAACTGCTTTCTTTAGGACTGTGTTCCTACCCCTTCAGAGCATGACTGCCTTTGAAATGATGCATCACTTGTGCCGTTCTTTGGCCACCGTCTCGTCTATCTTCCCTTTAGGCCAGTGGTTCTCAACCGGGGGTGACTCTGTCCACCCTACCCCCTCCAGGACATTTAGCAATGCCTGGACACATTTGTGGTTGTCATAATTGCTGCTGGCGTCTAGTGGGTAGAGGACAAGGATGCTGCTAAACACCCCACGATACATAGGGCAGTCTCCCAAACAAAGAGTTATCTGGCTCAAAAAATCGGTACCGCTGATGTTGAGAAGACAAGCTCCAGAAAAATGGGGACCATGCGGCTTTTGCTCACTATCTCCCTCCTTGTGCCCAGCATGGCACCTGGCACCGAGTGGTGCATAGTGGGCATGTTTGTTGAATGAACGAATGAAGGTTAAGTGGAAAAGAGCCTCCCTCCTTTTTATCAAAGGAATCTCATTTCTGTGCAGCAGAAACCATACCCTCACAAAATTTGGCCCAACCTTCTCCTAGCTCTGGAACCTGGTGGGTGGGCATCACTTCAGACCCTTTCCAGAGACAATGCAGATAGTGTTTGCAGCTGCATCTCCCTAAGACCTCAACCAGCCAGCTGGCTGCTGGTAGCCCAACTGACTGCATGGAAAGGCCACCAGACTGAATAGGGGACCTGATCTGAACGACTACAAATAACCATAATAAGGCTCCTTAAAAAATAAATTGGCTTTTAAGGCTTGCCATGAGCATCTCTTAGCCCTAGCATTTGTTGGCACTACCCTGAAAACCTCTGAGACTTAAAAAAAAACAACTACAAAAATATAAAGGCCCCCAAAGTGACTGTGATAGACAAGAGTGGACATATTTGTCTATGTATCTATGGAGATGAGAATAAAAGAGGGTATCTGAAGATGACAATAAACCAGGCAGATCTGTTGCAAAAAGAACCTGAGATGCTGCTCAGTGTCTTCAGCTACCCTGAGCTGCATCCTCTGTACCTCTCCAGACGCCCCCTCTTTTCCTGAGGGGAGGGTCACTAAGGAAGAGCCTGGGCTGCAGGATCCAAGCACACAGTCCACACCCAGTCTCTGCAGGCTAGCAGACACACCACCAGGGACACACCCCTGGTGTGTCTTCAATCATTATTCTGTGACCTTGGGTGAGGTACTTGACCTCCTGAAGCCTTAATTTTTCTTATCTGTTAAACGGGGACAATAATAGTAACTATGACACAAGGCTGCTATGATGGTTAAATGAGATAAAGCATGGAGCCGGCTGAGCTCAAAGCCTGGCACACAGTAAGCAGTTCACAGATGTCAGCTCTTCTTCCTCCTGCTCTTTCGTTTAATTACTGCCAACCTTGGAGGATTGAGAGTTGGGAGGTTTCCTGCTCTGTGGTGTCAGTGGTGGGATGAGGGCTTGTTGCCAAGGAGAAGGTCTTGGAAGCAGGACCATGAGGATGTGAGATCCAGCTGAGCTCCCCACCTGGAGATGGTCCCTCTACACCCAACCTCAGAGAAGGAAGGTTCGATTTTATCAGGAAGACCAACACGTTTCTGAAGACTCACATCTCTAGACGTGTGAGCAAATGTCTTGAAAAATTGTACGAGAAAATGCAGGTACAGATAGGATGGCTTTATTATTTTTTCCAAAAGCTGGTTTAGACCAGCTGCCGCAGCAAGCCAAGCTGAACAGAGCTGTCCATTGTCATGTGTCAGTCAAACACCTGATCAAACATCCATTTAGGATACAGGGCACCTTCAACCTAACAATCAAATTACTTCTAAAATCCTGGCAAATACAAACTATGCTCCCTAAAAAAGGAAGGTTGTCTTGGATAATACTATTTAAATACTGTTTAATAATAATAACTATCATCTATTAAAGTGCTCGCTATGAGCTAGGCACAGGGATAAGCACTTTACATAATGATCTCCTTTAATTTTTCCATCCTCATTTTACAGCTGGGAAATGAAGTCCCAGAAAGTTTAGGAGCCTGCCCAAGGTCACAGAGCTTGCAGAGCTGGGATTAGGACACAGGTCTCTGATTCTAGAACTTGTGTCTTCTTAATCATCATGGCTCCCTTCTGCTGCCCTTTATGTGTTCATGTTTTTCAGTTTATAGCAAAAAGCAAATGTTAGGCAAGCTCTTGACATAATGTTGTACATCAGCTTGTTGAATATTTTCTGCAGAATAT
This sequence comes from Hyperoodon ampullatus, assembly GCF_949752795.1. NCBI lineage: Eukaryota > Metazoa > Chordata > Mammalia > Artiodactyla > Ziphiidae > Hyperoodon > Hyperoodon ampullatus. The sequence continues at coordinate 11,837,586 of NC_136915.1, read as the reverse complement.
AACATGTGATGTGAAAAGGAGGGCCCAGAGATTGACCTGGCCAGCATCAGTGCAATGCTATATCATGCTGTACATGATGGGAAGCTGCCTTTCTATTCAAACATTGGATCGCTGGTAAGGCCAGGCACCGACCAGTCCACACAAGTGTTAGCCCATCAGGGAGGACCTGGCCTCGAACCAATGATGTATACAGTGGTGCCAGGGCACACAGCTAGTGTCTGTCCTCATGCCCACCCTCCCACGTGTCAGTCAGTGCAGAGACAAAGTTTCTTTGGTTACCGCACGGATCTCTACTCTTGAAAAAGTTGGCAAGTCAGGTTTTACATCCAATATTTTCCGAACATGTTTTTCCATCCCGAGGGTCTTTAAGTCTAGAAATGATTGATCCATGTGGTCCTTATGATCTATAAAAGAAAAAGTTTACACTCTAAGGCTCCGGAAGAAGTTACTGCATGTAAAAATCACAGCTGCTATTTACTGGACACTTACCACAGGCCAGTACTAATTACCTCACCATCTTCCCTTGGCAGGTGAGGAATCAAGGCCCAGAGAGGTGAAATGACTTGTCCAAGGACACACAGCTAATATGAGGCTGCAGCCTCACAGGGCTGGGGCACTGAAGGCGAACCTTCAGCCACAGGTATGAGGATGGACTTGAAGCCAGGCTTCTGTGTCCTAGCCCAGTGCTCCACCCAGCAGCAAGCTTGGTTTCTTGAAAGTCCTATTCCCTCTAAACAGGGTATTTATCCTGGGAAGTTCCCCAAGGGTGGTCCTTGCACAGCATCCGTCTATGAAAAAGTTTCCACTGGGCCACAGTGAAATAAGAAAAAGAAGGACAAGGTTCTGAGTTTTTCATGAAATCCTGTTTATTTAATATCAAGGCCTGCTCTTGACTCTGAGCTCATGCTTACCCATCTATTTCTTTTTTCCTGCCCATCTTTTTTTTATAACTATGTTTTTTTAGTTATGAAATGATGGGGATAGAAGATGGTGGTCCTGGCAAATTGGTTAGTCCCTAAAGTGAACCCTCAATTCTGGGGTCCACGGTTCTCAGCACAGAGGGGATGAGTAGGCAAGAGGAAACTTACTTGACAAGCAGGCCTTCTCAAGTTCTTTAATTCGCACACGAAGCTCAGATAAGGCCTTTTTCTGATGCTGAATGACTTCCTCATGTCGGGACCCTTTGCACTTGGCCCCTAGATCACTGAAGGACTGCTCCTGTGGTCAGAATGGTGAGGACAGCAGCTTTATCAGTGATCACAATCTCCCTCTCTTGTATTTGAAGAAACATGAACAAATCATGGATTAGCAGAAACCCTGTCACTTACTTAGTACCTTGGAAAATATCATTATGGGGCTTCAGCAGAGAAGGAATTTAAAAATTTCATTTCGAATACAAAGTCACATCTAGGAAGATTTCCAACTTTCCTACCTACTTAGCATCACTATAAATAAGAGATCCCCCCTATGTTCCCTCCCCATGTTTTATTTCTTTTTTTCTTCTAATCTTCTTCTAAGCTTGGGCTTCCACTTGTCATTCTGGTGTCATCTCTGAACAATCACATCAAATTTGCTCCTGGAAGGGCTTTTTATTTTTTGGCCTGCACCATGCGGCATGCGGGACCTTAGTTCCCTGACCAGGGATCGAAACCGCGCCCCCTGCAGCGGAAGCTCAGAGTCTTAACCACTGGAACGCAGGGAAGTCCCTGGAGGGGCATTTTTTTTTTTTTTTTTTTTTTTTGCGGTACGCGTGCCTCTCACTCTTGTGGCCTCTCCCCTTGCGGAGCACAGGCTCTGGACGCGCAGGCTCAGCGGCCATGGCTCACGGGCCCAGCCGCTCCGTGGCATGTTGGATACTCCCGGACCGGGGCATGAACCGGTGTCCCCTGCGTCGGCAGGCGGACTCTCAACCACTGCGCCACCAGGGAAGCCCCAAGTGGTTCTTATCGGCCAACTTGGGGAAAACCTTCTTCTAAGACTTTGTGGCTGAAAATGTAGTCTGCAGAGCTGTGCTATCGGTACCAGCTGGGAGCTGATCAGAAATGCAGAATCCCAGGCTCCCCCCACCCGAGACCTCCTGAGTCAGAATCTGCATTTCAACAACATCCCCATATGATCCGTGGACACCTTTGAGTTGAGAGGCGCCACTGTAAACTATCTTCTAATTGGCTGGTTTCTGGAAAAGTAAGTAGCAGTTTTGGCCATGTGTTTCCCCTGATATGCATGAACAGAAAGCAAAAGACTGAAATACTATTGGTTGGTCTTGCACACACTTAGACACAACCAGGACCCGCAGTAACGACTGGGATTTGTATCAATAAAATCAGCTGCGGTATATAAACAAAGTACCATTTCTAGACATTTCAATAACCTTGCCTCTTCAAGTTGATCTTCAAGTTGATCTCTGAGTTTTAGGATTCAAGCTTCATGTTAATTCCTCCTACATCATTCACCCTCTTTAATTAATTTAGTTCCCAACAAGGAGTTGCTGAGATTTCTCCATCTAAGTATGCGCCCTCTGTTTCTCATAGCAAAGCCCATTTCATCAGTTTCCAGTAGTAAAGAGAAGGACGGGGACCGCCTTAACGATTTCTCTTCCATTAGCCACTTGACTCTGGCTTTCAGCTTCTCCTCTTGCTGTAGCCTTTCCTAGGTCAGCTTCTCCTTCTCTGCCAGATGCTGCCGTAACTGTTCTTGCAGCAAATACTGCTGAGTTTCCCGAGAACTGTTGATCTTCATCTGAAATGAGGGGAAGGGGAACTGCACCTGATGGGGGACAGGACTAACGCAGGAGTCATTTCCACTACCATTGGGGGCGGGAAAAAGGTTCACGAAGCTTTCTTCAAAACACAGAAAAATGATGCTTAGCTTAGTAACTAATAGCGAAGTAGTAGAGCATCGTGGTTAAGAGCTCAGACTCCAGATCTAGATGGAATCTCAGCTCTAGTTCTTTCTAGACACTTCTTCGTATAGAAAATGAGGTTAATCCTAGTATCTACCTCTTAGAGTTGTAAGAATGAGATAATGATGGAAAGCTTTTAGCACAGTGTTTAGCACATAGTAGGTGCTCAGTAAATGGTAGTTAGACTTATTTGTTATTATTTGCTGAGTGTAAGAGAAAAAGCAGTGAGCTACGGCTAGAAGGCCTGAGCTTTTGTCCTGATGCTTCCACCAACTAGCTGTGTGACGTTGAAACAGTCACCTAGCTTCTGAATGTCATTGTCCATCTCTGTAAAATAAGGAGAATGGACGAGATCAGGGGTTGGCAAACTACTGTCTGCAGGCCAAATATGGGCCACTGCCCATGTTTATAAATAAAATTTTATTGGAACAGTGCATGCCTGTCACGCCCATTCATTTACGTATGTCTATGGCTGCCTTTGCTCTACAACAGCTGGTCAGATAAGTGTGGCAGAGGCTGTATGTCCTGCAAAGCCTAAAATATTTACCATCTGGCCCTTTACAGAAGAAGTTTGCTGACCCCTGGACTAGATGGTCTTTGGGGTTGATCGTAATGGTGGTCCCAATATTTCACCCTTCCTCTCTTCATATCTTTGGCTCTGTAACTTGCAGTGCCCACCCATATCCTGCCCCCTGACGCTGAACTCAGTCATGTGACTTGCTCTGGCCAATGGGATGTTGGCTGACATAACACAAGCAGGGGATTGAAAAGCACTCCATGATTGGGCCTGCTTTCTCTTCCCGATTTCTGCTTCCTCTGCTAGCACCATGAGAACGTGCCCAGGCCACCCTGCTGGAGGATCAGAGACACGTGGAACACGTGGAACAGAGCACAGCTGCTCCAGCTGAGGCCAGCCTATATCGACCAAGGTCCAGCCAACACCCAGGCACGTGAGCAAGCCCATCCAAGACCAGCGGACCCACCTAGCAGCTGGCCCCAGATGTGTGATCAGTAGACAATAACTGTGGAACACTGCTAAAAGTGTTATGGTTGTTTATTATACAGTATTAATACGGCAATAGCTACCAGAGAGATACAATCCCTAAGGATAATTTTGCCTCTAAAATGTTGACATTATGTAACTTTTGGTAATTCTGCTGCCTATACTGTGGCTAGCTATACTTCTTCCACTGCCTTTAATAAACAATTGTAAAGATCTGATGGCATTTCAGTTTTTCTGGTTTTTGACAGAGGAAAACAAGCCTCCTTGCCCTCCTGGGAGATCTCAGCCACCCTGTCTGAAGCATTTCGTGTGCAAATGGAGGTATCATTTCACCTTCTGGAGGATGTGTGCTGACTACCTAACAGAGGAGAAACAGAGTTCAAATGCTTAGGGCTAGGTAAATTCTAAGGAGGAGCTGAAATGAACTTTTGAAGTTCAAAGATTACCTGAAGTTCCTGGGTCCGGCTTGTAATTTTTTTATAATGTTCCAGAAGGTATTTCAGATACAAAGACAATCCTTAAAGAGAGAAGCAAGAAGAAGGTAAGTATCAATTCAATTCACTTCCTTTGCTCTCTGAATAATGTCTTCACAGAGCTGGCCGACAGGTGGGTGAGGGTGACGCTGCCCTCCCATCAAGGAAACGGGAGTTGCCATCCACCTTGTGTTTTTAAAATTGTTGATCAGCTTCGGTTGGGCTCAAATCCAAGTTTCTTTTTGTGGGTGGACAATAAAAACCATCTGCAGAGCTCCTATCGACTAAGTGTCTCCTGTGTGCAGCACTGTGAGCTGAGCAGGGGATGATATGAAGCCATTCAGTGTGACACACAAGGTCTAAGTGCCTGGGAGGAAACAGGCAGGGACTCCAGGTGGCGTGGAAATGATGGCTGGAGGAGTGGGGATGTGTGAGGGTCCCAGGGGAGGCGCCATCATTCACCTGGAGTGATCACTGCATGGCTGAGGCCCCACTGGGCGTGGGCACGCGTGGGCATGCAGAGTTGGAGGGGATGGCGTGTCAGAATGGAAGATGTGGTTGGGTGAATGATGCCTCCCCCCCGAAAGATGTCTGGGTCCTAATTCTTAGAGCCTATGAACATTACCTAACAGGGCAGAAGGACCTTTGCAGATGTGATGAAGGTAAGGATCTTGAGATGCGGGCTTATCCTGGATTAGCTGGGTGGACCCAATATAGGCGCATGGGTTCTTACAAGAAGCAGACACAGGGAGTCCCTGCATTAGCAGGCAGACTCCCAACCACTGTGCCACCAGGGAAGCCTTGCCTTTCTTTTTGAACACGTTTAAAAGAAATTCACACCACCTTCTGGATTACCTTAGAGCTATCCTGGCTGGGGTTGTTTAATCACCAGAGTTGAAAATCACTCCTCTATTCTCATTCATTATTGCAAGAATGTCAAGTTTGTGCAGCCTCTCTGGAGAGCGCTTTGGCAAGAAGGATCAACGATAAATGGAGTTTCCCAGGTGTGGCCCTGGGCTCTCCCTTCTCATTCAATACTTTCTTCCTAGTGATACCATTCACACGTATGGCTTTAATCACCATCCATCCATCCACCCGTCCATCCATCCCATCTGACTAAGCACCCGCTATGGGGCACATGTTCTTCTGGGTTCCGGGGCCACATCACTGATATGGTTGGATATCCAGGGTGACAGCTGCATCCTTGGCACCTCACTTGGGATGTCTACAGGCACCTCACACTCATCTTCCCTCTCAAACCTGGTCCTCCTGTGGCATTCCTTACTCTGGATTTTAGTGAAGGAACCACATCTGTACTTTTAACACAAGCCAGAAACCTGGAGATCTGTAGCCCCCTTTCTCTCCATCACTTCCCTTCTAGCCATATCTAACTCCATCACTGAGGCCCGTTGATTCATCTCTTAAATGCCCCTGGAATCTTCTCTCTTGCTCCATCCCCTCCATTGCCACAGTGAGGGCCACCATCGTGTCTTGTGACAGCCTCCTAACTGCTCTCCCGGGCTTCTGTGCTGGCCACCTTCCTGTACATTTTCCACTCATGGCCAAGATGACTGTCTCCTAATGCAAGCCTGTTCCATCAGATCCTTACTTTAAACCTTTCGTGGGCTTCTCTCTGCTCTCAGGTTAAAGCAGAGCTTCTTACCAGGGCTCTGCAAGCCCTAGGCCACACCATGATACAGCCCCTGTGGACCTCCTTCACCAGTCCCTGCACTCCGCCTCCATTTCTTTAAGCCCCTTGAGTTCTCCATGCTTCCTGTGATCCCACCACGCTGCTCCCTCCACCCAGAATGCCCTCCCCTCCCCTCTTTGGCAAATAACTCCTATGCACCCTGCAGTTGCCCTGCCGTCCCTGACCAGGTCAGAGCCCTGCACTTCTTCAAAGCAACTGTCATGATTAAAGTTTTACATGTGAGTGATTTTTCAGTTAATGCCCCACCCTATTCCTCCCTGAGACCCTAAGATCTACAAGCGCAGGGAGAGTGCCTGTTAGCTCCCCAATATTTTATTATGAAAGATTTCAAATGTACAGCGAAGAGGGAGGAATTTTACAGCCAACATCCATATACCCCATAACCTGGATTCTACCTGTTTCTGACCCCATTATATTTCCATCCTGCACTGTGCCTGGTATCTAGGAGGCCTGCGATAAATCTTTGTTGAATGAAAGTGGTTCATATCCTTCCACATCTAGGATGATAAAGATAAGATGAACAGGTATGTGTGAATAATATTTACGTCAGCCTCATCTATTAAGTGTGAAAAACTGGAAACAACTTAAATGCCCATGATAGAGGACTGGCTAAATAAATTACGGTACATCCTTCAGAATGGGGTTCCTTGACATCAGTGACAGCGATGATGTAGATCTGTGTGTATTGACATTGAAGGGTGCTCCAGATGTACTGTTAGGAATGAAACTAAAGGAAATTGGGTATAATATGACATTATTCTTTTGTAAAGTTAAAAAATCAATACATGTGTATAGGTAGTGCCTATTTTATGCCAGGTACTATTCTAAGTACTTTACATATATCAATGCATTTTAATCCTCACAAAAATCCTAAGGGGTGAGTATTCCCTATTATCCCCATTTTACAGGTAAAGAAACAGGCACAGAGAGGGGAAGTAACTTGCCTAGAATCACACAGCTCTTTCCATGGGAAAATGCCCTGGAAGTTCCACACAAAATATGATAGTAGTGACGATACCAAACGCTAGCGAGGATGTGAAGCAACAGGAACTCTCATTCATTGTTGGTGGGAACGCAAAACAGCCCCTTTGGAAAAGAGTTTTGTGGTTTTCTTAAAAACTAAACGTACTCTACGGACTTCCCTGGTGGCGTAGTGGTTAAGAATCCGCCTGCCAATGCAAGGGACACAGGTTCAAGCCCTGGTCTGGGAAGATCCCACATGCCGCGGAGCAACTAAGCCTGTGTGCCACAACTACTGAGCCTGTGCTCTAGAGCCCGTGAGCCACAACTACTGAGCCCGCGTGCCACAACTACTGAAGCCTGCGCACCTAGAGCCCATGCAACGCAACAAGAGAAGCCACTGCAATGAGAAGCCCGTGCACCACAAGGAAGAGTAGCCCCCGCTTGCGGCAACTAGAGAAAGCCCGTGCGCAGCAATGAAGACCCAACGCAGCCAAAAATAAATAAAATAAAATAAATTAATTAAAAAAAAAACCTAAATGTACTCTAACCACACGATTCAGCAACTGCGCCCTTGGTATTTACTCAAAGGAGTTGAAAACATGTCCACACAAAACCCTGCACGTGGACGTTTATGGCAGCTTTATTCATAACTGCCAAAACTTGGAAGCCACCAGGATGTCCTTCAGTAGGTGAATGGATAATGGAATATTGTTGGGCACTAAAAAAGAAAAAAAGAGCTATCAAGCTATGAAAAGACTTGGAGGAAACGAAAATGCATATTACTAAATAAAAGAAACTAATCTGAAAAGTTGTATGATTCCAACTACATGATATCCTGGAAAAGGCAAAAACTATGGCGACGGTAAAAAGATCTGTTGTTGCCAGGGGCTGCGGGGGGGCTGGGAGGGAGCACAGAGGATTTTTAGGGCAGTTAAACTATTCTTTTTTTTGGGGGGATAGGTTCTTTTATTTGGAATAAAAATGTCCAGTTTTGAAAAGAAAAGAAGTTTTCTTAAAAACATAAGTCCTCAAACCACAGGTTTCCCCATGACGAGTGGAATTCCTGAACACTGCAGAGGGATTACTGGAGATGTTGATTACTTAAGGCACTAATAGGAAGGCACTGAAGAACAGCAGGGCCAGGCTTCAATCAGACAAACGTGCGCTGCCATGGAGGAATTGCACAGGCTGGCTTTGAAGTTGGCTTCTCCTTTGCTTCTTTTTATTTTGTTAAACTTGTAGCTTTACTTTCCTCAATTTCTAGCATATCCGTTTCTAGATATTTGGGTTTATGGGTTATCATCATTTTGCTTTATTACCACATCCCTGATCTGTAACTTCACCCACCCCACTTCCCCTCTATGGACTCCACAGGTGGCTTTTAATGAATTCTCTGTACTTTCTGTTACTATGTAGTTACAGAGTGACCTGAGAAGTGAAACTCATAAATCGAGTTGACCTAATACCAGGGCTTTGTGCACAGAATCCACCAATCTGCTCAGAGATGGCCTGATCTGAACCACATCCCCCGCCGTGCTCCCTGGCTTCTGCTTAGGGCAGTAGATTTGGGATCAAAGGCACCTTCAGGACTGGACCATCTTCCCGGTGGAGCATCGTGATTTACAGGGCCTCTGGGTCCTCCCCGGGGTGGGCCTCATTATTGGTGGACCTGCTGGTCTCAGGACTTAATGAAGCTCAGGTTGTTGATGTCTCATCGCAGAAAGAATTCAGTGAGAGACAAAGTGATAGGTAAGACGTGGACTTATTTAGAGAGAAACACACTCCACAGACAGAGCGTGGGCCATCTCAGAAGGCGAGAAAGGCCAGGGCAGTGAAACGATTCTGTATGATATTATAATGGTGGATACATGTCATCACACATTTGTCCAAGCCCAAACCCATAGGATGCACACCACCAAGAGTGACCCCTACACAGCATTGTAAATCAACTACACTCCAATAAAATTAAAATGAAAAAGAGTGAACCCTAATATAAACCATGGACTTTGGGTGATTAGGATGTGTCAATGTAGGTTCATCAGTCCTGACAACTGTACCTCTCTGGTGCTGATGCTGATAAATGGGGGAGGCTGTGTATGAGTGGGGACAGGGGGTACCTGGGAAATCTCTGTATCATCCTCTCAATTTTGCCATGAACATAAAACTGCTCTAAAAAACGTCTCTACTCTATATATATATAGTATATATATGGTTACTTCTGAGAGAGAAGATTTAGCATAATTTCGATTTTTCCTTTTGCCACTGTCACGTCTCATTTTTCTCCAGTAATCACGTCTCACTTGTGTACTTTTTTCCAGGAACACTGCTTCTCAAGTGGTGAAGCAAAGTGAAGTCTGGAGAAGGGAACACTTGGCCACATACCTAAGAAGCCTCCCTCAACAGATGTCCCATCGTGATCAGATTCAACGCAATATTTCAGTCATGTAACTATGTGAGAAAAGTGTTTCAATCACCTTTGTCGGAGCTGGAGAACTGGATCCCCACCTCGTGGAGGAGATGCTCTGTTTCCTCCAGCCAGGACAGTGACAGGCGCAAGATGTCCAGCGCCACCTTCTGGAGCCCTGAGACAGGTGGGCTGACCTGCAGGTGCTGCAGGAGGTCGACCTCCTTCTTCAGGTCATTGCTAGAGCAAGACATTGTCATGCACGCCTGGAAAGAGATGAGGTCGTGAGGAGCCCGGGCACCATCGCCAGAAATAGCACCTGACGGTTGTGACCCGCACAGAGCAGTGTTCTTGACGGGCCCGTGAAGCAGGCAGAGCCGTATGTTGGCCGCCCTGTGACGGCCCAGCTCTACTTCCCTTTTTTGGGGGGCAGAAGGAAGGAGGCAGCTTTTATTTCTCGTGCACTCTAATTGGGACTCTGGATGGTCAAAGAGACCCTTTGTTTAGGTATAGGCAATTCCAAAGCCAAATTGCCAAGGACGATTTGGCTGAAAGGGGAAGCAAATTTGGTTACAGAATTCCTGCTGAGATCAACACACAAGCTGGTCATAAAGTGCGGTTTCCTGATTTGAAAGAGTGCTGACAAGCAAACATTTGCCCAGACTCCCCAGATAGTAGCTGCATATTTCCAGAGAAAGCAGAAGCAGCTGCCTGATGTGATAAGCTGGATCCCTGCATGGGGGCCATGAAGTGGGGGCTCTGCCAGACCCTCTGGTCCAATAAGGGTAAGAGCAGCCTTCCACTGCTGGGACAGAAAAGAAAACTGCAAATAAAGAGCAGAATGTTTCTTTGGTTTCTCTGGAAATAACACGGGGCTGGTTTTTTTTCCCCGGGGTCTGGGGCCTCCCAAAGGCAGTACTTGGAGTGTGTCGGGCAGCTTCTCCTTGGCCACACCAAGTTCACCTGGGAGGCATTTCTGGAGGTCCTTTGTTTTCTGATCTCAAACAGATTTCTCCAACAAGGGAAAAGGTGGACTAAAAGCAGAGCTGGACAATTTCCTGAACAAGGAGCACAAAAATGAGACACAGGGGACATTTGAGGAATGGAGAAGGGGGCACCTGGCAACTGTCTAAGGATGTCTTCAGCTTCTTGATGTTCTGGGTGATTTCCTCCTGTTTGCAGCTGCTGAGCTGGGTCTCCTTCTGCAGGGTCCGCTTTTTCTGCCAAACGTTGATATTGTCCTCTGTGACCCTGTTGCTCTTCTCTAGTAACTGCTGAGAAAAAGAAAAAAAAAAAGTTTTAAAATGCAGTGTGGGGCTTCCCTGGTGGCACGGTGGTTGGGAGTCTGCCTGCCGATGCAGGGGATGCGGGTTCAAGCCCTGGTCGGGGAAGATCTCACATGCCGCGCAGCAACTGGGCCTGTGAGCCACAACTACTGAGCCTGCGCGTCTGGAGCCTGTGCTCCACAACAAGAGAGGCCGCGATAGTGAGAGGCCCGCGCACCGTGATGTAGGGTGGCCCCTGCTCGCCGCAACTGGAGAAAGCCCTCGCACAGAAACGAAGACCCAACCCAGCAAAAATAAATAAATTAATTAATTAAAATGCAGGGTGGCTCTGGGGGGAGGGGACCTGGAGGGCTTCAGCTTAAGCTCGGAGGAGGGAGGTCCTGGCATGTTTTGGGGATGGCTCTGGAGGGTGGATATTGGCTCTGTCACCGGGGCATGTTTCCCAGGATCAGAGATGGTTTTTTAAGAGCCAAAGGCCTGCCATGTGGCCACGAGTGTGTTCTAGATTCTTCTGCATTCTGGGAGGGATTCATCACGCTGAGCCTGATGCTGTGGGCTCCTAAAAAGGAGGTCGTCCGAGAGAAGCCCGTGGTGTGATCTTGTGACCCGTGCGCTGACACCCAGGGTTGGAGAGGATAAACGGAAGGATAATAAGGCATCGTTACAGCCAGAGGCCCACCCTCACTGCCATCTGCCACTTCAGGAGGAACGAGCGAGCGAGGACGCACCGTCCATGCTGAGGCCGCCCCTTTCCTCGCGGGGCTAACGGAAGTTCACCGTGCGGGTCTGCCGACCAGACACAGTCCTGGGTGGTTTAATTTGATTTTCACAGAAACACTGCAAGGGAGTTTAACTGGCTTTTACTTGAAAAGCCAGGAAATCCCAGAAAATCAAAACAAATCTTTATGGTGTAGCAACAGTGTGAAAAATATGTGCCACCAACAAAAAACAGGAACATATGCTCCCAGTGTCTGGAGCCCCAGGTCCCTGAAGGAGAAAGTGGGGAAGAGAGACGAGCCTGCTGATTGGAGACAGGTTTGTCCTGGAACGGTTTCACGTGTCCGCAAGCGGCCTGAGTACCTGATTTTTGAAAAGCTCCAGCTGCAGCACAAAGAAAGGGAAGGAGATGAGGTGAGTGGCGCAGCTGCAGCTGCAAGGCAGGGGGAGGCGCCTCCATCGCTGGGTCTGTGAGAAATCGGTGAGAAGGCTCTGCACGCCTTTAGTGGTCATTATGGGTAATTAACACCTTCACCTCTCACAGGAAGGGGCAGTGCCCACACAAGAGAGGGGGACAGCAGGTTTTAATGACTTTTCAGGTGTGCCCGCCTAACCTAGCCGACGCACCCGGTCAGCACACACACGTCTCGGGCTCTCGGAAGAGCCACTTGCTGCCAATTATCCAGTGGGAAGTCCAGGGCAAGGAGCGCTCATCCGTAATTGCTACGTTGGCACCAGGCTGTGAGATAAACATTGAGGCTGCCAGCCCGGGTAACTCGTGTCATCAGCAAGGGCGCCTGGGGAGAGAAGGAGGAGCTGCCTGCTGTCGTTTTGTGCCTTAGACCTTGTGTCCTGAAGACGACATCTCCTGTATTCCTCTCCAGGTCCCCGGAGCCTGGTGCCGTGCCTGGCACACAGCAGGCACTCAATAAACGTTCATCGAATGCTTATAACAGAAACACCTGTCAAGTCAGATGTGCAAAGTCCTCTCCTTCAGTTCAGCCAGTTTTTACTGAGTGCCTCCCTGATGCTGGTGTCTTCATATTACGGATGATGAAACAATGCAGTTAAATTAAATCAGGGCTTCTAGAATGACGAGTTCATGATGCCCCAGGCTCATGAGACTTGAACGGCAAAGAAGCCCAAGTTTCTCTGGAAATTTACCAACGTGATGGCCCTTGGCCTGGGATTTTGGCTCACTGGCAAAATGTGGTCATGAAAGGCTCTAAAACAGAGCCCTGAAGGACCACAAGGGCCATGGAATCAATGAGAACGTGAACAGGTCCCAAGACACAGGAGTCTGCTGCACACCAGGGAGCTCTGGGAAGCCAAGTAGAGGAATTATGACTCTCCTAAGGACACCCCTGCAGTCATCCTGCCGGAAACCAACCGGGTGATTGGAGGGACTCTGGGTCGTCTGCTGGTTTCATGGCCAAGGGAGCGTCCTAGCTCGCCCAAGGAAGAGGTTATGTAGAGAGGGCCCTGTGGGCAATGGCCCGCGTTATCACCAGAGGCGCCCTACGGGACTGCTGGGTGGGGGGTGGGGGTGGGGAGGGACAGGTCCTGCTGGACGATGGGCTGAGTCCTGTGGTCACTGGCCTGGGGAAGGGCAGGACCTCAGGCCGGGAGCGGGCTGTGGAGACAAGGTGGTGAAGCAGGAAGGCCCAGGCAGCGCAGAGAAGCCTCGTTCGTCCTTTCTCTCTCGAGTCTGGACCTGGAGGAATCTCAGTGTCTCTGAGGGTCTTCCTGGATGAGCCCTGGCCAGAGCCATGACCAGGCGCTCGGCAAGTGGCGCAGATCATGCCCTCAAGGCGGGTGTGCGCCGTGGGTGCAGAGTGCCAGCAAGGTGAGGGGTAGCCCAGGTGCACGGAGGGAAGCCCAGGCTGGCGGGCTCTCTGCCTTGCTAAGGGGTCGGCACCCTGCAGGAGAAAGGACACCGGGGGTGATGGTGTGGAAGTTGGTTGAAGAGGCTTTCAAACCTGCCTGAGGGTCAGCATCGTCATTTAACTTGTGGGTGCCTCTGAAGTTCAGTGCGTGGGACACATTCCGGTCACACTGATGGTTCAGGCTTGGATGCTACCAAACGCAAGGGCTTTGGGAACTGGGCTGGGTGGGACGGAGGGCTCCTTTGAGGATTGTGGTTCTTAACCTTTTTTGGTGGTTTACAGATCCTTCTGAGCATCCAAAGAGTGACGAGGTGGACTCACTCTCCCGGAAAAAGAAAAGCACAAACACATATACGCAAAACGTTCTTGGTCCCCCTGGAGCCGTGGCTGCCAGGAGAGGATGCCTTGTGGAGGGGGTCCAAGATGGGCTGCCCTCGGCGGGCTGTGTTCTGGAGGGCCAGTGCCCCGTCTTGGGTTCTCCTTTGCTCTCCCTTAGCCTTTGGTGATGGCTCGTTTGCATGTTCTGGCCCTCATGTCTGTGCCACGTGTCAGAGGAAGGGCCACTGGGCCATCTTGGGTCAGAGCCCTGGGAAATGGCCCTCTCCCCACCCTGCCCACCTCCACCTGGCATCAGCTGTGGTATTCTGGGTTTTACTTTATGAAGAAAAATGGCAGGACTTCCCTGGCGCTCCAGTGGTTAAGACTCCACGCAGCCACTGCAGGGGGCACGGGTTCCATCCCTGGTTGGGGAACTAAAATCCTGCAAGCCACGCGGTTCGGCTAAACAAAACAAACAAACAAACAAACAAACAGAAATGTGGCATTTCCCTGGGGACACTGACTGTAGCATCTGTTTGGGGGCCCAGAGCAAGAAAGATCGCTGTAAATGTCAGGACAAAAAATATGAAGGAGAAAGTGCTAGAAACACCACCGGGGTCAAGAGCTCAAACCCTTCCCAAGAGGGAACCGCACAGCTGGTTCACTGGGGTGGGCCTTGAGCTGGGACTGGCTGCTTGGTCAGGGTCTCAGGCAACAGCACACACTGGAGTGGGCAGCTTCCCAGAAGGAAAAGCCTCTTTAGTGAAATCCACGGGGACGTGGAAGCCGCACAAAGCCCTGCCCCTGAGATAAGCCGGTGAACTAAGCCAGGCCGTCTTATTCCTCATTCATCCCTGCCGGCCGCTTGGGTGCGGGATTCCGTGGAGAGCACGGGCCCGGGAAGGGGCTCTGCAGCACGCCTACCTGACCTACTGCCCTTTCCAAGTTGGCTTTAATGAGGTGTTCTCTGTTCCTCATTTCTTTCAGCAGAAGCAATTTCCTTCTGGAATCCTCCCGAAGCCTCTCTTCCACCTGAAAGGATGATGAAAGCGTGGGCTTGCTGCTAATGTGATCATCATGCCCTCTGGGGAAACTCTTCTGGGGGGGTGCTAATGGCAGTGGGGGAGTCCCTGAGGGGTAGGGACAGCTGCAGCCCAGCAGCAGGGGTCACAGGCATGCACAGGGTGGAGGCAAACTCACAGGGAGTTGCCCCCTAAGGGAAAGGGCCGAGCTCTGCACCCGGGGCTCAACTATGTTCTACCGCCCACTCCCATCCCAGCTCGGTCCCTAACAAGCCATACGACACTCGGAAAGTTATTTCACTGCTCCGTGACTCAGTGTCCTCATCTGTCAAATGGGGATGATGATACTAGTATCACTGCATAGAGTTATTGTGGGGATTCAATGTTTGGAATAGTGCTTAAGGGCTCTGTGAGTGTGTTAAGTACTGTTGTAACCTATGAAAGGTGGACGGGAATGTCCGCCGTACAGTCTCGTTCTAATAACTCGTGATGGGTACTTGGAAATGTTATGATTGTGTTTATTATCATAACTGTCGTTACCACTTTGAGCACACTCACTGGTGGTAACCTCACTGGAGGCTTGCTAAAGCAATGTCTATTAAGAATTGCAGCCTGCAAAGGAAGGCATTTAAAGTGGAGAAGCTTGCCTACTTTCCGCCCCTTGCTTGGGTAACAGTCAACGCACGGTAAGCTTGGGAGTGCTCCATGCTACCCTTGGCTGGCCAGTGTAGGCCCTGCAGCTGCTCAATTCTTGGATGCACCTGCTGAGCCCTGGGCTCTGGCACTAACAGGAAATGAGGCAAACTCTCGTAAATAAATGGAAAGTTTTTGTGCTGAAACAAATTCACAGGCTGTTTTTTTAGGGATCTGAAGAGGGGGATCACAGGGATGTAATAAAAGACCCAGAAAAGCCCTTAAGAGCTTTCTTCTGAGTAGTGTGGTCCAGTGGAAGAGCCCCTACCCAGCTCCGTTACCTTGGAAAAGTCATCTAAGCTCTCTGGGCCTTACTTTTCTCCCAGGTCTAAACATGCTCTGACTTCTATCTCAGCAGCCTTTTTCATGTGCTGCAAAAGCCAAGTCCAGCCTTGGACTCTGCCCCTGTTTGTGTTCTGCATGAACAGCCACCGTTCCCGTCCCCAAGCCTCAGAGTCACCTTCAGCGGCCGCCCTGCTCCCTCTCTCACACTCGGGGGTCTCACGCCTGTCCTCCAGTCCCTCTCACATGCAAGCTGGACTGTGACAACTGGCCTCCTCGCCTTGAGTTTAGTTTCTTCCAGTGCAATCTTAACGGTACTGTGAGAGTTACCCTGCTGTAAGGCAGCTCTGTCCAACAGAACTTTCTGCAATGGTACAGGTACTCTGAGCGAGGCTGTGTTGTCTAATACGGCAGCCACCAGCCACACCTGGGGATCGAGCACTCGAAATGGGGCTGGTGTGACGGAGGAACTGAACTAAAAATTTTAGTTAATTTTGATTAATTTCAGTGTAAACAGTAGCATGTGGCTCTTTGCTACGCCAGGGTCACTGAAGTCAGATGAACCTGGAGTCAGACAAAACCGACTGTGCCATTGGGCTAGTTACTTTACTAGTAACTAGTAGCCTTGACTTTCTCATCTGTAAAATGGAGAGGATGATTTCTAGATCACAGCGCTATTGTGAAGATGAAGAGATGAAAAGTTGAGGGTAACGCCTAGTACATGAGAAATTGTAACTATCATTTTCACCATGATTACTGTCCATGAATGTCATTGCATCAGTCACTTGTTCAGAAGCCTTAGGAGCTCCCCACTGCCTGTGTGGTACAGAGCCCAAGCGCCTGAACTAAGGCAAAACACCAAGCCAGGGATTCAAGAAGCCCCTACGAACTCTGAATGAGGTAAATAAAACTGAATCCACACCTAGATAAACCATAATAAAACTGCTGGAAATCAAGGGAAAAGACAATCTTAAAAGCAACCGGAGAAAAAGACAGATTATGCAAAGGTACAACAGCTAGGCTTACAGATGACTTCTAAATAGAAATAATAGGAGCCAGAAGACAATAGTGACATATCTAATTCTATATCTAATGTGCTGAAAGAAAAGAATTGCCATTGTAGAATTCAATACGCAGTGAAATGTGTTTTAAGAATGAAGGTTAAATATACATCTCCAGAAAGACACAGGGGCACATCTGAGAATTTGTCATCAGCAGAGCCACAATGAGGGAAAACATTAAAGGCTATTCTTCAGACACAAGAAAAATGAACCCAGGTGGGTGATCAAAGATGCAGAAAAGACAAGCAACAGTAAGGGTAATGTGTGGATATGATACTGACTATAGAAAAACACTAATAATGTCTTGTGGGGTTTTAACTATCAAGAGGAGTTTAGAAAATGACAGCAATGGCTTATAAATCTGGAGGGGGTAAGTGAAGTTAAGGTGTTTGAAACTCATTGCACTGTCAAGGAGAAGGGCATAATTATCAACTACTATTGCCTCTTGGTAAGTTAAGAATGCAGGGCTTCCCTGGTGGCGCAGTGGTTGAGAGTCCGCCTGCCGATGCAGGGGATATGGGTTCATGTCCTGGTCCGGGAGGATCCCACATGCCGCGGAGTGGCTGGGCCCATGAGCCATGGCCACTGAGCCTGTGCGTCCGGAGCCTGTGCTCCGCAACGGGAGAGGCCATAACAGTGAGAGGCCCGCGTACCGCAAAAAAAAAAAAAAAAAAAATGCACATTGTAGTCTTCAGGATGACTACTAAGAGAATAGTAGAAGAGTGAAAAACTTAATTAATGTGTGATTTTGGTGAGTCAAGGATGAATGCTATTGTCTTACTATTACTAAAAGAATAGTAAAAAAGTGAAATATTTCCAAGCTAATAGAGGGGGAAAGTGGAATAAGAGAAAACCATCCACTCAGAAGGAGGCAAGAAAGGAGAGAAAAAGGAACATAGCACAGATGGTACAACTGTTATTGAGCAAGAAGGTAGATTGAAACCCCAGTACACGAGTAATTACATCATATAAATGGACTAAAAGTCAAAGATTGTCAAACTGGATTTTGTAAAAATCATACGCTATTTGAAGGCATATGTCTAAACCTTAAGACAAAAATTGACAGAGAACATATGAAAAAGATGGTATGAAAACTCTAACTAATAGAAAGCCAGTGATGAAGCTAAATGACAAAGGAGACGTTAAGGGAGAAACACTACTAGAGATGAAAAGGGACATTTCATGATGATCTAAAGTTTTGCTCTACAGGAAGTATTAGGATTCTAAATTTATATGCACCTAGTAACACAGCCTCAAAATATATAAAGCAAACATCGTTCATATTAAAAGAAGAAACACACAAATGACAAACATGTTGAGATTTTTAAAAACATTCTCAATGTTGGAACAAAAAGACAAAAAATTCAATATGAGAATTTAAGTTGGAACAACATCATTGGCAAACTTGATTTAATGGATCAATTCTTTCTTAGATAATTTCACAATTAAGATCTGAAGGCAGTCTAGGGTTGTGGTTACACACAGGAGCTTTGGAGTCAGGCAGACCTGGATTCAAGTTCTGCCACAACTACTTTATACAAGTGAACTTGGATAACTTCCTTCACCTCTGTGAGCCTCAGTTTTCCCGACTGTAAAGTGGGGTTAATCCCAGTAGAGACCGCATGGGGTCATTGTGAGGATGAACAGAGATGATGCAGGTGGAGAGCCTGCCCCAGAGTGGTTCCCAGGCCGACCTGTCCCGGCCATACCTTGCTCTTTTCCCGCAGCGTCATAGAGAGCAGGCTTTGCTCGGTTGTGCTCCTCTTCAGCTCCACCCTGAGCTTCCTCATTTCTTCTTCCATGTCATGGATTTGCTGAAAGAGTTCCAGCAACAGGGAAGTCAACTTCAGAACTCATTTCATCCGGTTCATTAAGGCAGAAACCTAGTCTGGGATTCGCTTAACTCCTTCCCTTGGGGGACAATTGCACATCTTTGAGGCAAAGTAGACTTTCTTTCAACGGATGCAATGAAAGGGCTGGGTCAGCGAAAATTTGAGTTTCTTTTGAAGATCAGCATGGATCCTGGATTAAACAGTACAAGATACCTATCCACTCATTAGAGTCTCTTTCCTTGGGGTATATTTTTGAGTTCAATCTAAATAAGGGCTGTTTGGAAGACACAATGGGCACAGTTTGGAAGAAAAGAACAATGACATTTTTCTTTTTTCTCATTTGAGGCGGAGAAGTGTGCTCCTGACAGAGAGAAGAACACACGTCTCCTGCCCCCGTCCCTGGCACCGTCCTTCCCAACGGATGGAAAACATATGCCTGGTGATGTGCACGAGGGTTCGGGCAGGTACAGGGGTTGAACATTTACATTGAGTGGTCATCTTTTCATTGTATTTATTTTTATGTTCACCTTCCATACAAGGCCAGTGATACATTTGCTTTTTATTTTGTTTTTATGAATTGTTGTAAAATTGAATGTATTTAAGTAAAAATACTTCAAGAAGAGTTGTGTTAGTAACAGTGCTCAGGGCTGTGATAAAACTTGTGACAGTGGATCATGAAAGTCTGGGCATCACAAGTCCAGGGGTAGGGACCACAATGAATTTCTAGCAGCATACGGTGGCCACCTCCCATCCTTTTCCCAAGGGGAAACCTGATGAGTGGCCTTGAGCCAACTGCCCAGAAAATCTGGGGAGAGTGTGTTTTCCATGGTCTTTTCACCCATCTCTTTGAGGCTAGCAAATCAAAGAATTAGGAGACTACATTAACAGACAAACACCCAGAAAGCCCCAGAGCTTGTGCTAGCTAATGGGCCAAGGAACCCCTCCAAAACCCTCAAGGCCACAATCTAGGCTTTCAGTCGACACCTAGGGGTCAGGAGGTTCAACGCACGGTTTTGCAGAGTTTTAACTCTTTCTCTTGGGCTTCCCACTTCTCCTTCTGGGCATCTTCCTTCTGTAACTCTTCTTTCAGCACTGAGCACTGTGGAGAAAAAGGACAAGGCCATACGGGCTTGGCTGGGGGTCCCAAGTACCTGTGTTCACGCCCAGGAGTGTTTCCTGCTGTATAACCCAATCACACCTCTGAATTCTGAGAGGCGAGACCATTTGTGTGATGGGAGCACGGGATCCTGCAGTCATTCCCAGTTCACCCCTCTCATGAGTTCTCAGGAATAGAGCGTCTAAATTCCTCTTCAAAAGCCAGCAATCTTCACCGCAGGGGAAATCCAGCTTTGGAGAGTCTGGACACTTAGGGTGCAGGAATTGGGATGTTTTCACGCTGTGACCGGTGAGGGTGGAGGGGGCTGAGCCAGTGAACTTGGGTCCATCTTAGGGCTTTTGTGCAGGTTGCATCACATAGACACAACTGCCCAGACTGGTGTGGAGGGGTAAACGGAGCTGTCTTGCCCGAGGGCGGCATGGCAACAGGCACTAAGGGCATAAGGATGGATGTGCCTTCTTTTGACCCAGCAATTCCCACTTTAGGAATGTACCTTAAGGACAATGACTGGAGAAATAAGTAAATCTGTAGTTTCAAGGATGCTCTTCACAGAATTGTCCGTAACAGTGGAAGAAAAAAAAAAAAAAACAGAGGAAACCACCCAAGTGTTGTTTAGAACAGCAGACCACTTTATAACACTGGGTACATCCAGGAGAAAGTATGTAGCTTTTAAGACGAATGATAAGAGCGTTGATTTATTAGCAGGGGAAAATAGTAAGTATTTAAAAATTTTTAAAATGTGCATAGTATAAATTCACTCTAAAATGATTGATTGATCGATTTCTAGGCAATATATAGAAATAAGACTGGAAGAACATACATGAAAATATTAACACTGATTTCTCAAGGTAGCATTTCCTCTCCTCTTTTTTTATTTTTTCTTCTCAATGTCATCTACTTATTTTTCTAAAATTAACACACATGATGTATGTCATTAAAAAAAAAAGGCATCTCAAATGTTCACAAGAGCAGTACCCTTGGTGGTGACGAGCCCTTGTGCTATTGGCCAGCACAGTCTAGAGGAGAAGGGACCTCATTCCGAGGTCAACAAGGAAGGGGAAACGGGGACATAAATCATCCAAATGCACTTCAGGAGGTAGAAGAGCTAAGCAGGTGCTGTCTTTGCAGATTCCTTCTACTTAGCACCAGCTCTGCATCCCCTTCCCGTCCCCAACACACACACACACACACACACACACACACACACACACACACACACCGCACATTAAAAAGCTATAGCACATGCCTGGGAAGACACTCTGCTTGGGAGAAACGAATGCAGAGGGCTTGGCCAGGCAGCTGACCCGGGGCAGAGGCAGAAGAGCACAACTAAAACCAGCCTCCCACTTCTCGGAAAACGATTTTGTCATCCCCATTTCACAGATGGGGAAATGGAGGCCAAGTAAGTTACAATGAAAGAAAGCTCTGGAATTGGACCCTGGTCTGTCTGATCCCAAAGCTCGTGCAGTGCCTTTCACCAGCTCCAAACTGGGTATGGTACTACGTACCAGGTATTACTTACTGTGCTTTTTCCATGGAACCTCAAGATCTGTTCTCACCCCACCCCCATGCAGACCTAGCTATCGGGTAGCCTCTGGGAATCTCTGAGTTGCCACCTGAGATGAAAGCTTTGAGGTTTTACCTTGACTCACAGAAACAGGCACATCATGCAAATACTGAGAAATCTTATCCTATAGAGGCAGGATTCTAAAGTTAGCATTGAAGGCAAGATTTGCAAATAGTCAAAGTTACATGTAAAAAGCTCTTTGCTTGCCTACCACGTTCATCTTCCATAGAGACATTCTACACACTAAAGTCTAAGGAAGAAATGAGAGTCTGCGTGTTTGCATCTGGATCTTCAGACATTCTGCTTTGAAGACAATTATGAGAACCAGTGGTGCTGGGACCATGATGCAGCCGTGTGGTCATCTTTGCTCACAGAGAGATCGTATTCTGTTTAATGTTAAACTTTGTACTGGCAGTATATGCTCATAGGTGTGTTTGTTGCTGGGATTAAAGAAACTCATTTATAATAGGGGTTAGAAAATGTTTGCTGGATTTGAAGATCTATTATGCTTATTCTGAGCCACATACACGCTGTCCTTTGAAAGGCTTCAGAGAAGTTGGCCACCTGCCCAGCAGCTACCCTCCCTGTGTCCTTGGGCACTGGCCTCATCTCACCACCGTGTGTCATGTGACTCCACTGTGTCTGCTTTTCGCAGCTACAATTTGCTGATGACCCGACACTCACTCTGGAGCTGAGGGCTTCGAGCTGGTGATCCTTTTCTTTCTTCTCACTTTTCAGTTGATTCACCTCCTGTTGTAGTTGTTGAACTTGACCATCCTTTACTAACACGTCACTTTGCAAAGATGACACCATCTCTGTAAAAGAACCAAACCAAACCAAAACAAAAGACTCATGGAGGTCAAAGAGGCAGGAAGGATTATTGGCAACACCATGGCTGTCAGCCAACGTTTGGACAAAACTTTCCAAGCCCGGGCCACCACCGGTGCCCTCCTAGAACTGGGGAGGCTTTTTCCAAGGGTCCCAGACAGGAATGGGAATGAGAGCAGAGTCCACGGAACAGGGTTTGAGGCTTCAGTGAGAATGAGGCGCAGTCAGCACCAGCGAGAGGAGAAGCCTTTGGGAGCCCCTTGTGGGCACAGGCCAGGCAAAGCTGGGAGGAGAGGCCACATCATGGGCCTGGGGAACAAAGGCCCAGCACAGGGAAGGTCCAGGAATTCTTCTCCAGATGCCAGGAGACGGGCGTGTGGCAGAGGGCACTGCTGGACGCTATTGATGGGGTGGTTGGTTTCACAGTCCTCTCAGTTTGGACCCCTCTCTACCACTTATTAGCTTGGTGGTCTTGGACAAGCTATTTCACCTCCCACTGTCTGTCCCACACAGAGTTATTGTAAGGCTCAAATGAGACGGTATGTCCCAAGAACACAAAGTGGCTAAATTCTGTTTGTTCCATGGCGCCTATTATTTTTCTCAGCAGCCAGCTTCCAAAATGGCCCCAATGATCCCTACCACCTAGAATTCATGCCCTGTGCAGCCCCTCCCACCCTGAATAGGGCTGCCATGGGTAACCAATATGATACTGTGGAAATGACGGAATGTTTCCTCCCAGGCTGGGTCATAAAAGACACTGTGGCCTCCTCTTTGCTCTCTCTCGAATCACTCACTCCGGGGGAAGCCAACTGCTGTGTCCTGAGGACACTCAAGCAGCCCTAGAGAGAAGCATGTGTGCTGAGGGACTAAGGCCTCCAGCCAATAGCCACATGAGCAGCCATTCTGAAGGGGGATCCTCCGGCTCCCCCCAAGGCTTTAGATGACATGACTTGTGCCCCAGCCGACATCTTGACTGCAACTCATGAGAACTAAGTCACCCCCGCTCAAATTCCTGAACTACAGAAACTGGGGGAGATAATAAATATTGGTTGGGGTTTTATCCATTACATTTTGGGGTAACTTGTTATGCTGCAATAGATAACTACTCCATTACTGTAGTATCATTTTTTTAAACATCTTTTTTGGAGTATAATTGCTTTACAATGGTGTGTTAGTTTCTGCTTTATAACCAAGTGAATCAGTCATGCATATACATATCTCCCCATATCTCTTCCCTCTTTCATTGTAGTATCATTTTGAATAAAAGTGGCAAGAAGGGTGCATAAATGCAGTGGTATTGGGTTATCTCCTACGGTTCCTTTCCTGAAAGAACATCAGGCCCAGTTTTAATGGTAGGTGTCAATCAAGAATGTACATGAAATAAAGCACAAAATGCTCCAGAATTTCATTTTAAAAATGAGCTTTGCCTCCAGGACACAGTTCAGTTACTTGGAAATCCCTCTGGGGCTTGCCACACTTTGAGTGGGTCCAGCCCATCTCAAGCGTTATCCCAGCCCAGGTCTGTCCGACTCCCTGATCGGAGAAGGTGGGATCTGAGACAGGCTTGATGCTTGGATGAGGTTTCACTGGCCGACATACGGGAGGAAGGTGAGGACCAGCGAGTTCATCCTTCCATTCCTGGTGCCCAGAACAGCACCTAGCCTGGGGGAGGTGCTCAGAAAATATCTGAGGACATCCCAAGTGAGGAAGGAGCATAAGCAGAGACCTGGGGGCAGCACGGGGTGGGGCTGGGTGTGATTAAGTTGCAGAGTGAGGCAGAAGAAAAGCACAGATTCATACAGAGATGGGGATTCACGTGCGACTCAATGCTATGCCTGGCTTCCACAGCTGTGGGCATGTTTCCTGCTACGCGCTGGCTGCTTTCAGAGTGATGTGCCCCTCCGAGGCTCACTGCCTCCTCCCTGTCACCTGCTTCTCTCCCTCCCCTCGTCTGTGAGTGGTCCCATCCTCTTCAGGTCTCTAGGCATGTCAGTTCCTGCTTAAAAACCTCCACTGGATTCCCAACACCCTTGGAATAAAAACCCAGACCCCCCGACCCTGCCCAGCCCCACAATCCCTGTTCACTCCATGCAGCCTCTCTTGCCCTTGGCTTCTCCTTGCCCACCTGAAACAGGTCGTCTCTAAAAGAAGGACACAGCCGTGGAGGATACAACATGGACTGGTTAGAATCGGCCAGGTCCAAGGGGGAATAAGATTCGACTTCCAGGGGAACTGGAGCCTCATTACAGGCTCATTGTAACACATGAGCGAAATGACACACCCACCAGCACCAGGACAGTCCCGAGGCTGACCATAAAGTTCAAAAAGTGGGTGTTGGGGCTTCCCTGGTGGCGCGGTGGTTGAGAGTCCGCCCCCCGATGCAGGGGACACGGGTTCGTGCCCCGGTCCGGGAAGATCCCACATGCCGAGGAGCGGCTGGGCCCGTGAGCCATGGCCGCTGAGCCTGCGCGTCCGGAGCCTGTGCTCCGCAACGGGAGAGGCCACAACAGCGAGAGGCCCGCTTACAGGAAAAAAAAAAAAAAAGTGGTTGTTGGCCCAATTCCTGGAAATCCCCGCCCCTTCCCCAAAATATTAGAGTTGTCCCAATCCTCCCACTCATTAGCCTATAAAGTTACCCGGCCCATAAAAACTAACTGCCCCGTATTTGGGGGCCTCTAGCCTTCTGAAATGGCCCACACTCTGTCTGTGGAGTGTGTTTCTCTCTAAAGAAATCCACTTCGTACTTTGTCTCTTACTGAATTCTTTCTGCGATGAGACACAAAGAACCTGAGCTTTATTAAGTCCCGAGACCAGATGCGTGATCTCGATTAAAAGATAGTGGGTTCTGACTGGGTTCGAGTCCCAGCCCACGGGTTCAAGTCCCACCTGAGTTCCATGGTTGCACACCCACTAAGCTGGCCCCCCTTGGCCTCCCCCCTTGAAGCACTGGCCACCACGACACACAGTTTATTTTCTCCACAGCAGCACTGCTCTCTGAAGTGGGCTTGTTTATTCATCCGTTTACTTTTATTGTCTGTCACCCCCTCCCGAATCTGTGAGCACAGGAATCTGACTGTCTTGCTTGGCTCTCCCTCCCCGGAGCCTGGAACGGGGCCTGACACCTAGTAGGAGCTCAAGAAACATGTGGAAGCAATGAAGGAATCCAGGGACTCAAAGCTCAGCCACAGCTGTGCGCTGGCTGCACCTCTCCTAGCCCAAACCCTTTATCAGGCAACCACCTCGGATCAAATCAGAAAATGGTTTCCCTTGGGCCCAAGTGCACTCGGCTGAAATGGGTGAGACCATGGGTGCCTTAAAGGAGTGACCCCATTTTGTCCACGCTCTAGTTTGCACTCAGGCTGCTTTGTGGAACCACCCAAGCCACAGGGCGACCTGTGTTCTCCCTGGTGGGGCCAGTGCTCAGGAGACCTTGTAGCCAAGAGATACCATTCTCTCAAATATTTACCAGGCCCTGCCCTCGGAACTGGGTGGCAAGAAACCTCCACTGAGGGAGAACTCTAATGCACCGACACGGGTGATCCCTGAGGCTGCACCCAGGTCACGGGCACAGGTGTGCTGGTTGACTGGTGATGTCTGCAGGGGGAGGGCAGAAGCTCTGGGGCCTGAATGCACAAGGGCCTCACCTGACGTGATAGCGGCGTCCCTCCTTAAGTTCTCGGCCTCGTGCTTCAGGGAGGTGATTTCCAGGGTCTGGCACATCACCTGGTTGTAGCCTTGCTGAAGGGCACTGATCTGTGGAAGGAGGCAACACACAGTCAGAGGGGGCCAGCCAGGCCTGCAGGACACGCTGGTACTTCTCCAACGTTGGGCAAAGAGTCGGGCTGATCTTGGATCGGGGTGTTGGGGAAACCAAGGTTTTCAGTTGTTACTAGTGGAAGGGGCAGGAGGGGCCTGTTCCTTCAGTGACCACCATGTCATCAGTCCTCGAGACACGGACCTTATCTTTGTGGCCACCCAGGGGCTCGGGTGCTGCTGTCTTCCTATGACCTGTGGGTTTTCAGCCATAAATAGACCAGCTGTTGGTTCCAGATCATCCAGCACTGACTGGATGCACAGCAAAGTTCAAGAGCCGGGAGCAGGTTATGAAATGAATTCCCTCTAATGAGAAGAGAGGGTAGTTTATACCTCACAGAACACTCCAGAATTTACAAAGCCCGTTCACACATGCTACACTGATACTTGTCACAGCGTTGCTGAAGGCTGACGTTCCCATTAATGTGCCCATTTTGCAAGGGAGCCAGGTTGAGACTCAGAGAGGCGAGGCCCCCTGCTCGGGATCACGTGGCTGGTCAGACATGGAGTCTGATTCAAACCCAGTCTTTAGTTGCCTGGTTCCTCCTTCCCAGGTGGCTCTAGGAATGAGCGGGAGCAGTTGGAGGCTGCAAAGCATGGCATGGACTCGGGAGCCGGACTGTGGCCTTCAAGTCCTGTCTCTGCCAGTTAACGGGCTTTGTGAACACAAGGAGGACACCATATTCTGTTTCCTTTTGTTCAGTCTGTACGTGGGGTGATGGTAGTCCCAACCTGATAGGATTGTTAGAAGTATTTTAATAAGTTAGCATGTGTACAAGTGCTCAGATCAAGGCTGGCACACGGCACAGGGGGATGAGCTGTGACGGTCCTCTCCTCTGACTACCCACGGGGTGTTTTTTTTCTTTTGTTTTGGGTTTATTTTGTTTTTTTTTTTTGCAGTACCCGGGCCTCTCACTGTTGTGGCCTCTCCCATTGCGGAGCACAGGCTCCGGTCGCGCAGGCTCAGCGACCATGGCTCAGGGGCCCAGCCACTCTGCAGCATGTGGGATCTTCCCGGATCGGGGCACGAACCCGTGTCCCCTGCATCGGCAGGCGGACTCTCAACCACTGCGCCACCAGGGAAACCCTCACGGGGTGTTTTAGCTTCAGCTTCCCTCGTCCGTCTCTGGGGAAGGTAGTTGGTATTCTTTATGTGTGCATTTGTAAGCCTTGCCAGGCTCACTTAAACGCCAGTGTGGTTGTTATTAAGATGAAATACAGGGGCTTCCCTGGTGACGAGGTGGGTGAGAGTCCGCCTGCCGATGCAGGGGATGCGGGTTCGTGCCCCAGTCCGGGAAGATCCCACATGCCGCGGTGCGGTTGGGTCTGTGGGCCATGGCCGCCGAGCCTGCGCATCCGGAGCCTGTGCTCCGCAATGGGAGAGGCCACAACAGTGAGAGGCATGTGTACCACAAAAAAAAAAACAACAGGAAATACAGGAATCGTGGGTGGGAGCACCACAGTCCAGCTCTATCTATGGCTGCTGTGAGCACCCTCTAAGTCCATGGCTCAGAGCCCCCTCATGGTGGGCCCCCCTCCAGGGGTCTAGGTCTACATGTGGGGTGTGGAAGGCTCTCCATCAAATGCAACGTTGGTAAGGGCCCGAAAGTAGCTGCCAGGCCTCGGCCTCCACAGAACAGGTACCCGAGAGGCTGGGAAAGAGAGCTGGGCCAGGAACCCCCTCCCTCTCGGTCTGATGTGGCCAGACTGCTTGTTCTGAGTGGCCCGGACATTCCCACCTCAAGGTGCACTGTGGGCCTTTGCCCTGTGATTTTTCAGATGTCAGGCCTCAGTACTCCCACAGGGACACGTTTATTGGGGCATAAATGCCACGCAATCCGTAGACAGGACAAGAGCTAGCTTGTTTTTTTTTTTTTTTTTTTTTTGCTGTACGCGGGCTTCTCACTGTTGTGGCCTCTCCTGTTGCGGAGCACAAGCTCCGGACGTGCAGGCTCAGTGGCCATGGCCCACGGGCCCAGCCGCTCCGCAGCATGTGGGATCTTCCCAGACCAGGGCACGAACCTGCGTCCCCTGCATCGGCAGGCGGACTGTCAACCACTGCACCACCAGGGAAGCCCCAATAGCTTGTTTTGATAGATCAAAACGGAAGTGACAAGGAGAAGGATGCAATTTCTTTTCTTTTTTAAAAAATAAATTTTATTTATTTATTTATTTATTTTTGGCTGCGTTGGGTCTTTGTTGCAGTGCATAGGCTTATTGCAGCGCCTTCTCTTGTTGCAGAGCATGGGCTCTAAGCACACGGGCTTCAGTAGTTGTGGCACGAGGGCTCAGTAGTTGTGGTGCACAGGCTTAGATGCTCCACGGCATGTGGGATCTTCCCGGACCAGGGCTCGATCCCATGTCCCCTGAACTGGCAGGCGGATTCCTAACCACTGTGCCACCAGGGAACTCCTGGGTGCAATTTCTTTGTTCTCCTAAGGTAAGTTTGCCAGATTTAGGGGGGGGAGAAAGGATGTTCACTTAAAATAGGATTTCAGATAATGAATAATATTTTAGTGCAAGTGTGTCCCATGCAATATTTGGGACACACACTAAAACGAAATTCTAAAATTCAAATTTAACTGGGTGTCCTTACTTTATCTGGCAACCCCACCCGAAGAGAGTTCCTAAACTCCAGTCATTCATATACCACTTTCACTATTTTTCCCATGTCTCTTGGCTAGCCCCACTATAATTTCTTAGCATTTTTCGTAGAAGCAGCTCCCTTTTTAAACTTAAAAACGTGCATTAAATTAAAAATAACTGTTATAAGAGTAAATAGAGACTCAGTATCTTAAATAAAAATAATCCCTCCAAAAGAAGAAATACAGGAATTTCCCTGTTTACCATCAGACCAGGTTGCAGGCATCACACTAAACAAAAAAAAAAAAAAAAAAAAAAAAGATTGGGGGGAGGTGGTGGGCATGCCCAGGAGATGGAGTTCGGGCGTGCTGATATGGCCACCAGATGGCGCTCACAGCCTTTGGTCTTGGTTTGTGTCCTTGGAAATCTTGTCATTATTACTCTGGTAGAATTAACAGAAGCGTCAAGGTCTCACAAGATTTCTGACTCGTTTCATGCACCATCATGGTTCAGAGTCTAGGACATTTGGGGCAGTTACACTTACTTTTTCCCTGGGGCACCTGAGACATTATTGGGAGGGTCTATGCTGGAAGTTGCGGGGACACAGGCCACTCTGACCCCCACTCTCCCCAAGGCTATACTTTTGCATGTTTGTGCTTTGGAAACATTGAGTAAAAAAATTATTTCACATTTTACTTTTCTCTGTTGGGGGGAAATACAACTTTTCCATAAAAGGTCCTTGGAACACTGAAAGTGTTTGTAAGCTCTTCTCAGCTTAATGCTTTTATTTGCATGATACCAGAGATAGAACACACAGAGACAAACTTCCAGAAGGGAAAACGTACGTTCCCCTCTAAGACTCCAGTGGTTTTGGCAGATTGAAAATATTTCAATCTGAGTGTCAGGGTTTTAGGATTTCGGATTGCTGGAAAACTCCAAAGAGTCTTCAAACCTCTTTGATACTTTTACTATCAAAATAAATATCCATATTGTTTGTAATGGCATAAATTCCAAGATGTTTAATGTCTGTTAAGCTGTGTAATAAAATGGGCACTGAATCATAAGAAAGTTAAGAGTGCTAGGAGGAGTGATTGTTTCAGGATGATAATTTGGCTTCTAATTAGCACAGGCGTGTAAGAGCACATGGAGGTAAGAATTTTCTAGTGATACTGTAGCAGATCGAAGATCTCTGAGAGCAAATCATTATGCACACACATTCGGGGACCAGGGAAAACACATAAGTAATCAGAACCATAAATCAACCTGCCATGTGGCTTACACTTCTGGTGGAATGCTCTGCAGGCAGTAGAATAGTTAAGAAACTAAAATGTCAGTGGATGAAACTCGATTTGAGTTCAAACCGATGGAGCCTCTGGTTCATATATGCCTTGCTATAAAATATTCTTCTTCAGTTATAAGTGAAGCTCCAGGGGTAGGGGAGGCAACAGCATGATGCATCAGTGTAATTATTTCTAGATAATTTCTTTGTAAAAAAACAGTTTTTCCCCCAGATATCGGCAGCCACTTTAAATAAAACTCAAATTGGGGCCAGCTGATATTCAAAGATATGTGGAAATTATATAATATTCTATGTCAAATATATTTCAATTATTTAAAAAAAGGTATGTGGGGAATTCCCTGGCAGTCCAGTGGTTAGGACTCTGTGCTTCCACTGCTGGAGGCCTGGGTTTCATCTCTGGTCAGGGAACTAAGATCCTGCAAGCTGCGTTGTATGGCCAAAAAAAAAAAAGGTATGTGGGAATAATTCAGCCTCATCCATGTACCTGAAAAAGACATGTCATTTTCTCAGGAAAGCTCTGAAATGGGAGAATAACTGAAAGGAATATTTCAGCAAAATTGGGTTCAGTTGAAGAAAAAGATGCTCATTAATGTGTCAGCTACATGTCAAGGTAGCTGTTTGCACTAATAATTCCTATAGGACCTGTTACTTTCATTGTTTTTTCAAAACCAGGTTTGAAGGAGAGTCATTAGTTCATTTAAATATTAGAGCATGTATTTGTTGACTTGTTTATTCTGTCTCCCTCACTAGAGCATAACAGGGGGAAGGATCATGTCTGTCTTGTTCTCTGCTGAATTCTCAGAGCCTGGAAGAGGGCATGGCATGGGATAGGCCCCACAAAATATTTATTTGGATGAATGAATGGATGGATGGATGGATGAATACAGAACAAACAAACAGACACGGTCCTAACAGAGTTCTAGAAGGTTACTGTGCCCAACCTTTGCCTTCATGGAGCTAACAGTTTCCTGCTAGAATCTCCTAGGTTCACCATACACAATCTGTGTCCTTTCTAGAGCACCATTTCTAGGATTGAAACTGTGTACCTAGAATCGGTTACAGAGGGAAAGACAGTAAACAGAGAACAAGAGAACAAAGGCCCCCAAGTATTGACTACGTTTTTTTTTTTTCCTCTCTCCTTTTTGAAAATGTTTATTTATTTATTTATATATTTTATATATTTATATATTTTATATTTTATTTATTTATACATCAGTGTATACATGTAAATCCCAATCTCTCAATTCATCATACCACCACCACCACCCCCTGCCGCTATCCCCCCTTGGTGTCCATACGTTTGTTCTCTACATGTGTGTCTCAATTTCTGCTCTGCAAACTGGTTCATCTTTACCATTTTTCTAGGGTCCACATATATGCGTTAATATAGGATATTTGTTCTTCTCTTTCTGACTTACTTCACTCTGTATGACAGTCTCTAGATGCATCCACGTCTCTACAAATGACCCAATTTTGTTCCTTTTTATGGCTGAGTAATATTCCATTGTATATATGTACCACTTCCTCTTTAACCATTCGTCCGTCGATGGGCATTTAGGTTGCTTCCATGATCTGGCTATTGTAAATAGTCCTGCAATGAACATTGGGGTGCATGTGGCTTTTTGAATTATGGTTTTCTCTGGGTATATGCCCAGTAGTGGGATTTCTGGGTCCTATGGTCATTCTATTTTTAGTTTTTTAAGGAACCTCCATACTGTTCTCCATAGTGGCTCTATCAATTTACATTCCCACCAACAGTGCAAGACGGTCCCCTTTTCTCCACACCTTCTCCAGCATTTGTTGTTTGTAGATTTTCTGATGATGCCCATTCTAACTGGTGTGAGGTGATACCTCATTGCAGTTTTGATTTGCATTTCTCTAATAATTAATGATGTTGAGCAGCTTTTCATGTGCTTCTTGGCCAGCGGTATATCTTCTTTGGAGACACGTCTATTTAGGTATTCTGCACATTTTTGGATTCGGTTGTTTGTTTTTTTAATATTGAGCTGCATGAGCTCTTTATATATTTTGGATATTAATCATTTGTCAGTTGCTTCCTTTGCAAATATTTTCCCCCATTCTGAGGGTTGTCTTTTCATCTTGTTTATGGTTTCCTTTGCTGTGCAAAAGCTTTGAAGTTTCATTAGGTCCTATTTGTTTATTTTGGTATTTATTTCCATTACTCTAGGAAGTGGATCAAAAAATATCTTGCTGTGATTTATGTCAAAGAATGTTCTTCCTATGTTTTCCTCTAAGAATTTTAGAGTGTCTGGTCTTACATTTAGGTCTCTAATCCGTTTTGAGTTTATTTTTGTGTATGGCGTTAGGGAGTGTTCTAATTTCATTCTTTTACATGTAGCTGTCCAGTTTTCCCAGCACCACTTATTGAAGAGACTGTCTTTTTTCCATGGTATATCCTTGCCTCCTTTGTCATAGATTAGTTGACCATAGGTGTGTGGGTTTATCTCTGGGCTTTCTATTCTGTTCCATTGACCTATATTTCTGTTTTTGTGCCAGTACCATATTGTCTTGATTACTGTGGCTTTGTAGTATAGGCTGAAGTTAGGGAGTCTGATTCCTCCAGCTCCGTTTTTTTCCCTCAAGACTGCTTTGGCTATTCGGGGTCTTTTGTGTCTCCACACAAATTTTAAGCTTTTTTGTTCTAGTTCTCTAAAAAATGCCATTGGTAATTTGATAGGGATTGCACTGAATCTGTAGATTGCTTTGGGTAGTAGTGTCATTTTCACAATATTGATGCTTCCAAACGAAGAACATGGTATATCTCTCCATCTGTTGCTATCATCTTTAATTGCTTTCATCAGTGTCTTACAGTTTTCTGCATACAGGTCTTTGTCTCCCTAGGTAGGTTTATTCCTAGGTATTTTATTTTTTGGTTGCAGTGGTACATGGGAGTGTTTCCTTAATTTCTCTTTCAGATTTTTCATCACTAGTGTATAGGAATGCAAGATATTTCTGTGCATTCATTTTGTGTCCTGCAACTTTACCAAGTTCATTGATTAGCTCTAGTAGATTTCTGGTGGCATCTTTAGGATTCTCTCTGTAGAGTATCCTGTCATCTGCAAACAGTGGCAGTCTTACTTCTTTTTCAACTTGTATTCGTTTTATTGCTTTTTCTTCACTGATTGCTGTGGCTAGGACTTCCAAAACTATGTTGAAGAATAGTAGTGAGAGTGGACATCCTTGTCTTCTTCCTGATCTTAGAGGAAATGCTTTGAGTTTTTCACCATTGAGAATGATGTTTGCTGTGGCTTTGTCATATTTAGCCTTTACTATGTTGAAGTAGGTTCCCTCTATGCCCACTTTCTGGAGAGTTTTATCATAAATCAGTGTTGAATTTTGTCAAAAGCTTTTTCTGCATCCATTGAGATGATCATATGGTTTTTCTTTTTCAATTTGTTTATATGGTGTATCACATTGATTGATTTGCATATATTGAAGAATCCTTGCCTCTTTGGGATAAATCCCACTTGATCATGGTGTATGATCCTTTTCATGTGTTGTTGGATTCTGTTTGCTAGTATTTTGTTGAGGATTTTTGCATCAATATTCATCAGTGATATTGGTCTGTAATTTTCTTTTTTTGTAGTATCTTTGTCTGGTTTTGGTATCAGGGTGATGGTGGCCTCAGAGAATGAGTTTGGGAGTGTTCCTTCCTCTGCAATTTTTTGGAAGAGTTTGAGAAGGATGGGTGTTAGCTCGTCTCTAAATGTTTGATAGAATTCACCTGTGAAGCCTTCTGGTCCTGGACTTCTGTTTGTTGGAAGATTTTTAATCACACTTTCAATTTCATTACTTGTGATTGGTCTGTTCATATTTTCTATTTCTTCCTGGTTCAGACTTGAAAGGTTATAACTTTCTAAGAATTTGTTCGTGTCTTCCAGGTTGTCCATTTTATTGCCATAGAGTTGCTTGTAGTTGTCTCTTAGGATGCTTTGTATTTCTGCGGTGTCTGTTGTAACTTCTTTTTCCTTTCTAATTTTATTGATTGGAGTCCTCTCCCTCTTTTTCTTGATGAGTCTGGCTAATGCTTTATCAATTTTGTTTAACTTCTCAAAGAACCAGCTTTTAGTTTTATTGATCTTTGCGATTGTTTTCTTTGTTTCTATTTCATTTATTTCTGCTCTGATCTTTATGATTTCTTTCCTTCTGCTAACTTTGGGTTTTGTTTGTTCTTCTTTCTCTAGTTCCTTTAGGTGTAACGTTAGATTGTTTATTTGAGATTTTTCTTGTTTCTTGAGGTAGGCTTGTATAGCTATGAACTTCCCTCTTAGAACAGTGGGATGCTTTTGCGGCATCCCATAGGTTTTGGATCGTCGTGTTTTCTTTTTTTTTTTTTTTTTTTTGGATCGTCGTGTTTTCATTGTCATTTGTCTTAGGTATGTTTTGATTTCCTCTTTGATTTTTTCAGTGATCTCTTGGTTATTTAGTAACGTACTGTTTAGCCTCCATGTGTTTGTGTTTTTTACAGGTTTTTCCCTGTAATTCATTTCTAATCTCATAGCACTGTGGTCAGAAAAGATGCTTGATATGATTTTAATTTTCTTAAATTTCCTGAGGCTTGATTTGTGACCCAAGATGTGATCTATCCTAGAAAATGTTCCGTGCGCACTTGAGAAGAAAGTGTAATCTGCTGTTTTAGGATGGAATGTCCTACAAATATCAATTAAATCTATCTGGTCTATTGTGTCATTTAAAGCTTGTGTTTCCTTATTAATTTTCTCTTTGGATGATCTATCCATTGGTGTAAGTGAGGTGTTCAAGTCCCCCACTATTATTGTGTTACTGTTGATTTCCTCTTTTAGAGCTGTTAGCAGTTGCCTTTTGTATTGAGGTGCTCCTATGTTGGGTGCATATATATTTATAATTGTTATATCTTCTTCTTGGATTGATCCCTTGATCATTACGTAGTGTCCTTCCTTGTCTCTTGTAACATTCTTTATTTTAAAGTCTATTTTATCTGATATGAGTATTGCTACTCCAGCTTTCCTTTGATTTCCATTTGCATGGAATATCTTTTTCCATCCCCTCACTTTCAGTCTGTATGTGTCCCTAGGTCTGAAGTGGGTCTCCTGTAGATAGCATATAGATGGGTCTTGTTTCTGTATCCTTTCAGCAACCCTGTGTCTTTTGGTTGGAGCATTTAATCCATTCACTTTTAAGGTAATTATCGATATGTGTGTTCCTATGACCATTTTCTTAATTGTTTTGGGTTTGTTTTTGTAGGTCCTTTTCTTCTCTTGTGTTTCCCACTTAGAGAAGTTCCTTTAACATTTGTTGTAGAGCTGGTT
Organism: Hyperoodon ampullatus; assembly: GCF_949752795.1. Taxonomy (NCBI): domain Eukaryota; kingdom Metazoa; phylum Chordata; class Mammalia; order Artiodactyla; family Ziphiidae; genus Hyperoodon; species Hyperoodon ampullatus. Next base: position 11,802,516 of record NC_136915.1, on the reverse strand, counting down.
TGGTGGTGCTGAATTCTCTTAGCTTTTGCTTGTCTGTAAAGCTTTTGATTTCTCCATCGAATCTCAATGAGATCCTTGCTGGGTAGAGTAATCTTGGTTGTAGGTTCTTCCCTTTCATCACTTTAAGTATATCATGCCACTCCCTTCTGGTTGGTAGAGTTTCTGCTGAGAAATCATCTGTTAAACTTCTGGGAGTTCCCTTGTATGTTATTTGTCATTTTTCCCTTGCTGCTGTCAATAATTTTTCTTTAATTTTTGCCAATTTGATTACTATGTGTCTCGGTGTGTTTCTCCTTGGGTTTCTCCTGTATGGGACTCTCTGTGCTTCCTGGACTTGGGTGGCTATTTCCTTTCCGATGTTAGGGAAGTTTTGGACTATAATCTCTTCAATATCTTCTCGGGTCCTTTCTCTCTCTCTTCTCCTTCTGGGACCTGTATAATGTGAACGTTGTTGTGTTTAATGTTGTCCCAGAGGTCTCTTAAGCTGTCTTCATTTCTTTTCATTCTTTTGTCTTTATTCTGTTCCGCAGCAGTGAATTCCACCATTCTGTTTTCCAGGTCACTTATCCGTTCTTTTGCCTCAGTTATTCTATTGATTCCTTCTAGTGTGTTTTTTTTTTTTCAGTTATTGTATTGTTCATCTCTGTTTGCTTGTTCTTGAATTCTTCTAGATCTCTGTTAAACGTTTCTTGCATCTTCTCGATCTTTGCCTCCATTCTTTTTCTGACGTCCAGGATCATCTTCACTATCATTCTTCTGAATTCTTTTTCTGGAAGGTTGCCTATCTCCATTTCATTTAGTTGTTTTTCTGGGGTTTTATCTTGTTCCTTCATCTGGTACATAGCCCTCTGCATTTTCATCTTGTCTGTCTTTCTGTGAATATGGTTTTTGTTCCACAGGCTGCAGGATTGTAGTTCTTCTTGCTGCTGCTGTCTGCCCTCTGGTGGATGAGGCTATCTAAGAGGCTTGTGGAAGTTTCCTGATAGGAGGGACTGGTGGTGGGTAGAGCTGGCTGTGTCATTGGTGGGCAGAGCTCAGTAAAACTTTAATCTGCTTGTCTGCTGATGGGCGGGTCTAGGTTCCCTCCCTGTTAGTTGTTTGGCCTGAAGCCACCCAACACTGGAGCCTACCCAGGCTCTTTGGTGGGGCTAATGGCAGACTCTGGGAGGGCTCATGCCAAGGAATACTTCCCAGAACTTCTGCTGCCAGTGTCCTTGTCCCTTGGTGAGCCACAGCTGCCCCCCGCCTCTGCAGGAGACCCTCCAACACTAGCAGGTAGATCTGGTTCAGTCTCCTATGGGGGTCACTGCTCCTTCCCCTGGGTCCCAATGCACACACTACTTTGTGTGTGCCCTCCAAGAGTGGAATCTCTCTTTCCCCCAGTCCTGCCAAAGTCCTGCAATCAAATCCCACTAGCCTTCAAAGTCTGAGTCTCTAGGAATTCCTCCTCCCATTGCCAGACCCCCAGGTTGGGAAGCCCGACGTGGGGCTCAGAACCTTCACTCCAGTGGGTGGACTTCTGTGGTATAAGTGTTCTCCAGTTTGTGAGTCACCCACCCAGCAGTTATGGGATTTGATTTTATTGGGATTGCGCCCCTCCTACTGTCTCATTGTGCCTTCTCCTTTGTCTTTGCATGTGGGGTATCTTTTTTGGTGAGTTCCAGTGTCTTCCTGTCGATTTTCTGCAGTTAGTTGTGATTCCAGTGTTCTCGAAAGAGGGAGTGAGAGCATGTCCTTCTACTCCACCATGCTGAACCAAATCTGACTACAGTTTTAAGCAGAATTATGCACTGAGGCCAAAATTCATCAATGACTAATTGCTTTTTTATCAACTTTGTTGAGATATAATTCATGTACAAGATCAGTGGCCAATTTTAAAGTAGTTCTTTAAAACTTAAAAAATTTTTTTTTTCTTTTTTGGATTTAGTTTCAGGAGGAAGGAAGTTGACTGGTAAATCCAGACATTCTGGGTGGAGAATTTTTGGTGAAATTCCCTATAAGTGAACCAGCAGCTGCCTTCAGGGTTTGATAAAGGCCTCAGTGTTTGGAACACTGTGGGGTTCCTTCTCCCCATCTCCAGCTCTTTCTGGCTGGGTCCGGGTGGGTGTGAGAAGTGGTCACTGAAGCGACAGGAGTTGGGTGGAAATGCAAAGTGGGTGTGAAAGCATGAGGTGTACAAGGTGGCAGAGCTGAGCCCAAATGACATCACTGCCTCTCACTTGCTGTGCGAGCTGTACCAAGCCCCTGGGCATCTCTGAGCGTGCCTCAGTCTCCTCATCTGTAGAATGGCATCTGTCAGAAAACTGAGGTTTAAATAGCTAATGAGGGAACTTCCCTCATGGTGCAGTGGTTAAGAATCTGCCTGCCAATACAGGGGACACGAGTTCGAGCCCTGGTCCAGGATTATCCCACATGCCGTGGAGAAACTAAGCCTGTGGGCCACAACTACTGAGCCTGCACTCTAGAGTCCGCGAGCCACAGCTACTGAAGCCCTCATGCTGCAACTACTGAAGCCCATGCTCTGCAGCAAGAGAAGCCACTGCAATGAGAAGCCCACGCACCGCAGTGAAGAGTAGCCCCTGCTCACTGCAAGTAGAGAAAGCCCGTGCACAGCAATGAAGACCCAATGCAGCCATAAAGAAATAAACTAAATAAATAAATAAATAAATAAATAAATAAGTTAATGCACCCAAAGCACCTGCACTGGGGCCTGAACATGGTAGGCACTTAATCAAATCTAATATTGTTCTTACAAGGCTAGAAACTTGCCAACCCTCCACTCCCTGGATCTGCACTCTTCACCATGCTGTGCTGACTGCCCATTTCTAACTACCCGGGTGGATCCCCCCAGGCTCTACCTGAGAGCTGTCACCCTGTGTTGTGACCCCAAGGCACCGACCCACTTGTCTCTGAGCCCTACCTGGTTTTTCAAGCTCTGGATCTCTCTCTGTTGGGCATCGTCCTCTTCATGCAGAACCTGAAACTTGGGCGGGATCACCCTCTCCTTCTGCCTGGAGGCGGCTGTTTCCAACAGCTTCTGCCTCAGGTTGGCCACTTGGTTCTGCAGGCTTGCTATCACCGTGTCTTTGTATTTAGATTCAAGTTCAAAATCGGAGAGACGGCTGACTTCTTTTCCCAGCAGCCGAATTATTTCATCCTGGGTGGAGGCCAGATCGGAAATTTACTAGGTGTGGGTCTGGGTGTAAGGCTGAGCCCATTTAAAGAAAGACAGGAAAAATAGGGTATCATTCTTTGGGAAGGTGAGGGCAGGCAGGGAGGGAAAAAGCAGACTTTCAAGGCTATCTCTGTCACTTGGAAAATCTCATAGAGACAAGAATTGGGTTAAAATGATGTACTTGTATATAGACTCCTGTAATGGATGTCTGTACCTCACAGGTACGGAAACTTTCCTTTCCCCGAGAATTAGACTTTCATATTAAGAACAACCATTCCACTTTGGAGCTTTTGTTGCTAGAAAGTTTACTTAGAATGTTTTCATTTATAATATTCAGCCTAGCACACTGGGGACCTAGGAAAGGTAGTTAGGAATACAACATTCTGTTTGACCACATTCTGCCTATAATGAGGGTTATTTTTTTTAACTTAAAACATTCTGAAATATTTGTTTTCCCTTTCCTCTCTTCTAATATTTCCTGCCTCTTTTGGCTATTCATGTATGAATTTTTTCCAGGTAACTCAATCTGAAAAGTAAATGAGACAGGGAGAGTGATGTATTTGCATGGGCTCATGTCAACTTTCGGCTGGAAAAACAAAATTGCTGGTAGACTTTACCCACAGGTATAATTAACCCTGTCCTCCATCTCTCCAGTGAAAAAGCTCTGCAGCCAAAGAATTGGTTAGGTTTTCCAAAAAAGGAAAAAAAAATCCCCAAACTTCTCACCAGACGTTATCAATAAAATGTCAGAAAAACTGAAGAAGAAGAAGAAGAAAAAATTCCCCAGAGGCCTTTTCCAAAGCAGTCACAGGAGGAGGTAAACGGGCCATTTCTGGGCCAGCTCATTTCCAGGAGAGCCGTCCAGTCAGCCTCACGACCTACTAGCTCCGTGACCTGGGGAAGGACAGGGTCTCGCTCATGAGAAAGCCTGTCTGACATTGCCAGCTGCTGCCAGGGGCCTTCCTTTGGGTCCTTGTGAAAGTTGGTGGCAAAACTTCAAGAGAGAGCATCAGACATATTCCCTCCTCCTGGGCAGTTTCCCCTGTTTCACCCTGTTGTGACCAGCCAGGTGCTTATTCATTTTTCGTGCAACAAACATTCATCGGGCAGCAACTAAGTGCCAGGCCCTGTGCCAGTGCTGGAATATAAGAAGTTTGCAGAGGGCAGTGGACAGCTGTGGGTTCTGCTTTCCTGGCGAGGGTCCCGTTGCCCTTCTGGAGGGAGCGCTCCTCCTTCCATGGGGTCTGGGTAGGACTGTCATCCATGCGCCCCGCTCCTTCCTGTCCCACCTCCCCGTGTGCATGTGGCCCAAGCTGGTCAATCAGAGATTTCACACATCGATTACAGAGGGAGAGGATCTTGCCTTCTTTTGGATCATAAACTTTAAATATGTAGGCTTGTTGGCCTGAGTTTGTCTTTTCTAACACACAAAGCCAGCCTTATGTAGAAAGCCAGACTCTGAGGGAAACAGAGGGGAGAGGTTGGTAGTGGGGAGGTGTTCTGATGACATTATTCAAGCTCCTGGATCTAGCCATACCTGAAGCTAGTGGCCCTTTCAATTTTCCAGTAAGATGAGCTAATCAATGCTCTCCCTCAAGCTAATTTGTTTATTGTCACTTGAAGGAGTCCTGGCAAGTCAGGGTAGAAACGGCTTATAAATAGAAAGAATTATTTCTATTATAAATAGAAAAAAATATAAATGGCTTATAAAAATTTTCTATAAATATAAAAAATTACAGTGGTTGCACTATATTTCCAATTAAAATTGAGGCAGGTTGAAAAATGGCTACAAATACTTTGCAGTTTTGCCATTTGGTCTATTTCCCCACCCTCTAGTCTGGGCTGGCCCCGTGACTTGCTTTAACCAACGGAATGGAGTGGAAGTGATGCTGCATGATCTCCAGGCAAGTTCTTACAGGCTGTGCAGCTTCTGCTCTGGCCCCCTGGGAACCCTGAGACCACCGTGCTGTTATGAAAAGCCACATGCCGAAAGGGGCCTACCAGTCGAGGCGTCCTGGCTGAGGCCCTAGATGTGGGAAGGAGGCCAATGGAGACCGACCACCAGACTGGCCAAGCCAGCGGCTGACTGAGGCCGCATGAGTGAGGCTAGGGGACGCGAGCAAAGGAACCTTCCAGGTCAACCCATAGATTCTGCGGAATAATGAATTGCTGTTTGAAGCCGCTAAGTTTTGGGGTGGCTTGTTACACAGCGATAAATACAGAATCTGAGCGTGGCTTCTCGCCTTTCTGCAACATTTTTCAGAGTCTGTTCCCAGGATGCCTGGGTTGGAACCCCCTGACTCCTGAAGGTTTGGATTTCCGAGTCTGACAAGAACCCCAGGTAGGTCTGCTCCTCACAAACTCTGAGAATTGCTGCAGGAGCAGGCCCTGGCCTTGAAGGAAAGCGAGATATTATAGACTGTTTCTTTTAGAGTAACTTTCAGGTCGTGTCTAAGTGGGGAGAAATTGACCTGGGACCTTCCCAGGATGGCTTGAATCCACCTGTTCTGCTCGCATCCCTGCTTTAAACCTCTCTGGCTCTTTAACGAGTCTCTTGGCCCAGGCCTCCCTGACTTCAGGGCTCACTTCCTCCTGCTAGGAACGAGTTTTTGCATCACTGTTCCATCACTGAAGGTTGATCAAGGGATTACTGTGTGGGAGTTAGAAGTACCCACTGAGAAGCTAACCAGACCTCGGTTTGAATCCTAACACTGCTCCTTGCATTGGACAGCCTTGAACACATTACTGAACCTCTCTGAGCTTCGGTTTCCTCATCTGCAAAGTGAGGGTGATAAAATCTATTTTGAAGATGGTGAAGATTAACGAGCTAATAAATGTCAAGTGCACAGGACATGGCCCAGCACACAGTAGGTGCTCAGTACTTGTAGTTGTAGATGTTATTTGGGATAAAATGAGCAGTGGCCAAACCTGGCTGAATGTCTTGGGAGGAAGATGTGGTTTCTTGGAAGTAGGAAAAAGGGACAGTCCTTGAGACACAGAGAACAAGAGGCAGTGGCAATCTCTCCATGGTCCCTCTTGCTGCTGTAGCTCTGTGCTTCCCTGAGACCCCTCACCTTATCGTAATGAGCCAGGTCCTGGTCCACAAAAATTTCTCTGTAGGGCTCTGCTACAGGAATTTCCTCGGCCACTGATTGTTCCGACGGTTCCGCCGCGTTGGTCCACACTAACACACAAGATCAACAGAGAATGCAGAGGAGACTGTGAGTTTCCCCAAAGTCTTAAAGAATATTTTCAGATTAACCTTCACATTCATGAGACTTATGCACTGAAAGCATTGCAGGAGGACTGGAAAGGGTAAGAGCTGCCTCATTTCTCTTCCCCAGCATTAACTGCACAGATGCACTGTGGTGTGTCTCTTTCCAGACTTTTTTCTATGCCGCATAAGAGCTGAGGACCTTGGGCAAGTCATTTGCTCTCTCTAACCCTTAGTTTCCACATACATAATTTAGGATCACTGATAGTCTCTGCTATAAAGGGCTATCTGGAGATTAAATAGAATAATGATATAGAGCAGGGGTAGGCAAACTATGGCCCTGTGGCCAAATCTGGCCTTCTGCCTATTTTTGTAAATAAAGTTTTATTGCAACACAGCCACAGTGATTTATTTACATATTATTTATGGCTGCTTCCCAGCTACAAAGGCAGAGCTGAGTAGTTGTAGCAGAGACCATGTGACCCACAAATCCTAAAGTATTTACTATCTGGCTCTTTACAGGAAAAGTTTGCTGACCCCTCATGTAGAGCATTTAGCACTAAACGTTAGCTATATATTTTTTATTGCAATCATATCTTTTCAAAAAACAAAAATGCATTTACATGACAGAGATTCTTATCCAGCTTACTTTTCAGCTAACAATATCAAAAACATCTTCCCATGTCAGTATTTGAGGCTGTACTGGGTTCTTTTCAAGAGTAGCATTGTGGTCCACTGTACAAGTGTGCCAAACGTGTTTAACTAGGATCCACTTGATAGACATATAAGCTTTCCTAATTTTTTTCTTATTTACCCCAATATTACAAGGCCTGTTTATATGACTTTGCGGGAGTATGGCATTGTGTTTAGGGGTCCCACTCTGTATCACATCAGACATCTCGCAATTCACTCACATCAACACTGAATCCATTGTTTTTTATTGGTGTAGAAACGTTTGTAAAGATTTCTATAATTCTACTTGTGAGATCACTTGGGCCCAAGCAGCGTATTTTAAATTTCCAAGTGACTATAGTTTCTGGACAGTCAATGCACATTCTTATCTTCTTGTGAAGTGAGAAACTGAACAAATTGTTTTCAGTGGTGATGAAACTTTAATGAGTATTAACATTAATGATGAATGAAGCACGCACTGTCATGTTTGTGGACATTCATCATTTATTCATTTTGCTTCTGCATTTTTTATTTATGCATTTTAGAGTCAAAGATTCCTGCCCCCCAGCCAGGTCTCAAACCTGTTTGTGGACCCCAGAACCTCTAGTGGACAGAGCTGATGGCCTGTGGTGCCTGGAGAATGCACAGCCTTGCGTGTTGAATGAGCAGCCCTGGCCACAGTGTTTCCTGGGGCGCGAGGAACACAAGGGCCTGGAACTTCAGCAGCTGCCCACTTTCTCTCCCTCCACCTCCCCAACTAGGTCCATGATTAGAAAACTTTTATTTGAAGCTCACTGCCCCCATCTGACTCTCTTGGATCCTGAGCAGCTAAGTCCTAACTGACTACAGCAGCAGTGCCTGATAGAGAAATAAGGGGAGCTACAGAACGCAATTTTCAATTTTCTAGTAGTCACGTTAAAAAGGTAAAAAGAAGAGATGAATTTTTTAATGATCAATTTTATTTAACCCAATACATTAAAAAAACATCATTTCAACACGTAACCGACAGAAAATATGGAGATATTTTATATTCTTTTTCTTCGAGGCATGAAGCCTTTGAAATCTGGGGTTTATTTTACACTGATTGTGCATCTCAATTTGGAAACTGAATTTTCAGGAGGAAGACTTGATCTGTTTTCAGATTCCTCAAGAAATCGGCTCCCACTGGAGGAAGGTACTGCCTTGCCTGTGTCCCCAGGGAGGGCCTCGGGGTCTGACCCTAACTGGGCCCCTGTCCAGTCTCAGCTTAGAGCTCTGGCGTCTGATGCCATCTCTAGGGGTGACTCCGGCTGCCTCTGCGACCCTGTCGTGGCTGTCTTGAGGGACGCTTCCCTGCAAGATGATGGCCGGAGGGGGGACTTCATCAAACTTACAGAACAGGCTGATCGATGGGGTCCCTTTACTGGGGAAGGTGTGTTTACTCAAAGTCTTTGTGGGTCTAGAATTTGCTCTGAGACTCGCTTTCCTTACACCCAGGAAGGGAGGTGCTGGAGCAGTTACCCCTCACCCGCCCCAAACTTCTTTACTGGCTACTGTTATTTATCAGAAAGAACCTAAGGGCCATGTATGAAGAAACTGGCTTAACTCTAGCTGCTGGATCCTTCGGCGGTCCCAGTGGGGAGAAGCCCCAGGGAGGGTCGGGAGGGCTGGGGCGGTGGGACGGCGGATATGGGGATGCAGGCACTTTAAGAATTTTCGTGCATGATCTGTTGGCCAAATGGCAGGGGAGTTACTTTAATATTTTAACAACCCCCAGCTGTCCTGGTGCACTCCAATAATCACCAGTCTGCAGCAGGGGCAGTATGTGTGCACCTGGACTGTGTCTTTCAGACATTGTAGGTTGTAAATAAAAGTTAAATAACAATCATGGTTAGGTAATAACTTAAATTTTAATAATTCAAAATTTTAATATTAAAATTTTAAATTATTAAAATTTAAATTTTAAATATTAAAATTTTAAATTATTAAAATTTAAATTTTAAATATTAAAATTTTAAATAATTTAATATTTACTGAATGTTCGCTATGCACCAGGAGCTGTGCTCAGCACTTACAGGCAGGATACGATTTCGTCTTCATAACAACCCAGTGACATAGGCATTATTATTCCCATCTCCATTTTATAGGTGAGAGATATGAGGCACAGAGACGTCAAGTCACCTGCTCAAGGACACACAGCTGGTAAGTGGTAGAGTCAAGGGATGAACCTAAGTTTGTTGGATTCACAGCCTATGCTTTTAACCACTGTGCAGTCAATGTATTGAAGTGGGAACATGTTTATGACATATTATTGAATTTTAAAAATCAGGTAGGGAATTCCTTGGCAGTTCAGTGGTTAGGATTCTGTGCTTCCACTGCAGGGGGCACAGGTTCCATCCCTGGCTGGGGAACAAAGATCCTGCAAGCTGAGCGGCACGGCCAAAAAAAGAAAAAAAAAGAAGGTTACCTATGTTAGGTTCATATGATCCCATTATTGGGAATATATATATATATATATATATATATATATATATATATATATATATGAATCAAGATGCTATTTTAATAAATCACCCCACATATTTTCTTTTCTCAGTAATTCTTCCCCACCTCCCATGAGCTTTTGCCATTAAGATTTGGCCTTGGAGCTGACGTTTTATTGCCTTGTGGTAAAGGAAGGATGAGTATTAACTAGAACAGGGTGATTTTTCCCCCAGGCAAAATGATGTTTTGATTTTTGACAATGTCTCGAGACATTTTTGAGTACCACAGTTAGGGGTGGTGGTGGTGGTGGTGTTGCTACTGGTATCTCTGGTGGGTAGGAGTCAGGGATGCTGCTAAACATTCTACAGTGGACAGGACAGATCCTACAACAAGGAGTTATGCGACCCACATGTCACTGTGCCAAGATTAAGAAACCCTGACCTGATCTGCAGTAAATAAATCCTTGGCTTTGGGTTTTCAAATAGAATTTTTCAAGTCTAAAGCAAGGTGACAGTCTAACAGTAAACCAATTTAATTGGAAGAGCCCAGCTTTGCTAAGAGAGGAAAGAGCTTTCTCGGAACCATTAAAAAGAGGTGTTTTCTGTCAAGAGACAGCATGGAGGACTGGAGCACAGAGTTTTCTCTAAAGCGTGGAGTAGAGAGGCCCAGACACAAAGGAACTCCCCATGACACGGGAAGAAAGTCCTTTTCTGAGGACGGGGAAAGTGTCAGGGGAACGAGGGCAAATGTTTGGAAACATGAGACCTGGCTGAGAGGCTGAGGAGATAGAGCCCAGGTAGATGTGAGGGACTCTAAGCCATACGACTCATCCTTCATTTCTCCAGGGGGGATGCAAGTCCTTTAGAGAAGCCCCAAGTTCAACATGGCACTGGAGAAACCGGTGATTACAGTGGAAAAATTTAAATGGCGGAGTGAAAAAAAGAAAAGAAACAGCCCATGTGCCATGTGTCCAAAGGACGCATTAAAAAACAACCCCCAAAACCCTGTATATATGTTCATAAAACAGAACATGATCCATTCAACAAAATGAATGAATCTCAGAAATACTATGCTGAGTGAAAAAAGCCTTCCACAAAGGAACATGTACTACATGCTTCTGTGTACTTGAGATTCTAGAACAGGAATATCTAATCCCTGGCGGGAAAAGAGTTCAGAAGAGTGGGTGCCTCTGGGGCCTGGGGCTGGGAATTGACTGGGGAGGGACATGAGGGAACTTTCTGGGGTGATGGTAATGTTCTATATCTTGATAGGAGTTTGGGTTACATAGGTGTACACGACCGTCAAAACTCAATGAGCACACTCAAGATCTACACCTTTCATGGTGTGGTAGCCAGTCTCCAAGATGGCCCCACTGATTCTTGTCTCCTGGTATTCAAACCCTTGCATCATCCTCTCCAATACTGGATGGACTTTATATTAGTTAGCTGGGGCTGCCATAACAAAACACCACAGGAGGTCTCAACAAAAGAAATTCATTTTCTCACAGTTCTGGAAGCTGGAAGTCCAAGATCAAGGTGTGGGCAGGGTTAGGCCTCTCGCCTTGGCTTGCAGATGGCCACCTTTCTGCTGTGCCCTCACATGTCCTTTTCTCTGTGCACGTGCATCCCTGGCGTCTCTCTCTCTCTTCTTACAAGGACACCAGCCCTTGGATTAGGGCCCACCCAATCATCTCATTTTAACTTACTCATCTATTTAAATACACTATCTCCAAATATGGTCACATTCTGCGATATTCGGATTGAGGCCTCAGCATATGAATTTTGGGGGAATACAATTCAGTCCGTAACAAAGCTTCTCTATGTAACCAAGGATATTGCAGAAATGACACAGTTTGATTCCTGAGGTTAGATCATAAAAGACATTGCAGCTTCTGCCTCACTCTCTAGGACCACTTGTCTGGAGGAGCTGGCAGCTTGAGGATACTCAAGCAACGTAAGGAGAGGTCCACTTAGTGAAGAACTGAGGCCTCTTACCAAAAGCCATGTGAGTGAACCATCCTAGAGATGGGTCCTCCAGCCCCAGACAAGCCTCCAGAGGACCACAGCCCCAGCCAACACCATTACTGCAACCTCATGAAAAATCCTGAGCAAGAATCACCCAGCTAAGCCATTTCCAAATTCCTGACTCAGAGAAACTATGAGATAATAAATGTTTACTGTTGTTTTAGGCCATTACATCCTGCAGTAATTTGTTATGCAACAATAAGTAGCAAATACAGGTTTGGGCACCAGGAGTGGTGGAAAATTTAAAAAAACCCTACAATGTGGAGTGGTTTGTGATGGAACAGTGGCCAGAAGCTGGAGGACTTTGGCCAAGAGTCTTTGAGAAAGCCTGAATAGTCTTAGTAGAAGCCCGATGGCCTTTGAGGAGGCAGTGAGGGAAGGGTTCCAGGAAAGTGAGGAAAATGTTACTGGGGTTAAGGGATCCTTGTTAGGTGGTGGCAGAAGGTTTCCTAACACGTTGCCTGTGGTCATGAGGAAGGTAGAAAATGTTTGTGATGAGGCTGAGTGGTCAAGCTAAAGAGAGTCCCAGACAGAGTCTTGGAAGGTGCTGCCTGGTTACTTCTTGCTACTTATAGTGAAATGTGAGGGGGAGAGACAGTTAAAGGAAGGGCTGTTAAACCAGGGCAATGCTCTGGGCTTGAAAATTCCCTGCCTCTCCAGGCGGCAAATGAAATGTAAGAAACAGGTTCTGGGCAAAGATCAAATCAAGGGCACTCTCAAGAAAACACAGTCTAGAGAAGAAGCTGAGGGTGTGGTTGTAAAATGCTTTGTTAAGAATACAGATCCAGGGCAGTGTCCAAGAGAACCCTTCGGTCAAAGAACTGGGCTTCTAAGAAGCTTCGGTCCTTTGTCAGTCTTTGCAGAAGCCCATGGTGGAAGGGCTTGTGACAAAAAAATCTGTGGGCGTGGGTTTTGCCTAATAGGATGAACCCCAATAAGAAGCACTGCCAACTCAGACTGACAGAGACCCACAAAAGTAAAAGAAGCGTCTGGACCCCCAAGCTTCTACAGGCAGGAAGCAGGCTATAAAACTATGCAGCCACATCCATGGGACACCTTTCCTAGGAAAGGGAGGACGACTCAGAAGGCGGAACTCAGGGACCAGCGGGCAGAGCCAAGAGCCCTGGAAAGTCATTTCTGGCCAAGAGTTGGACTGAAGCCCAGTCAAGGAACTGCCGATATTTTCCCAGCTGGACTTCAGAAGTGCTTTGTGCCAGTGACTCCTGTGTGTTTCCTGTTTTTCTTCTTTTGGAAGAAGAGGAGTGTATGTAGCAGTTATGCTATGTCTGTCCCACCAATATGTGCTGGGTGTGTGAGGGACAGACCCTTTGTTCAGAGGTCTTCAGATTCTTGGAAGTAGTACTTGATGAGCTGAACTTAAGGTACTACACCCATGAGCCCCATCTGTACCTGGACTTGATTTAGACGAGATTCTGGAATTTGAGCCGATGCTGTTACTGGGGTGAGATTTTGGGGGGCGTCGGGAGAGAGGAGGAGGAGTGTGAATCACTGAGGACCCAAGGGCAGGCTGTGGTAGCCGGCCTCCAAGATGACTGCTGATAATCCCCGCCTCCTGGTCTTCAGGCCTGTGTGTAGTCTTCTCCCACACTGGAGGGTGACACCCTGTGTAACCAGCAGGATATTGCAGCAATGACAGAGCATGACTTCTGAGGCTTAGTCATAAGAGATGTTGCCATTTCCATCTTGTCCTCCAGGATCACTTGCTCAGGAGGAGCAGCTGCCGTGTCCTGAGAACGCTCGAGCCACTCTCTGGGGAGGCCCATGTGGTGAGGAGCCGGGGCCTCCTGCTGACAGCCATGTGAGCTCGCCGTCTTGGAAGTGGATCATCCGGCCCAGGTCAAGCCTTCAGATGACTGCAGCTTTACGAGGGACCCTGAGCCACAGCCGTCCTGCTAAGCTGCTGCCAAATTCCTGACCCACAGAAACCGTACAGATGATAACACATGTTTGATTTTTGCTTTAGGCTGCTACGTTTGGGGAGAATTCGTTATGCAATCATGATAACTAATACACACTGTGTGTTCATTTTACATGAAAGAGACAAAACATGTTGAATTCTAGTTAATGGTATATGTGCTAAAGCATTTATGGGGAGGACTACAGATGTGTGCTATTTATTTTGAAATGCATCCAAAAAATAAGATGGATTAATGCAGGACAAGAAGGATGGGTAGACAGAAATGTAATAAAGAGTACAGCAAAGTGTTAGCGGTAGAATTAGGAGGAGAGCTGTCTCTGTAAAATTCTTTTTGCTTTGCTGTATGTTTGAAAGTTTTCACATTAAAATGCTGGGGCGAAATGGCTGAGTAATTTCTTAACTTGGGTGGTTGGTACATGAGCATTCCTTAGATGATGATGATGATGATGTAAACTGCAGAGATACCTTTCATTTATTCCTTAGTCTGTATATTTCAGAATAATAACTATTATTTGAATGGCTGAGGGAAGTGACTAGGTGAGCGGTCCTGAGTGAGACCAGGGAAGGGTGTGGAGGCATCGAGAGACCTGGGGACTCAGAGGGGTCTGGGGCTGGGACGCAGAAAACAGAGAATGGGACCTTCACACCAGTGGCCACAGAAGAAACCTGGGAATCATGCCAGGGACTAAGTCAACCCAGCTACTCTGCCAGTAAGGCTGGCAAGGCCGAGAGGATGGTGACAGACAGGAAGTCTCCTCCCCAAATGCCATGAGGCCTTCTGGGGGGGAGGCGGGGAGAAGGAAACCCTGATGGCTGTGTGTCCCCAAAGTGACCAGGCTGTGAGTGACAGTCACTGAGATACCCAGCCGTAAATTTGACTGAAAAGCGTTAGATTAGATTAGATTGAATACATAACCTCCGGAGAAGTAATTTTCTCCATAAGCCTCAGTCTCCTCTTACCTGTAAAATGCTAATAAAATATTTAAAAACCTCCTAAGGCAAGAGGGATTTCAGTTACCAATATGTCTGTACATCTGAGTCGAAGTATATAAATTTAGATTCTGATACACATTCATAGATATTCATATATACGTACAAACACACACACACACACACACACACACACACACACACTCACCAGAGAGGTACTAACGTGTGCAGATGGGCAGAGCACAGTCTTGGAGGAGTTTGTACCAAAAAGTCAACAGGGAGAATTCTGGTGATAAGGGTGACAGCTTATCTTTTACTGTTTTCTAACTTTCTGCTTATCCCAATTTTTTCACATTTGATTATGTTCTACTTCAGAACCAGAGAACATAAGCAAAAGCCAGAGAAAGACAAATATCATACCATATTGCTTATATGTGGAATCTAAAAAAAGGTACAAATGAACTTATCTACAAAACAGAGATAGAGTTACAGATGTAGAAAATAAACTTATGGTTACCGGGAATAAGAGGGGGGAGGGATAAATTGGAAGAGAGGGATTGACATACACAATACTATACATAAAGGAGATAACTAAGAAGGACCTACTGGATAGCACAGGGAACTCTCCTCAATACTCTGTAATGGTCTACATGGGAAAAGAATCTAAAAAAGAGTGGATACATGTATATGTTGAACAGATTCAGTGTGCTGCATACCTGAAACTAACACAACACTGTAAATCAACTGCACCTCAATAAAAATTTTTTTAAAAAAGGGGAAAGCAGAAACTGAGACCCATCCTCCTAGCAAAAGCCCCTCCCATAAGCCGCCAAGGAAGAACCCATGAGTACCTTGCCTGACGATGGGAACGCTGTGGGCAGCTCTGTCCACCTCGATGGAGAACATCTTCTCGCTGGCACTCACTGGCTGCCTGTGGGAGGCTGGTGGGACCATGGGGGGCTCGGGGGACCCCTGCGACCAGCTCCTCTGCACTGGCGCTGGCCAGATGCCCGGGTAGAAGGGGGTCTGTGGTGGTGAGGGTGACTGGTTCAGTTGCTGGGTGGCCCAAGGTGGCTGTGGCCTTGGCCAAGGTGCTGGGCCCCTCACGCATGGGAAGGAGACCTGCAGGGGCAGACAAGAGGGTCAGGGGAGGTTACAAGCAGCTGGGGTGGTCTTCACCTTTCTGTCCCAGCGACATAATTGCTGCCCTAGATTTCGGCATATAAGTCACTTCTCCCAGGAAGCCTTCCCAGACTCTCCCCAAATTTGGGATGGTGGTCCCCACCATGGGTCACCTTGCACACTATCGCACCACCATTTATTGGGTGCAGCCTTCGTGCCAGGCACCCAGTCAAGAGATTCACATGCATTACCTCATTTAATACCCCTGATGCTCTGTGATGAGCCCGAGGCTGAGCAAGACCTAGTGACTTTCCCAGGATCACAGATCTGGCAGTGAGCATCTGAGCTGGTACAACGCCACCTCTGAGCTCTGAGAGGCTGACAGCTTTTTGTCTACCTTGCTCAGCACCGTATCCTCAGCTCCTAGAATAAACCCTTGGCACATACACAGTAGGTCCTTAAATACTGGTTGAAAGAATGAATGAACACATCTCCGAGATTCAAGCCCAGCTCTCCAGGACACACACATCTACACTGTGTGTCTCCCTGGCACTCCCATTCCACCTGTTCCCCGAAGCCGAGAGCTCTGGGGTGGAAGGCACCCCAACTGGCTCGCACCCCAACTGGCTCAGTAACCTGTGATCCTCAACATCTGCCACATCTGATTCTTGCCAGACGCTCCATAAATATCTATCGAGGGAACCTTTTTTCATCTGATCCAGCGGAAGATGTCTGTAGCTACTTTCATTAGAGAGCACATCAAAATCCATCTACACGGGGAGAAGCAAATGCTGAGAGGTGCTGACACCTGGCTTTGTCTTGGTTAATGCTGTTGTGGCCGTCCCTCCCCGAGCCTAGTGGTTAAACCGTGACATCGTGAATGCTACCATTTATTGTAATTACTCACCGATTTCTCGCGATAGCCCTGAAGGGGAGGAGCTCTCCTTATTCCTAGCTTACAAATGAGGCTTGGAGAGGTTAAGGACTTCACCAAGCTCAGGTGGTGGTGGAGAGGGTGGTGGGACTGGGGTTCTGGAAAGCTCTTTCCCTCTCTGTCTCTCTCTCCCTTCTCTGCCCCGCCCCCAGTCTCTTGGCAGAAAAAAACACACTTTTCAAGGAAGAAGCTAAGTTCAAAGGTTTGCCGCCTGTGGCAGTCACGTTTCTCTTTCTGCAGACTGCAGACACATAATGAGAAACAGGACAGAATGCTTCCGAAATAGGAGCACTGGCAGACAGAACTTCCTATAGCTCCAGCTGGATTGTATTCAAGAGGAACGTTCTCCACTCACTCAGGTTCCCAAACCAGTCTTTTAGCTAGTCTTTCCCAGCCAAGTCAAGAATCTGGTGAATTCCCCTGAAGACTTTTTTGGAGTCAGGGAGAACACTGTTCGGGAAAATCAAACTCCAATTGCCTGGCGACACCTGGCCCAGCATTTATGATGACACCGGCCCCGTTGAAACCTGTTTCGGGAACGGACTTGGCACTGTTCCAGAACTCTGTTACCTTATGTGAAGATCCGAATTTCTCTCCACTGTGGGCACCTCGGTCTCCACCTAAGCTTTCTTCCTTTCTCTCCTTTCAGAAACTGAGGTGTCCTGCTCCTGCCTTGCACTCACTTCTCCATCCATCCTATCCCTTCCCGTCCTCTCCTCTGGGGCTGTCTTGCCTCAATCATTCCTACAACCTTTCTTCATCGATTTAATAAAGATTTATCGAATGAAAGGGCTGAAGGTGGGAAGGGGGAAATTTGAATATGTTTTACCCCCGACTGATAGAAAACAAATCTAGAGACCACGGGTAGTGTGGAGGAATTCCCTTTTGTGCTGGGATGCTCAGGTAGATGTGCCTCACTGCCCACTAACGGCCAGGGTGCTAAAGGGAGTGCTCATATCTCATGCCTCAAGTGGTTCACTGCCTTAGTGGACAGGCCGCAACCCACCCGCCTCTTCTGGAAGTTCCAAGAATCTCCCTCCTATACTGTTGGCCCATTGCTGTGGGTGGGGCTAAGCAATCAACCAGTCACAGTCCCTGGACATACTGATTGGTTCAGTGGTGGGGCAAGTGATCCAATCAGAGCCAAGGGGACCCAAGAAGACTTGGCTGGACACCAGGATCTGGAGTGACCTGGTGGGACTTCAGAATGCAGCCAGCATGAGGGAGTGGAGCCCAGACATGGAGAGAGGGAAGCTATTTATTTATTTTTCAAATTGTGGTAAATAACCTGCAACATAAAATTTATCATCTTAGCCATTTTAAAGTAAATAGTTCAGTGGTGTTAAGTATTTTCACATTTCTGTGAGATGGATCTCCAGAACTTTTTCGTCTTGCAAAACGTAAACTCTATTAACCATTAGACAACAACTCCCCATTCCCTCCGCCACCCAGCCCGTCGTGACCAACATTCTGTCTCTATGAATTGGACTACTCTAAGTACCAAGTACCTCAAATAAGTGAAATCACATGGTACTTGTCTTTTTGTGACTGGCGTATTTCACTTAGCATAATGTCCTCAAGGTTCATCCATGTTGTAACATGTCAGAATTTCCTTCATTTTTAAGGCTAAATAATATTCCATCATATAGTTTAGAGTGTATTTTGTTTATCCATTAAGCGTCACGGGCACTTGGATGGTTTCTACCTCTTGGCTATTGTAACTATGCTGCTGTGAACATGGTGGGGAAAATAAGGAAGCTGGTTTTGAGCCTTGGCTGGGGTGCTACCCTGAAGTGCTCCATCCCTGAGGCCGCTAGAGCTGGTTTCTGTCGCTTGCAGCACACAGAGCCCGAACGATAGGGCCCCTATGGGGAAGGAGCCAAAGATGTGTAAATGCAGCAGACTCCAAGCTCTTCGGGTTTAAAAATTGAAAACTAAAGTTTTTTTTTTTTTCTCTGAAGCGTGTTGCTTGCGGGTAGCTTTAGTTGGATGGTTAAAGTGGGTTTTCTCTAGTTTGCCGGCTTGCTCTATCACAGGGAAGGTCAAGGTTTTCTCAGAAATTGCTGATGGTAACTACAATGAAACAGGCAGGGAGAAAAGCAAACATAAGAAAAAGACTCACATTTAAAAGCCAGCTCTGGGCTGTACAGGAAGCATGGGGTCAATGTCAGTTATCAACAAGTCTGTTTTTATTATTTATTTATTTTAGATTTAATTCTATTTATTTTTGTCTGTGTTGGGTTTGCGTTGCTATGTGCAGGCTTTCTTTAGTTGCGGCGAGCAGGGGCTACTCCTCGTTGTGGTGCATGGGCTTCTCCTTGCGGTGGTTTCTCTTGTTTCAGAGTGTGGGCTCTAGGCACATGGGCTGCAGTAGCTGGGGCACACGGGCTCAATAGTTGTGGCTCGTGGGCTCTAGAGCACAGGCTCAGTAGTTGTGGTGCACGGGCTTAGTTACTCTGCAACATGTGGGATCTTCCCGGACCAGGGCTCGAACCTGTGTCCCCTGTATTGGCAGGTGGGTTCTTATCCACTGTGTCACCGGGGAAGTCCCCAAGTCTGTTTTTAGAAACTTTAGTTTAAAAATACACACTAATGCCTTTTCTCTTTCTTTGTGTCTGTTCTCTCACCATATGGTATGTTGCCATGGTTGGGTTTTTTGTTTTGTTTTTGAGGTAGCATATGTTATACTCCTGATTTCTTTTCCATACTACCTTTAAAATAGCAGGTTGTCAACCACCTGGATGAACCATGACCACATCCACGGCTGAATTTATATTAGCTTTAATAAACACGGTTCAATGATTTACTCAAGAAGTCACTATCCATTTTCTTTCAAATTATCTACTTGTTCTTTGTGTTATTTCTCCAATATCTGCTTCTAACCCTGTAAAGAGTATAAGTTGAACGGGAGACCCTAAAAAAAATTCGAAGTAGTTTGCACATCGAGTGCCTACAGTACACATGAATTCTGCCAGGAAGCCCTGGAGCCTGCAGAGAAGGTGGAAACTTAGACCTTGCCCTTGGAGAGCTTGTTATGTGCTCTGCCATTTGTAGGTAATTGTGGACAATACAACGGCTATGAGCCACTGTGTAGAGAAGCCACAGATGTGCCACAGACTGTGCTGGCACTTAATGCATGTCATCTCATCTGATCTCCAGAATAATCTTGCAGGAGGCATTTTACCCCTCATTGTGTGGATTAAGAAAGTGAAGCTTAGAGAGGTTAAATGACTTGCCCAAGGTCTCACAGCCAGGAAGTGGTGACACTATTTGACTCCAATACCTGTGCTCTTAGGACTTCTAGGTTACTCGAAGTCATGATTTATTACCTGCTTTCCATACTCACAAACGGATCTTAGATGATTGGTTAGTGAATGATAGGATATTTTCCGAGTTAAAAAAAGGAAATGAACATTAGATGGTGTGAAAAACCACAAGACATCGCATGGGCTACTTAGAAATGGGATTTTCTAGGAACAGTGAAAACTGTCTTATGGAAGTGTTATTCATCTGGTACATGCCACGCCCTGGAAGCAGCTCCGAGGACCCCAGCCTCCATCCGGGAAGAACTGTGGTATGTTTACTGCTGTACCAGAGGAGTCCTGGGGCCAGCTGGTACCCGCCCAGAGAACCGATTGTTAAATGTCTAGGAATTTTGCCAACTGGTTGATAAACACAGCCATTAATAAGAATTAACTTAGATAAATTTACAATTAAATTATATCAGAAACAAAGGTGATACAAACTTAAAACTCACCCTTTCCTAATTATTTTACTCTATTTTATTATTACCTATGCTCTTGAGGTTATTTCACTCTACTATATGTGTCTGTTGGAAATGCTACACAGTGATGTGTTACCACACCTCTCTTTCCATCTCTGTATTCAGGGATGTGTCATCGGGAGCTTGAAATTGACCGTGGAGGGCGTATTACACCATAGAAATCAGGAAATGCTATAAATCAGGGCTTGATTTTTTAAAATTTTATAAATAGGTTTAATAATGGTGGTTCATGTAGAGTTTGATTTTGTTTCTTTGTTTGTTTTGTTGATTGCCTAGACTTAAGATGGTAATGGAGAAAATGTTAACAATGCAGATTACACAAAAGCATGTTGTGTCTTAGCCATTATGTTATGAATAGAAAAAAAATTGAGGAAACGTTCTTCGAGTATTTGAAAATTATTATCTGATGCAGCAACAAAGTCACTCATGTCACTGATGAACATGTGAAGTTCTAACGTCTTTCTTTTTTCACTTGTATTATTCATAAATCCAAAATATCCAAAAATACCCACGAGTGCTCAGGTTGGGAACTCTCTCATTCGTCTAATGCAATGAGAAATTGGCTATGGATACAAGAGTTCGGCTAAAGTCAATGAAAGCATTCTGTGAGAATCAGCTGGCTATATAGAATTTACAAGAAAGAGTACTGTATTTCTTGTTACATGGAAAGACTGTGCTACACATTCTTTATATCAGTAAACCTTATGCTATGCATCCATGTACTTTACTCTTCCCAGAGAGCTGGTCATTAAATATTTACCAGCCAATCGCTGGCTGTGCTGGCACCCAGCGGAGTGCCTACTACTCATGGTAGGTGTTCGCTGACTGAGCTGAATGGTTGGCAAATGGAGTGTAAATAAAAAGCACTTTGATTCTGGGGCTGGGATGGGGAAAATACATGCTAAGCCTGGCGCATCTTGTAACAGCAGAGAGTAAGGAAGTGCCCCAAATGAAAAGGTGGGGAGATGCTCAAGGACACAGCAACCAACCTGAAAGAGCTCCCAGTGGCCAAGGCTGGAAGAATTTGAGCAATGAATGAGTTAATGAGTATTGGATTATAACTCAAAGTGTAAAATCAGTATACATGGGTCCATACTAACATAGATACATTAGTGAGTAAATACATAAAGGAGGGAGAAGAGACTGGCTTCCTTACAGAAGAATTTAACATACATAGATGTGGAGCTTAATTCCCACAGTATGGAAGTGCCTGGGGGGTAGGGGTGATGGTGGCGAGCAGGCACACTGACCGCAGCATGGAGGAGCCATGGACCTGGAAAGACAGAATGGAGACTAGAAAACATGGCCAGTAGATCTCAGAAGCCAGGAGAGGGGGCTACATGGTGCCAGGACAAATGGCCTTTATCGCAACAGCTCCCGGGGTGTCACCATAACTCAGAGACGGGTAATAATTCTATGTCCCCAAGAAAAGGGTAAATCATGTACGGGGTTTCAGTGTGAGAAATCAGGGTTATACATTTAGAACACAGAACCGCCAAGTTATACATTATTTTTAGGTTTTGGAACTTAAAAGAATTAAGTCCCTTTGAGCTGTTCAGAAAAGCCATTCGTTTAGGGTTTTCCCAGCTGTGTTAAAGGAGATCTGGCCCATCTAATTTTCCCATTTTCTTGTAAATCTTCAATCTTACGGATTTTCCTTTCCTTTCAAGTTCTAATCAGCTTCCTGGTCAGTCCATAAAATGGGAAATAGAATCTAATGAGGAAACAGCCGGATTTTTGCAAATAGCTTTTGCTACCCCTAGACTTGGCCTGCTTCAATTCGGTCTTGCCAGATAGAGAGACGGAATGAATGAATGAATGAATGAATGATCATCAACTAAGTTCAGAGAAGGAGCAACGTGGTTCTGATTTGGTAACAAAGGGTGTGGTCTGCCAGAGGAAGCAGGACGCGGCCCGGTTCCTGGCCGGGTCCGGGTTCTGTCTCAGTAGGATGCTAAGGGTTCAGCCCGCGCTCCCGTCTCCACCTCCCCCGATGTCATCTGCATCGCCTGTAGACATCTGGTGACAACAGAGCCTCAGGGGTCCTTTTGTGTGAGATTTTGCTGCGGAGGCCGAGCCTGAGGCTGCCTGCTGCCCCGTGCCCTCCACTTCACTGGTCTTGGGGAATCACCTTTAATTTAAAACACCCAGCCTCAGGATTTCTCATCACATCAGTAAGTCCCCACAGGACCTGTAAGAGCACAGGGTAGAGGAAATCCTACAAGGTCAGGTAGGAGATGACAAAGCTTGACCAGAAAGTGGTTTTGTTCTGAAGGGCACCATGCTCTCTGATCATTCACTCAGTTGCCGGCTCCTCAACCCCCGGTACAGTAAAGCCACATCCTCCTCAAGAACGGGCCCTATTCAGAGGTCCCAGGAACGTGGAAATGTCACCCTTCTTGGGGCTGGACAACTAAGGCCCTGACTCTGAGCTTCTCATCACACCTGTTCACCACAGGAGACAAATGAGCAACTCTGCTTCCTTGGAAACTGGCCTGGGACTTTTCCAATGGAAAAGTGGATTATTCGTCATTTTCCTCCCCCCAAATCCGTAGTGGCAAATCCCGTTCGGAAGGCTCCACTTAGGCAATAGGAATGCTTCCTAATGTCATGGACATCTTCTTTGTTTTTGCCTCCCCCGCATCCATTTCTTCCATCTTCTGGATGGGCACCTTAATTTTTTTGCAGGGAAGACACCCTTTCCCTGACAATCCTGAGTCCATAGAAGTCTGACCCTTCCACCCCAGGGGTGAGACCATAACCCAGGTCTGGCCAATCAGAGCATTCCTTGCCCCTGGCCTCAGTGATTGGTTCAGGGGAAGCCACGTGATCCAAGCCACTGTCAATGAAGATGCTGGCTCTTTCCCTGGAAATGCTACTTTGTAGGATGCTGGGGCTGCAGGTGGCTACTTTCCTACAGGTGAGGCAAGAGTCTGTCTGAGATTGGGAAGCTAACAGGGAAGAAAGAGTCAGATTCCTGACCATGATTTGGGGGCCTGGATCCAGCTGGGCCTAAGCTGCAGCTTTTGGCCTTTTCAGTTCCATGAGCTTTTTTTTTTTTTTTTTTGCCTAGGCTAGTTTTAGTTGGTTTTCTGACACTTGCAAACAATCAAATTTCCTGGACAGTATGCTTATTGAGACTTTAGCATAAGCATCACTATGTACTCAGAGTGAAAGTTATTTTAAAGGTTATGACATGCTCAAATAAAACCCACCAGCCTGTCATCATGCACCAAATTTACCTTTAAACTTATAAAAGTAAAGCAGCATCTCCAGAGAAGAATGATTTAAGACCAAGGAACCAATCATAAGACAAGTGGTAAAATGCTGCTTAGAGAAACTTTGACAGATAAATAGTTCTCTAGCTACAGCAGCCTTCAGACTACAAATCCCAAATTTCTGCTTCAAAAGTGACTCAGGGAAGACATTCCATAGTTTTATTTATTTAGTTTTTTGGCCTCGCCGTGCACTTGTGGGATCTTAGTTACCTGACCAGGAATTGAACCCAGGCCCTCAGCAGTGAGAGCACTGAGTCCTAACCACTGGACCACCAGGGAATTCCCAACAGTCCACAGTTTTAAAAGAAAACTTTCCAGTTGAAGAAACAGGCAAAATTTGTAATTTGCATCTGTTGTATATATAATATGTTAATGTCTAGTATATTTATCAGATCCATGTCAATGTAATTATATTATTACTATATTTGCAAATGCATATATATGTGTATGTATATTTAGAACCACATATTTCCAGCTCTTTTTTAAAGAGATATTGAAAAGACTGTTCAAAATTTAGTTTTCCAGCTTGTCTGTTTCTTCTTATTCCTCAGTAAACTTAAGCTATTAACCAGCACATTTCCTGGCACACAGTAAGGCTCAATCTGAGTGAGTTCTTTCTCCCCAGCTCCCCCCTCTATTTTAAGTTCTTCTTTCAGAAACTAAGTCAAATGAAAGAGGCAGTACTGCATAGTGTTACAAGCAGAGGCTGGTAAACGTTTTCTGTAGAGCCAGGCAGTAAACATTTCCAGCCCTGTGGGCCATAGGATCTGCCCAGCTTACTCTGCCATTGTAGCAGACAACACAGGCACTACTGAAATGAATGGGATGGCTGTGTTCCCAGGAAACTTCACAAAAGCAGGCGATGGCCCGCACTTGGCCCTGGGCCATACTGTGTCGACCTCTGGTTAAGAACTTGGGATCTGGCGTCGCACAGACTCTGGTCCGGCTCCCTGCTCTTCTCCTTCTCTGGGACCCTGACGAGTGTGTTATTTCTGTGCCTTGTCTGTAAGACATAGGGATACTAACAGCCATTTCTTAGTCTGTGAGAAGTGGGTGAGATAGTGCACGTGAAATGCTTGGAACACTTCCTGGTCCATAATAAATGAGCATAAAACATTAGCCATCAGGTGTGATTACCATCGTCAAAAAAGAAGAAGAAAGGGGGCAACTGAATTTGTCCAGGAACGGCAGCAATATCCCTGGGAAAGAGTTAGTTGGTGGACTTCCCTGGGCGCACAGTGGTTAAGAATCCACCTGCCAATGCAGGGGACAGGGATTCAAGCCCTGGTCCAGGAAGATCCCACATGACGCGGAGCAACTAAGCCCATGGGCCACAACTACTGAGCCTGTGCTCTAGAGCCCGTGAGCCACAAGTACTGAGCCCGCGTGCCACAACTACTGAAGGCCACGCACCTAGAGCCCATGCTCCGCAACAAGAGAAGCCACCGCAATGAGAAACCCGCACACTGCAATGAAGGGTAGCCCCCACTCGCCGCAACTAGAGAAAGCCCATGCGCATCAACGAAGACCCAACACAGCCAAAAATAAATAAATAAAATAAATAAAATAATTAAAGAAAAAACAGTTAGTGGAGCCAGGGACTTCCCTGGCCGTCCAGTGGTTAAGACTCCACACTTCCAATGCAGGGGGTGCAGGTTTGATCCCTGGTTGAGGAACTAAGATCCTGCGTTGGTGCAGCCAAAAAAAAAGTGAGTGGAGCCAAACAAGCAAGGAAGCCAGATAACTGAAAATGCATTTTCTTCTATTATCAGTGGCTTTTGTTTTTACCCACATAATGAATCATCCCCTGTCAGCGTGTGAAATTGCAGGTTGGACTGGGAATTGCAAGACCTTCCTTAACCGCTGGGCAGTGAAGGACCTGCCTGGGCTCTCACGGCCCCACGATGCTTCGTGCTATTAGGAAAAGCCTCCAAGGGACTCCGGAGAGCTGGCTTTTAATCCTGGCTCTGGATCTATAGGACTGATGCCTAACCTTGGGGAAGTCACTGAAACTCTCTGAGCCTCAGTTTATGCCATGATAGGGGTGGTCCCAGGGATCTCTATAAAAACAACTGAAGGGGAAAGGGGACCTGGGATTAATGAGTAGCTCCTTGGCAGACATTGGAAATTGAAGCTCAGAAAGGTAAAGTCAGTTGCAGCTGGCATTTCAACTTGGGTCCATCCAACTCCAAAGCCCTTGCTTTCTCGAATGTGTTCTGCAGAGCTTCCCCATTAAAGCAGCAAGGAATATTGGCCGACAGAGGGCGCTCTTCTCGCAAGACAGGACGTCATGACGTTGAAGGGACAGAAGACAGTATCCAGGAGCCACGTGGGAGAGTCTGGCTGGACTGGGAACAGGGCAGAGCAGGCTACAGGGAAGGCCAGACACAGGCAGTCATGGGGATGGGGGCTGCCGCCAAGGAGCTGTCAACCCCCTCATGGAACAACTCGGCACGTCATTTGTGGTGCCTGGCTTCCTTTTTCATTCTGGCCATTTCCATCCGTTTTGCCGTATTTCAGAACAGAGAAAGACATGATTGATATATACCGGTGACGTGGGTTTCCTCACTCAGCTGCCTTGTAGGAATGGCGCCACTGTGACTAGCACAGCTTGTTTCCACACCGCCTTTCCCAGAGCTCAGAAAGCACGAGTAAAGGCAACAACACACAAAAACCACAACACGGCGGCACACTTGACTCTGGGACTTCAATTTCCCACGCCTGGTGCCAAGACTCTATGGGATTAATCAACGGTTGCTTCAGGGCACTGCAGATGGCCCTGTGGGTTATGTTCTGCACAGCTTCAGTGGGAGCCATCCACATGGACTACGTTGTGAATGGTGACCCTGGAGTTGTGCAATATGGCAGCCCTAGGTAATACTTTGATGAGAGAGCTATGATTTACAAAGTATAGTCCTGCGGGCTTCCCTGCTGGCGCAGTGGTTGAGAGTCCGCCTACCGGTGCAGGGGACGAGGGTTCGTGCCCCGGTCCAGGAAGATCCCACATGCTGCGGAGCGGCTGGCCCTGTGAGCCATGGCCGCTGAGCCTGCACGTCCGGAGCCTGTGCTCTGCAACAGGAGAGGCCACAACAGTGAGAGGCCCGTGTACCACACACACACACAAAAAAAGATGATCCTGGGCACATCCTGGCTTTCAATGCACTTTGTCAAACAAGAGATTTTCTTTATAATTTTCCATCTTGTATGTTATTCTATGGGTAATTTATCTGCAAATATATTTATCTGCTAGCGGGAGCAGGTCTTGCGAGGTTTCCCCGTCCAAAAGGACACTTACAAAGGAGGCATCTTGGCTGCTCCATGCTCGTTTGCTTGACTCTAAAGCTGAGGGTTATCATGTGCATATTAGGTGCCAGACGCTGGACTAAGCAATTTACGTACTTTGCCCACTTAATACCACGGTCACTCAAGGTGGTAGGAACTATTGTTACAGGAGTGGGGACCGAGGCTCTGAGAGGTAGATGATTTGTGCACATCCAGTATAAAAGCCGGTCAAGAGCAGGGCTGGGGTGGCGCTGGAGTCAGCCCGACCTCAGGGCACGTGCTCTAACCACTGTGACATCTGCAAACACATCTGGATTCCTAACCGCCCCGCACCTCACCCCCCTCCCCCAATAAAATGCTGTCACACCCTCCTCTATTGGTTAGGGTCACCACAAAACCTGAAATAAATGCTTTCATTTGGGAACACTTTGTCGGGAGAAAAACAGTTCTCATCATACTTAATCTGTATGATATCAGGGCAGTCCTCCGTGGAAACTCCATCCAAGGAGGAAACACAGCGCCCTCACCAGGGACCCCAAAATCAATTGGAAACAAGAACATGCCGGAAGCAAGACGGCCACGAATTTTTTAGAAAAACTGGGCTTCAAAATATTTGATGAGAGATGCTCTTCAATACCTCTCCCTTTTTCCCCTCTTCCTTTCTCTTCTTTTAAACAGCCAGCAGGTTGGGGTCATCAGGAAGTGGAATTTGTAGGAAGGTGTCAGTCAGTCCACAGGCCGCCCTCACACGGACGCTGCAAAGGACCCCTCCATGAATATGAGCGTCATGGATGGAAGCTTCTCAAGCTGGGGACGCCCCGGCAGAGAGCGCTTTTGAGAAGATGGGGTTGGGGAGAGTCCTGCAAAGTGCCCTGGGCACAGGCCAGGGCAACACTTGTGCAGCTGCCTGCAGTCAACCGAGGAGTGAAGCAAGGTGCAAGTGCGTGTAGGAATAAGACTTGAAAAAAATCCGTGTATATTCAAGTGACCGTGAGAGTATGCTTTCCTCGGTGTGAAAACCAGTCAAGGCTACTGCTCCAGCTAGCATCAGACTAAATGGATTTCTCCCCTCCTTTTTTCTGCAAGTGGGGATAGTGTTTAATTTGCACTGACTAGCTGTGTGGCCCTGGGGAAATTACTTAACCTCTCTGAGTTTCGGATTCCTTGTCTGTAAAATGGGGATCACGGGAGAGCCCATCTCATAGGTTGCTATGAGCGTGAAATAAGGGAAAGCAGGTGAATTGCTTAGCCCAGTGCTGTTCACGTCAGTGATTCCTCCTGCTGCTCTCCTGGTTTCTCTTCTTACAAAGCATCTTCTTCCGTCTTATCTACTCAAGGTTAGAGGTCGTCATCACTGTTTCCCACAATTATATAAGAAGCACCTTGTAAAATAAAGTCCCCATTCCATAGTTGTACACCCGTGTTCATAACAAACTTACTCAAAATGGCCAAAAGGTGGAAGCAACCCAAGTGGCCATGGATGGATGAGCAGATAAACAAAATGTGGTGAATCCATACAATGAAATATTCAACTGGAATGAACCATGAGGATATCATACTAAGTGAAATAAGATGATCGCAAAAGGACAATGTAAGATTCCATTTATATGAGGAACTTAGAATAGTCCAATTCACAGACACAGAAAGCATGGTGGGAGGGGAGGAAGGAAGCAGGGGGTTTGATTTGATGGGCTTAGAGTTTCAGTTTGGGAAGATGAACAAAGTTCTGAAGATGGATGGGGGTGATGGCTGCACAACAGTGTGAATAGATTTAATGCCACTGTGAACTGTGCACTTAAACATGGTTAAGATGGTAAATTTTATGCGTATTTTACCATAATTTTGAAAATTAAAAGTTAAAAACAAACCCCAAAATGAAATACCTCCAAGGTTTCTCCGAGGTTTGGGGTGATAGAAATGGAGGAAAATGTTCTGAGAGCAGGTTGTGGTGATGGCTGCACAACTCCATCAATATATTCAAATTGATTGACTTGGACACTTAAAATGGGTGAAGTTTCTGTTATGTAAATTGTACTTCAGTGAAGCTGTTAAGAGCACGCAAGCAAACAAACACATGCTGTGATCCAGAGGAAACTTTGGAGGATGAAGGAGCTGTTCACTGTCTTGATTGTGGCTATGGTTTCACAGGTGTACACATATGTAAAAGCCCATCCACTTACAGACTTTAAACATGTGCCATTTATGGCATGTCAATTATATCTCAAGAAACCTGTGTTTTAAAAAGGCAGAACAGTATTCCATATATAAACGAACTCCTTATAATATATTAAACTCCTTATAATATATTAAACAATATAATTAATTAAACAATGCCCCCTTTGGATGGAAATTTAGGTTTCAAATTTTATGCCCCTATAAATAATATTTCAATAAATATCTTTGTAGGAAAAAAAAGAAAAAAATGCAGATATTGTTTGCTGCTCCCCCTCTTCTTCTCCCCACGGGCAAGCCACAGAGTCAGAATTTCCCAGGGAGGGGGCCTGGGAACCTGTAATTTTACTGAACATTCCTGAAAAATTCTTGGAATCAGACATGTTGGGGCACATTGAATCCAACTTCATGAACTTGGATTTTCAGGCTTGGGAGTGTGAAATCCCCTTTCCTTTGATCCCTAAAAAATTCTGTAAGTGTTCCATACAAATGATTCTAAATTTCGGTTTCCCTCCTATTGGCGGTGCATCAGAATCATCAGGGAGCTTGTGAGAATGCATATTCCCAGGCCCTGCTCCCACGGAGGATGTGTATGGTTGCCAGATTTCGCATAAATAAAGAAATGAATAAATCAATATATAATAAACTATAGGGTGTCCGTTAAATCGGAATTTCAGATAAACACCAAATAATTTTTTTAGCATAAGTGGTTCCTTGCAATAGTTGGGCCGCACCTGTACATAGAAATTATTTGTTGCTTATCTGAAATTCAGATTTAACTGGGTGTCCTGTATTTCATCTGGGAATCCTAAGTATGAGTCCTCAGGCCTGGGGTGAAGCCCAGATCTGCACTGTTGGTCTGCTCCCCACGTGCTTCTGATGAGGGGGATCCTTAGAACCCATGTTGAGAACCCCTGATCAGGTCAACACCTTCTGGGTCAGGAGCCCCTCCTCAGGGCGGCCAGTGGATCCCAGTGCATCCCACAAGTGAGCACACTTTAATGTTGGTCCAAGGAGGAAAAGGGGGCTGAGAAGCAGCAGGAGAAAACTGCCCAAGGTTTTCAAAGCCAAACGTGGTGGATGTGGTGTCACAGGCCCTGCAGCCTGAGGGACGGTGCTGATCTTCTCTGAGTGAGTATTTAAGGCTGCCTAGTGGACCCACACCCCAGGATTCTGTCTAGATTCTCTAAACTTTATTTATTTATACCCAGCCTCGTCCCAGAAAGGACTTTAAGCCTCGGAGGTCTCAGTCCATGCAGCGTTCTTGGTGCTGGGGAGTGAGGTTAACACGCCGTCTCTCTGGGACACACACGACAGGTATTAATTGTATGCTTACCACGAATGGGCATTATTCTGGGAGTTTTACAATTAGAACCATCTCATTTAGCCCTCGAGATAAGCCTGCAAGGTCATTGCTGTCGTTGGCCCCATTTTGTAGATGAGGAAACCGAGGTTCCGAGGGGTCCAATGGCTTGTGCAAGAGCGCACCGAGTAGGCCAGTGGCAGAGCTGGGGTTCTGACCCAGGACTGTGTTGCTAACCAGCCCCCATCCTGCCTCCCTTCTGAACCAGATACTTCTTGTCACTGAGCTTTGCTGGGCGAATTTTGGCTTACGTTCCGCTTAACCTGGGGCCATACTTTACGTCCTGATCCCGGGAACATTTCTGATCCGGTGTGATAACAGCTGGCAGGCCTTGAACGTCTACTCCGGCCAGAGACTTTGACTTTTTATACATAGATACTCTCAACGCCCTGCACCGATGAGAAGACCCAGACCCAGGCACGCAGAGAAGCCTGGCCGAGGTCGCAAAGCTAGGAAGTTGCAGAGCACTGATCTGCCTAAAAAGGAAGCATCCATCTCTGCATCTTCAAAAGCACACACCTGCTTTCCACCTCCCCTCGCCAAGCTTCACTTTTCAGGAAAACGCTCTCGCTCCGGGCTGGTCGCTAGGCAACCCTTGCATGTAATTCCATGAAATGCCCAGAAGAGGGCGCGAGGACTCGCTCTCCCCGGGCACCCACGCGATGGGTCTGAATTTCGCAGAATCTCGAAAGCAAGAGTGACGCGCTCCAGACGAACTCCACCTGTGGCCGTACCCGAGTCCTAGGCTGCACGGAAGGTGACACAACACGGCACCTCTGCACCCCGCCCTCCCCCCCACCCCCCCGCAGGGGCCTGGACTCACCGAGGCTGGGTTTTCGATGACCAGTTCATAGGTCAGCCCTCTGGACCCAAACCTCAGGATGTCTCCGGGTAGGAGCTTCACAGCCACGTTCTGAATGTGGCACTCATTGACGAACGTGCCGTTGCAGGAATTGAAGTCGTGGAGAACAAAGCTGCTTTCGGCCTCATTATATTCAATGAGTGCGTGATGGTTGTCGACGTCTGCAGACTGAAATGCAGAAGGGGGACAGTCAGAGCCAGCAATAACAGGAATAACAAGGAATAACTAGTGCCACTGACACTGGGGGCCCCAATGTGCTAACCACTTCATCTGGCTAGATGGTCAGTCTAATCCTCATTTTAAGAGGAGGATGCTGAGGGTCAGAGAGGTTAAGTGACTTGCCTAAGGCCACACAGCTAGTGAGTGGAGGGTCACCAGACCCTGACAGCAGACCCAGAATAGATGCCCAGTTTGGGGGTAGGGCGTCATGCAACACAGAGGCAAGAGGGAACTCGGGGGGAATTGGCCAGGAATTGGCCACTTGATAGTTCTCTGATCCCATGCAAGTATCCTTTTGGTTGTCCCGAGTGGCAAGACAGCAGAAATGGCCCAACACAAACCAGAAAGGTCAGTTGGCAAGTGACAACTGTCCATTTACTGCAAGTGTTAAAGTTAAGGGGAGGTTTTGTAATAATTGTTGTTTTCATTTGTTTGTTCTATTCATTTTAAAAATAACATGTTTTTTCTAATAATGCAGAAAATGAGAACTAGAGAAAAACACAAAGAAGACATTAAAATCACTTAGACTCCCGTCCCCCAGAGGCAGGCACTGAGAACACGATGGTTCATATCCTTCCAGTCTTTTCTCTATGCTTACAATCTTTTTAAAAACTTTAAACACAACTGAGCTCACACCAGAAAACATAGTTTCATAACTAACATTTAAAAGCCTTGGTGTACAATGAAGGTTTTCCCCATGTGCTTAATTATTACTGTTGCTTCTTAAAGCTAATTAGAATTTATCTAACCAAAGATGATCTATTTTTCAATAGGGGCCCTGGTGTGACCACA
The DNA here is from genome assembly GCF_949752795.1 of Hyperoodon ampullatus. Taxonomy (NCBI): domain Eukaryota; kingdom Metazoa; phylum Chordata; class Mammalia; order Artiodactyla; family Ziphiidae; genus Hyperoodon; species Hyperoodon ampullatus. The sequence continues at coordinate 11,770,291 of NC_136915.1, read as the reverse complement.
TTTCCCCCAAAAGAGAGAGACCCCAGACAGTGAATTGTCAGTGGGGTCAGAAACCTCCTGTGTAACCACTTTAATAAGAAGAATGAGCAAAACTCGGCACCAAGGAGGAAATATCACATCACCCCTGGTCCCGGCGCCCTGCACTATGGGCTGCAGGGCACGTGCGAAGTCTTCTGTCTTCTCAGGACACTGCCTATGAGCCATCCACTCCAGCCTGAGACTTTGCAATTATTTTCTAAGTCACTCTTCTCAGAGTGCCTCATCCAACTTTCATAGAGAGTACTTGGACTTAGAAATCTATCCTAACGTCCCACAATATAATTATAACCAATAGCTTATATTAATAATAGCTTATAATATATGAATAGATAATTATATAACTGCATATATTAGTAGAATATATTAATGACACATTATGTGTAATTACACAAATGCCAGGAAATTTGCTAAGTGCTTCACTGCATTATCCCGTCTCATCTTCACAATAATTTAAAGGGATACTTCCTCATTAAAAAAAAATTTAATTTTTTATTGAAGTCTAGTTGATTTACAATGTTGTGTTAGTTTCAGGTGTACAGCAAAGTGATTCAGTTATACATATATATAATATCTATTCTTTTTCAGATTCTTTTCCATCACAGGTTACTGCAAGATATTGAATATAGTTCCCTGTGCTGTACAGTAGGTCCGATAATTACTCATTTTTTAGATGAGGAAACTGAGGCATAGAACGATTAAGTGTGCCCACAGTCAGCCACTTTGACTCGCTTGGCTTGTTCCCTGGTTTGCCTGATTCAAATGACTGTGCCTTTACCCACTTTTCAAACTCCTGCCAAACACTTTGGCACTTAAAATACTGAAACACAAGAAGAAAGCAGGAGTAGCTCTATTAATTTCAGGCAGAGCCAACTTCAGAGGAAGGAAAGTTATCAGGGATAAAGAGAGGCGATACATAGTGATAAAGGGGTCGATTCTCCAAGCAGACATAACAGTCCTTCATTGTATGTACCCAACAATAGAGCATCAAAGTATGGAAGGCAAAAACTGATAGAACTGCAAGGAGAAGCAGATGAATCCATCATGGTAGCTGGAGACCTCAACAGCCCTCTGTCAGTGACGGGCAGACCCACCAGGCAGAAAATTAGTAAGAATGAAGTTGAACTGAACAGCACTACCATCATCTGGATCTAACTGGCAACCACACAGCTTCATCCCACAGCAACAAAACACACATCCTTCTCAAGCTCCCATGGAACATTCACCAAGCAGACCACATTCCAGGCCAAGAAATATACCTCAACAAATGTAAAAGAATAGAAATTATGCAAAGTACGTTTTCAGAACACAATGGAATTAGGCTAGAAACCAATACCAGAAAGACAGCTGGAAAATCCCCAAATATTTGGAGATTAAACAACACACTTCTAAATAACAGATGGGTCAAGGAGGAAGTCTCATGGGAAATAAAAATTGATCTTGAGCTAAATGAAAATGAAAATACAACCTATGAAAATTTGCAAGATGCAGTGAAAGCAGTGCTTGGAGGGAAGTTTATGGCATTGAAGGCATACATTTGAAAAGATCTAAGCTTCCACCTTATGAAACTAGAGAAAGAAGAGCAATATAAGCCTACCACAAGCAGAAGAAAAGAAGCAATAAATGAAATAAAAAGCAGGAAAACAAGAGAGAAAAGTCAGCAAAATAAAGAGCTTTTTTTTTTTTTTTTGTAAAGATCAATAAAATTGACAAACCTCTAGCAGGATAACCAAGAAAAATAGAGAGAAGATACAAATTAGTAAAATCAGAAATGAAAGCGATGGCATCAATACTGATCTCATGGACACTGAAGGGATAATAAAGGAATATTATGAATAATTCTATGCCCACAGATTTTATAACTTAATGAAGTGGACCATTTCCTTGAAAGACACAATCTACTGAAACTCACACAAGGAGAAATAAATACACTGAATAGACTCATATCTAGTAAAGAATTTGAGTCAATAATGAATAACCTTCCAAAATGGAAAGCACCAGGCCTGGATGGGTTCACTGGTCAATTCTATCAAACATTAAGGAAAGAATGATACCAGTTCTCAATAATCTCTTCCAGAAAATAGAAGAAGAGAGAACACTTCTCAGCTCATTCTGTGAGGCCAAACTTATTCTAATAGCAAAACCAGATAAAGATATTGCAAAACAGGAAAATTTCAGACCAATACTGCTCATGAACATAGATGCAAAATCCTCAACAAAATATTAGCAAATTGAAGCCAGTGATGTATAAAAAGAGTTCTACACCACAGTCAAGTGGGATTTATTCCAGGTATGTAAGGCTGGTTCAACATTTGGAAATCAATTAATGTAATCCATCACATCAACAGCGCAGAGAAGAGAAATCGCATTATCATAACAGCAGATGCAAAAAGAACATTTGACAAAATTACACACCCATCCATGATAAACTAACAAACCACCAAACCACCACAACAACTCTTGGCAAATTAGGGATGGAGGGGAACTTCCTCAACCTGATAAAGTACATCTATAAAAACCCTAAAGCTAATGTGATATTTAATGGTGAGAAACTAGAAACTTTCCAATTAAGATCAGGAATAAGGTGAAGATGTCCCCTTTCACCACTCATTTTCAACATTGTACTGTATCTCCTAGCTAATGCTACAAGGCAAGAAAAGAGAATAAAAGACAGATTGGGAAGGAAAAAAAAATCTTTGGTGAGGTGTTTGTTCAGATCTTTTGCCCATTTTGCAGATGGCATGATTGTCTATGCAGAAAATCCCAAAGAACTGACAGAAAGCCCTCCTGGCACTAATGAGCAATTATAGCCAGGTTGCAGGATACATGATTAATATACAAAAGTCAATTGCTTTCCTATATACCAACAATGAACAAGTGGAATTTGAAATTAAAAACACAACACCATTTAGGTTAGCACCAAAAAAAAAAAAAAAATGAAGTACTTACAAATAAATCTAACAAAATACTTAGCTATATGAAGAGGTATATGAAGAAAACTACAAAATGTTGATGAAAGAAATCAAAGTAGTCTAAATAAATGAAGAGATATTTCATGTTTATCTGAAATTCCTTAATGATGTATGATGTTTAACATCTTTTCATATGCTTATTTGACCTCTGTATATTTTCTTTGGTGAGGTGTCTGTTCAGCTCTTTTGCCCATTTTTAAGTTGGGTTGTTTGGTTTCTTATTGTTGACTTTTAAGACTCATTTATTTTGTTTATTTATTTATTTTAGTGAAGTGTAGTTGATTTACAATGTTGTATTAATTTCTGCTGTACAGCAAAGTGATTCAGTTATACATATATATACATTCTTTTTAAAATATTCTTTTCCATTATGGTTTATCACAGGATATTGAATATAGTTCCCTGTGCTATACAGTAGGACCTTGTTGTTTCTCCATCCTGGATGTAACAGCTCACATCTGCTAACCTAAACCTCCCACTCCATCTCTCCCTCAACCCCCTCCCCCTTGGCAACCACAGTCTGTTCTCTATATCCATGAAGACTCATGTATTTTGGATAAATGCTTACAGCATCTTTCTTCATAACTGCCAAAAACTGGAAGCAACCAAGATGTCCTTTAAAAGGTAAATGGATAAACAAATTGTGGTACATCCATACAATGAAATACTAGTGATAAAAATAAATGAGTTATCAAATAACAAAAAAAGACATGGAGGAATCTTAAATGCATATTGCTTAGTGAAAGAACCTAGTCTGAAAAGGTTACATACTGTATGATTCCAACTGTATGAAATTCTGGAAAAAGTAAAACTATAAGGAGAGTAAAAGATCAGTGCTTGCCAGGGGCACAGGGGCTCTGGGGCTCAGAATGAAGAGGAGGGGCACAGGGGATTTCAGGGCAGTGGAAATATTTTTTATGATACTGTAATGGTGAATACTTGTCACTATACATTTGTCAAAACGAAAGAACGTACAACACAAAGAGTGAACCCTAATGTAAACTATGGACTTAGTTAATCATAGCATATCAATATTGGTTCATCAGTTGAAACAAATGTACTGCACTAATGCATGATGTTAATAATAGGGGAAACAGTGTGTATTGGAGGGGTGGATATATGGGAACTCTATGTATTCTCTGCTCAATTTCCTGTAAACATAAAACTGTTCAAAAAATAAAGTATTTAAAAAAATGAAAACACATTAATTCTTTGGAAAATGTCACCCACATCATCTTCATCACCATTGCCATTGATCTTTGTGTCCTTTGAACCTTTGATAACCCATGAATGAGAGAAATTCTGTGTGTTACATTTTGTTTTTCTCTTCCCAGGCTTCACTACTTTCAGTTCCTCAAAAACTGTCAAGCCATTATTAAGAAATCAAAGCAAGCAGGAAGTTTTAAATGACTCCACAAAATTGGGTGAGCCTCTACCACATGTTAGGCCAGGAGACAGCTTCCTAGTTCGGCCCTATAATATCACTCGCTCCCTTTACTTGGAAAATTGCTAAATGCTACTACTGGACAGATGCCCTGCTGCTAATACAGACTGACTCTATAAGCTCCATCCTACTGAGCTGTCCAACTATGAGATGAACTGTTATTTATTATTATTATTATTATTATTATCCTTATCATCATTTAACATATTTTGAGGGCTTCCTGTGAACTGGGCCTTGCTGAAGCATTTTGTGTGCATTTTTATCATTTAATCTGCATGACAGCCCTAAACAGGGACTCTATTATTATCTCCATCTTAGAGATGAAGAAGCTGGGAATCAAAAGGTGAAGTGAGAGGACAGCATTACCTTGATACCAAACCCAGACAAAGACACTACAAGAAAACTACAGACCAATATCTCTTATAAACACTGATACCAAAATCCTCAACAAAATAGGAGGAAACTGAATTCAACAGCACATTAAAAGGATCATACACTATGACCAAGTGGGATTTATTCTTGGAATGTAGACTTGATGGTTCAACATATGAAAATTACTCCACGTAATACATCACATTAACAGAAAGAAGGAAAAAAATGATCATCTCGATTGATGTACAAAAAGCATTTGACAAAAGGCAACACTCTTTCATGATAAAAGCACTCAACAAACAGGGAATAGAGGGAAATTACCTCAACATAATAAAGGTCAAATATGAAAAGCCCACAGGTAGCATCATACTCAAAGGTGAAAGACTGAAAGCTTTTCCTCTAAGATCAAGAAGAAGATAAGGATACCTGCTTTTGCCACTTCTATTCAACAAAGTACTGGAAGTCCTAGCCAGAGCAATTAGGCAAGAAAAAGAAATAAAGGCATCCAAATTTGAAAGGAAGAAGTAAAATTATCTCTGTTCACAGGCAACATGATCTTACATGTACAAAATCCTAAAGAGTCCATGAAAAACCACAACCCTCTTAGAACTAATAAACAACATTCAGTAGCAAAATCGTAGGATACAAAATCAACAACAAATATCAGTTGTGTTTCTATATGCTCACAATGAACAATCTGAAAAGGAAGTTAAGAAAATAATTTCATTTATGATAGCATAAAAAAGAATAACATATTGTGGGATAAATTTAACCAAGGTGGTAAAAGATGTGTACACTGAAAACTACAAAGTGCTGCTGAAAGGAATTAAAGACACAAATAAATGGAAAGACACCCTGTATTCATGGGTTGGAAGACTTAATATTGTGAAGATGTCATTACTACACAGCAGGATCTACAGATTCAAAATCCCAACAGCAGTTTTGGCAGAAATAGAAAAATCCATCCTAAAATTCATATGGAATCTCAGTGGACCCCAAATAGCCAAAATAATCTTGAAAAAGAAAAGCAAAGCTGGAGGTCTCACACTTCCTGATTTCAAAACTTACTGCATACAAAGGTACAGTAATCAAAACAGTGTGATACTGACATAAGGTCAGGCACATAGGCCAATAGAATAGAATAGAGAGCACAGAAATAAAACTTTGCATATATGGTCCAATGACTTTTGACAAGGGTGCCAAGATTATTCAATGGGGAAAGAACAGTATTTTCAACAAATGATGCTGGGAAAGACTGCAAAAGAATTAAGTTGAACTCTTACCTTACACCATGTATAAAAATTAACTCAAAGTGGATCAAATACGTAAACGTAGTCTAAAACTATAAAACTTTTAGAGGAAAACACAGGAGGAAAGCTTTATGACATTGGATTTGGCAATGCTTTTTTGGATATGATACCAAAAGCATAGGCAGCAAAAGTAGAAATAGATAAATTCAACTATATCAAAATTTAAAACTTCTGTGAATCAAAGGACACAATAAACAGGGTGAAAGGCCATCTAGAGAATGGGAGAAAATAGTTGCAAATCACAAATCAGAAAAAGGGTTAGTATGAAGAATATATAGAGAACTATAACTCAACAACAACAACAAAAAACCCCCCTAATAACCTGATCGAATATGGGCAAAGAACTGGAATAGACATTTCTCCAAAGAAGATATACAAATGTCCAACAAGCATATAAAAAGATGCTCAACATTACTAGTCATTAGGGAAATGCATATCCAAACCACAGTGAGATACCACCTCATACCCATTAGGATGGCTACTATCAAAAAGAAACAAACAGCAACAGAAAATAACAAGTGTTGGCAAGGATGTAGAGTAGGGGAACACTAATGCACTGCTGAGAATGTAAAATGGTGCAGCTGATATGGAAAACAGTAGAGCGGCTTCTCAAACAATTTAGAATAAAATTATCATATGATCCAGCAAGTCCACTTCCGGGTATATACCCCAAAGAATTGAAAGCAGGAACTTAAAGAGATATTTGTACACTCATGTTTATAGTAGCATTATTCACAATTGCCAAAAGGTGGAAGCCACCCAAGTGCCCACTGACCGATGATTGGATAAGCAAAATGCGGTCCACCCATACAGTGGAATATGATTCAGTGTAGGAGGAAGGAAATTCTGACACATGCTACAACATGGATGAACCGTGAGGACATAATGTGAAATAAGTGTCACAAAAAGGCAAATTTTGTATGATTCCACTTATGTGAGGTACATAGAGTAGTCAAGCTCATAGAAACAAAATAGAATGGGGGTTGCCAGGGGCCGGGGAAGGGGGAAACGGGGAGTTGTTGTTTAATGGGTACAGTTTCAGTTTTGCAAGATGAAAAATTCTGAGGCTGGTTGCACAACAATGTGAATAACTTATAACTACTGATCTGTACACTTAAAAGTGGTGAAGACAGTAAAATTTATATGTATTTTACCACGATTTAAAAAATGGCTGAGCTGAAGGGACTCACTCAACATCAGGATGCTGGCACAGGGCAATGTCAGGGTTTGAACCCAAGTCTAATTCCAAAACCTGTACCTTTGATTTGTACCCTGTGATTTTCAGAGTAGAGAAGGATTTAATAATGAGAGAGGAGACAGGCGGGACCTAATATAGAAAACAAGTGCATTTTTTAAAGGCTCCTGCATTTTAAAAGTCTTTAAAAAGTATATAGTGAGTCCATAAAATATTGAGACGTTTAAACATCTATTAACAATGCCCATCTGCTCTGATGACTCCTGTGCTTTGAGGAAGCCTCCTCGGGAAGCTGACTTAGTTATGACGTTGCCCTGAGGTTCGCTGACGTTGTCGCTGAGGTTCGACGTGTATCTGGAACCGTCCTTTGGAGCTAGGTTTCAACCTTGCATCACCTGGAACTGGGAAGCCCCATCTTAGACCATAACCTCCCACTCCCAGCCTTCCTTATCCTCTGTCTCGTCCTCTCCTTGACTCACGTAGCCTTTGCTCCCTGTTCCCTCCCTATGGGTAATGCCCTACGCTCACCCAGCCTGGGCCCTGCTCAAGCTCACCAGCTCCTTCAAGTCCATCCTGGACCCCAAACCCTCCTGCCACCCTCACACTTCTGTCCTGAGGCTGGCCCAGTGCCCTTTGGGCCCCCAGCCAACTGGTCCCCTGCTCTCAGGCTTTTCATTCTACTTTGACAAGAGCCTCCTAGGTCTTCACCTCCTGCACCTGCCGGCATCCTCCGTCTGCTTCTCCCAACCCTCCTCCATCCTTTTCCACGGCGCCCTCTACCCAGGAGGCCCACCTGTGCAGCTATATCCATGGGCTGATGGGCTCCTTGCCTCTGGTTTCTGGTTGGGTTTGGCCAATGGGGGGTTAGAGATCAGAGCAGGGAGGAGAGAGCTTGGGGTACTTACTCCCCTGGCTTCCTTTCTGTGGGGCCACACAGCTTCCCTCAGAGGACTCTACCCAGCCCTCGGGGTCTCCGGGTCCCAGGAAATGCCCCTGCCCCTCAACCCTCAGCCCTGGGGGTGGGAACAGTCCTCACTCATACTAGCTCTGGGCCCTGCACTATCCTTTGTGGTTTCTCTGAGCCCTGCCCACTCCCTATGGAGTCCCTTCAGGAAACTCCCCTCCATCACTCCACACCCCTGTGAATGTGCCTTCAGCTCCCTGCCAGGACCTGGACTTCCCAGGCATGGAGAAGCTCTTAGATGGGACCTTCAAGGCTTCTCTTAGCTGCCAAGGGCCTCCGGGTGGTCCTGCCTTCATCCCACCCTGGTCTGGTCCCTCTCCTCAACCATCTCCTCTTCTGCATCCTCACCTTGACAGTGTAACTTCCATCTAACCTGTGAACGTGCTCACCACCCCCTCGGCCTGGAAACGCCGCCCCTTCCCCCTTCCTTTCCGTTATTGTCAAATGGCTTCAAGAGGTTCCTCTCCCGCTGGGTCCTCAACCCACTGCCATTGCCCTCGGGGGCCTCCTCGGGCTCTCGGCCTCCCTGTGACATGTGACACAGTTGTCAGAGAGAGGCACGTGGCCTGGTGGTTCAGGGGTTGGGGAAGCAGGGCCACGTGGTGGTTATTAGACTGGGCTCGAGCCCAGCTCTCCTACTTCCTAGCAGGGTGACCTTGGGCAAGTGATACCTCATCTTCCTCATCTGTAAGGTAACAAAAGGACCGTCTTATAAGTTACTGGTGACGTATAAATGATATAATACATACTAAAGCACTTAGAAGAGAACATAGGGCAAATGGGAAATGTTCTCTATTATGAGCAAGAGGATGGGCTCTGGAGTTAGAAAGCCTTGAGTTCAAGTCCCACCTCTGCTACCTTCCAGCTGTGCAGCCTGGGGCATGGTTCTTTGCTTCTCTTTGGTTGCTCCCTGAGCAGCAAAAATGAGTTTGATAAGCTGGGCTTTGTAGGATTGACAAAAGGTACTGCTTGGTGACATGTTCAAAGGAGTGGGATAACATTTTTTGAAATTAACTTGTGTGTGTGTGTGTGTGTGGGTGTGTGTGTTTGTTTTATCTACTTCTTTTAACCTTTTGGTTCTAGGCTATCCCATCCCCCATCCCCATCCCCCCCACTGCCTCAGGAAAGGGATGTGGTGCAGAAATAGTAAAAAAAAATGGGGTTTTCAAAAGAATAAGGATATGAGGAAACGGCCAGGCGCTCGTGAGATGACGAGTCTGGGAGTGGAAGGAAAGAAGAAGCTTCTCTGCTTCCCCGTCAGCTGGATCCTTCCTCCCCAGTCTCCCCGGGAGAGCCCTGTGGACTGGCAAGGCCTCAGGAGAGGCTGCTCCTGAAATCAGACTGCCCGAGCGTGGTGCCCAGTGCCCCAGCCTCCCTCTGTGACCTCAGGCAGGATACTCAGCCTATCTGTGCCTCAACGCCCTCATCTGTAAAGTGGGGCAAACAACACTAACCTCCTAAGGATGAAATGAGTTAATACACTCGAAAGTGCCCAGAACAGTACCTGGCACAAAGCAAGCTGTCTCTGCTATGAATACCCTCAGCCTGGCAACAGCTCTCTGGCTCCCTCACCTCTCTGACTGCTTCCAGGTCTCCACGCCGGGCTCCTCTCCCCTCAGATGTCCATTTACTCTGCACTCTGTCCATGGGCTGGGGCCACTGTACCACCCCCTCGATTCGCAGGTGTGTATTTCCAACCCCTGGTTCATCTCCAGGCCCCAAACTGCCTGGCTGCTTCCGGGATGTTGAGGTGCTCACTCAACCAGTCCTGCTTCCTCCCCTCTTGGTAAGGGTATTATCACCTTCCAGCTCATCCAGCCATCTTTCTCCATGGCCTGTGGCATTGTTCCTACTGATTCTTCCAGAAAGCTCTCAGACCAGTCCCAAAGCAATGGTCCAGTCAGATGGTAGTATTAATGTATTAATGTATTAATGTATTAACCTCCTCTCACGGGGAGTTTCATGGAGTTATCTTTAAATCTGTTGCGTTTACAATAAACATTCTCAGAAAACTAGGAATAAAGGGGGAAATTTCTCACTTCGTAAGAACATGTATAAATACCCTACAGCTAACCTTGTACTTAACGGTGAAAGACTGACTGCTTTCCCCTAAGGTCAGGAACAAGCGAATATAAGGATTTATACACTGCTCTTGTTCAGCAGAGTCCTGGAAGTCTTAACCAGGGAAATAAAGCAAGGAAAAGAAGATTCAAGGCATTCCGATCTCCTTTTCTGAAAGGAGAAATAAAATTGTTCTTATTTGCAGATGACATGATTGTTTATGTATAAAATCCCAAGAAATCTACAAAAGCCCTTATATAAGAAAGTGCAGTTAAGGTTGCAAGATACCAAGAAGCATACAAAAATCAACTGTATTTCTATATACTGTCAATGAACATGTGGACACCAAAATTAAAAATATAATACCATTTACAATCACTCAAAAAAAAAAAAGGAGACATACTTAAGTGTAAATCTAACAAAACATGTACAGGACTCGTATGCTGAAAACTACAAAACACTCATGAGAGACACTGAATAAATGGAGAAATATACCATGTTCATGAATTGGAAGACAATGTAGGAGTATATCAATTATTCTCACATTGATATGTACAATTAAACACAATTCCAATCAAAATTACAGCATGATATTTTGTATATACAGACAGGCTTACACTAAAATGTAAATGGAAAGGTAAAGGAACTAGAATAGGTTAAAAAATTTCTTTAAAGAAAAGTGGGACGAATCACTCTACCTGATTTAAGACTTACATAGCGACAGTAATCAAGGCTATCTCATAATGGTAGATCCATTATGACAAGTAGATCCATGAAACACAATAGGGAACTAAGAAGTAGCCCCCATAGAAAGTATGGCCAGATTATTTTTGACAAACTTGCAGAAGCAATTCAATGGAGAAAGGATAGTCTGTTCAACAAATGGTTCTGGAACATCTAAATATCCACATGCAAGAAAAATGAACTTTGACCTAAATCTCACATCATAAACAACAGTGAACCCAAAATGGTTCACAGATTTAAACATAAAACTATAAAACACTTAGAAGAAAGCATAAGAGAAAATCCTCAGGGTCAGGGACCTGGTGGCATGTTCTTAGACATGACGCTAAAAGCATGATCTATAAAAGAAAAAAAAAACTACCTGGACTTCATCAAAAGTTAAAGCTTTTGCTCTGTGAAATACTCTGCTAAGAGAATGAAAAGACAAGCTACGGATGGGAGAAAATATTTGCAAACCATCTATCTGACAAGGGACTCATATCTAAAATACATAAAGAATTCTCAAAACTCAATGGTAAAAAACCAAACAATTCGATTAGAAATACTTCAAAGATATGAAGAGATATTTCACTGAAGAGGATATGCAGAAGGCAAACACGTACATGAAAAGACATTTAACATCACTATCGATTTGGGAAATGCAAGTTAAGACTATGATGAGATACCACTACACACTTACTAAAACAGCTAAAATGAAAAACAGTGTTTAGGCTAATTGCTGGTGAGGATTTAACTCACACATTACTGGTGGAAATGAAAAATGGTACAGCCACGCTGGATAAGCCTGGCAGTTTCTTTACAAACCAAATATATATTAACATATATGTTAATCCATGCAATCATACTCCTGAGCATTTATCACAGAGAAATAAAAACTTATGTTCACACAAAAACCTGTACACAAATGTTTATAGTAAATTTATTTGTAATAGCCCCAAATGGAATCAAAATGTCCTTCAAAAAGTGAATGGTTAAACATAGGTGATACGTCCATACCGTGGACTATAACTCAGCAATAAAAGAACAAGCTAATAACCTAAATGGATGTCAAGGGCATTACACTGAGTAAAAAAAAAAAAAAAAAAAATCAATCACAAAGGTCATACATAAATGATGAAAATTATAGAGACGGAGAACAGATTAGCGGTTTTTGGAGCGTGGGGACGATGGTGGGAGGAGGAATTGTGACTATAAAAGGAGCATCACAAGGGACATCTCTGATGATGGAATACTCCTATATCCTGAGGGCCACACCCAAATCCACACGTGGTAAAATGGCACAGGACTCCACACATGCTTCGTGCCATTCTCTCTACTATTTGTGCATCTATAATTATTTCAAAATAAAGTTTAAAAAAATCTGTTGAGTGAAGTCTGAGAGAGGTCTGCCTTTCACAGTCCTAAAGGGATTCCATTGCATTTCTCTTTCTGCTTCAATATTTTAATCCCTTTCAAAATTTTAAAAGGCTCAAAGCCACTGTTTTTATAATTCCTTACTTACAATTTCTTCCAACTTCCTTGGCTGTCAATGAGCTGGGACTGTGGACCAAGCCACAGCTAATTCAGAGAATGGAATGAAATGAAGTGAGAGATTGCTGAGGCCACGCCCAGGGCTTACCCTGATTTACTACTTTGAGGTACGGGGGCGGGGGAGGGCTCTGAGGGGCCCAGAGTCTCCAGAAGCTCTGGAAAGGGCGAGAGGCCATTGCTCAAGCTGGGCACTTCAGGTGGCCGTGGCTGCCAGACGCGGAGCAGGTGAAGGTCAAGCATCAGCTCTACGCCCACCTTCCAAACCGCGCCATCAGGGTGGGACACTGCAGACACAGTCAGCAAGGGACACAGGGCCCATCGCACTTTGCACTGTGCTCATTCTCACCACATGTGCCAGGGAGACCCAGCACATGCGGGGATTGGTTATTGGTGGCACACCGAGGAAGGCTGGGACTGTTAGCCAGAGGCTGTGCTTTACAAGAGACTGGAGTCCACAGAACAGTAAGGACTTTTGGTGGTGTGAGGGGTAGGGAGGGTCGGGGACTGGCTAGCAAGAGGTCTTACCTCTAAAACAAGGTCTGAATTTTCATGCCTTCCAATCGTAGTGCTTTTATTCAGGACAAAATAGCCTTCTGCACTCTTTAGATAGGCTTTCATATTCTCTGCTTTCCCTATAAAAAGTTTTCAGAAAACAATTTTGTTAGAAAAATACAGTCCTCTAATTATTCAATGTCATATTTAGAATGAATGGAATACACCATAATGTCCACAGGAGAAGGCAGCAGAGGTAGGAGTGGATGGCTGGATTTAACAATGATCACAATGATAATTCCGCACATTTTTAAGACTGTCCTTTTAACAGTGATAGCCGGCATAGATGAGCTTGCTTCTGATCACAAGAGGACATCCTTTATGTAACTCAGAGCACAAACAAGCAATAGCAAAAAAAAAAACCCAAACAAATCTGAATTCCACTGATAACCACTCTCCACCTCCCATTAAGCTTAGTTTGGGGTTAGTTATCTGACAGAATCCAGTACTCAGTGTTACTAACCCACCACTTACTAGCTCTGTGACTCTGGGTGAGTTACTTATTCTCTCTTTTTGCTTCTGTTTCCTCATCTGTAAAATGGGGCTAATAATACTCTGTATCCCAAAGAGTTTTGTGAGGATTAAATGTGAAGCATCTAGAATGGTGATTGCTACACTAAACACCCATTTGTCCTACTGTGATTGTGACTGTTATTAATCTTGGGCTTCTGAACTTTGACTCAAGAAACCCCAACTTCTACAGAGCTTCTTAAAGTGTGGAAGAGTCAGTCATCAAGGAAATGGGCATTAGAAGATACTTTCTTTTTAAGTCACCGCATTCCTTCATATATTTATGTTGAAAAAAAAACGATTTCCAAAGACAAAATATCAAGATCATAGCTTGGCTGTACGGTCAAGACTCTGTACGTATCTTTTCCTGGCATTTTATTAGGAAAATGTCAAACACACAGAAAAGTTGAAAGAAGTGGATGGTGAACTTCTATAGAACCACCACCCAGATTCTACAATCAACATTTTGCTCTATTTGCTTTATCACATATCTACCCATCTATATATTTTATATTTTAATGCATTTCAAAGTAAATCCTATACATGTTTTTAAATTTTATTTATTTATTTTTGGCTGTGTTGGGTCTTCGTTTCTGTGCGAGGGCTTTCTCTAGTTGTGGCAAGCGGGGGCCACTCTTCATCGCGGTGCGTGGACCTCTCACTATCGCAGCCTATCTTGTTGCGGAGCACAGGCTCCAGATGCGCAGGCTCAGTAGTTGTGGCTCGCGGGCCTAGTTGCTCCGCGGCATGTGGGATCTTCCCAGACCAGGGCTTGAACCCGTGTCCCCTGTATTAGCAGGCAGATTCTCAACCACTGTGCCACCAGGGAAGCCCTATACATGTTTTTAATTTTTTTAATTTTTATTTATATTTATTTATTAGTATTTTTTTTTTTTTTTTTTTTTGCGGTACGCGGGCCTCTCACTGTTGTGGCCTCTCCCGTTGCGGACCACAGGCTCCGGATGCACAGGCTCAGAGGCCATGGCTCACGGGCCCAGCTGCTCCGCAGCATGTGGGATCCTCCCAGACCGGGGCACGAACCTGTGTCCCCTGCATCGGCAGGCGGACTCCCAACCACTGTGCCACCAGGGAAGCCCATATATACATGTTTTTTAAAACTTAAAAATTTCAGTGACTTCAGCTGGTTCCAAGATGTTGATAATTCACATGATATTTGAATTCTGATCCATCTCAGTGCCATGTCAAAGATAGTCTCTTTTCTTTTTTTTCCTTTTTTTTTTTTCGGCTGTGTTGGGTCTTCGTTGCTGCATGTGGGGTTTCTCTAGTTGCCTCGAGTGGAGGCTACTCTTCCTCACAGTGCGCAGGCTTCTCATTGCGGTGGCTTCTCCTGTTGTGGAGCATGGGCTCTAGGTGTGCAGGCTTCAGTAGTTGGAGCACGTGGGCTCAGTAGTTGCAGCACACGGGCCCTAGTTGTGGCTCGCGGGCTCTAGAGTGCAGGCTCAGTAGTTGTGGTGCACTGGCTTAGTTGCTCCGAGGCATGTGGCATCTTCCTGGACCAGGGCTCGAACCCGTGTCCCCTGCATTGGCAGGCGGATTCTTAACCGCTGAGCCACCAGGAAAGTCCCCAAAGTCTCTTTTCAACTGAAAGGTCACTGAAGTGTGAAGTTGTTAGACTGTGGATACAAACAAAAATCACCTAGGTGTGACCGTAGAGGGTCTCCGGTCTGGCTCTGCTTTCCATCAACATCTCCATCATCATTCCATCACTGAATCCCTACTAAGTGCCAGGCACTGGGCTATCCTTTTACACACATGGCCTCTTTTCATCCTCAGAGCCACCCTGCGAGGCAGGTGTCAGTATTGTCCCGCTTTACAAATGAGGAAACTGAGACTCAGAGAAGTTAAGGTCACACAATAGTAAGTGTGTGACAACTCTGGGCCTTTGCACGTAACCAGTGTACAAACCTCCATTGCTGCTGGAGGGGCAGAGTAGGGGTGGGGGAATTGCACTGTCTGCTGACACTTGGCACATGTAATCAAAGAAAGTCCTTGACACCAGCATTCTATGCTCTGAAAGGAAGACGAGACCCTACCTGGGGGTAAGAGAAATAAAAATAAGCAGGATAGTTTATATTTGTAAACTTTGAGGCCTGTGGATGTCCCACAAACATTGATGCTTTCATATAATGAGAAATACATTTGATTAAGTTCGCTGTCATGTATACAGGGGAAAAGACATTTCCTCTTCCCAAAGAACCATGCTCTGCTGCCTTCAGTTATTAATCTTCAATTGCAGAGGACCATGTTAGCACGCAACACATTCAAGTCTAATTAATCTCAAATGTAAACTTCCAAGAAATGTCTCTTCTGCAGGAAAACCACAGGAAACGCCACTAATCGAAAACTTAAACTTGGATCATGCGCATATTTGTTTTTTAGCTCTCACCCCAGATGTCCCCAAGGCTGGGGTCTTCTCTCTGCTCAGACGTCCCCCCTCGGGGAAACCACCTGACCACTCTGGCTAAAGGCACCCTCAGTCATGTTATTCCCCTGCTAGTTTTCCTCTGCTGTGTTTCCTTCCTTGTACTTATCATTCTCTGACATGTTCTTGTTCCTTTCTTTAGTTATGCTTGCTGTTGGTTTCTCTTTCACTAACATATACGTTCCTGGAAAACCAGGACTGTGTTCATTTTCTTAAGAAGCGAATCTTCATGGGTATTTTGTGTTTGTACCCATCTTCAGAGCAAAGGCATTGAAAGATTTTGTCCTGCACTCACTTTCCGAGGATGCTTGTATGGCAAACAGCCTGGGAGGATAGAGGTAATGTTTCTAATAAAGATAACGGCTGCTTCTGGGGCAAAAGTTGGGCAGGTTTGCTAGCAGCCCCTTTCAAAGATTGCAGTTTCCTAAGTCTGGAGTTCCTTACCTGGGACACAGACCCACTGTGCGCACAGCATCCACACTGGCTGCTCTGCAAAACCCCGAGGGACTTTCAGGGCAACAGGAACCAATGTGCATATGCAGCTCTGGCTGCCTGTTATGTCCTCGCCTGTGCTGTGAGTAATCAAGTGCTTTGTTTCTGGCCCAGGAGTCTCTTGTCTTCTGCCAGGAACTATAAGCTGGGCAGGCTAACTTACTAACTTTCAAACAGGGTCAAATGTCAGACCCTTTGCAGTTCCTGCCAGTTCTGTGCGTTACCCCTTCTCCAGGGTAGGGGGCGGCGGGGGGACAGAACCTGACACACAGTAGGTGCTTGGGAAACACTGGCTGAGTGAATGAAAATACAAAGGGCGCCTCAAAGCAAGTCAGTACAGCCAGCTGGCTAGGGAGCTTTGATAGTAACGACCTTTCATTTTTCCTGTCAGTATCTAGCTTAGATGACTCCTTGGAAAACCTAAATTCTATCTCTTTAGCTTTTGGATTGGACAATATTTCTCCACCTTCATTTTGCCCTGTGCATCACTTCCTTGCGTGAAAACACTGTCAAAGTAATTTGAATGTGTGGAGCTCTGTGAATTCGTTCTTACTCAGTGCCATGGAGCACCAGCCACAGGAAAGAGCAAAAGGGCTTCAGTCATCTGCGTTCCCCCGACCACTTTGGATGGCTCAGAATTGGGCTATAGGAGCAAACTTTCTTTTGAGGTTTACAGTGGCCTCAAAGTTCCTTAAAGAAGGAGAGTTCAGGTAAGGGGCGTGTGTGTGTGTGTGTGTGTGTGTGTCTCTGACCATTGGGTGGGTGTTGTCCATAAATCAGGGGAAACAGGGGTTCCTCTCTTAATCCCAGCTATACCCACAGGACATCCAAGAGCTGGTGCCCAGGAGAGGCCTATAGCTCCCGTGCCGGCTAACTTGGGGGGCGAGGTAGGGGCTGCACTTAAGAAGGAACGGCTGGTGTTGGGGCACCTTTTCTGGGGTGCTCCTGGCGACCCGAGCCTGGATCAGAGAGTTCGGACTCGGCTGGCGCCGGGTCCCCTGCCTACCCCAACGCCCTTGACCTCGCAGGGCTGGCCTCCTCCGGCCCAGGTTTCCTCCCGCCACGTCCTCGCGCGCCGCTCTCACCTGGCCAGAGGAAGAAGCCCACGCCTCGTCCTCCGCCGAGAGCCCTGACCTCCGCCCTGCCGCCCTCCCGCGGAGTCTCCAGCCGGCGGCCCGCAGCCCGCGTGCCCGCCTGGCCTGTGTATGAACGTCGCCACGGCAACGCCATTCTGACGGCCGAGCTGCGGAGGGGCGTGGCGTGCGAGGCGCCCGAGGATGAGGGGGAGGTGCGCTGGGAGCACCCGGCCAATTACAGCCCGCTGCAGCGCTGCGAGCCCTCCCAGACCTGCCCCCTAGAGGTCCCCAGCCCCGTTTCCAGGATGGGGAAACAGGCTCAGTGTTCACAGAAGTAGCTCCAAGTCTTACAGCGGGGAAGGAGCAGACTGGAGAATCCTTCCTACTGACCTTAGCTCCAGGCTCGGTGCGTTGAGGAGGGGGTGGTCAGGCGTGGGAGGGTAATGGAGCTGAACCTCGAGAAGCCTGGAGGTTAGTACCCCCCGTCCCACCCGAATCTCTAGTTCTCTCTGTTGTGGAGGAGAAAACAGAGTAAGCTGGGGGGACCATCACTTCTGGGGGTGGGGGTGGAGATGGGAGATGGGTGCGGTGGAAGGAACACTTCTGAAAGACTGGAAGATTCTCCCACGTGCTAGGGAAGGGGTATTTACAAGCCCAGAGCCTTACTGTTGCTGTCCTTCCCTGTCAAAACTCGCATTTATTCATTCATGTGTTCTTTACTTCTACAAACATCACCTGAGTCCCTATAAGGTCAGACGGTGGCCCCAGTGTTGACCTGGATCAGATCCTTAAGAAACCCCCCCGCACTCCCCATGGGCACGGGGCTGGGGGGATGGAGCGTGTGGAGAAGACATGCAAATGCCAACTATCTCCCCTCACCCCATGTCACCTTTTTCAGATCAGCCCCTTCTGTCTGGGAGCAGAACAGCCCCGCTGACTACCTACAGAATGCCTCATTTCCCTGGCAGGAAATGACTGACAAGGTGCCCCAAGACAAACTCAAAATATTCATCTGAGAAAGATGAAAGATGGCAGACTCCACTCTAGTCAATTAGAAGAAGATATAAGAGAGAAAAATCATGGAAATCGATATGGGATGGAATATATGGTAAAGATGCTCCCACATGCCTAGAGGCTCTTAGAAATGCACATTCCCTGGCACAGACCTCAGAGATTCTGATTAAGCAGCTCTGGAGCATGGTCCAGGAATGAATTTGTTGCATTCTTGCAAATTCCTTGTGCATTTGTTAAAAGCTTGGCAAAACCTCCGGACTTATTCAACCCTGCAGTTGAATCGCAGAGCCCTCCCAGCACTTGTCCCTAGAAATCTCTTCCAGGCCCTCAGTCAGCCTGGAAGGTTCTGCCTGGGTTAGTTCCATTCGACCAGAAAGACCTTAGGAATGTATGAGGAGGGACCACAGAGGCCAGGGCCCTGAGTGGTAACTTCAGAGGAACAGAGAGGGTCAGGCTCAACTCTCCAGGCACATTTCTGCCTCAGGGCCTTTTCAGTTACTGTTTCTTCTCCCTACCAGGCACTTCCCCCAGGGATCTCCTTCAGCTCCTTCAGATTTTTACTCAAATATCACCCTATTTAAAATGGTCTAGGAATTCCCTGGCGGTCCAGTGTTTAGGACTCGGTGCTTTCACTGCCCGGTTCGATCCCTGGTCGATCCTGCAAGCCCCATGATGCCACCCAAAAAAACAAAACAAAACAAAAAACACCCCCCCAAAAACATGAATAACAAAACAAACACCTCACTCTATTGCTCTTCCCTTCATCTTACCACTCCTCTAACATGCTATTTATTTAGTTTCCTTCTCTTATTTGTTGTCAGTCTCCCCACTCCCTACTCCCCCCTGCCCCCCAACTTAAGCTAGATGAGGGCAGGGATTTTTTTTCTCGTTTGTTCACTGCTGTATCACCAGTACCTAGAACAGTGCCTGAATGAACGAATGAGTGAATGAACAGGGGCAGCCCTTGCCACCCGCCCACAGCCTTGCCTCCTACTCTTGAGCTGCTGAGCTGAACTGTCCTTACCCCAGGACCTAGGCTTCTGTAGCCTTGGCCCTCCTCAGCCCCACCCCCATCTCCATGCTTGTCTTCAGTGTCATCAACATGAACACAGAACGCAACCCTGCTCACTGCCAGCCAGACCCTATGGAGCCCATCCAGGCCAGCCTGGAGCCGGAGCTGCCCTTGGCCCCCTGATAGGCTTGGGAGAGCATATGTTGCCATTAGTCCATCTCTCGATGAGGAAATACTAAACGGAGAACAAAGCTGACCTTCAGGCTCACTGGAGCGGAAATTGCCAAATCTTGATTGGATCCTGCCGCTCCCCACAGGATGCCACTGTCATCTCAAAGGGTGTGTGAAAGTCTTAAAACCCAGTTCCATGTCATCCACTTAAATTTCAAACAAAGAAACTAAAATACCCCAATACCTCATGGCTTTCTCATAGCATGTCCTGCGCTGAGTGAGAGTTGTACTTTGCGATGATGGGGTGTTCAAAATACTGCACCTGGGGAATTCCCTGGCGGTCCACTGGTTAGGACTTGGTGCTTTCACTGCCATGGCCCGGGTTCAATCCCTGGTGGGGAAATTAAGATCCCGCAAGCCACACGGCATGGCCAAAAATAAAAAGAGGTTTCTAGCTTATATGGGCTCCTTGGTGATGCCTGTAATCAATCAATCTTATTGAGCTCTGGGTGGCTACCAAGGCTGTACTGTATCTCCATCAACATCAGGATGCTGGTGTCTGAAAGGCCTGGGTCCAGGTCCCAGCTTTGTCATTCCCAGCTGTCCTCATAATACTGGAACGAGTGATGTTAACTCCGGGCTTTCCACCCGCAGGGCACTGTCCCAGTCTTTCCTGTGGATCATCTCATTTAATCCTCACCATAACCTGGGGCAGTAGGTGTGTGTGAAACACCTGGAACAGGGAGCTCTGCAGAGAAGCACTCAAAAATGTCGTGATGGGTATTATTTCTATCACATCACTCCCACTTGAACAGGAAAATAGGGCTCAAGAGACATGGAGGTATGTGACCAAGGTGACACAGCCAGAAAACGATTTGAATCTAGATGACTGTGATGGGACGGTATTTTCCCCGGGGACCACAGGTGACAGGTGTCACAGCCACGAGACACCCATGCTCACCACCTGCTTTCCCTCAGCCCTGAACAATCTGGGCTTTCTGCTGTCCTGAAGTTTTGGCAGTGCCTGCAGCAAGAGGGGGAGGGAGCTGAGGCCAGGAGGGGGTAGCTGGGGCTTGCCAGGGACCTCTCCTGCCACCCACTGGGCTTCTTTCCTGCAGGACCTCTGCCCCATAAAATCTCATTCAGCCACAGTTACCTTCCCTGGGCTGTCCTTGACTGGGAGAGCCCATGCACTGTGCCCCCACCCCAGATCTCCTTGTTGTCACCTGCATTCCAACAAGAAATGAATGCTGGGCTCCCGCCTGGAAGAGGTAGGGAGGTTTCCCAGCCTTTAAGGGGTAAGAGAGAGCCAGGGAAAGAGCTGGAACAGGAGAAAGGGAGAGTAAAAGAGAGAGAGAGTGCTCGAAGATCAGGAAGTAGCTAAGCTGTTGAGTAGGTGACAGATGGGAGAGCAAAGGGCCACTGGAGGCTCCACAGTCCATTACTAACCTGACGTGATGGGCTAAGGAAATGCAGGTTTTTATACACACACACACAGAGGTTCACAAAAATAAATTCAAACCACAAAATCACAGCTGGTCACTGAGGCCTTCTGCGGCCGTGCTCACCCCCTTCCCCTGTCAGAAAATGAGAAGTCACCCAGGTGATTTCTCAGATACAGACAAGGCTGGTTGGGACATTCATCTCTTGCAAATCAGAGCTTTGCCAGGGGGCTTCCCTGGTGGCGCAGTGGTTGAGAATCTGCCTGCCAATACAGGGGACGTGGGTTCGAGCCCTTTTCTGGGAGGATCCCACATGCCGTGGAGCAACAAGGCCCGTGAGCCACAACTACTGAGCCTGCGCGTCTGGAGCTTGTGCTCTGCAACAAGAGAGGCCGCGATAGTGAGAGGCCTGTGCACCGCGATGAAGAGTGACCCCCGCTTGCCACACCTGGAGAAAGCCCTCGCACAGAAACGAAGACTCAACACAGCCAAAAATAAATTAATAAATAAATTAAAAATATTAAAACAAAAACAAAAAACCACTGTCTCTAAAAAAAAAAAAACCAGAAAAAAAGCTTTGCCAGGGAGGTCAGTCTGTATGTTCTGTTTGAAAACTGCAGATGAAGGGTGCTGATCCCACCTCTGATCGGCCTGGTTTCGTTTGTTTGTTTGTTTTATTCTGTCTGTACCTCACTTCTCTCACCTGTAAAATGGACGTAGTAGCAGCATTGACTGTAAAGACCAAATGGGTTAATATGTGTGAAGTAGTAAACTGTGCCCGATACCACAGACTCCTTCTGTGAATGTCCGCGTTGCTGTCTGTCTGTTTGCTTGTTTTTGTTGTTTTCTTGATGATGTGGGAGGACAGCACCATCTCAACCCAATCACAGACATCCTGGGGAGAGCTTTGATTTGCATCGTCTCAGTCCCAACCCAGAGCAAAGTTGACCTCTGAACACTCGCATATCATCTTGCTTGTTGCCCAGGGACCTTTCTGGGTGTGGGTGTCAGAGGCAGGCTGAGCTCCCCTGATCGCTGCTAGAGGGATTCTGAGAATCCAGCTGGTCTCTGTGGGGTGGCACCTGCAGGACAACTCCATAAATTCGACTTCCAGGCATCCAGGCAAATCAACCTCCACTACTTCTTTTTTTTGAGATTAACAATGAACCATTATGAATGAGGTGAACCAAACTAGCTAATATTTATTGAGGCTTGTTAGGTACCAGCCGCTATGCCATGCACTGTTTAATTTAATTCTTAGCCCAACCCATTTTACAGAAGCGGGCTCAGAAAAGTCAAGTAACTTGCCCAGTTACAAATCTTGTAAGTGATAGGTCCAAGATTCGAACCCTGGCTGTTTGACTCCAGCCTATTGTCTTTTTTGTAAACTTTTGTTTTCAAAACATAATGTACATCTCGAAAAGAGCACAACTGATAAGTGTACGCTTGAAGAATTTTCACAAAGTGTATGCACCCACCCTAACCAGAACCCAGAACAAGAAGCAGAACATCACCACCCGCCCCCGCCCCTCCGAGAAGACTCCCTGTGCTCACTTCTGGTTACCCGCTCCCGCTTGTCTGACTTCCAATCATAGATTAGTTCTGCTTGGTTTTGAACTTCATGGAAATGGAATCTTACAGATTCCATTTGCTGCCTGGTTTCTTTCACTCAACTATGTGAGGTTCGACCACGTTGTCTGATGTAGCTGTGGTTCATTCATTCTCACTGCTGCATTGCATTACACTCTGTTATCTATTCCTGCAGAACAAATTATGGCAAACTTAACGGATCCAAAAAACACACACTTATGTCACAGTTTGTGTGGGTCAGGAATCCGGGCACTGCTTAGCTGGGTTCTCTGCTCAGGGTCCCTCCCAGGCTGCAATCAGGGAGGTGGCCAGGGCTGGGGTCTCATCTGAGACTCAGCTGAGGAAGGATCCTCTTTCCAGTTCATGTGGTGGTTGGCAGGATACAGTTCCCTGAGGGTTGTTAGTTAGTCTGAGGGCCTCACCTCCTTGCTGGCTGTTAGCCAGAGATCCTGCACTGTTTCTTGCCATGTGGGCCTCTCCATAAGGTGGCTTGCTTCATCAAAGCCAGTGAGAGTCCATAGAGAGAGTCTCCAGGCAAGATGGAAGTTACAATCTTCTGTAACATAATCACAGAAATGACATGCCCATCACCTTTGCAGCATCTACTGATTAGAAATAAGGTACAGTCCTGCCTACTCTCAAGGGGAGGGGACACAGAGGTGTGAACACCAGGGATAATTGGGGGCCGTTGTGTATGCCTTTTGGTATGCACATGTGCACCTATCTCTTGGGTATATATCTAGGAGTAGAATTTCTGGGTCACACATACGTCCGGCTTTACGAGATTCTGCCAAACATTTTTCCAAAGTGCAGGTACCATCTACACTCCCTCAGCAGGCTATGAGCTTCCCAGTTAGAGCACATGCTTTCAATACACTCCTCCCCTCTGTCCTTACAGAAGGGGTGTTTGAGCTGGGGCTCTTTGGGACGACAGGTCCTAATTCTAGCCCCATGTCAGAATCACTGAATTCCCGGGCCGCTTCGCCAGACATTCTGATCATTTCAGGGCTCAGATACAAACTGGAAGGTCCACTCCATGAGGCGAGGATCCCTGTATCCTTGGTGCCCGGAGCAGTACCTGGCAGCAGTACCTGGCGGGTACCAGGTAGCTGGCACTCAATAAATGTTTTTTTGATTAAGTGAATGAGTTTAGGAAATATTGTTCAAGAGATGGGCCCCAGGGTGGGTATAAGCTGCTTAAATGGGAAGGAAACTCTGTTGTGTCTGAGGCTGTGTGCATTTTTCTGGGAAGAGGGCTCAGAGCCTCAACCAGGTATGTCCCCAACAAAGGTTAAAGGCTGCTGGGATTGGATACTGTCCGGCTTAGGTATTTTATCACATGAAGAAAGAACTGGTCCCAGGGTAGGAGGCATGAGAACTGTGGACAAAGTCCCATGGTCCTTAGAAGTAAAAAGCGAGACAGCGCTTTCCTGGGGTGGCACATAATCTGAGACCTTGCTTGTTTTGACCTTTGACCCATGGTAGCTCTTTTGGTACATCTAGCCACTGCCTGGCCTCCTGGGACCCTCCCTGTGTCTGTCTGTTGAACAGAAAATTCCAGAAGGCCTCGGTGCCCTGAGTTTCCCTCAGCGGCAAGCCAACATGAGCCCTAGCTTTTGAAAAACCCCTTTCAATCAATAGAAAGCCTCCCAGTTTATCTGGTTTGAGATGACCTCATCCTTTGTCACCTTCTCTCTTGTTTTCTGGAGGTTTCTCAGCGTCTTGCTGCTGTCTGCATTCTTTTCTCAAGTGAACAGTGCACCTATTTTGGGCATTTTGTCGTTGTTGTTTTGGGTCATTCCCGTCACACATTTGTTATATTCCTTTCCAGTCAGATCAACCTCATGCCTCTCTAGACATTTCTTCTCAGGTTTCCTCTGAATCATTTCGTTTGGTCTAAATATGTCCAGTGTTTCCTCCTTCCTCACTGCACTCCACATAGACCCTCTCTTTTCCCCGGAACAACTGTTCTTTTCTTTCGAATCCCTTACCCAAATCCTCATCTTTCACCATGTTTTCTGACTTCTCCTAAGAACTGATTGTTTTTTGAAACTGAAGCCTCAAATATCATCCCTTCTAATCTGGGTCTGAATTTGGATCACGGTCAAGAAGCAGGGGAGACAGGAATGTGGCTGGGTAATTAGGATCCTCAGCAGAAGGGCTGAGTGTCCATCGGGGGGGTCAGAGGGGCCTGGGGATGGAGGGAGAGGTATCTTCTTCTGCCTCGGGTAGGGCTTAGGGTGGGGTTGTCAGGAAAAGCGCTAAGAAAAAAGGAACCATTTGACTTGAGTTCTGAAGGATGAGTAGGATTTCAGGAGGCAGAGCAGGGAGAGAAGAGGATGGTCCAAGGAAGGAGCAGTGGGAATGGAGGCTAGAAGATGAGCAATCAGAGAAGCTAGGGACAGTAGTACAGAAGGAGAGGGGTGGCCAGGTGCTGAGACCGCAAACTGAAGGTCCATGGTCAACCCTCAGATATGTTTGTCTGGCTTTCCCAGTGTGTTAAGACTTTTAATTAGTTGCTGAAGGAATAGGCCTCTTTCTGTGGAGTGACAGAGAAACCTATTCAAATTGTCTTTAGCATGAATGCAAATTCACTGGTTACCAAAAATGAAAAGTCTAGAGGGAACCTCTGGGTTCAGGCTCAGATGATTTCATGAGGCCTTGGCCTCTCTCCAGCTCTCAGGGATTCTTTGAACCATGTGGATCCAACCTTAGACAGAATCTCTGTATAATGGTCACAAAAAGGTGGCTGAAGCTCCAGCCCTTACATCTTCTCAGCTTTGAATTCCATAGGGAAGGATAAGAGTCTTTTTCCTAAGCTTCCCCCAATGGCCTCACTGCTTCTCATTTTCTCTGGGTGGGTCACAAGCCCATTCCTGAGCCAATTATTGTGGCCCAGGAGACTGCTCTGATTGGCTGAGCTTGAGCCAACATGCCCATCCCTGCAGCCAGAGGTGGAATCAACACCATCTCTGAGAAACTGGACTGAGACTAGGAGAAAGGTGTTGTCCCCAAAGGGGGATCATAACACCATAATATTTTAGAAGAGAGGTGAATTGTTATTAGGTGACAATAACCAGATGTCTACCACAGTAGTCAACATGTACAGATCATTGACATCTGGATTTATGCCTTTTTTGGGGGAAAATGGGAATATCTGGCAATACCTGGACTCTCTTCTTGTATATAGATCAACAATCTGCTGAGGCTGAGAAGAGGCTCCCTCTTTAGATACAGCCTACGTTCTGCCTGCCCAATGCACTGCTCACATTTCCTCTCTGGCTCCTGGAAGCACTTGAATTTTTATTGCCAGCATAATTTGATTCTGTAAAGAAATCTGTTTTTCCCACCAGAATGGAAGAGCCAAATGTACAGGAGTCAAATAGCTCTCCTGTGGTCCCACAAACTCCTGAGGACAAATGCCTGGCCATTTTTGATAGTCTCATCCCTTGCTCATTTAAAAAGCCTTCTTTAAAAAAAATATTGACTACATAGTGTTTTTAGAATCTGTTATCTAATAATTCCAACATCTGAAGTCTTTGGGTGGGAGTGGCGGCGGGGGGGTGGTGTCTCAATGTCTTGTTTGTTGTTTCTGCTTACTCTGGCTCATACTGACTTATTGCTTGGATGTTTAGTAATTTGACTGTGATCTCATTCTTGATTGAACTTAATCTGTGGGAATCCTGAGGGGTCTGATTGCTGGCTGCTTTTCTCTCGGAAGTCTTTTTTGTTTGTTTCAGCTGGATGCCGGGGATGCTAATAACCTCTGAACACTGACATTTATTTCCTCAACTTGGTGTTTTCCCACTGAATACATGGAGTGTAAACTTGAGCCCCAAACCCACGTGGTTACAAACCTTCAGGGTGATCATCATCCTCATCAGTATTGTGACCATTATTAGTTTTCCCCTCCAGAGCCACATTGAAAACTACACGTTTTCATAGGCTCCCCTTTCTGAAAGACCAGGAAAAAAACATTTTTAAGCCCTCCTCTTGCCAGGGTGTGGAGCATCTTTGAGGGTGCCAGCTTAATACAGGCATCTTAGACTTGGTTAGCTCACTTTGCAAGGCCCAAGGCTTAATCTCCCGTTTCCTGCACTTATTAAATGCAAATGGCTTCCTCATTTGCTTACGCTTTGGTTGTAGCTCACTCTGTTGTGTTGCGTGTCTGTATGTTCCTTTGAGATTGCCTACATAAAAATTGTTTTTTATTATGGGATTTTGGAAACACACACAAAACTAGAGAAGCCTGCGATTAACTCCATGTATTCATCATCCAGCTTCAACATTTTCCCAGTGTTCTTTCATTCTTTTTTCTTCCTTTTTGAGTTTTTTTCTAGGTTAATTTAAAGCAAGTTGTGTCATTTCACCCATAAAGACATCCTAACTGAAAGGACTTTTTTTTCCTTGACATTATCCCGGCCTGGACATGATCACAGCTAAAAATACTTATAATCATTCCTGAATATCATCTAATATTCAGTCCATGCTCACATTTCCTTGATTCTCTCAGAGATATCTTTTTTCCTGTTGGTTTGTTAGAATCAGGATCCAGACAATGTCCACACATTACACTTGGTTGTTATGTCTCTGACATGTCTTTAATTCTGTAACAGCAACTCCCCGCCCCTGACCTTTGTTATCCCCCAGCCACTGATTTGTTGGAGAAACTGGGTCTTGTGTCCTGTAGAATATTCACATCCTGGATTTGGCTGATCACTTCTTCTTGGTTTCAGTTAACTTGTTCCTCTTTTCCCCATGTTTCATGTAAACTAATAGTTAGATCTAGAGGACTGAGGAGATCAAAGTCTTTTTGTTGTCCAGACGCCTTCCTAGGCGGTACTGTGTGATCCATCCTGCATCACACAGTGAGCACATAATGTCTGGTCATCCTGTTTTTAACGATATTGAGATTGAATGGTAGGTCCAATGCTAACAGACTGAGCCATCCATTACAAAGTCCCCAACGGCTTTTTTTCCCCCAATAATTAACATTTTTAATTTTTCATTATGGTAAAATATACATAACATAACATTTACCATCTTAACCATTTAAAAATATACAGTTCAATAATGTTAAGGATATTCACATTGTTGCTTAACCAACCTCCAAAAACTTTTCATCATGTAAAACTGAAACTGTGTACCCATTAAACAACTACTCTCCATTTTCCCCTTACCCCAGTCCCTGGCAACCACCCATCTATTTTCTACTTCTATGAATCTGGCTACCCTAGGGCCCTCATATAAGTGGAATCATACAGTTTTTGTCTTTTTTGTGACTGGCTTATTTCACTTAGCATAATATCCTCAAGGTTCATCCATGTTGTAGCATGTGTCAGAATTTCCTTCCTTTTTAAGGCTGAATAATATTTCCTTTGTGTATATACCTTGTTGTATCCATTCATTTGTAAATGGGCACTGGAGCTCATCCATCAACTTTTTACCTAATAGTTTTAGCATCCTTTGAGGATCATTCCCTGGATCCATATTTCTTGTGGGGTCACAGAGTTGTGATTTTTTTCTGATTGTTATTCCTTTGATAAGTGTTAGCTAGAATCCTTCATCAACCATTTGTTTATTTGTTTATCATAAACTACAGATGGTTCAGGGAAGGCAGAATAAGAGATTGGTTCTTTCCTCCTATGTGTCAGTATTCAAAGAAGCAACTGCCAAAGTGACCAGTGAGTTTTAAAAAATATCATTAGGAGTCTTTGATTTAAACAGTGTAGATGTGTTTTAGTCCACTGAACTCATTATGTGGTTTGAGGCTCGTACTATGCCAGCTCAGGGGTTCATGCAGGCTGGCTCCCGTGTGTTTGTTTCTCCAGGTGGAAACTGCGCAGTGTTTACTTGTAACCACCTATGTCTGTATCGCGTTGGTTGGTCTTTAGACAGACAACTCTGCCTCTCCGTTTTCCTTCGCTGTACAAGGAAGTTGGACAAAATGAGCTCCAGCACCATTCCTGTTCAAAACTCTCCCTTCTGTAGCATTTTCATTACATAGAACATTATGGTTTAGTCATTGGATTCTTCCAGTCCTGTGACTGAATGCAGTTACCAACACCCTCCTTTCAGGAACATGAAAATTGCCACCCAGCTGATACTATTTTTATTCTACTTCTCCATACTGCATTTTCCCCCAGTAGACTTAAAGCTGTACCTCTCAGTTAGGGATATTTTGCCTCCCAGGGGACTTTTGACAATGTCTAGACACATGTTTGATTGTCACACCAGGGAGGAGCTACTGGTATCCAGTAGGTAGAGGCCATGGATGCTGCTAAACATCCTACAGTGCACAGGACGGCCCCCCCTCACATAAATGCTCTCCGGCACCAAATATCATGAGTGCCAAAGCTGAGAAACCCTGACTTGAAGAAATCCATAGAGATAAACTCATATTCCTCTTACTTATATGTTTCAGTGAAAGGAAGTACATATAAAAATGTACACATCTGAGAATTCAGCTATACGTGACGTAAGACAATGAGATCGTCTGTTTTTAACCTACCCATAGAATTTAGTCATTTGATGTGCATCTCCTCACTGTTTCCCCTTCAATCTTATTTCTGGCTCCTATTCTACCCCTTGAGACCTTTCTATTATTGGTCTGAGGGAAGGTTAATGGACAATTTTTATTGCTTTCAGGTCAATGGAAAAATCTTAGGTCTTAAATTTTTTTTTTTTAAACTCAGGAAATAAACATCAAATTCAACTTTTATCGTAAATAGCAGTTAGATATTTTTGGTCCCAATTCCTCTTTGCCATTTTAATTCATTGAGTGGATATTTTCAATAAACTTAGCATTACCTTTCAAATTATTGCTCTCTTCTGCTCACAGCATCTCCTGTGAGATGTGTATTCCTGAATCTTTCTCTCTCATGCTTTTGTGCTGATTTAAAAGAACCCACTTGGTGCTAAAATGAATCTTTCATTGGCAACTGCTAGAATGGTGTGTCCTTTCCTAATCAAAAAGTCAATTTGTGGGCTCATACTTTGAATCTGATTGTTAAAACAGACAACTAATTTGTCAGAAACAAAAAAAAATGCAGCTTTTATCTTTTTTGTGGTTGTTGTTCAGCTTTGAAAGAGGCAGCATTTAGATAAGGCAGGTACATTTATTTTTATTTTTGGCTGCGTTGGGTCTTTTTTGCTGCGCACTGGCTTTCTCTAGTTGTGGCGAGCGGGGGCTACGCTTCGTTGCAGTGCGCGGGCTTCTCATTGCGGTGGCTTCTCTTGTTGCGAAGCACGGGCTCTAGGTACATGGGCTTCAGTAGTTGTGGCACGCGGGCTCAGTAGTTGTGGCTCACGGACTCTAGAGCATAGGCTCCGTAGTTGTCGCACATGGGCTTAGTTGCTCCGCGGCATCTGAGATCTTCCCAGACCAGGGCTCGAACCCATGCCCCCTGCATTGGCAGGCAGATACTTAACCGCTGCGCCACCAGGGAAAGCCCAGGCAGGTACATTTATTCACTTGTTTATATCAAGTATTCACACAATTTCTCTTACCAACACATGTATTCACAGCTTGTCAAGTTTTACCCAAAAAGTGAAGGAAAAAGCTTGCTATCCCATTATTATATGATTTTTCTCTCTTTTGTGTTTTGTTAAAGTAGATGCTGATGATTTTTCTTGACTGGACATATCATCAAGGATGCATTCTGAAATAAATCATCTTGAGGATAAACACTAAGGACATTTTCTGGCGTTTAAGGTTCCCACGCACCTCCCAAATTTTATACAGTATTGAGCCTAGGTTATCTCTGAGATGCATCCTGTACTGTTTGACATTGGTTCTTTTTTCTGATAAGGAAGACCTATAGTCCAGAAGGGTTTTTACCATAACTTTTGCTTCACAAATTGTTTTCTATTTGGTTTTGTTGTTGTTGTTGTTATTCACCCTCCATTAGTTCCAAGTATGCTTTTAAATAATCTAAAATTTCTCCAAATCAATTTGAGTTTCTAACTACTACTGACTCTTTTCTTTCCCACATTTTTTATATTACAATTAAATGCCAGGTTTTAATGCACAGAGTTGGGACTGGAGATAGAGAAAAGGAGAAAGGGAAGAGAAGTCTGTTTATATCACGCCATGGAGAATTTGATTTATAATTCTGGACTGGGGAGGGATAGGAAAACACTCTTTGTAAAAGACTGTTTCTTTAAAGGAAAATGGTAAGTACCACACTCAGACTGGTCTCCAAGGATGATTGTTTCCTGCTTCTTTCTTATGGAACTGACACCGGGTGGCCAGGCTCTCTGAAGGGTATCCTCACTGCCAAGAGAATGGATTTTCCTTTGTCCAGGGCTGCGTTTTTCAAACTCGGCCCCTTTGACTGTGGGGTAGAACAGTTCTTTGTTGTGGGGACTGTCCTATGCATTGGTGGGTGTTTAGCAGAATCCCTGCTCTCCTAGGTGCCAGCAGCAGCTCCCCCTCTGGCCACTGTGACTTTGCCAAATGTCCCCTGGGGGGCAAACCCAATTCTGGTTGAGAACCACTGATCTGAGGTGAGAACATTCAGTTCTGGCGTTGGCTTGAATCCTTAACAGTGTCACTGCAAGCTGAGAACATTTTGTCACATGTTGCATCTGGGAGTTGGTCGGCTTGTATCAGCATGTCATCCACCTAACTGCCTTCCTGGAAAGTGCAGAGTTCCAGGGGTCTGATGAGACACATGGCAGTGAGGTGGGTTGGCCCCGAGGAAACTCCTGTTGCCAGGGCTACGTTTTAAAGGTGTCTGGTGCACGTGTATACATGTTCTCTCTAGTGGCTTTTCTGGAGAAATTTGCATATATGTATTGTGTGCTCGTATTTCCCTATCTTTCCCTCCCTCTCTGGGTCAGATTGCTTCGCAGTGTGCAAGGAGAGCAGGTTTCCTGACCACTACTCTCCTTCAGATATTGGAGGATCTGAGCCTGATGTGCTGTGGCTCGCTGTCACATACCATCCCATCTTCAGGCACCCTCGGACATCGCTTCCTAGGCCAGCTGCATTGCTACAAAGAAACCGGGGAACGGCTTTCTCCTGTCGGCTCAGCATGAAAGGTGCTCCTGAATGGTCTGACGGTGCCTTGCGAACCACCACCCACACAGGTGGCAAGAACTTTGGAAAGCATCCACCCCTCTGCCATGAGGCTGTCATGAGGGGGTGCAGGCTTCCCATCAGAGGCACACGCTTCCCTGTCGGGGAGTGGACACAGGGAGGTCTGAGCTGGAGGTTCCAGGCGCCTGTGCCTGGCTCATCCTGGACCCATGAACTTGGTTCTAGCCCGCTGCCCACCGCCACCGCTGTCGGGCGCTGCTGGGCCATCTTAGTGGCTTGCCCTTACTGGTGATCTGCGATCTGAATGCCACACACTGAGAAAGCTGATGGACAACTTCATCAATGATCTGTAGGACTTTGGACAACCCTCGTCTGCTCTGGGCCCGTTTCTCCCCCTGCAGAATATCAGATGTGGCTCCATCACCATTCCCTGCAGGGTGTTCTGTGAAAGCTGACCCTGGAAGATGCTCTGTGGGGAAAAAGAGTTTCTGTGGCCAAATGGGTTTGGGAAATGCGACGTCATACAGCATCTGTTTGGAGATTCATAATGCGCACAAACATTTGAGAGATTTTCTGGAATTTTCTGCACCCAGATATCCATGTGGCTCACTTGTCACTTTTCTGCAATGTGATTTCCCTCGGAGGCTTTTCCTGATCACCCAGATCTGTGATCCCTTCTCATCTATCCTTTACCCTGCCTCATTTTTCTTCACAGCACTTCTCATTTTCTGACATTGCATCATATTTTTATTTATTGGTTTATTTTATGTCCCCCCTCCACCCAAGATGTGCCCTCTGTGTCAGCAGGGACTTGATCCATTTGTTGCAGATTATCCCTAGCATGTGACCCATAGTAGGTGCTCAATATAAATGTGTTGAATGAATAGACTGTTTAACTTGGAGATTCCCAAATGTAGCTAATCAGGGACGTTTTCCCATTAAAATCCTGGGAAATATGCTTGGAGACTCACCAGGAAGAGGGTGGCTAAAATCCTGATGGCCGTGCTTCCTAGTACCAGCCACTTAGTTCTGAGTACACAGACAACTCGGAGTTAGACTGAAAACAAACAAAACGGACGTCATGAGAGTTGCCATCACGTGCCTTGAGGAACCAAGCCTTGTGCAAGGTTGACCCCAGGGCTGCCTCAACTGGTCTTACCTACGTGGCCCTGCTGCCGTTTTCCTGAGATGGCTTTATATGAAGATTCCTTGCAAACTATTGGTGGCGCCTGTTGAATTTTCCCAAAACACGTTTTCAGAAATGAGTGTGAGGCTCACACTTGGAGAAGTGCTTGAATCTTCAAGTTCTCCATCAGGAGACTGTGGTCTAGTCACAGCCACCACGTGGCAACTCCCCCCCGCACCCCGGCCTCCACTCTGTGTCAGGTGTAGCTTTGGCACTTTGCCTGTGGTTTCCTCAGGTGCTCAAAATTAGGAAACGCCAGGGCTTCCCTGGTGGCGCAGTGGTTGGGAGTCCGCCTGCCGATGCAGGGGACGCGGGTTCGTGCCCCGGTTCGGAAGGATCCCACATGCCACGGAGCGGCTGGTCCCATGAGCCATGGCTGCTGGACCTGTGCATCTGGAGCCTGTGCTCCACAACGGGAGAGACCACAACAGTGAGAGGCCTGCGTACCACAAAAAAAAAACAAAAAAAAAATTAGGAAACTCCATTTTGCTGGTGTAGAGAGGAAGGCTCAGAGGGATCCAATTATTTGCTCACGATCATCCTTCTAGGAAGCAGCAGTGCTTGGATTAAAACAAAGTCCTCCCCAGTTGAAAGCCCATCTCTCGCCCTCTGTGCTTGCATACAGAACAGGGGCTGTCCTTTTGTACCTCCACACTTAAATACTCAGCACAATTTGTCCTAGGAGCTAAATGGGCCTGGCCAGGGCCCTTAAGGCAACAAATGAGACCAGTAATCCTCAGAAGGGCTCTTTGTGTACTGCCCATTTATGGCCTGTGCTTTGATTGATCCATCCATTTCCAGGGATAAAGCTGTGTCCCATTTTCAGTTTTGCTCCACAGTTGTGGGTTTAGTTTAGATTTCCCATCTCACACGTGTTCATCCAGAGCCAAGGCGTCTCACAACATTTGGCATCAAGCAACAGAAACCCACTGCAACTCGTTTAAGCATAAGATAGGACTTTATTGAAAGTAGCCTGGGGCATCCTATAGGACAGTGAGTGAGGCCAGGCTAAGGAGAGCCCAGAACTATCTCTTTCTATGAAGGATTGTTTTCTCCGTGAACCTCTGCTTCATGAGTCTCCTCTTGCAGACCAGCTTTCTCTGTGCACGTGGCTCCCTGGTGGCTTTCAAGTTTATTAGATCCAGTGCAAGCAGCCAGTCCAAAATGACCATGGTCATTGTCACCCAAGGCCACAGGACCCACTTTGGGAAACACTGTTCAAGCAAGGATCCTTCCCATGGAGAGCAGGGCTTCATGCTTTATCCCCAGAACCCACAACAGTACCCTGGCACATATCTGTGGAGCTCCATACTTATCTGTGGGTGGATGCAGCTGACTTAGCTGCACACACACACCAGGCAGCGCTCTGAACTGCAGTCACAGTTGTGCTCCAACACGATCTTTTATCTCAATCATCTGCTTGTGGCTCCCCTTTTTAGAACTGTAGCTGGTCTGAGAAAAGTGAAAATCAAAATTGAGACCAGGTGGAGTATCCACTGTGGGCCCAGCACTGCCTGATATGATGCAAAGGCAGGGCCCGCCTTCAAGGACATGGACTATATTTAGGATCCGACCTTAAAAGGGGAATTTATTGGGAGGACACAGCATTTCTTGTGGAACCCAGGGGCAGAAGTACAGCTGGGCTTTCCAAGGCATCAGGACCAAAGACCAGAAAGTCATCAGGACACAGCTATGTCTGAGGTCTCATCCTCATGTCGGCCTCTTTCAGCAATCAGCTTCTCTCTGTGCTGAGGTACGTCCCCTGCTTCACTCACCTGTGGCCCCTTAATCCCTGATACCACATTGCCCAACCCAGGACCTGGGAGAGATGAGCCTAGCCCAGCCCAGCTTCTGATTGGTTCTCCTGGGTCAGGTGAACACATACCTATCAGCTGTGACTTGAGAGGGTGGAGGTCACATGGCACCAATATGGCTGCTGAGATTCCTCCTTTTGGGTGGGGTGGGAGTGCTGGGGGGAATTTTCTTTGCTCTTTCATAGCCCTGGGGCCACTTAGGGCCCAAGAACAGGTGAGGTGGGTGGCTTTTGATTTTTCTCCCCTGTCTCTGCCTTTCTTATATTTAGTCTAAGAACAAAAACACGGCGGAGAGGAAAGGAAGGGCCAGGGTCTTTCTTCTGGTTTTTACCTTTTTAGCTTTTTCTGTAGTGAAAAGATAGAGAGCTCTGAGAAGTCTGAACCAGTGAACAAGCAGGACGAGTGTGCCTTCGGGAATTTTGAGGTGAAAGTGACCTCCTGCTTTGGTTTGAATTTACTCTTGCAGATAACTTCCTTGTCTTCCTAGGCACTATTCAGGGCTCCAGCCTATTGCTACCATTCCCAGCTAACATTCTCCCTGCCTTCCTTTTAGACGGAGGTGCCTCCATGCTCCATATTTTACATAGTAAACATCCATGAGCTTTTCTCTGAACTACGTGAATAATTTTCTACTTGATTGTTTCCACACATACAAAACAACTAAGGTCCTTTGTGCAATTCCCACAGCACTCCTGCCGTATAGGAAGAGTCCAGAAGTGTTCAGATCAAAGTGGGGGGCTGTTCTCTAATGAGTTGAAGATTGAGCCCCGTGTTGGTTTGCTAAACACAGTGATGAATTCCCACAAGCTTAGTGGCCTAAAACAACAAACGTATTTTCTCATGGGTCTGGGAATCAGCATCAGCTGGGCTGCAATCAAGCTTTTTCAGAAGGACCAAACTCCCTTGGATGCTCTAGGGAGGAGTCCATCCCTTGCCTCTTCCAGCTGTGGTGGCTGCCGGCATCCCTTTTTTCTTTTTTTTCTCGCTATGTAGGATTCCCATCTAGGGAAATACAATAATTTATATGTGCATTTTCCTGTTGATGGACATTTAAATTGTTTCCAATTTTCAATATGATTTCTTTAAAAAAAATTTTTATATACATTTTCAAGGTTACTTTACATTTACAGTTATTACAAAATATTGGCTATATTCCCTGTGTCGTACAATACATCCTTGAGCCTATCGTACACCCAGAAGTTTACATCTCTCACCTCCCCACCCTGCATTGTATCCTCCTCCCACTCCGCACTGGCAACCATTAGTTTGTTCTCTATATCTGTGACTCTCCTTCTTTTTTGGTATATTCGGTAGTTTGTTGTATTTTTTACATTCCATATATAGGTGATATCCTACAGTATTTGTTTTTGTTTGACTTATTTCACTTACCACAATGCCCTCCAAGTCCACCCATGCTGCTGCAAATGGCAAAATTCCGTTCTTTTTTAAGGCTGAGTAGTATTCCATTGGTTATATGTACCACATCTTCTTTATCCATTCATCTCTTTTAATTTTTTTTTTTATTGCGGTACACGGGCCTCTAACTGTTGTGGCCTCCCCCGTTGCAGAGCACAGGCTCCAGATGCACAGGCTCAACGGCCATGGCTCACGGGCCCAGCCGCACCACGGCATGTGGGATCTTCCTGGACCGGGGCACAAACCCGTGTCCCCTGCATCGACAGGCGGACTCTCAACCACTGCACCACCAGGGAAGCCCCTATCCATTCATCTCTTGATGACACTTAGGTTGCTTCCATATCTTGGTAATTGTAAATAATGATGCTCTGAACATTGGGGTGCATGTATCTTTTCAAATACATGTTTTTGAAAACACGTGTTTTTGTTTTTTTTTGGATTTATACCCAGGAGTTGAGTTTTGAGGTCATATGGTAGTTCTATTTTTACTTTTCTGAGAACCCTCCATACTGTTTTCCACAGTGGCTGTGCCAGTTTACATTCCTACCAACACTGTACCAGGGTTCCATTTTCTCTAAAAATTGTAAATTTTCTTCCTAGGGGTAATTGAGATGGTAGTTCAATAATAACATAAGATCAGGTGAAGTCTAAAGAAATTTTAGAAAACCTGTATAAAGTAAGAAAACATCAGTTCGCTGGCATCTGAATGTTAGAGAGACACCAAGACATGTGGGCCAAGTTCTGGAGAGAAGGGAAACACAGACGCAAGCTTGACATTTGGTGCAGCTTTTCTCCTTGGGGCATTTGCTGATTCAAATCTTACAGCCTAGGAGCTGAAAAGCCAAGGAGTTCAAAAGACTCTAACCACAGAAGCTGCTGGCATCCCTTGACTTGTAGGTGCAGCACTCTAGTCCTTCCTCTGTGGTCACTGCCTCCGCCTCTTCTTTGTATATAATCTCCTCCTGTCTCTCACTTATAAGTACACTTACAGATGGCACTTAGGGCGAGGATAGTCTCAACGCAAAATCCTTAGATCCGCAAAATTTTACCTTGTAAGGTAACATTCCCAGGTCCCAGGGATTAGAGCCTGAGATCTTTGGGGCCACCAGTCAGCCCACTGTAAGCCCTAAACGTCTTCTCTCCTGAGGAAGGTCTAGGCTGGGCAGAAACCCCGACAGACATCTACCAGAGGCCAGATTGAGAGCCCTTTTAGAAGGTCATTTCTCAGCTCATTTGGAACCTTGCTATTGCCCTTTTTTATTTTTTTCTTTTCTTTTCGGTACGTGGGTCTCTCACTGTTGAGGCCTCTACTGCTGCGGAGCACAGGCTCTGGACGCACAGGCTCAGCAGCCATGGCCCACGGGCCCAGCCGCTCGGTGGCAAGTGGGATCCTCCCGGACCGGAGCACGAACCCGTGTCCCCTGCACTAGCAGGCGGACTCTCAACCACTGCACCACCAAGGAAGCCCTGCCCTTTCTTTTTTCCTCCTGTTTGTCCTCAACAAAGGGAAGCATTAAGAGTAAATGAGGGGCTTCCCTGGTGGTGCAGTGGTTAAGAATCCGCCTGCCAATGCAGGGGACACAGGCTCGAGCCCTGGTCCAGGAAGATCCCACATGCCGCGGAGCAACTAAGCCCGTGCGCCACAACTACTGAGCCTGCGTTCTTGAGCCTGCGAGCCGCAACTACTGAAGCCTCAATGCCTAGAGCCTGTGCTCCGCAACAATAGAAGGCCATGGAATGAGAAGCCCGCGCAACACAACAAAGAGTAGCCCCTGCTCGCCACAAATAGAGAAAGCCCGGGCGCAGCAACGAAGACCCAATGCAGCCATAAATTTAAAAAATAATAATAATAATAAAAAAATAAATGCATTAGCAGATTTTGGGTTTCCTCTCATCGTTAGTGTATTGCTTTCATTCCTAAGACCCTAAAAAATTAGAAACCACTCCACTTACCAGGAACACACTTTGCAACACGGATCCAGGGGAAGCTGTTTTCTTCCGTAGACACTTCATGACCCCGGTTTCCACAACAGCAGGCACTGCTGGCTCTGCCAAGTTGCTGGAGAAGGGCACCTTATCTGCAAAGTCACGAATCCAAATGGGCCCCCATTGGCAAGGGTGGAAGGAAGTTGTTTGGCTTAGCTTCTTGGGGGATCAGAAGATTGGGAGTTCTGGGGGGGGACTGCAGGTACCTTGCTGTCCCTTGGTACAACGTCAGGGGAAAGAAAGGTCGCTGGTAGCTTCTCAGAGCTACCAGTTGGGGCTGTGCAGAGCATCTTAGTAAATGCCATTTTGGTTACAAATAAGAGAAACTCAAACCGGCTGAAGCAAAAAAGGGGACATCTACGGGGAAGAAAAGATGGCTCCTGCCTGTCCAGACTCCTCAGCTTTGCTTGCCCTTTGATTCTCTAACCTTCCTCATTTCCTTTCAGTAAACTCCTCTTCTGTTTAAGTTAGCCACAGGAGATTTCTCTTGGTTGCAACCAGAGAATCTTGAGTGATACAAAAAGTCCTAGTGGAACCCAAGGGCAGGCATTGGAATGGGCCTTTCCAAGGAAAGAAACCAGGAACCAGAAAGTCATCAGGAATCAGGGCAACTTTCTGCATCAGTTGGAATGCCTTCAGCTTTTTTTTTTTTTTTTTCCTTCATGGAGCTCATAATCCATTCACTTATTCAATAAGCAATTATTGAGTATCTATCCTGTGCCAGGCACCCTGGTAGGTCTTAGAGTTCCATACAGGTATAAATTATGCCAAGACCCCTGCCCTCAAGTAGCTCACATTCTAGTGAAGATAAGACATGTGAGCACATAGAGTATATTCACAACACAGAATAAGAAGAGCTATGCCATGGACACATATACACCAGCAAACATAAAATAGCTAGCTAGTGGGAAGCAGCCGCACAGCACAGGGAGATCAGCTCGGCGCCCCGCGACCACCTAGAGGGGTGGGACAGGGAGGGCGGGAGGGAGGGAGACGCAAGAGGGAAGAGACATGGGAACACATGCACATGCATAACTGATTCACCCAGCCACAAAGCAGAAACCGACACACCATTGTAAAGCAACTACACTCCAACAAAGATGCAAAAAAAAAAAAAACAAGAGCTATGGAGAGGGATGAAGCATGACTGTCTTCATAGACCTAGAAAGCACAGATGCAATTATCCTGGTAGAGAGGGCCTGGGCAGAGAATCGCAGGTAGGTGAACCTGTGTGTACAGAGAACATGGTATGTATGAGAAGCTGCAAGTTTTCAACATCCGTGGAGCAAAAGAGTTCTTGCAAAAGTAGTGGGAGACGTGGCTGAAGAAATTGGTTGAGCATGAAGCATAAAAAACCCACTGAAGTGTGATCTTTTTTTCCTGAGGAGGCATGGGGGAGCCATGGAAGATTTTTAAGCTGTTTGAGGACATGGTCAATTCTCTGGGTTTCAGAAAAGTCCCTCTGGAGTCTGGGATGTGGTGAAAGTTGGGCTGGACCTTTCACCAGCGGGCATGCTCAGTGGCTCAGGAAAGGTTTTCGCTCTGCCTTGGGAAATTTTTCACGCCGCTCTGGCAGCGGAGCTCGCCCCGCCCACGGCTTCTCCTCACTGGATTGGTTGAACTCAGGGAGGCTACCAGGAGGCCCAGTTGACCTCCCAAGTCCACACCCCCGCCCCCGCCCGTTAACGCTCTGGGCTCGCAGAAACCTGGATGTGGGTAGATGGTAAAACTTTGGAGCCCCTCCCAAATGAACTCTAGCCATGTGGCTTGCTTTGTCTGATAAGATGTGGGCAAACAGATGGCAGGTGGAGACTTGAAAAGTGTGCTTTGGGGCTTTCTCTCTCCTGTTGGTCTTGGAAACCTGTACCCACCACACGTGGCCTGGTCTGGCCTGCTGGGTGATGAGGGACCACACCAGGCAGAATCAGACGTCCCAGCTGAGGCCTTTCTAGACCAGGGTTTCTCATTCTCGGTACTATTGACATATTGGTTCCAATAAGTCTTGGTTGTGGGCAGGTGTTCTGTGCACTGCAGGATGTTTAGCAGCATCCCTGGCCTCTACCCCGAGATGACAGTATCACCCCCACCCCAGTTTAACAACCAAAGTGTGTCCAGACATTGCCAAATGCCCCCTGGGTGGCAAAATCGCCCCCAGTTGAGAACCACTGTCCTAACCCAGCTTGCCTGGCAATGATCAGGCTGGCCTGTACACGAAGCCACCCTAAACTAGCCCCAGCCAAACCAACCAGACCAGTACCAGTGGCCAGCTTGACGCCTGGAATCATGAGAACTAACAGTTGCCATTTTAAGTCACTAACTTTTGAGTGGTTTTCTCCACAGCACAAACAGGTACATCTGACTACAGTGGCTGAAACTGATAGGATTGATTTATTTATACAACAGGATGTACAGAGGTAGGCAGTTCAGATACAGTGCAGAGCACAGTGATGCCACTAGGCTCCCACCCAGGCTTTTCATGTCTTTCCACTCCACTGTCCTTTGAGGTGGGCTTTGGTCTCTTGCTTGTTACCTGGTGATCCCCAACATGGCTGCTCCAGCTCCAAGTCCAAGCTCCAGGAGAGGAAAAGGAGACAAGGCAAAGGGAGAAAGAGAAAAACTTTCTCCTAGCAAAGCCTTGCCTTTAATTCCAGAAGGGAAGCCCTGCCCAGGGCCTTCACCTGCATGTCACTGGCCAGAACTGAACAACACAGCCAGGTCTAGCTGCGAGGGAGGCTGGGAAATGAGGGCATTTTGCGTGCTGCTTATACAGTAGAGGAAGGCAATGACTAAGGGGCTTGTAGTGTCTGCTGCACTGTCTCTCTGGGGGTCGTCTTGGTTTCTTCTTCTTCTTTTTTTTTTTTTTTTTTGCCACACGGTGTGGCTTATGGGATCCTAGCTCCCTGATCAGGGATTGAGTCCGGGCCCTTGGCAGTGAAAGCGCAGGGTGGACGGCCAGGGAATTCCATGGGACTTGGTTTCTTGTCTCTACCTGTTGCTTATCTATCCTGGCCATCTC
Organism: Hyperoodon ampullatus; assembly: GCF_949752795.1. Taxonomy (NCBI): domain Eukaryota; kingdom Metazoa; phylum Chordata; class Mammalia; order Artiodactyla; family Ziphiidae; genus Hyperoodon; species Hyperoodon ampullatus. The sequence continues at coordinate 11,728,900 of NC_136915.1, read as the reverse complement.
TTTCTAAGACTGGCTTTGTTTCTCCAAACACAGTGGGAGAAATGGCCACCCCAGCTGGGAACTGCATCAAGACTTTCAGCTCCGGGCCATTAATGACCTGTGTGGTAACTCCGTGTCCCACTTCCAAATATCAAGGGCACAGGTGCTGATTGGCCCAGGTTGGGTTAGAAGAGAAACCTGATTGGTCTGGCTTGGGTAGAATATCTACTGATCAGCCAGTCAGGTGTGGCCAAGAGAGCAGCAGTAGGTAGGGTAAACCTGGTTGGGGAATATGCCTTCTCAGAGAAAGGGGTGTGTGGCTGAGGAGACACCTAAAGAACCATCTAGTTCAAGGAGTGAAGAAAGGACATTGCCATTGTCGGTTGCAATGTTGATATGATAAAGATTAACACGTCCTTTAAAACACCTCAAATATAGTGGAGTCACATAGGCATTACATTTAACTTATGCAAATTCAAATATTTGTATTCAACCAAAGTATTTTTTTTCCCACACAATTTGGCTTCCAAACATGAGCCAGCTACTTAACTACTGCCTGACCAAGTGATCTTTTCTGGTGCTGGAGATTGCTGTTTTGGATTTTGGGGATATGGTACGGTATAAGGAATATGTTCTTTATGGAAAACTGCTGGGATTTTCAAGATTATTTTTAAGGTCAGGTGATGCTCACCCTTCTCACTGTGGAAGAAGTACCTTTAGTGCAAGATCATGCAAATCATTTTTCCCATTTCCTTCTAGTTTTAATCAGTATAAAGAATGCATTTGGTTTTAAAATATCAAAATACTTTTATTGTGGCTTTTTAAAAATAAAAAATAAATGATATTCATGGCTTCTGGCTCTTCCTCCTGTTTTGTTTGGTGGTCTCTGGCCGTACAAGAAAGGCAGGGAGAGAACAGATGGCTGGAGAGAAGGCAAAAATGAGGGTCTCTTCAAACACCACGGGAAAGGGGTGTGTCCACCTGGGCAGTGTGTGTTCTTTGATGACTGGGTCCTTGGTCTGTCCTGATGGCCTGGGACTTGACCTACTGGGCTGTCTTGGTGCGGCAGAATGGGCAGCGTGAGATGGAGTTAGAAACCTGGGTTCCAGACCCAATTCTTGAATTTACTAGCTGTGTGACTTTAGACGGGCCATTTAACCTCTCTGGGCCTCAGCTTCCTCATTTGTAAAATGGGGAACATAATGCTATTTACCTCCCAGGGCTTGAGAGAGGATTAGACGAGAAGTGTTTTGAACACCGCAGAGCACCATATAAACATGACTCACTGTTATGGAAGCGATAAAACGGGTTGCTGTTCACATTGATTCTAATAAATTCAGATATAAATGCACTCTACCATGGCCCCAACAGCCCTGAGGTTACCATTCTGTCCTGTGGCCCCAGTACACGCCCTGGGTTTTCTCAACTGCGGGCTTCTCAGAGCTCCTTGGAGGTGTGACATTTGGGTTTGTCACTACCCAAACACATAATTGCATCTACCAGGCCTAGGAGTCTGAATTTCAAACTTATTCTTCATACGCCTGCGTATGTTTACATTCATAATATCTGTGAAAAGAACCCCTCTCCTCACACACTCCAAAATACAGTATTGTGCAAAATACCAGTCTAGGAAGCAACACACTAGGGTAGCAACCTTTAATGTCCTAAAAAAGCATCTTAGTAGTTTGACGCAGAAGAGTTACACTGACTCACGGAGGATCACGCGAGGCCCAGCGGGACGACGTTTCTAGTTCCTTCCACCAGGTTTAGAAAACAGAAGGCTCTGGCTGGATTTGCTGGACATTTCTCTCTTCAGCATCTCCCTTCCTTGGTCCATCTTTGGGGTGCCTTTTCTGGCTCCAACCTACAACAAGCAAGAGCAACAAATGCCCAAACTCTATAATTGTAGGGAGATCCCCAAATATTTCGCAAATGGCATTTTTTTTTACTCAAAATAAAATTTTTGTTGTAAAAAATATTTATATACACACATAGACGTGAGCAAAACGAAGGTAAAATGATCCACCATTATCACACTACCCACAGGTAACCTTATTCACATGTTGGTGTACACTCTTCCAGATACACAGATAACGTTTTCTTCTTACATTTGCACCTTTTTTTGAACCAGTAGTTTCTGATTATAGGCAATTTCATTGGGATGGACTTTCTCTCGAAAAGCTGTTACTGAACTGAATGCATGTCTCTGATGTCTTAGGAGGCTAAAATGCAGCATACTCTAGGGGGTCTGTCTAACCCTTTTCTGAGCACTACTCCTGGATCCAGGCAGCCATGTGTGTGACTCTGTCCCTGGTCATAGCTGATCGGGCACTTGGCACGGGCTGGGCTTTTAAGATGGTCACTCCCAGGATTTGGGGTTATGGGCTCTAAGATGCTACTTGCTTCCTGGGCTGGTCCTTTGAACTGGGGGACCGTGAGGTCATTCCTTCCTGTCACATGACTGGAGAGAGCAGAGATCAGGGGAGCCACACAGAGACACAGACAGGAGATACGGCCTGTGTGTGCGTGTGCGCATGCTTGTGTGTGTGTAAAAGAGATGATGCCTGAGATCTGATGGCTTACCAGTTCTATTTCGAGGCCAGGCTCTCTTTCATCTCCCAGTTTTTATGAGGCACTCACCCTTATATCCTTAAAAAAGCCCCCTCCACCCCTTTATTTTTTTTTTTTTTGTGGTACGCGGGCCTCTCAGTGTTGTGGCCTCTCCCGTGGCGGAGCACAGGCTCCGGTCGCGCAGGCTCAGCGGCCATGGCTCACAGGCCCAGCCGCTCCGCGGCATGTGGGACCTTCCCAGACCGGGGCACGAACCCGTGTCCCCTGCATCGGCAGGCGGACTCTCAACCACTGCGCCACCAGGGAAGCCCAAGGCCCACTCCTGGGGAAGGAGTCGCCCAAGTTACACTTGGCAAGGAACCTGGAGGAAGCCTTTCTGTACTGAGGAGATCCTAGACACCAAACTTCTAAGCTCAGGCTGGAGGGCAGGGAGAATGGGAAGCTGGCTCTTTGCTCTTAGCCGAAGCACCATCTGCCCTGCTTCTGTTAAAGCCAGAGGCAGCGTGGAGTTCCAGGGGGTCTCACATCTCAGAGAAGCACAATGTTCCCACAACAGACGGGACCCATCCCAATATCTCCTCTGCCATTTCACATCCCCAGGTGGTCCTCAGACAAAACCTAGATGTAGGGCAGTTTCTGCCTCCTCCCAGCTCAGTCATATATGTGAGTGAATAAGTAACAAACTTCCAGTCATTTCCACTTTGCAGGGTGGCAAACGTCTCAGATCAAGTGGGGCCCTCAGGATGCTCTCTATCCTCTTAACATCCTGCTCTGGGGAGTAACCACCTTCTGGTCTTAGCACAAGGATGCTGGTTGAGAAGCTTCTATTTTCCAAATATATCCCTCACCTAGAATATCTTCGTTTCTTCCCATGATAATATGGTTGCCTCAGCATGACTGTGGCCTTTTATCAAACTTGAATGTCTCCTCTCTCATATTCAACCAATATGTGTTTGGCTTTCTAGCTTCCTGAGAGCTCGCCTCTACTGTCTGCAAAGTGGGAACGTGGACTGGCTTAATTCCAGTTCCAGGGCTGATTTGTCAATGGCAATGTTTCAACATGTTCAAGATTTCATAGTCTTAATTCTCAACTTTGAAGAGAATTCTAGAGGATGCTTCCTTGAAATTTAAGAGAAATGCCACTGGAAATGTATCAGGTTTATTACCTGGAGGTTTATAACCTAAAGGAGGAAAAGCTAGCACTCACCTGGGTGTCAGATCTGCACTGATTCCCAGCTCTCCTACTGAGCTGTGTGGCTCTGGACAAAGAAAGTCTCTGAGCCTCAGACACCTCATCTGTAAATTGGGTATAATAACAACACCCACCCCATAGGGTTGTTGTGAAGCTTAAAAGAGATACTGCACGTCGAGTGTTTGGCTCTGTGCCCGGCACATGCCAAATGCTCAATACATAATAGATGTGGGATAACTGTCAACTGGGCTTCCTGCTGACGTTCTAGGGTTTTCTCTCTTCTCTCTTATGGCTCACCTGGAAATGTGAGTTCTGCATCTTTGAGTTCATCAGCTCTACAAACATTCGTCTCTTTAACACAGAAAGAATATTGACAAAATTTAGCTTATGTTCTTCTTTGCCTTTTGCATCAGAGAAAAATGGATTTTTCTCAACTTTCAGATGCTACCCATTTGGATGGAATGTTGAGCCTTCCTAGGTGAGGAGGTGAGGATAGAGGTCTGCAGAAGGGGGTGTGGCTTTGGGGTAACGCTACACTGTCCTGCTGCACCTTTTAGGGAATCTCTGTTCCAGATTCCAGCAGAGAAGGAGGTGGTCAACCAAGAAGGCTATGAAGGATACTGTATTCTTCTTGGAGGACAGATCTGATTTAGCTGGAAGCAGAGCCTCCTAGATCAGTGGAAGAGGCTGTAGATGTTCAGTGGCTTTCCACCCAGTGGAAATGTTGACAGCCCCAGTGGCTAACCTCCCTGGCAGGGACTACAGGGGCCTGTTGGGAAGACAGCATCACTGAAAAGCTGGAGCTTGCCGCTCCCCTGGGGTTTGATTACTATTGCTGACCCTGATCTGCTCAAGACCCTGCACCTCAGGAGCAGCTCATCAAAGAAAGAGCATCCCCTAGGCACTGGAGACACAAAAGTGAGAGGCAACTGGGGTCTCCCTTGCAGACTGACACTCCGCAGGTGAATGTGCAGTGGTGTCAGGAAGGAGACGTTCTCCTAGAGCCCCGAGCATCCACTGGGGTCGCCAACCTGATTCCTACAGCGGCCAGGAAAGTAAAAGAAGTGGGTGAAGTGAGCTGGGGTGGTGGTGGACAGCAGCAAACACACGAGCCCAGCGCCTTTCTAAGGGGCCTGGAAGATGGAGGCTTGTGATGGTGGCTTGTGGGTCTGTGGGCCTAGGGTCGCCAGATCTTCCAAGTTTCCCAGAGAAGCTGGAAATCCAGAGTATTCCAGGAAACTGACCTATTTTGAAATGTAACTTAAAAAAAAATCCCATGAGCCAAATGGAATATATCTGTGGGCTGCCATCTTGCGACACCTGCTTCAGAACCTCCCTGCTTGGTGTCTAATTGGTGCTCAGTAAATGTTGGGGGGGGTGCCAGATAAAATACAGGATGCCCAGTTAAATTTGAATTTCAGAATGAAGCCAACAAATTTGTTAGTGTGAATATGCCCCGTGTAATATTTAGGACATTTATACTGAATAGCTTTTGTTGTTTATCTGAAATTAAAATTTAACCGGGCATCGTGTTTTTTGTTTGTTTGTTTTCCCCTAAATCTGGCAACCCTACCGGGTAGTCACAAAACTCAGGGAGGAAATAAGGCTGTCTTTTGGGACAGGGCATAGGTGCTTACAAGACTCTTCCATTCTCCCAGAAGGATGCTAACTCTACCCTCAGAGGACTGTCCGTGAAGGCTGATGGGCCCGTATTGAACTGACAGTTGCCCTCCAGGCATTTTCCGTGGAGAAGGCCTCCAGCCTGCAGCCACTCAGTATTTATCACAAACTCAGTTGAGACAATCACTATCCAAATTCCCAGATATTATAAAGCAGGGGTTACTTTTAAACCAACAGCCTTCTTCTCTCCCACCCCATCCCCCCCCCCTTTTTGTTTGCAGAACCGTTTATCCAAGCAAAATCCCTTGAGGAACTTGGGGTATAAGATAATGGAGAGCTTCTCTGGCGGGAGAAAGGTGTGTGTGCTTTGAGAGTCACACCTTTCCGTGGCACCCAAAGGATCCAGGGAACCCCAGTTTGAACATTGCTGCAAAATTCCGTCCTGGATTAAGTTCCATCAGTGGGCAGCTGGGCACTGAAGGGCAGAGCCTGGCCCCTGTGCACCTGCTTTTCCTGAACTTTACTGAACACACTGGGATGTGATGAAGGGGGTGGGGGAGGGTCTTTTTCTTTAGCCTTCTTCTCTCCGTATGCTGCATAGGCCTGGCCACATGGTTCTACTTCATCATTGTGGGCGGAAGAGCACCACCCCAAGCCCCTCCCATCCCACGCTCCTCCTACACAACATCTACCAATTGTGGGGCTTCCCTGGTGGCGCAGTGGTTGAGAGTCCGCCTGCCGATGCAGGGGACACGGGTTCGTGTCCCGGTCCAGGAGGATCCCACATGCCGTGGAGCGGCTGGGCCCGTGAGCCATGGCCGCTGAGCCTGCGCATCCGGAGCCTGTGCTCTGCAACGGGAGAGGCCACAACAGTGAGAGGCCTGCGTACCGCAAAAACAAAGAAACAAACAAACAAACAAAACACACAAGTGGCACGGACGAAGCCAGAATCTTGAGAATACCTGGGCCCAAGGAAATCTTGGAAGATAGTGAGTTAAAGAGAATAGTGAGGATAATGACGATGGTAGGAGAGCGTGTATGCTTTGTGGTCCTATGTGCTAAGGCTTTTGTATACAAGCTCCCATTGGGAAGGCTACGAGTTAGGTGCCATTTTTATTCTCATCTTAAAGAAGAGGGATCTGAGCTAATTAAGCATTGGGAAGGTTAGGGTAGGTTTTCCTGGCTGAGACCACAAGGCAAAGCGGTGGTCACGCCCCCCAGCCAGGACTTGATTGGCTGGAGATTTGATTGGCAGGAGAGCTGAGCGGCTTCTCCTGCCAGAAGCAGCCGGTGCCCTTCAGCCTTTCTTCCACTTCAAGCCCTGAGAAAGGGCTTGCGTGCTTCCCAAGTGGCAACTTCTGTGCATTTAAAAATTTCCTCTTGAAAATCCCAGCCTTAGCCCATTCACAAAAGGTATCTGGGTCCTTTCTTGGCCGTGGCCCTAGTCGTATTCACCAAAGAGAAGAGCGCGTCCCATAAGAGCTGGCGGCTTTGGGAGGACCGGGGAAGGCGTCAGCTGGCAGGAAGCTCCCTGAAAGAAATAGAGGAATCCCCACCCATCCATGAGCTGCCTATTCTTCCCCCTTAGAAACGGGGCTTGCGATGTGCCAGGCACTGCAGGCATTTTGCCATTTAACCCTGCCGCTGCCCCACGCAGTAGGCCCCTCGCTAACAGTTTTGGTTGCTTTTGTTGAGGAACCTGCGATACAGAGGTCAAGCCACTTATCAGGTTCATTCGGGGCAGCGGTGGGGCTTGACCCCTATTTGTTTGACTCCAAATCTGGCCTCTGAACTCTGAGAGACACTGCCGGCTTCTCCAGTGATGTGGGAAGTGGATTCGAGTGAGCACGGCCTGGGCCGCGGTTCCCGTCCCTCTGCCACATGGACAGAGCCACAGGCCCAGTTCGCTGTGAAGGCCCAGCATCTTATACCAAGTCTTATTTTCACAGCCAGAGATATTAGTGTGGAAATATGACTTTTGATTCTTGAAAGGTCTGCTTGGTGAAGAGATGGTCCAACATTAAAACTACAAACTCCATTTTTCTGGGGGGGTGCAATTCAGAAGCTTAAGATGTGTAATTTCATCTCAGTGCTTCAACCTTGCCACCTCTGTGAACGGGTGAAGAGTTTCAAAGTTTTATACAGAAGGCTAAAAAACTAAGGCTCCTTGTGAAAATACTAAGTGTAAAACTTAGAAAAGAGGATTTCTACTTTCTGTTAATTTCTGGTTAAAGACAAAGAAGATATACTCCCTGGAAGGAACGGATGCCAAGACAGATGTATACAAGTGCCCTTTAGGATCCAGCAAAACTTTAAAATGTATTATTGTTTTCTTCCTGACAAACAGGCTGGCATGTCCCTTGCATTGTGTATGAATGAGGCAGCCCATGAATAATGCATGTGAAGCCTGATTATGTAAATCCTCAGGTTTTCAGTACATGACAATGGCTTTTTTTGGGGCCCTTCACTGTCCCATTCTGTGGTCTGGTGTCTCTGCTTTGGGGCCTAGTCTGCCAAGCCCTGGGGGCAGGGGGGGTGCATTTCGGGGAGGGGTGCGCTCTCCAGAGGGCACATCAAAGGGAAGGTCACAACTCTGTCACTGGCCCAGCTCTCCCTGGCATTGCTTGGTGTGAAAGGAAACTGTCCTCTGCCTGAGGCAGCCCCATGACACACGCAGACTAAGGCCTGTGATGTTGAATTCACAGCAGTGAGCACTGGAAACACCGCATCCAGGCTCCCTCAGAGCAGGACAGCCACTTTTCATTTCTGGGGCTCTAAGCCAGAGAGCCTGCTGTCTGGAAACCTACTGCCTGGAAGGTTCGCAGGATGGAGGGCACACTTCTACAAGGAACTATCTGACCATCACCTCCTGGTTGAGGAGAAGGGCACCCTTCTATGACCTTGGCCTCCTTAGAGCTCATGCAGGCAACAAACACACACATACAAATACACACACATGCAAACACACAGCACATACTCACATGTACACACATACACACAAGCATGCGTGTACAAATACACAGCCCCAAGTCAGAAAGACTGGAGTACTATTCTGGCTACTCAGAAGAGCAAACCCAAATCTTTATTCTCAGAGAGCTTATTCCTCGGTGTATCCCTGGCACCTGGCAGAACAATGAAAATCAGAAGCGCCGCCTTTAAAAACACTCGGGCTGTTCACTCAACTGATTGTCGTCATCATTGCAGGAGGCAGGGAAGTCAGATCACGATGCTGGACACCCTTAAGCTCAGTACAGTGCTGTGTGTCAATTATGTCTCAATAAAACTGGTAGAAAAAATAGTTATCTGGATAGAAAGAACAAGATAAAATACACGAATTATCAAAAGTTAAAAAAATACAGACGAGCTAGACTATGAGTCTCAGAAAGCACTGTTCACAACAGCCAGGACATGGAAGCAGCCTAAATGTCGATGGAGGAGTGGATAAAGAAGATGTGGTACAAATATACAGTGGAATACTACTCAGCCATAAAAAAGAATGAAGTAATGCCATTTGCAGCAATATGGATGGACCTAGAGACTATCATACTATGTGAAGTAAGTCAGACAAAGACAAATATCATATTATATCACTTATATGTGGAATCTAAAAAAAAATATACAAATGAGCTTATTTACAAAACAGAAACAGACTCACAGACTTTGAAAACAAACTTATGGTTACCAAAGTGGAAATGTGGTGGGGAGGGATAAATTAGGAGTTTGGGTTTAACATATACACACTATTATATATAAAATATGTAATCAACAAGGACCTACTGTATAGCACAGGGAACTCTACTCAATATTCTCTAATAACTTATATGGGAAAAGAATCGGAAAAAGAATAGATATATGTATATGTATAACTGAATCATTTTGCTGTACACCTGAAACTAACACAACTCTGTAAATCAACTATACTCCAATATAAAATAAAAATTAAATTAAATAAAAGAAAGTTAAAAAAAATAGAGGCAAGCTAGACTATGAGTCTCAGAGAGGTTAAGCTAACACATATATATGGAATCTAAAAAAAAAAATAAAAAAGAAGGTTCTGATGAACCTAGGGGCAGCCAGGAATAAAGACACAGACGTAGAGAATAGACTTGAGGACATGGGGAGGGGGAAGGGTAAGCTGGGACGAAGTGAGAGAGTGGCATGGACATATATACACTACCAAATGTAAAACAGATAGCTAGTGGGAAGCAGCTGCATAGCACAGGGAGATCAGCTCAGTGCCTTGCGACCACCTAGAGGGGTGGGATAAGGAGGGTGGGAGGGAGACGCAAGAGGGAGTGATCTGAGGATATACGTATGCATATAGCTGATTCACTTTGTTATACAGCAGAAACGAACACAACAATGTAAAGCAATTATACTCCAATAAAGATGTTAAAAAAAAAAAAAAAGCTGCCTGAAGTCACACAGTAAACGGTAGAACAAGAGTCTAAACCTAAGTCTGCCTAATGCTAAAGCTATTCTGCCACCTTCCTTTGCAATGAGCGAACGCATTCTGTGCTGCCTGGATCCCACTGGAACCTCAGTTGGCTGTTTCTAAAGGGAGCTGAGGGGCAGCCTCAGAGGCTCTGCTCCGAGCAGGGACTTCTCACCTTCTGCTGCCTGATCGCCCTGGTGACCCTCTTCTCCTGGTGCAGCCGCTCTTCCATGTGTGCCAGGGCCTCCTTCAGCAGCGCCTTTTCTTCGGCCTCTTTGGAGATGTCGTCCTTCAGCTTTGCCACCTGTGACTGGTACATCTGAACCGACACTTTGCTCTGCCTGAGCACACAGGAGAGACAAAGTCTCTTTTCTCCTCAGCTTTCTCACTCACCACCAATGCTCCCGACCTGGGAGATCCTCAGAACACTTCCATATATGCCTGGCTTCGCGGTTTCCTTACAAGTGGGGGGAAGGCTGAAGATGTGGGGACTAGAGGGCAGAATAAATAGCCCATTGGCTGTGGACGTGCAGCATGAAGGGGGCACAGGTTATGCTACCAGCCCCTCCCAATTTCCCAGAGAGGGTGGGGGAATGGATACCACTGAAAATAGGATGGAATTACGAAAAGCACACACATGGTGGAACATCAGACACATTTATAAAAGGTGCACCTTATTCCTTAACAGTAGGGTATTTTAACTGCTGGTTTCTTGCCCAGAGACTTGGGTCCATCAGGCCCTGAGTCACCATCCCGCCTCCCCCCTCCACACCCAGGCCTCTGTCCTCTTGTCCTGGTCCCTACGGGTCTGAAGCTGCCCCGAGCTTTATCCTGGAGAATGGAGGCCTGGGCCTTTTGCCGGGGACACGGGCCATACTTGAGCTGTTCAATGTCCTTCTCGTATCGTCTCAAAAGCTCTTCTTTTCTCTGCAGCTGGTTCTTGAGTAGGGTGATCTTATCAAACACCAGGTAGAGGTCTCTTTGTCGAAGCTGGTGGACTCTCTCCCTCTCTTTTCGGGACAGGTGTTTCAGGGACACGTGACCTGACATATCTTTGATGTTCATCATAGTCCCGAGGGTTTTGCTCATATCCAAGTACTACGAGAAAGCGTTTCACAGGTAAGAGGCCTGGCCCAAGACCGCTGGTGGCCACTTTGAGGAGGCAAACGTCTAATTGTGTTTCATTCATTTTCTGCAGTTGCAGAGAAGAAACACATGCTTTGCAAATGAGTGCATTTGGGGCTTTTAGTAGGACTTTCATTTTCCCCCGCATCCATTTACACTGTGCCTTGTTGAGAATTGGGGGGAGTGGGGGAGGGGGAATGACAACAGACATAAACATTCATTCTTACTACCCAGTCTTCCAAGGAATTGGGCTCTGCAATTTCCAGCCCATGCTGGGATAGGAGATGGGTCTCGTGGAGCTACTGTAACAACTAAACATGTATGTGGCGTTGGTTTTAAACTATCTGCAGGGCACACAGGTTTGGACAGGAGGGGACTGATGCTGGGTATACCTACCAGCTTTTCACTCAGATCTAAAGCCTCAGCCACATCCGTTTTCCCTAACTTCTCAGTGGCCATGATGGACCCTGGGCTGGAAAGGCCATTTTGAGGCTGAAATAAAACAAAAGAAAAAAACTCACTTGGCATTCCATTATGATTTTCTACATCCAGAAGAATAACCCAAAGAATAATGGAAGAACTGCAAAGAATAATTTGACAGAGTTGATTTTTTTTAACATCTTTATTGGAGTATAATTGCTATACAATGGTATGTTAGTTTCTGCTGTATCAAAAAGTGAATCAGCTATACGTATACATATATCCCCATATCCCCTGCCTCTTGCGTCTCCCTCCCACCCTCCCTATCCCACCCCTCTAGGTAGACACACAGCACCGACCTGCTCTCCCTGTGCGATGCAGCTGCTTCCCACTAGCTATCTATTTTACCTTTGGTAGCGTGTGTGTGTATATATGTCCACGCCAAGAGAGTTGGTTTTAAATCCAGTCTGACTCTGTGAACTGCTTTCTTTATGACTGTGTTCCTACCCCTTCAGAGCACGACTGCCTTTGAAATGATGCATCACTTGTGCTGCTCTTTGGCCACCATCTCGTCTATCTTCCCTTTAGGCCAGTGGTTCTCAACCGGGGGTGACTCTGTCCACCCTACCCCCTCCAGGACATTTAGCAATGCCTGGACACATTTGTGGTTGTCATCATTGCTGCTGGCCTCTAGTGGGTGGAGGACAAGGATGCTGCTAAACACCCCACGATGCATAGGGCAGTCTCCCAAACAAAGAGTTACCTGGCTCAAAAAATCAGTAGCGCTGATGTTGAGAAGACAAGCTCCAGAAAAATGGGGACCATGCGGCTTTTGCTCACTATCTCCCTCCTTGTGCCCAGCATGGCACCTGGCACCGAGTGGTGCATAGTGGGCATGTTTGTTGAATGAACGAATGAAGGTTAAGTGGAAAATAGCCTCCCTCCTTTTTATTAAAGGAATCTCATTTCTGTGCTGCAGAAACCATACCCTCACAAAATTTGGCCCAACCTTCTCCTAGCTCTGGAACCTGGTGGGTGGGCATCACTTCAGACCCTTTCCAGAGACAATGCAGATGGTGTTTGCAGCTGCATCTCCCTAAGACCTCAACCAGCCAGGTGGCTGCTGGAAGCCCAACTGACTGCATGGAAAGGCCACCAGACTGAATAGGGGACCTGATCTGAACGACTACAAATAACCATAATAAGGCTCCTTAAAAAATAAATTGGCTTTTAGTGCTTGCCATGAGCATCTCTTACACCTAGTATTTGTTGGCACTACCCTGAAAACCTCTGAGATTTAAAAAAAAAACAACTACAAAAATATAAAGGCCCCCAAAGTGACTGTGATATACAAGAGTGGACATATTTGTCTATGTACCTATGGAGATGAGAATAAAAGAGGGTATCTGAAGATGACAATAAACCGGGCAGATCTGCTGCAAAAAGAACCTGAGATGCTGCTCAGTGTCTTCAGCTACCCTGAGCTGCATCCTCTGTACCTCTCCAGACACCCCCTCTTTTCCTGAGGGGAGGGTCACTAAGGAAGAGCCTGGGCTGCAGGATCCAAGCACACAGTCCCCACCCAGTCTCTGCAGGCTAGCAGACACACCACCAGGGACACACCCCTGGTGTGTCTTCAATCATTATTCTGTGACCTTGGGTGAGGTACTTGACCTCCTGAAGCCTTAATTTTTCTTATCTGTTAAACGGGGACAATAATAGTAACTATGACACAAGGCTGCTATGATGGTTAAAAGAGATAAGGCATGGAGCCGGCTGAGCTCAATGCCTGGCACACAGTAAGCAGTTCACAGATGTCAGCTATTCTTCCTCCTGCTCTTTCCTTTAATTACTGCCAACCTTGGAGGATTGAGAGTTGGGAGGTTTCCTGCTCTGTGGTGTCAGTGGTGGGATGGGGGCTTGTTGCCAAGGAGAAGGTCTTGGAAGTAGGATCATGAGGACGTGAGATTCAGCTGAGCTCCCCACCTGGAGACGGTCCCTCTACTCCCAGCCTCAGAGAAGGAAGGTTCGATTTTATCAGGAAGACCAACACGTTTCTGAAGACTCACATCTCTAGATGTGTGAGCAAATGTCTAGAAAAATTGTAGGGGAAAATGCTGGTACAGATAGGATGGCTTTATTATGTTTTCCAAAAGCTGGTTTAGACCAGCTCCCGCAGCAAGCCAAGCTGATCAGAGCTGTCCATTGTCATGTGTCAATCAAACACCCGATGAAACATCCATTTAGGATACAGGGCACCTTCAACCTAACAATCAAATTACTTCTGAAAATCCTGGCAAATACAAACTATGCTCCCTAAGAAAGGAAGGTTTTCTTGGATAATACTATTTAAATACTGTTTGATAATAATAACTACCATCTATTAAAATGCTCGCTATGAGCTAGGCACAGGGATAAGCACTTTACATAATGATCTCCTTTAATTTTTCAATCATCATTTTACAGCTGGAATATGAAGTCCCAGAAAGGTTAGGAGGCTGCCCAAGGTCACAGAGCTTGCAGAGCTGGGATTAGGACACAGGTCTCTGATTCTAGAACTTGTGTCTTCTTAATCATCATGGCTCCCTTCTGCTGCCCTTTATGTGTTCATGTTTTTCAGTTTATAGCAAAAAGCAAATGTTAGGCAAGCTCATGACATAATATTGTACATCAGCTTGTTGAATATTTTCTGCAGAATATAACCTGTGATGTGAAAAGGAGGGCCCAGAGATTGACCTGGCCAGCATCAGTGCAATGCTATATCATGCTGTACATGATGGGAAGCCGCCTTTCTATTCAAACATTGGATCGCCGGTACGGCCAGGCACCGACCAGTCCATACAGGTGCCAGCCCATCAGGGAGGACTTGGCCTCGAACAAATAATATATACAGTGGTGCCAGGGCACACGGCTAGTGTCTGTCCTCATGCCCACCCTCCCCACGTGTCAGTCAATGCAGAGACAAAGTTTCTTTGGTTACCGTTCGGATCTCTACTCTTGAAAAAGTTGGCAAGTCAGGTTTTGCATCCAATATTTTCCGAACATTTTTTTCCATCCCGAGGGTCTTTAAGTCTAGAAATGATCCATCCATGTGGTCCTTATGATCTATAAAAGAAATAATTTACACTCAAAAGAAAGGCTCAGGAAGAAGTTACTGCATGTAAAAGTCACAGCTGCTATTTACTGGACACTTACCACAGGCCAGTACTAATTAGCTCACCATCCTCCCTTGGCAGGTGAGGCATCAAGGCCCAGAGAGGTGAAATGACTTGTCCAAGGCCACACAGCTAATATGAGGCTGCAGCCTCCCAGGGCTGGGGCACTGAGGGTGAACCTTCGGCCACAGGTGTGAGGATGGACTTGAACCCAGGCTTCTGTGTCCTAGCCCAGTGCTCCACCCAGCAGCAAGCTGGGTTTCTTGAAAGCCCTATTCCCTCTAAACAGGGTATTTATCCTGGGAAGTTCCCCAAGGTTGGTCCTTGCACAGCACACGTCTATGAAAAAGTTTCCACAGGGCCACAGTGAAATAAGAAAAAGAAGGACAAGGTTCTGAGTGTTTCATGAAATCCTGTTTATTTAATATCAAGGCCTGCTCTTGACTCTGAGCTCATGCCTACCCATCTATTTTTTGTTCCTGCCCATCTTTTTTTTATAACTATGTTTTTTTAGTTATGAAATGATGGGGATAGAAGATGGTGGTCCTGGCAAATTGGTTAGTCCCTAAAGTGAACCCTCAATGCTGGGGTCCACGGTTCTCAGCACAGAGGGGGTGAGTAGGCGGGAGGAAACTTACTTGACAAGCAGGCCTTCTCAAGTTCTTTAATTCGCGCACGAAGCTCAGATAAGGCCTTTTTCTGATGCTGAATGACTTCCTCATGTCGGGACCCTTTGCACTTGGCCCCTAGATCACTGAAGGACTGCTCCTGTGGTCAGAATGGTGAGGACAGCAGCTTTATCAGTGATCACAATCTCCCTCTCTTGTATTTGAAGAAACATGAACAAATCATGGATTAGCAGAAACCCTGTCACTTACTTAGTACCTTGGAAAATATTACGGGGCTTCAGCAGAGAAGGAATTTAAAAATTTCATTTCGAATACAAAGTCACATCTAGGAAGATTTCCAACTTTCCTACCTACTTAGCATCACTATAAATCAGAGATCCCCCCTATGTTCCCTCCCCATGTTTTATTTCTTTTTTTCTTCTAATCTTCTTCTAAGGTTGGGTTTCCACTTGTCATTCTGGTGTCATCTCTGAACAATCACATCAAATTTGCTCCTGCAAGGGCTTTTTTTTTTTTGGCCTGCACCATGCGGCATGCGGGACCTTAGTTCCCTGACCGGGGATCGAAACCGCGCCCCCTGCAGCGGAAGCGCAGAGTCTTAACCACTGGACCGCAGGGAAGTCCCTGGAGGGGTATTTTTTTTTTTTTTTTTTTTTTTGGCGGTACGCGGGCCTCTCACTCTTGTGGCCTCTCCCGTTGCGGAGCACAGGCTCTGGACGCGCAGGCTCAGCGGCCATGGCTCACGGGCCCAGCCGCTCCACGGCATGTGGGATCTTCCCGGACCGGGGCACGAACCCGTGTCCCCTGCATCGGCAGGCGGACTCTCAACCACTGCGCCACCAGGGAAGCCCCAGGTGGTTCTTATCAGCCAACGTGGGGAAAACTTTCTTCTAAGACTTTGTGGCTGAAAATGTAGTCTGCAGAGCTGTGCTATCGGTACCAGCTGGGAGCTGGTCAGAAATGCAGAATCCCAGGCTCCCCCCACCCGAGACCTGCTGAGTCAGAATCTGCATTTCAACAACATCCCCATATGATCCGTGGACACCTTTGAGTTGAGAGGCGCCACTGTAAAGTATCTTCTAATTGGCTGGTTTCTGGAAAAGTAAGTAGCAGTTTTGGCCATGTGTTTCCCCTGATATGCATGAACAGAAAGCAAGAGACTGAAATACTATTGGTTGGTCTTGCACACACTTAGACACAAACCAGGACCCGCAGTAACGACTGGGATTTGTATCAATAAAATCAGCTGCGGTATATAAACAAAGTACCATTTCTAGACATTTCAATAAGCTTGCCTCTTCAAGTTGATCTTCAAGTTGATCTCTGAGTTTTAGGATTCAAGCTTCATGTTAATTCCTCCTACATCATTCACCCTCTTTAATTAATTTAGTTCCCAACAAGGAGTTGCTGAGATTTCTCCATCTAAGTATGCGCCCTCTGTTTCTCATAGCAAAGCCCATTTCATCAGTTTCCAGTAGTAAAGAGAAGGATGGGGACCGCCTTAACGATTTCTCTTCCATTAGCCGCTTGACTCTGGCTTTCAGCTTCTCCTCTTGCTGTAGCCTTTCCTCGGTCAGCTTCTCCTTCTCTGCCAGATGCTGCCGTAACTGTTCTTGCAGCAAATACTGCTGAGTTTCCCGAGAACTGTTGATCTTCATCTGAAATGAGGGGAAGGGGAACTGCACCTGATGGGGGACAGGACTAACGCAGGAGTCATTTCCACTACCATTGGGGGCAGGAAAAAGGTTCACGAAGCTTTCTTCAAAACACAGAAAAATGATGCTTAGCTTAGTAACTAATAGCGAAGTAGTAGAGCATCGTGGTTAAGAGCTCAGACTCCAGATCTAGATGGAATCTCAGCTCTAGTTCTTTCTAGACACTTCTTCGTATAGAAAATGAGGTTAATCCTAGTATCTACCTCTTAGAGTTGTAAGAATGAGATAATGATGGAAAGCTTTTAGCACAGTGTTTAGCACATAGTAGGTGCTCAGTAAATGGTAGTTAGACTTATTTGTTATTATTTGCTGAGTGTAAGAGAAAAAGCAGTGAGCTAGGGCTAGAAGGCCTGAGCTTTTGTCTTGATGCTTCCACCAACTAGCTGTGTGACGTTGAAACAGTCACCTAGCTTCTGAATGTCATTGTCCATCTCTGTAAAATAAAGAGAATGGACGAAATCAGGGGTTGGCAAACTACTGTCTGCAGGCCAAATATGGGCCACTGCCCATTTTTATAAATAAAATTTTATTGGAACAGTGCATGCCTGTCACGCCCATTCATTTACGTATGTCGATGGCTGTCTTTGCTCTACAACAGCTGGTCAGATAAGTGTGGCAGAGGCTGTATGTCCTGCAAAGCCTAAAATATTTACCATCTGGCCCTTTACAGAAGAAGTTTGCTGACCCCTGGACTAGATGGTCTTTGGGGTTGATCGTAATGGTGGTCCCAATATTTCACCCTTCCTCTCTTCATATCTTTGGCTCTGTAACTTGCAGTGCCCACCCATATCCTGCCCCCTGACGCTGAACTCAGTCATGTGACTTGCTCTGGCCAATGGGATGTTGGCTGACATAACACAAGCAGGGGATTGAAAAGCACTCCATGATTGGGCCTGCTTTCTCTTTCCGATTTCTGCTTCCTCTGCTAGCACCATGAGAACGTGCCCAGGCCACCCTGCTGGAGGATCAGAGACACGTGGAACACGTGGAACAGAGCACAGCTGCTCCAGCTGAGGCCAGCCTATATCGACCAAGGTCCAGCCAACACCCAGACACGTGAGCAAGCCCATCCAAGACCAGTGGACCCACCTAGCGGCTGGCCCCAGATGTGTGATCAGTAGACAATAACTGTGGAACACTGCTAAAAGTGTTATGTTTTTTTATTATACAGTATTAATACGGCAATAGCTACCAGAGAGATACAATCCCTAAGGATAATTTTGCCTCTAAAATGTTGACATTATGTAACTTTTGGTAATTCTGCTGCCTATACTGTGGCTAGCTATACTTCTTCCACTGCATTTAATAAACAATTGTAAAGATCTGATGGCATTTCATTTTTTCTGGTTTTTGACAGAGGAAAACAAGCCTCCTTGCCCTCCTGGGAGATCTCAGCCACCCTGTCTGAAGCATTTCGTGTGCAAATGGAGGTATCATTTCACCTTCTGGAGGATGTGTGCTGACTACCTAACAGAGGAGAAACAGAGTTCAAATGCTTAGGGCTAGGTAAATTCTAAGGAGGAGCTGAAATGAACTTTTGAAGTTCAAAGATTACCTGAAGTTCCTGGGTCCGGCTTGTAATTTTTTTATAATGTTCCAGAAGGTATTTCAGATACAAAGACAATCCTTAAAGAGAGAAGCAAGAAGAAGGTAAGTATCAACTCAATTCACTTCCTTTGCTCTCTGAATAATGTCTTCACAGAGCTGGCCGACAGGTGGGTGAGGGTGACGCTGCCCTCCCATCAAGGAAACGGGAGTTGCCATCCACCTTGTGTTTTTAAAATTGTTGATCAGCTTCGGTTGGGCTCAAATCCAAGTTTCTTTTTGTGGGTGGACAATAAAAACCATCTGCAGAGCTCCTATCGACTAAGTGTCTCCTGTGTGCAGCACTGTGAGCTGAGCAGGGGATGATATGAAGCCATTCAGTGTGACACACAAGGTCTAAGTGCCTGGGAGGAAACAGGCAGGGACTCCAGGTGGCGTGGAAATGATGGCTGGAGGAGTGGGGATGTGTGAGGGTCCCAGGGGAGGTGCCATCATTCACCTGGAGTGATCACTGCATGGCTGAGGTCCCACTGGGCGTGGGCACGCGTGGGTATGCAGAGTTGGAGGGGATGGCGTGTCAGAATGGAAGATGTGGTTGGGTGAATGATGCCTCCCCCCCA
This sequence comes from Hyperoodon ampullatus, assembly GCF_949752795.1. Taxonomy (NCBI): domain Eukaryota; kingdom Metazoa; phylum Chordata; class Mammalia; order Artiodactyla; family Ziphiidae; genus Hyperoodon; species Hyperoodon ampullatus. The sequence goes on along the minus strand of NC_136915.1, from coordinate 11,709,894 downwards.
AAGATGTCTGGGTCCTAATTCTTAGAGCCTATGAACATTACCTAACAGGGCAGAAGGACCTTTGCAGATGTGATGAAGGTAAGGATCTTGAGATGCGGGCTTATCCTGGATTAGCTGGGTGGACCCAATATAGGCGCATGGGTTCTTACAAGAAGCAGACACAGGGAGTCCCTGCATTAGCAGGCCGACTCCCAACCACTGTGCCACCAGGGAAGGCTTGCCTTTCTTTTTGAACACGTTTAAAAGAAATTCACACCACCTTCTGGATTACCTTAGAGCTATCCTGGCTGGGGTTGTTTAATCACCAGAGTTGAAAATCACTCCTCTATTCTCATTCATTATTGCAAGAATGTCAAGTTTGTGCAGCCTCTCTGGAGAGCGCTTTGGCAAGAAGATTCAACGATAAATGTTGGAGTTTCCCAGGTGTGGCCCTGGGCTCTCCCTTCTCATTCAATACTTTCTTCCTAGTGATACCATTCACACGTATGGCTTTAATCACCATCCATCCATCCACCCGTCCATCCATCCCATCTGACTAAGCACCCGCTATGGGGCACATGTTCTTCTGGGTTCCGGGGCCACATCACTGATATGGTTGGATATCCAGGGTGACAGCTGCATCATTGGCACCTCACTTGGGATGTCTACAGGCACCTCACACTCATCTTCCCTCTCAAACCTGGTCCTCCTGTGGCATTCCTTACTCTGGATTTTAGTGAAGGAACCACATCTGTACTTTTAACACAAGCCAGAAACCTGGAGATCTGTAGCCCCCTTTCTCTCCATCACTTCCCTTCTAGCCATATCTAACTCCATCACTGAGGCCTGTTGATTCATCTCTTAAATGCCCCTGGAATCTTCTCTCTTGCTCCGTCCCCTCCATTGCCACAGTGAGGGCCACCATCGTGTCTTGTGACAGCCTCCTAACTGCTCTCCCGGGCTTCTGTGCTGGCCACCTTCCTGTACATTTTCCACTCGTGGCCAAGATGACTGTCTCCAAATGCAAGCCTGTTCCATCAGATCCTTACTTTAAACCTTTCGTGGGCTTCTCTCTGCTCTCAGGTTAAAGCAGAGCTTCTTACCAGGGCTCTGCAAGCCCCCGGCCACACCATGATACAGCCCCTGTGGACCTCCTTCACCAGTCCCTGCCCTCCGCCTCCATTTCTTTAAGCCCCTTGAGTTCTCCATGCTTCCTGCGATCCTACCACGCTGCTCCCTCCACCCAGAATGCCCTCCCCTCCCCTCTTTGGCAAATAACTCCTATGCACCCTGCAGTTGCCCTGCCGTCCCTGACCAGGTCAGAGCCCTGCACTTCTTCAAAGCAACTGTCATGATTAAAGTTTTACATGTGAGTGATTTTTCAGTTAATGCCCCACCCTATTCCTCCCTGAGACCCTAAGATCTACAAGCGCAGGGAGAGTGCCTGTTAGCTCCCCAATGTTTTATTATGAAAGATTTCAAATGTACAGCGAAGAGGGAGGAATTTTACAGCCAACATCCATATACCCCATAACCTGGATTCTACCTGTTTCTGACCCCATTATATTTCCATCCTGCACTGTGCCTGGTATCTAGGAGGCCTGCGATAAATCTTTGTTGAATGAAAGTGGTTCATATCCTTCCACATCTAGGATGATAAAGATAAGATGAACAGGTATGTGTGAATAATATTTACGTCAGCCTCATCTATTAAGTGTGAAAAACTGGAAGCAACTTAAATGCCCATGATAGAGGACTGGCTAAATAAATTACGGTACATCCTTCAGAATGGGGTTCCTTGCCATCAGTGACAGCGATGATGTAGATCTGTGTGTATTGACATTGAAGGGTGCTCCAGATGTACTGTTAGGAATGAAACTAAAGGAAATTGGGTATAATATGACATTATTCTTTTGTAAAGTTAAAAAATCAATACATGTGTATAGGTAGTGCCTATTTTATGCCAGGTACTATTCTAAGTACTTTACATATATCAATGCATTTTAATCCTCACAAAAATCCTAAGGGGTGACTATTCCCTATTATCCCCATTTTACAGGTAAAGAAACAGGCACAGAGAGGGGAAGTAACTTGCCTAGAATCACACAGCTCTTTCCATGGGAAAATGCCCTGGAAGTTCCACACAAAATATGATAGTAGTGACGATACCAAACACTAGCGAGGATGTGAAGCAACAGGAACTCTCATTCATTGTTGGCGGGAATGCAAAACAGCCACTTTGGAAAAGAGTTTTGTGGTTTTCTTAAAAACTAAACGTACTCTACAGACTTCCCTGGTGGCGTAGTGGTTAAGAATCCGCCTGCCAATGCAAGGGACACAGGTTCAAGCCCTGGTCTGGGAAGATCGCACATGCCGCGGAGCAACTAAGCCTGTGTGCCACAACTACTGAGCCTGTGCTCTAGAGCCCGTGAGCCACAACTACTGAGCCCGCGTGCCACAACTACTGAAGCCTGCGCACCTAGAGCCCATGCAACGCAACAAGAGAAGCCACTGCAATGAGAAGCCCGTGCACCACAAGGAAGAGTAGCCCCCGCTTGCGGCAACTAGAGAAAGCCCGTGCGCAGCAATGAAGACCCAACGCAGCCAAAAATAAATAAAATAAAATAAATTAATTAAAAAAAAAACCTAAATGTACTCTAACCACACGATTCAGCAACTGCGCCCTTGGTATTTACTCAAAGGAGTTGAAAACATGTCCACACAAAACCCTGCATGTGGACGTTTATGGCAGCTTTATTCATAACTGCCAAAACTTGGAAGCCACCAGGATGTCCTTCAGTAGGTGAATGGATAATGGAATATTGTTGGGCACTAAAAAAGAAAAAAAGAGCTATCAAGCTATGAAAAGACTTGGAGGAAACGAAAATGCATATTACTAAATAAAAGAAACTAATCTGAAAAGTTGTATGATTCCAACTACATGATATCCTGGAAAAGGCAAAAACTATGGCGACGGTAAAAAGATCTGTTGTTGCCAGGGGCTGCGGGGGGGCTGGGAGGGAGCACAGAGGATTTTCAGGGCAGTGAAACTATTCTTTTTTTGGGGGGGGATAGGTTCTTGTATTTGGAATAAAAATATCCAGTTTTGAAAAGAAAAGAAGTTTTCTTAAAAACATAAGTCCTCAAACCACAGGTTTCCCCATGACGAGTTGAATTCCTGAACACTGCAGAGGGATTACTGGAGATGTTGATTACTTAAGGCACTAATAGGAAGGCACTGAAGAACAGCAGGGCCAGGCTTCAATCAGACAAACGTGCGCTGCCATGGAGGAATTGCACAGGCTGGCTTTGAAGTTGGCTTCTACTTTGCTTCTCTTTATTTTGTTAAACTTGTAGCTTTACTTTCCTCAATTTCTAGAATATCAGTTTCTAGATATTTGGGTTTATGGGTTATCATCATTTTGCTTTATTACCACGTCCCTGATCTGTAACTTCACCCACCCCACTTCCCCTCTATGGACTCCACAGGTGGCTTTTAATGAATTCTCTGTACTTTCTGTTACTATGTAGTTACAGAGTGACCTGAGAAGTGAAACTCATAAATCGAGTATACCAGGGCTTTGTGCACAGAATCCACCAATCTGCTCAGAGATGGCCTGATCTGAACCACATCCCCCGCCGTGCTCCCTGGCTTCTGCTTAGGGCAGTAGATTTGGGATCAAAGGCACCTTCAGGACTGGACCATCTTCCCGGTGGAGCATCGTGATTTACAGGGCCTCTGGGTCCTCCCCGGGGTGGGCCTCATTATTGGTGGACCTGCTGGTCTCAGGACTTAATGAAGCTCAGGTTGTTGATGTCTCATCGCAGAAAGAATTCAGTGAGAGACAAAGTGATAGGTAAGACGTGGACTTATTTAGAGAGAAACACACTCCACAGACAGAGCGTGGGCCATCTCAGAAGGCGAGAAAGGCCAGGGCAGTGAAACGATTCTGTATGATATTATAATGGTGGATACATGTCATCACACATTTGTCCAAGCCCAAACCCATAGGATGCACACCACCAAGAGTGACCCCTACACAGCATTGTAAATCAACTACACTCCAATAAAATTAAAATGAAAAAGAGTGAACCCTAATATAAACCATGGACTTTGGGTGATTAGGATGTGTCAATGTAGGTTCATCAGTCCTGACAACTGTACCTCTCTGGTGCTGATGCTGATAAATGGGGGAGGCTGTGTATGAGTGGGGACAGGGGGTACCTGGGAAATCTCTGTATCATCCTCTCAATTTTGCCATGAACATAAAACTGCTCTAAAAAACGTCTCTACTCTCTCTATATATAGTATATATATGGTTACTTCTGAGAGAGAAGATTTAGCATAATTTCAATTTTTCCTTTTGCCACTGTCACGTCTCATTTTTCTCCAGTAATCACGTCTCACTTGTGTACTTTTTTCCAGGAACACTGCTTCTCAAGTGGTGAAGCAAAGTGAAGTCTGGAGAAGGGAACACTTGGCCACATACCTAAGAAGCCTCCCTCAACAGATGTCCCATCGTGATCAGATTCAACACAATATTTCAGTCATGTAACTATGTGACAAAAGAGTTTCAATCACCTTTGTCGGAGCTGGAGAACTGGATCCCCACCTCGTGGAGGAGATGCTCTGTTTCCTCCAGCCAGGACAGTGACAGGCGCAAGATGTCCAGCGCCACCTTCTGGAGCCCTGAGACAGGTGGGCTGACCTGCAGGTGCTGCAGGAGGTTGACCTCCTTCTTCAGGTCATTGCTAGAGCAAGACATTGTCATGCACGCCTGGAAAGAGATGAGGTCGTGAGGAGCCCGGGCACCATCGCCAGAAATAGCACCTGACGGTTGTGACCCGCACAGAGCAGTGTTCTTGACGGGACCGTGAAGCAGGCAGAGCCGTATGTTGGCCGCCCTGTGACGGCCCAGCTCTACTTCCCTTTTTTGGGGGGCGGAAGGAAGGAGGCAGCTTTTATTTCTCGTGCACTCTAATTGGGACTCTGGATGGTCAAAGAGACCCTTTGTTTAGGTATAGGCAATTCCAAAGCCAAATTGCCAAGGACGATTTGGCTGAAAGGGGAAGCAAATTTGGTTACAGAATTCCTGCTGAGATCAACACACAAGCTGGTCATAAAGTGCGGTTTCCTGATTTGAAAGAGTGCTGACAAGCAAACATTTGCCCAGACTCCCCAGATAGTAGCTGCATATTTCCAGAGAAAGCAGAAGCAGCTGCCTGATGTGATAAGCTGGATCCCTGCATGGGGGCCATGAAGTGGGGGCTCTGCCAGACCCTCTGGTCCAATAAGGGTAAGAGCAGCCTTCCACTGCTGGGACAGAAAAGAAAACTGCAAATAAAGAGCAGAATGTTTCTTTGGTTTCTCTGGAAATAACACGGGGCTGGTTTTTTTACCCCGGGGTCTGGGGCCTCCCAAAGGCAGTACTTGGAGTGTGGCGGGCAGCTTCTCCTTGGCCACACCAAGTTCACCTGGGAGGCATTTCTGGAGGTCCTTTGTTTTCTGATCTCAAACAGATTTCTCCAACAAGGGAAAAGGTGGACTAAAAGCAGAGCTGGACAATTTCCTGAACAAGGAGCACAAAAATGAGACACAGGGGACATTTGAGGAATGGAGAAGGGGGCACCTGGCAACTGTCTAAGGATGTCTTCAGCTTCTTGATGTTCTGGGTGATTTCCTCCTGTTTGCAGCTGCTCAGCTGGGTCTCCTTCTGCAGGGTCCGCTTTTTCTGCCAAACGTTGATATTGTCCTCTGTGACCCTGTTGCTCTTCTCTAGTAACTGGTGAGAAAAAGAAAAAAAAAAAGTTTTAAAATGCAGTGTGGGGCTTCCCTGGTGGCGCGGTGGTTGGGAGTCTGCCTGCCGATGCAGGGGATGCGGGTTCAAGCCCTGGTCGGGGAAGATCCCACATGCCGTGGAGCAACTGGGCCTGTGAGCCACAACTACTGAGCCTGCGCGCCTGGAGCCTGTGCTCCGCAACAAGAGAGGCCGCGATAGTGAGAGGCCCGCGCACCGCGATGAAGGGTGGCCCCTGCTCGCTGCAACTGGAGAAAGCCCTCGCACAGAAACGAAGACCCAACCCAGCAAAAATAAATAAATTAATTAATTAAAATGCAGGGTGGCTCTGGGGGGAGGGGACCTGGAGGGCTTCAGCTTAAGCTCGGAGGAGGGAGGTCCTGGCATGTTTTGGGGATGGCTCTGGAGGGTGGATATTGGCTCTGTCACCGGGGCATGTTTCCCAGGATCACAGATGGTTTTTTAAGAGCCAAAGGCCTGTCATGTGGCCACGAGTGTGTTCTAGATTCTTCTGCATTCTGGGAGGGATTCATCACGCTGAGCCTGATGCTGTGGGCTCCTAAAAAGGAGGTCGTCCGAGAGAAGCCCGTGGTGTGATCTTGTGACCCGCGCGCTGACACCCAGGGTTGGAGAGGATAAACGGAAGGATAATAAGGCATCGTTACAGCCAGAGGCCCACCCTCACTGCCATCTGCCACTTCAGGAGGAACGAGCGAGCGAGGACGCACCGTCCATGCTGAGGCCGCCCCTTTCCTCGCGGGGCTAACGGAGGTTCACCGTGCGGGTCTGCTGACCAGACACAGTCCTGGGTGGTTTAATTTGATTTTCACAGAAACACTGCAAGGGAGTTTAACTGGCTTTTACTTGAAAAGCCAGGAAATCCCAGAAAATCAAAACAAATCTTTATGGTGTAGCAACAGTGTGAAAAATATGCGCCACCAACAAAAAACAGGAACATATGCTCCCAGTGTCTGGAGCGCCAGGTCCCTGAAGGAGAAAGTGGGGAAGAGAGACGAGCCTGCTGATTGGAGACGGGTTTGTCCTGGAACGGTTTCACGCGTCCGCAAGCGGCCTGAGTACCTGATTTCTGGAAAGCTCCAGCTGCAGCACAAAGAAAGGGAAGGGGATGAGGTGAGTGGCGCAGCTGCAGCTGCAAGGCTGGGGGAGGCGCCTCCATCGCTGGGTCTGGGAGAAATCGGTGAGAAGGCTCTGCATGCCTTTAGTGGTCATTATGTCTAATTAACACCTTCACCTCTCACCGGAAGGGGCAGTGCCCACACAAGAGAGGGGGACAGCAGGTTTTAATGACTTTTCAGGTGTGCCCGCCTAACCTAGCCGACGCACACGATCAGCACACACATGTCTCAGGCTCTCGGAAGAGCCACTTGCTGCCAATTATCCAGTGGGAAGTCCAGGGCAAGGAGCGCTCTTCCGTAATTGCTACGTTGGCACCAGGCTGTGAGATCAACACTGAGGCTGCCAACCCGGGTAACTCGTGTCATCAGCAAGGGCGCCTGGGGAGAGAAGGAGGAGCTGCCTGCTGCCGTTTTGTGCCTTAGACCTTGTGTCCTGAAGACGACGTCTCCTGTATTCCTCTCCAGGTCCCCGGAGCCTGGTGCCGTGCCTGGCACACAGCAGGCACTCAATAAACGTTCATCAAATGCTTATAACAGAAACACCTGTCAAGTCAGATGTGCAAAGTCCTCTCCTTCAGTTCAGCCAGTTTTTACTGAGTGCCTCCCTGATGCTGGTGTCTTCATATTATGGATGATGAAACAACGCAGTTAAATTAAATCAGGGCTTCTAGAATGACGAGTTCATGATGCCCCAGGCTCATGAGACTTGAACGGCAAAGAAGCCCAAGTTTCTCTGGAAATTTACCAACGTGATGGCCCTTGGCCTGGGTTTTTGGCTCACTGGCAAAATGTGGTCATGAAAGGCTATAAAACAGAGCCCTGAAGGACCACAAGGGCCACGGAATCAATGAGAACGTGAACAGGTTCCAAGACACAGGAGTCTGCTGCACACCAGGGAGCTCTGGGAAGCCAAGTAGAGGAATTATGACTCTCCTAAGGACACCTCTGCAGTCATCCTGCCGGAAACCAGCCGGGTGATTGGAGGGACTCTGGGTCGTCTGCTGGTTTCATGGCCAAGGGAGGGTCCTAGCTCGCCCAAGGAAGAGGTTATGTAGAGAGGGCCCTGTGGGCAATGGCCCGCGTTATCACCAGAGGCGCCCTACGGGACTGCTGGGTGGGGAGTGGGGGTGGGGAGGGACAGGTCCTGCTGGACGATGGGCTGAGTCCTGTGGTCACTGGCCTGGGGAAGGGCAGCACCTCAGGACGGGAGCGGGCTGTGGAGACAAGGGGGTGAAGCAGGAAGGCCCAGGCAGTGCAGAGAAGCCTCGTTCGTCCTTTCTCTCTCGAGTCTAGACCTGGAGGAATCTCAGTGTCTCTGAGGGTCTTCCTGGATGACCCCTGGCCAGAGCCATGAACAGGAGCTCGGCAAGTGGCGCAGATCATGCCCTCAAGGCGGGTGTGCGCCGTGGGTGCAGAGTGCCAGCAAGGTGAGGGGTAGGCCAGGTGCACGGAGGGAAGCCCAGGCTGGCGGGCTCTCTGCCTTGCTAAGGGGTCGGCACCCTGCAGGAGAAAGGACACCGGGGTTGATGGTGTGGAAGTTGGTTGAAGAGGCTTTCAAACCTGCCTGAGGGTCAGCATCGTCATTTAACTTGTGGGTGCCTCTGAAGTTCAGCACGTGGGACACATTCCGGTCACACTGATAGTTCAGGCTTGGACGCTACCAAACGCAAGGGCTTTGGGAACTGGGCTGGGTGGGACGGAGGGCTCCTTTGAGGATTGTGGTTCTTAACCTTTTTTGGTGGTTTACAGATCCTTCTGAGCATCCAATGAGTGACGAGGTGGACTCACTCTCCCAGAAAAAGAAAAGCACAAACACATACATGCAAAACGTTCTTGGTCCCCCTGGAGCCGAGGCTGCCAGGAGAGGATGCCTTGTGGAGGGGTTCCAAGATGGGCTGCCCTCGGTGGGCTGTGTTCTGGAGGGCCAGTGCCCCGTCTTGGGTTCTCCTTTGCTCTCCCTTAGCCTTTGGTGAAGGCTCGTTTGCATGTTCTGGCCCTCATGTCTGTGCCACGTGTCAGAGGAAGGGCCACTGGGCCATCTTGGGTCAGAGCCCTGGGAAATGGCCCTCTCCCCACCCTGCCCACCTCCACCTGGCATCAGCTGTGGTATTCTGGGTTTTACTTTATGAAGAAAAGTGGCAGGACTTCCCTGGCGCTCCAGTGGTTAAGACTCCACGCAGCCACTGCAGGGGGCACGGTTTCCATCCCTGGTTGGGGAACTAAAATCCTGCAAGCCACGCGGTTCGGCCAAACAAAACAAACAAACAAACAAACAAACAAACAGAAATGTGGCATTTCCCTGGGGACACTGACTGTAGCATCTGTTTGGGGGCCCAGAGGAAGAAAGATCGCTGTAAATGTCAGGACAAAAATTGTGAAGGAGAAAGTGCTAGAAACACCACCGGGGTCAAGAGCTCAAACCCTTCCCAAGAGGGAACCGCACAGCTGGTTCACTGGGGTGGGCCTTGAGCTGGGACTGGCTGCTTAGTCAGGGTCTCAGGCAACAGCAAACACTGGAGTGGGCAGCTTCCCAGAAGGAAAAGCCTCTTTAGTGAAATCCACGGGGACGCGGAAGCCGCACAAAGCCCTGCCCCTGAGATAAGCGGGTGAACTAAGCCAGGCCGTATTATTCCTCATTCATCCCTGCCGGCCGCTTGGGTGCGGGATTCCGTGGAGAGCTCGGGCCCGTGAAGGGGCTCTGCAGCACACCTACCTGACCTACTGCCCTTTCCAAGTTGTCTTTAATGAGGTGTTCTCTGTTCCTCATTTCTTGCAGCAGAAGCAATTTCCTTCTGGAATCCTCCCGAAGCCACTCTTCCGCCTGAAAGAATGATGAAAGCGTGGGCTTGCTGCTAATGTGATCATCATGCCCTCTGGGGAAACTCTTCTGGGGGGGTGCTAATGGCAGTGGGGGAGTCCCTGAGGGGTAGGGACAGCTGCAGCCCAGCAGCAGGGGTCACAGGCATGCACAGGGTGGAGGCAAACTCACAGGGAGTTGCCCCCTACGGGAAAGGGCCGAGCTCTGCACCCGGGGCTCAACTATGTTCTACCGCACACTCCCATCCCAGCTCGGTCCCTAACAAGCCATACGACACTCGGAAATTTATTTCACTGCTCCGTGACTCAGTGTCCTCATCTGTCAAATGGGGATGATGATACTAGTATCACTGCATAGAGTTATTGTGGGGATTCAATGTTTGGAATAGTGCTTAAGGGCTCTGTGAGTGTGTTAAGTACTGCTGTAACCTATGAAAGGTGGACGGGAATGTCCGCCGTACAGTCTCGTTCTAATAACTCGTGATGGGTACTTGGAAATGTTATGATTGGGTTTATTATCATAACTGTCGTTACCACTTTGAGCACACTCACTGGTGGTAACCTCACTGCAGGCTTGCTAAAGCAATGTCTATTAAGAATTGCAGCCTGCAAAGGAAGGCATTTAAAGTGGAGAAGCTTGCCTACTTTTCCCCCCTTTCTAGGGTAACAGTCAACGCACGGTAAGCTTGGGAGTGCTCCATGCTACCCTTGGCTGGCCAGTGTAGGCCCCGCAGCTGCTCAATTCTTGGATGCACCTGCTGAGCCCTGGGCCCTGGCACTAACAGGAAATGAGGCAAACTCTCGTAAATAAATGGAACGTTTTTGTGCTGAAACAAATTCACGGGCTGTTTCTTTAGGGATCTGAAGAGGGGGATCACAGGGATGTAATAAAAGACCCAGAAGAGCCCTTAAGAGCTTTCTTCTGAGTAGTGTGGTCCAGTGGAAGAGCCTCTACCCAGCTCCGTTACCTTGGAAAAGTCATCTAACCTCTCTGGGCCTTAGTTTTCTCCCAGGTCTAAACATGCTCTGACTTCTATGTCAGCAGCCTTTTTCATGTGCTGCAAAAGCGAAGTCCAGCCTTGCACTCTGCCCCTGTCTGTGCTCTGCATGAACAGCCCCCGTTCCCGTCCCCAAGCCTCAGAGTCACCTTCAGCGGCCGCCCTGCTCCCTCTCTCACACTCGGGGGTCTCACGCCTGTCCTCCAGTCCCTCTCACATGCAAGCTGGACTGTGACAACTGGCCTCCTCGCCTCGAGTTTAGTTTCTTCCAGTGCAATCTTAACGGTACTGTGAGAGTTACCCTGCTGTAAGGCAGCTCTGTCCAACAGAAATTTCTGCAACAGTACAGGTACTCTGAGCGAGGCTGTGTTGTCTAATACGGCAGCCACCAGCCACACCTGGGGATCGAGCACTCGAAATGGGGCTGGTGTGACGGAGGAACTGAATTAAAAATTTTAGTTAATTTTGATTAATTTCAGTGTAAACAGTGGCATGTGGCTGTTTGCTACGCCAGGGTCACTGAAGTCAGACGAACCTGGAGTCAGAAAAAACCGACTGTGCCATTGGGCTAGTTACTTTACTAGTAACTAGTAGCCTTGACTTTCTCATCTGTAAAATGGAGAGGATGATTTCTAGATCACAGCGCTGTTGTGAAGATGAAGAGATGAAAAGTTCAAGGTAACGCCTAGTACGTGAGAAATTGTAACTATCATTTTCACCCTTATTACTGTCCACGAATGTCATTGCATCAGTCACTTGTTCAGAAGCCTTAGGAGCTCCCCACTGCCTGTGTGGTACAGAGCCCAAGCGCCTGAACTAAGGCAAAACACCAAGCCAGGGATTCAAGAAGCCCCTACGAACTCTGAACGAGGTAAATAAAACTGAATCCACACCTAGATAAACCATAATAAAACTGCTGGAAATCAAGGGAAAAGACAATCTTAAAAGCAACTGGAGAAAAAGACAGATTATGCAAAGGTAAAACAGTTAGGCTTACAGATGACTTCTAAATAGAAATAATAGGAGCCACAAGACAACAGTGACATATCTAATGCTATATCTAATGTGCTGAAAGAAAAGAATTGCCATTGTACAATTCAATACGCAGTCAAATGTGCTTTAAGAATGAAGGTTAAATATACATCTCCAGACAGACACACGGGCACATCTGAGAATTTGTCATCAGCAGAGCCACAATGAGGGAAAACATTAAAGGGTATTCTTCAGACACAAGAAAAATGAACCCAGGTGGGTGATCAGAGATGCAGAAAAGACAAGCAACAGTAAGGGTAATGTGTGGATATGATACTGACTATAGAAAAACACTAATAATGTCTTGTGGGGTTTTAACTATCAAGAGGAGTTTAGAAAATGACAGCAATGGCTTATAAATCTGGAGGGGGTAAGTGAAGTTAAGGTGTTTGAAACTCATTGCACTGTCAAGGAGAAGGGCATAATTATCAACTACTATTGCCTCTTGGTAAGTTAAGAATGCAGGGCTTCCCTGGTGGCGCAGTGGTTGAGAGTCCGCCTGCCGATGCAGGGGACATGGGTTCGTGTCCCTGTCCGGGAGGATCCCTCATGCCGCGGAGTGGCTGGGCCCATGAGCCATGGCCACTGAGCCTGTGCGTCCGGAGCCTGTGCTCCGCAACGGGAGAGGCCACAACAGTGAGAGAGCCGCGTACAGCAAAAAAAAAAAAAAAAAAAAAAAAGGAATGCATATTGTAGTCTTCAGGATGACTACAAAGAGAATAGTAGAAGAGTGAAAAACTTAATTAATGTGTGATTTTGGTGAGTCAAGGATGAATGCTATTGTCTTACTATTACTAAAAGAATAGTAAAAAAGTGAAATATTTCCAAGCTAATAGAAGGGGAAAGTGGAATGAGGGAAAACCATCCACTCAGAAGGAGGCAAGAAAGGAGAGAAAAAGGAACATAGCACAGATGGTACAACTGGTATTGAGCAAGAAGGTAGATTTAAACCCCAGTACACGAGTAATTACATAATATAAATGGACTAAAAGTCAAAGATCGTCAAACTGGATTTTGTAAAAATGATATGCTATTTGGAAGGCATATGTCTAAACCTTAAGACAAAAATTAACAGAGAACGTATGAAAACTCTAACCAACAGAAAGCCAGTGATGAACCTAAATGACAAGGAAGATGTTAAGGGAGAAACGCTACTAGAGATGAAAAGGAACATTTCATGATGATCTAAAGTTTTGCTCTACAGGAAGTATTAGGATTCTAAATTTATATGCACCTAGTAACACAGCCTCAAAATATATAAAGCAAAAATCGTTCATATTAAAAGAAGAAACACACAAATGACAAACATGTTGAGATTTTTAAAAACATTCTCAATGATGGAAAAAAAGACAAAAAAAATCAATATGAGAATTTAACTTGGAACAACATCCTTGGCAAACTTGATTTAATGGATCAATTCTTTCTTAGATAATTTCACAATTAAGATTTGAAGGCAGTCTCGGGTAGTGGTTACACACAGGAGCTTTGGAGTCAGGCAGACCTGGATTCAAGTTCTGCCACAACTACTTTATGCAAGTGAACTTGGATAACTTCCTTCACCTCTGTGAGCCTCAGTTTTCCCGACTGTAAAGTGGGGTTATACCAGTATAGACCGCATGGGGTCATTGTGAGGATGAACAGAGATGATGCAGGTGGAGGGCCTGCCCCAGAGTGGTTCCCAGGCCGACCTGTCCCGGCCATACCTTGCTCTTTTCCCGCAGCGTCATAGAGATCAGGCTCTGCTCGGTCCTGCTCCTTTTCAGCTCCACCCTGAGCTTCCTCATTTCTTCTTCCATGTCATGGATTTGCTGAAAGAGTTCCAACAACAGGGAAGTCAACTTCACAACTCATTTCATCCGGTTCATTAAGGCAGAAACCTAGTCTGGGATTCGCTTAACTCCTTCCCTTGGGGGACAATTGCACATCTTTGAGGCAAAGTAGACTTTCTTTCAACGGATGCAATGAAAGGGCTTGGTGGGGGAAAATTTGAGTTTCTTTTGAAGATCAGCATGGATCCTGGATTAAACAGTACAAGATACCTATCCACTCATTAGAGTCTCTTTCCTTGGGGTATATTTTTGAGTTCAATCTAAATAAGGGCTGTTTGGAAGACACAATGGGCACAGTTAGGAAGAAAAGAACAATGACATTTTTCTTTTTTCTCATTTGAGGCAGAGAAGTGTGTTCCTGACAGAGAGAAGAGCACACGTCTCCTGCCCCCGTCCCAGGCACCGTCCTTCCCAACAGATGGAAAACGTATGCCTGGTGATGTGCACGAGGGTTCGGGCTGGTACAGGGGGTGAACATTTACATTTAGTGGTCATCTTTTCATTGTATTCAATTTTATGTTCAACTTCCATACAAGGCCAGTGATACATTTGCCTTTTATTTTGTTTTTATAAATTGTTGTAAAATTGAATGAATTTAAGCAAAAATACTTCAAGAAGAGTTGTGTTAATAACAGTGCTCAGGGCTGTGATAAAACTTGTGACAGTGGATCATGAAAGTCTTGGCATCACAAGTCCAGGGGTAGGGACCACGGTGAATTTCTAGCAGCATACGGTGGCCACCTCCCGTCCCTTTCCCCAGGGGAAACCTGATGAGGGGCCTTGAGCCAACTGCCCAGAAAATCTGGGGAGAGTGTGTTTTCCATGGTTTTTTCACCCATCTCTTTGAGGCCAGCAAATCAAAGAATTAGGAGACTACATTAACAGACAAACACCCAGAAAGCCCCAGAGCTTGTGCTAGCTAATGGGCCAAGGAACCCCTCCAAAACCCTCAAGGCCACAATCTAGGCTTTCAGTGGACACCTAGGGGTCAGGAGGTTCAACGCACGGTTTTGCAGAGTTTTAACTCTTTCTCTTGGGCTTCCCACTTCTCCTTCTGGGCATCTTCCTTCTGTAACACTTCTTTCAGCACTGAGCACTGTGGAGAAAAAGGACAAGGCCATGGGGGCTTGGCTGGGTGTCCCAAGTACCTGTGTTCACGCCCAGGAGTGTTTCCTGCTGTATAACCCAATCACACCTCTGAATTCTGAGAGGTGAGACCATTTGTGTGATGGGAGCATGGGATCCTGCATTCATTCCCAATTAACCCCTCTCATGAGTTCTGAGGAATAGAGCATCTAAATTCCTCTTCAAAAGCCAGCAAACTTCACTGCAGGGGAAATCCAGCTTTGTAGAGTCTGGGTACTTAGGGTGCAGGAATTGGGATGTTTTCACGCTGTAACCAGTGAGGGTGGAGGGGGCCGAGCCAGTGAGCTCGGGTCCATCTTAGGGCTTTTGTGCAGGTTGCATCTCAAAGACACAACTGCCCCGACTGGTGTGGAGGGGCAAACGGAGCTGTCTTGCCCGAGGGCGGCTTGGCAACAGGCATTAAGGGCATACGGATGGATGTGCCTTCTTTTGACCCAGCAATTCCCACTTTAGGAATGTACCTTAAGGACAATGACTGGAGAAATAAGTAAATCTGTAGTTTCAAGGATGCTCTTCACAGAATTGTCAGTAACAGTGGAAGAAAAAAAAAAAAAAGAGGAAACAACCCAAGTGTTGTTTAGAACAGCAGACCACTTTATAACACTGGGTACATCCAGGAGAAAGTATGTAGCTTTTAAGACGAATGATAAGAGAGTTGATTTATTAGAATGGGAAAATAATAAGTATTTAAAAATTTTAAAAATGTGCATAGTATAAATTCGCTGTAAAATGATTGATTGATTGATTTCTAGGCCATATATAGAAACGACTGGGAAAACATACATGAAAATATTAACACTGATTTCTCAAGGTAGCATTTCCTCTCCTCTCTTTTTATTTTTTCTTTTCAATGTCATGTACTTATTTTTCTAAAATTAACACACATGATGTATGTCATTAAAAAAAGGCATCTCAAATGTTCACAAGAGCAGTACCCTTGGTGGTGACGAGCCCTTGTGCTATTGGCCAGCACAGTCTAGAGGAGAAGGGACCTCATTCCGAGGTCAACGAGGAAGGGGAAACGGGGACATAAATCATCCAAATGCACTTCAGGAGGTAGAAGAGCCAAGCAGGTGCTGTCTTTGCAGATTCCTTCTACTTAGCACCAGCTCTGCATCCCCTTCCCGTCCCCAACACACACACACACACACACACACACACACCCCACATAAAACAGCTATAGCACATGCCTGGGAAGACACTCTGCTTGGGAGAAACGAATGCAGAGGGCTTGGCCAGGCAGCCGACCTCGGGCAGAGGCAGAAGAGCACAACTAAAACCAACCTCCCACTTCTCGGAAAACAATTTTGTCATCCCCATTTCACAGATGGGGAAATGGAGGCCAAATAAGTTACAATAAAAGAAAGCTCTGGGATTGGACCCTGGTCTGTCTGATCCCAAAGCTCATGCAGTGCCTTTCACCAGCTCCAAACTGGGTATGGTACTATGTACCAGGTATTACTTACTGTGCCTTTTCCTTGGAACCTCAAGATCTGTTCTCACCCCACCCCCATACAGACCTAGCTATCGGGTAGCCTCTGGGAATCTCTGAGTTGCCACCTGAGATGAAAGCTTTGAGGTTTTACCTTGACTCACAGAAACAGGCACATCATGCAAATACTGAGAAATCTTATCCTATAGAGTCAGGATTCTAAAGTTAGCATTGAAGGCAAGATTTGCAAATAGTCAAAGTTACATGTAAAAAGCTCTTTGCTTGCCTACCACGTTCATCTTCCATAGAGACATTCTACACACTAAAGTCTAAGGAAGAAATGAGAGTCTGCGTGTTTGCATCTGGATCTTCAAACTTTCTGCTTTGAAGACAATTATAAGAACCAGTGGTGCTGGGAACACGATGCAGCCGTGTGGTCATCCTTGCTCACAGAGAGATCGTATTCTGCTTAATATTAAACTTTGCAATGGCAGTATATGCTCATAGGTGTGTTTGTTGCTGGGATTAAACAAACTCATTTATAATAGGGGTTAGAAAATGTTTGCTGGATTTGAAAATCTATTATACTTATTCTGAGGCACATACACGCTGTCCTTTGAAAGGCTTCAGAGAAGTTGGCCACCTGCCCAGCAGCTACCCTCCCTGTGTCCTTGGGCCCTGGCCTCATCTCACCACCGTGTGTCATGTGACTCCACTGTGTCTGCTTTTCGCAGCTACAATTTGCTGATGACCCGACACTCACTCTGGAGCTGAGGGCTTCGAGCTGGTGATCCTTTTCTTTCTTCTCACTTTTCAGTTGATTCAACTCCTGTTGTAGTTGTTGAACTTGACCATCCTTTACCAACACGTCTCTTTGCAAAGATGACACCATCTCTGTAAAAGAACCAAACCAAACCAAAACAAAAGACTCATGGAGGTCAAAGAGGCAGGAAGGATTATTGGCAACACCATGGCTGTCAGCCAACGTTCGGACAAGACCTTCCAAGCCTGGGCCAACACCGGTGCCCGCCTAGAAGTGGGGAGGCTTTTTCCAAGGGTCCCAGAGCAGGAATGGGAATGAGAGCAAAGTCCATGGAACAGGGTTTGAGGCTTCAGTGAGAATGAGGGGCAGTCAGCACCAGCGAGAGGAGAAACCTTTGGGGGCCCCTTGTGGGCACAGGCCAGGCAAAGCTGGGAGGAGAGGCCACCCCATGGGCCTGGGAAACAGAGGCCCAGCACAGGGAAGGTCTAGGAATTCTTCTCCAGATGCCAGGAGACGGGCGTGTGGCAGAGGGCACTGCTGGACGCTATTGATGGGGTGGTTGGTTTCACAGTCCTCTGAGTTTGGACCCCTCTCTACCACTTATTAGCTTGGTGGTCTTGGACAAGCTATTTCACCTCCCACTGTCTGTCCCACACAGAGTTATTGTAAGGCTGAAATGAGACGGTATGTCCCAAGAACACAAAGTGGCTAAATTATGTTTGTTCCATGGCGCCTATTATTTTTCTCGGCAGCCAGCTTCCAAAATGGCTCCAATGATGCCTGCTGCCTAGAATTCATGCCCTGTGTAGCCCCTCCCACCCTGAATAGGACTGCCATGGGTAACCAATATGATACTGTGGAAATGACGGACTGTTTCCTCTCCGGCTGGGTCATAAAAGACACTGTGGACTCCTCTTTGCTCCCTCTTGAATCACTCACTCTGGGGGAAGCCAACTGCTGTGTTGTGAGGACACTCAAGCAGCCCTAGAGAGAAGCATGTGTGCTGAGGGACTAAGGCCTCCAGCCAATAGCCACATGAGCAGCCATTCTGAAGGGGGATCCTCCGGCTCCCCCCGAGGCTTTAGATGACATGACTGATGCCCCAGCCGACATCTTGACTGCAACTCATGAGAACTAAGTCACCCCCCGCTCAAATTCCTGAACTACAGAAACTGGGGGAGATCATAAATATTGGTTGGGGTTTTATCCATTACATTTTGGGGTAACTTGTTATGCAGCAATAGATAACTACTCCATTACTGTAGTATCATTTTTTTAAACATCTTTATTGGAGTATAATTGCTTTACAATGGTGTGTTAGTTTCTGCTTTATAACCAAGTGAATCAGTTATGCATATACATATCTCCCCATATCTCTTCGCTCTTGCATTGTAGTATCATTTTGAATAAAAGTGGGAAGAAGGGTGCATAAATGCAGTGGTATTGGGTTATCTCCTACAGTTCTTTTCTTGAAAGAACATCAGGCCCAGTTTTAGTGGTAGGTATCAATCAAGAATGTCTATGAAATAAAGCACAAAATGCTCCAGAATTTCATTTTAAAAATGAGCTTTGCCTCCAGGACACAGTTCAGTTACTTGGAAATCCCTCTGGGGCTTGCCACACTTTGAGTGGGTCCAGCCCATCTCAAGCGTCATCCCAACCCAGGTCTGTCCGACTCCCTGATCGGAGAAGGTGGGATCTGAGACAGGCTTGATGCTTGGATGAGGTTTCACTGGCCGACATACGGGAGGAAGGTGACGACCAGCGAGTTCATCCTTACATTCCTGGTGCCCAGAACAGCACCTAGCCTGGGGGAGGTGCTCAGAAAATATCTGAGGACATCCCAAGTGAGGGAGGAGCATAAGCAGAGACCTGGGGGCAGCAGGGGGTGGGGCTGGGTGTGATTAAGTTGCAGAGTGAGGCAGAAGAAAAGCACAGATTCATACAGAGATGGGGATTCACATGCGACTCAATGCTATGCCTGGCTTCTACAGCTGTGGGCATGTTTCCTGCTACGCGCTGGCTGCTTTCAGAGTGATGTGCCCCTCAGAGGCTCACTGCCTCCTCCCTGTCACCTGCTTCTCTCCCTCCCCTCGTCTGTGAGTGGTCCCATCCTCTTCAGGTCTCTAGGCATGTCAGTTCCTGCTTAAAAACCTCCACTGGATTCCCAACACCCTTGGAATAAAAACCCAGACCCCCGACCTTTCCCAGCCCCACAATCCCCTGTTCACTCCACGCAGCCTCTCTTGCCCTTGGCTTGTCCTTGCCCTCCTGAAACAGGTCCTCTCTAAAAGAAGGACACAGCCGTGGAGGATACAACATGGACTGGTTAGAATCGGCTAGGTCCAAGGGCGCGTAAGATTCGACTTCCAGGGGAACTGGAGCCTCATTACAGGCTCATTGTAATACATGAGCGAAATGACACACCCACCAGCACCAGGACAGTCCCGAGGCTGACCATAAAGGTCAAAAAGTGGGTCGTGGGGCTTCCCTGGTGGCGCGGTGGTTGAGAGTCCGCCTGCCGCTGCAGGGGACACGGGTTCATGCCCCGGTCCGGGAAGATCCCACATGCCGAGGAGCGGGTGGGCCCGTGAGACATGGCCGCTGAGCCTGCGCGTCCGGAGCCTGTGCTCCGCAACGGGAGAGGCCACAACAGCGAGAGGCCCGCGTACAGAAAAAAAAAAAAAAGTGGCTGTTGGCCCAGTTTCTGGAAATCCCCGCCCCTTCCCCAAATTATTAGAGTTGTCACAATCCTCCCACTCATTAGCCTATACAATTACCCAGCGCATAAAAACTAACTGCCCCATATTTGGGGGCCTCTAGCCTTCTGAGATGGCCCACACTCTGTCTGTGGAGTGTGTTTCTCTCTAAAGAAATCCACTTCGTACTTTGTCTCTCACTGAATTCTTTCTGCGATGAGACATAAAGAACCTGAGCTTTATTAAGTCCCGAGACCAGATGCGTGATCTCGATTAAAAGATAGTGGGTTCTGACTGGGTTCGAGTCCCAGCCCACGGGTTCAAGTCCCACCTGAGTTCCATGGTTGCACACCCACTAAGCTGGCCCCCCTTGGCCTCCCCCCTTGAAGCGCTGGCCACCACGACACACAGTTTATTTTCTCCACAGCACCACTGCTCTCTGAGGTGGGCTTGTTTATTCATCCGTTTACTTTTATTGTCTGTCACCCCCTCCCGAATCTGTGAGCACAGAAATCTGACTGTCTTGCTTGGCTCTCCCTCCCCGGAGCCTGGAATGGGGCCTGACACCTAGTAGGAGCTCAAGAAACATGTGGAAGCAATGAAGGGATCCAGGGACTCAAAGCTCAGCCACAGCTGTGCGCTAGCGGCCCCTCTCCCAGCCCAAGCCCTTTATCAGGCAACCACCTCGGATCAAACTAGAAAATGGCTTCCCTTGGGCCCAAGTGCACTCGGCTGAAATGGGTGAGACAATGGGTGCCTTAAAGGAGTGACCCCATTTTGTCCACGCTCTAGTTTGCACTCAGGCTGCTTTGTGGAACCACCCAAGCCACAGGGCGACCTGTGTTCTCCCTGGTGGGGCCAGTGCTCAGGAGACCTTGTAGCCAAGAGATACCATTCTCTCAAATATTTACCTGGCCCTGCCCTCGGAACTGGGCGGCAAGAAACCTCCACTGAGGGAGAACTCTAATGCACCGACACGGGTGATCCCTGAGGCTGCACCCAGGTCACGGGCACAGGTGTGCTGGTTGACTGGTGATGTCTGCAGGGGGAGGGCAGAAGCTCTGGGGCCTGAATGCACAAGGGCCTCACCTGACGTGATGGCGGTCTCCCTCCTTAAGTTCTCGGCCTCGTGCTTCAGGGAGGTGATTTCTAAGTTTCTCTCAGACAGGGTCTGGCACAGCACCTGGTTGTAGCCTTGCTGTAGGGCACTGATCTGTGGAAAGAGGCAACACACAGTCAGAGGGGGCCAGCCAGGCCTGCAGGACACGCCGGTACTTCTCCAACGTTGGGCAAAGAGTCGGGTTGATCTTGGATCGGGGTGTTGGGGAAACCAAGGTTTTCAGTTGTCACTAGTGGAAGGGGCAGGAGGGGCCTGTTCCTTCAGTGACCACCATGTCATCGGTCCTCGAGACACGGACCTTATCTTTGTGGCCACCCAGGGGCTCGGGTGCTGCTGTCTTCCTATGACCTGTGGGTTTTCAGCCATAAACAGACCAGCTGTTGGTTCCAGATCATCCAGCACTGACTGGATGCACAGCAAAGTTCAAGAGCCGGGAGCAGGTTATGAAATGAATTCCCTCTAATGAGAAGAGAGGGTAGTTTATACCTCACAGAACACTCCAGAGTTTACAAAGCCCGTTCACACATGCTACACTGATACTCGTCACAGCGTTGCTGAAGGCTGACGTTCCCATGAATGTGCCCATTTTGCAAGGGAGCCAGGTTGAGACTCAGAGAGGCGAGACCCCCTGCTCGGGATCACGTGGCTGCTCAGATGTGGAGTCTGATTCAAAGCCAGTCTTTAGTTGGCTGCTTCCTCCTTCCCAGGTGGCTCTAGGAATGAGCGGGAGAAGTTGGAGGCTGTAAAGCATGGCATGGACTCGGGAGCCGGACTGTGGCCTTCAAGTCCTGTCTCTGCCAGTTAACGGGCTTTGTGAACACAAGGAGGACACCATATTCTGTTTCCTTTTGTTCACTCTGTACGCAGGGTGATGGTAGTCCCAACCTGATAGGATTGTTAGAAGTATTTTAATAAATTAACATGTGTACAAGTGCTCAGATCATGCCTGGCACACGGCACAGGGGGATGAGCTATGACGGTCCTCTCTTCTGACTATCCATGGGGTGTTTTTTTGTTTTGTTTTGGGGTTTTTTGTGTTCTTTTTTTTGCGGTCCGCGGGCCTCTCACAGTTGTGGCCTCTCCCATTGCAGAGCACAGGCTCCTGAGCCACCAGGGAAGCCCTCACGGGGTGTTTTAGCTTCAGCTTCCCTCGTCCGTCTCTCGGGAAGGTAGTTGGTAATCTTTATGTGTGCATTTGTAAGCCTTGCCAGGCTCACTTAAACGCCAGTGTGGTTGTTATTAAGAGGAAATACAGTGGCTTCCCTGGTGGCGCAATGGTTGAGAGTCCGCCTGCCGATGCAGGGGACGCGGGTTCGTGCCCCGGTCCGGGAAGATCCCACATGTCGCGGAGCGGCTGTGTCGGAGGGCCATGGCCACTGAGCCTGTGCGTCCGGAGCCTGTACTCCACACTGGGAGAGGCCACAACAGTGAGAGGCATGCGTACCACAAAAAAAAAAAAGAGAAAATACAGGAATCGTGGGTGGGAGGACCACAGGTCGGCTCTATCTATGGCTGCTGTGAGCACCCTCTAAGTCCATGGCTCAGAGCCCCCTCAACGGCGGGCCCTGTCCAGGGGTCTAGGTCTACACTTGGGGTGTGGAAGGCTGTCCATCAAAGGCAACACTGGTAAGGGCCCGAAAGTAGCTGCCAGGCCTCGGCCTCCACAGAGCAGGTACCCGAGAGGCCGGGAAAGAGAGCTGGGCCCGGAACCCCCTCCCTCTCGGTCTGATGTGGCCAGACTGCTTATTCTGAGTGGCCAGGACTTTCCCACCTCAAGGTGCACTGTGGGCCTTTGCCCTGTGATTTTTCAGATGTCAGGCCTCAGTACTCCCACAGGGACACGTTTATTGGGGCATAAATGCCACACAATCCGTAGACAGGACAAGAGCTAGCTTGTTTAGTTTTAGTTTTTTTTTTTTTTTTTTTTTTTTTTGCTGTACACGGGCCTCTCACTGTTGTGGCCTCTCCCGTTGCAGAGCACAGGCTCCGGACGTGCAGGCTCAGTGGCCATGGCCCACGGGCCCAGCCGCTCCATGGCATGTGGGATCTTCCTGGACCGGGGCACGAACCTGCGTCCCCTGCATTGGCAGGTGGACTCTCAACCACTGCGCCACAGGGAAGCCCCACTAGCTTGTTTTGATAGATCAAAATGGAAGTGACAAGGAGAAGGGTGCAATTTATTTTCTTTTTTTTTAAATAAATTTATTTATTTTATTTATTTACTTTTGGCTGTGTTGGGTCTTTGTTGCGGTGCACAGGTTTATTGCAGCGCCTTCTCTTGTTGCAGAGCATGGGCTCTAGGCGCACGGGCTTCAGTAGTTGTGGCACGAGGACTCAATAGTTGTGGCACACGGGCTTAGATGTTCCGCAGCATGTGGGATCTTCCCGGACCAGGGCTCGAGCCCATGTCCCCTGCACTGGCAGGCGGGTTCCTAACCACTGTACCACCAGGGAAGTTCTGGGTGCAATTTCTTTGTTCTCCTAAGGTAAGTTTGCCAGATTTAGGGGAGGAAAAAAGGATGTTCACTTAAAATAGGATTTCAGATAATGAATAATATTTCAGTGCAAATGCGTCCCATGCAATATTTGGGACACACACTAAAACGAAATTCTAAAATTCAAATTTCAATGGGTGTCTTACTTTATCTGGCAACCCCACCCTAAGAGAGTTCCTAAACTTCAGTCATTCATATACCACTTTCACCATTTTTCCCATGTCTCTTGGCTAGCCCCACTATAATTTCTTAGCATTTTTCGTAGAAGCAGCTCCCTTTTTAAACTTAAAAACGTGCATTAAATTAAAAATAACTGTTATAAGAGTAAATAGAGACTCAGTATCTTAAATAAAAATAATCCCTCCAAAAGAAGAAATACAGGAATTTCCCTGTTTACCATCAGACCAGGTTGCGGGCATCACGCTAAAAATAAAAATAAAAAAGGATTGCCGGGAGGTGGTGGGCATGCCCAGGTAAAGGAGTTCGGGCGTGCTGATATGGCCACCAGATGGCGCTCACAGCCTTTGGTCTTGGTTCGTGTCCTTGGAAATCTTGTCATTATTACTCTGGTAGAATTAACAGAAGCGTCAAGGTCTCACAAGATTTCTGACTCGTTTCATGCACCATCATGGTTCAGAGTCTAGGACATTTGGGGCAGTTACACTTACTTTTTCCCTGGGGCACCTGAGACATTATTGGGGGGGTCTATGCTAGAAGTTGCGGGGACACAGGCCACTCTGACCCCCACTCTCCCCAAGGCTATACTTTTGCATGTTTGTGCTTTGGAAACTTTGAGTGAAAAAATTCTTTCACATCTTACTTTTCTCTGTTGGGGGGAACTACAACTTTTCCATAAAAGGTCCTTGGAACACTGAAAGTGTTTGTAAGCTCTTCTCAGCTTAATGCTTTTATTTGCATGATACCAGAGATAGAACACACAGAGGCAAACTTCCAGAAGGGAAAACATACGTTCCCCTCTAAGACTCCAGTGGTTTTGACAGATTGAAAATATTTCAATCTGAGTGTCAGAGTTTTAGGATTTCGGATTGCTGGAAAACTCCAGAGTCTTCAAACCTCTTTGATACTTTTACTATCAAAATAAATATCCATATTGTTTGTAATGGCATATATTCCAAGATGTTTAATCTCTGTTAAGCTGTGTAATAAAATGGGCACTGAATCATAAGAAAGTTAAGAGTGCTAGGAGGAGTGATTGTTTCAGGATGATAATTTGGCTTCTAATTAGCACAGGCGTATAAGAGCACATGGAGGTAAGAATTTTCTAGTGATATTGTAGCGGATCGAACATCTCTGAGAGCAAATCATTATGGACACACCTTCAGGGACCAGGAAAAACACATAAAGTAATCAGAACCATAAGTCAACCTGCCATGTGGCTTACACTTCTGGTGGAATGCTCTGCAGGCAGTAGAATAGTTAAGAAACTAAAATGTCAGTGGATGAAACTCGATTTGAGTTCAAACCGATGGAGCCTCTGGTTCATATATGCCTTGCTATAAAATATTCTTCTTCAGTTATAAGTGAAGCTCCAGGGGTAGGGGAGGCAACAGCATGATGCATCAGTGTAATTATTTCTAGATAATTTCTTTGTAAAAAACCATTTTTTCCCCCAGATATCGGCAGCCACTTTAAATAATACTCAAATTGGGACCGGCTGATATTCAAAGATATGTGGAAATTATATAATATTCTATGTCAAATATATTTCAATTATTAAAAAAAAGGTATGTGGGGAATTCCCTGGCAGTCCAGTGGTTAGGACTCTGTGCTTCCACTGCTGGAGGCCTGGGATTCATCCCTGGTCAGGGAACTAAGATCCTGCAAGCCGCGTGGTACGGCCAAAAAAAACAAAGGTATGTGGGAATAATTCAGCCTCGTCCATGTACCTGAAAAAGACATGTCATTTTCTCAGGAAAGCTCTGAAATGGGAGAATAACTGAAAGGAATATTTCAGCAAAATTGGGTTCAGTTCAAGAAAAAGATGCTCATTAATGTGTCAGCT
Organism: Hyperoodon ampullatus; assembly: GCF_949752795.1. Classification (NCBI taxonomy): domain Eukaryota; kingdom Metazoa; phylum Chordata; class Mammalia; order Artiodactyla; family Ziphiidae; genus Hyperoodon; species Hyperoodon ampullatus. The sequence goes on along the minus strand of NC_136915.1, from coordinate 11,684,627 downwards.
ACATGTCAAGGTAGCTGTTTGCACTAATAATTCCTACAGGACCTGTTACTTTCATTGTTTTTTCAAAACCAGGTTTGAAGGAGAGTCATTAGTTCATTTAAATATTAGAGCATGTATTTGTTGACTTGTTTATTCTGACTCCCTCACTAGAGCATAACAGGGGGAAGGATCATGTCTGTCTTGTTCTCTGCTGAATTCTCAGAGCCTGGAAGAGAGCATGGCACGGGATAGGCCCCCCAAAATATTTATTTGGATTAATGGACGGATGGATGGATGGATGAATAAAGAACAAACAAACAGACACGGTCCTAACAGAGTTCTAGAAGGTTACTGGGCCCAACCTTTGCCTTCATGGAGCTTACAGTTTCCCGCTAGAATCTCCTAGGTTCACCATACACAATCTGTGTCCTTTCTAGAGCACCATTTCTAGGATTGAAACTGTGTACCTAGAATCGGTTACAGAGGAAAAGACAGTAAACAGAGAACAAGAGAACAAAGACCCCCAAGCACTGACTACGGTTTTTTTTTCCTCTCTCTTTTTTTAAAATGTTTATTTATTTATTTATATTTTTCTTATTAGTCACCCATTTTATACACATCAGTGTATACATGTAAATCCCAATCTCTCAATTCATCATACCACCACCCCCACCCCCTGCCGCTTTCCCCCCTTGGTGTCCATACGTTTGTTCTCTACATGTGTGTCTCCATTTCTGCTCTGCAAACTGGTTCATCTTTACCATTTTTCTAGGTTCCACATATATGCGTTAATATAGGATATTTGTTCTTCTCTTTCTGACTTACTTCACTCTGTATGGCAGTCTCTAGATGCATACACGTCTCTACAAATGACCCAATTTTGTTCCTTTTTATGGCTGAGTAATATTCCATTGTATATATGTACCACTTCCTCTTTAACCATTCGTCCGTCGATGGGCATTTAGGTTGCTTCCATGATCTGGCTATTGTAAATAGTACTGCAATGAACATTGGGATGCATGTGGCTTTTAGAATTATGGTTTTCTCTGGGTATATGCCCAGTAGTGGGATTGCTGGGTCCTATGGTAATTCTATTTTTAGTTTTTTAAGGAACCTCCATACTGTTCTCCATAGTGGCTCTATCAATTTACATTCCCACCAACAGTGCAAGAGTGTCCCCATTTCTCCACACCGTCTCCAGCATTTGTTTTTTGTAGATTTTCTGATGATGCCCATTCTAACTGGTGGGAGCTGATACCTCATTGTAGTTTTGATTTGCATTTCTCTAATAATTAATGATGTTGAGCAGCTTTTCATGTGCTTCTTGGCCAGCAGTATATCTTCTTTGGAGAAATGTCTATTTAGTTATTCTGCACATTTTTGGATTGGGTTGTTTGTTTTTTTAATATTGAGCTGCATGAGCTGTTTATATATTTTGGAAATTAATCATTTGTCAGTTGCTTCCTTTGCAAATATTTTCCCCCATTCTGAGGGTTGTCTTTTCATCTTGTTTATGGTTTCCTTTGCTGTGCAAAAGCTTTGAAGTTTCATTAGGTCCCATTTGTTTATTTTTGTATTTATTTCCATTACTCTAGGAAGTGGATCAAAAAATATCTTGCTGTGATTTATGTCAAAGAGTGTTCTTCCTATGTTTTCCTCTAAGAATTTTAGAGTGTCTGGTCTTACATTTAGGTCTCTAATCCATTTCGAGTTTATTTTTGTGTATGGCATTAGGGAGTGTTCTAATTTCATTCTTTTACATGTAGCTGTCCAGTTTTCCCAGCACCACTTATTGAAGAGACTGTCTTTTCTCCACTGTATATCCTTGCCTCCTTTGTCATAGATTAGTTGACCATAGGTGTGTGGGTTTATCTCTGGGCTTTTTATTCTATTCCATTGACCTATATTTCTGTTTTTGTGCCAGTACCATATTGTCTTGATTACTGTGGCTTTGTAGTATAGGCTGAAGTTAGGGAGTCTGATTCCTCCAGCTCCGTTTTTTTCCCTCAAGACTGCTTTGGCTATTCGGGGTCTTTTGTGTCTCCACACAAATTTTAAGCTCTTTTGTTCTAGGTCTGTAAAAAATGCCATTGATAATTTGATATGGATTGCATTGAATCTGTAGATTGCTTTGGGTAGTACAGTCATTTTCACAATATTGATGCTTCCAATCCAAGAACATGGTATATCTCTTCATCTGTTGCTATCATCTTTAGTTGCTTTCATCAGTGTCTTACAGTATTCTGCATACAGGTCTTTGTCTCCCTAGGTAGGTTTATTCCTAGGTATTTTATTTTTTGGTTGCAGTGGTACATGGGAGTGTTTCCTTAATTTCTCTTTCAGGTTTTCATCATTAGTGTATAGGAATGCATGAGATTTCTGTGCATTCATTTTGTGTCCTGCAACTTTACCAAGTTCATTGATTAGCTCTAGTAGATTTCTGGGGGCATCTTTAGGATTCTCTCTGTAGAGTATCCTGTCATCTGCAAACAGTGACAGTTTTACTTCTTCTTTTTCAATTTGGATTCCTTTTATTGCTTTTTCTTCACTGATTGCTGTGGCTAGGACTTCCAAAACTATGTTGAAGAATAGTAGTGAGAGTGGACATCCTTGTCTTCTTCCTGATCTTAGAGGAAATGCTTTCAGTTTTTCACCATTGAGAATGATGTTTGCTGTGGCTTTGTCATATATGGCCTTTACTCTGTTGAAGTAGGTTCCCTCTATGCCCACTTTCTGGAGAGTTTTATCATAAATCAGTGTTGAATTTTGTCAAAAGCTTTTTCTGCATCCATTGAGATGATCATATGGTTTTTCTTTTTCAATTTGTTTATATGGTGTATCACATTGATTGATTTGCATATATTGAAGAATCCTTGCCTCTTTGGGATAAATCCTACTTGATCATGGTGTATGATCCTTTTAATGTGTTTTTGGATTCTGTTTGCTAGTATTTTGTTGAGGATTTTTGCATCTATATTCATCAGTGATATTGGTCTGTAATTTTCTTTTTTTGTAGTATCTTTGTCTGGTTTTGGTATCAGGGTGATGGTGGCCTCAGAGAATGAGTTTGGGAGTGTTCCTTCCTCTGCAATTTTTTGGAAGAGTTTGAGAAGGATGGGTGTTAGCTCGTCTCTAAATGTTTGATAGAATTCACCTGTGAAGCCTTCTGGTCCTGGACTTCTGTTTGTTGGAAGATTTTTAATCACAGTTTCAATTTCATTACTTGTGATTGGTCTGTTCATATTTTCTATTCTTCCTAGTTCAGACTTGAAAGGTTATAACTTTCTAAGAATTTGTTCGTGTCTTCCAGGTTGTCCATTTTATTGGCATAGAGTTGCTTGTAGTTGTCTCTTAGGATGCTTTGTATTTCTGCGGTGTCTGTTGTAACTTCTTTTTCCTTTCTAATTTTATTGATTTGAGTCCTCTCCCTCTTTTTCTTGATGAGTCTGGCTAACGCTTTATCAATTTTGTTTAACTTCTCAAAGAACCAGCTTTTAGTTTTATTGATCTTTGCGATTGTTTTCTTTGTTTCTATTTCATTTATTTCTGCTCTGATCTTTATGATTTCTTTCCTTCTGCTAACTTTGGGTTTTGTTTGTTCTTCTTTCTCTAGTTCCTTTAGGTGTAACGTTAGATTGTTTATTTGAGATTTTTCTTGTTTCTTGAGGTAGGCTTGTATAGCTATGAACTTCCCTCTTAGAAATATGGGATGCTTTTGCTGCATCCCATAGGTTTTGGATCGTCGTGTTTTCATTGTCATTTGTCTCTAGGCATTTTTTGATTTCCTCTTTGATTTCTTCAGTGATCTCTTGGTTATTTAGTAACGTACTGTTTAGCCTCCATGTGTTTGTGTTTTTTACAGGTTTTTCCCTGTAATTCATTCTAATCTCATAGCGTTGTGGTCAGAAATGATGCTTGATATGATTTTAATTTTCTTAAATTTCCTGAGGCTTGATTTGTGACCCAAGATGTGATCTATCCTAGAAAATGTTCCGTGCGCACTTGAGAAGAAAGTGTAATCTGCTGTTTTAGGACGGAATGTCCTACAAATATCAATTAAATCTATCTGGTCTATTGTGTCATTTAAAGCTTGTGTTTCCTTATTAATTTTCTGTTTGGATGATCTGTCCATTGGTGTAAGTGAGGTGTTCAAGTCCCCCACTATTATTGTGTTACTGTTGATTTCCTCTTTTAGAGCTGTTAGCAGTTGCCTTTTGTATTGAGGTGCTCCTATGTTGGGTGCATATATATTTATAATTGTTATATCTTCTTCTTGGATTGATCCCTTGATCATTACGTAGTGTCCTTCCTTGTCTCTTGTAACATTCTTTATTTTAAAGTCTATTATATCTGATATGAGTATTGCTACTCCAGCTTTCCTTTGATTTCTATTTGCATGGAATATCTTTTTCCATCCCCTCACTTTCAGTCTGTATGTGTCCCTAGGTCTGAAGTGGGTCTCCTGTAGACAGCATATAGATGGGTCTTGTTTTTGTATCCTTTCAGCAACCCTGTGTCTTTTGGTTGGAGCATTTAATCCATTCACGTTTAAGGTAATTAGCGATATGTATGTTCCTATGACCATTTTCTCAATTGTTTTGGGTTTGTTTTTGTAGGTCCTTTTCTTCTCTTGTGTTTCCCACTTAGAGAAGTTCCTTTAACATTTGTTGTAGAGCTGGTTTGGTGGTGCTGAATTCTCTTAGCTTTTGCTTGTCTGTCAAGCTTTTGATTTCTCCATCGAGTCTGAATGAGATCCTTGCTGGGTAGAGTAATCTTGGTTGTAGGTTCTTCCCTTTCATCACTTTAAGTATATCATGCCACTCCCTTCTGGTTTGTAGAGTTTCTGCTGAGAAATCAGCTGTTAACCTTCTGGGAGTTCCCTTGTATGTTATTTGTCATTTTTCCCTTGCTGCTGTCAATAATTTTTCTTTAATTTTTGCCAGTTTGATTGCTATGTGTCTCGGTGTGTTTCTCCTTGGGTTTCTCCTGTATGGGACTCTCTGTGCTTCCTGGACTTGGGTGGCTATTTCCTTTCCGATGTTAGGGAAGTTTTGGACTATAATCTCTTCAATACCTTCTCGGGTCCTTTCTCTCTCTGTTCTCCTTCTGGGACCCGTATAATGTGAACGTTGTTGTGTTTAATGTTGTCCCAGAGGTCTCTTAAGCTGTCTTCATTTCTTTTCATTCTTTTTTCTTTATTCTGTTCCGCAGCAGTGAATTCCACCATTCTGTCTTCCAGGTCACTTATCCGTTCTTTTGCCTCAGTTATTCTACTGATTCCTTCTAGTGTGTTTTTTTTTTTTCAGTTATTGTATTGTTCATCTCTGTTTGTTTGTTCTTGAATTCTTCTAGATCTCTGTTAAACGTTTCTTGCATCTTCTCGATCTTTGCCTCCATTCTTTTTCTGACGTCCAGGATCATCTTCACTATCATTCTTCTGAATTCTTTTTCTGGAAGGTTGCCTATCTCCATTTCATTTAGTTGTTTTTCTGGGGTTTTATCTTGTTCCTTCATCTGGTACATAGCCCTCTGCCTTTTCATCTTGTCTGTCTTTCTGTGAATATGGTTTTTGTTCCACAGGCTGCAGGACTGTAGTTCTTCTTGCTGCTGCTGTCTGCCCTCTGGTGGATGAGGCTATCTAAGAGGCTTGTGGAAGTTTCCTGATAGGAGGGACTGGTGGTGGGTAGAGCTGGCTGTTGCACTGGTGGGCAGAGCTCAGTAAAACTTTAATCTGCTTGTCTGCTGATGGGCGGGTCTGGGTTCCCTCCCTGTTAGTTGTTTGGCCTGAAGCCACCCAACACTGGAGCCTACCCAGGCTCTTTGGTGGGGCTAATGGCAGACTCTGGGAGGGCTCATGCCAAGGAATACTTCCCAGAACTTCTGCTGCCAGTGTCCTTGTCCCTTGGTGAGCCACAGCTGCCCCCCGCCTCTGCAGGAGACCCTCCAACACTAGCAGGTAGATCTGGTTCAGTCTCCTATGGGGGTCACTGCTCCTTCCCCTGGGTCCCAATGCACACACTACTTTGTGTGTGCCCTCCAAGAGTGGAATCTCTCTTTCCCCCAGTCCTGCCAAAGTCCTGCAATCAAATCCCACTAGCCTTCAAAGTCTGAGTCTCTAGGAATTCCTCCTCCCATTGCCAGACCCCCAGGTTGGGAAGCCCGACGTGGGGCTCAGAACCTTCACTCCAGTGGGTGGACTTCTGTGGTATAAGTGTTCTCCAGTTTGTGAGTCACCCACCCAGCAGTTATGGGATTTGATTTTATTGTGATTGCGCCCCTCCTACTGTCTCATTGTGCCTTCTCCTTTGTCTTTGCATGTGGGGTATCTTTTTTGGTGAGTTCCAGTGTCTTCCTGTTGATGATTGCTCAGCAGTTAGTTGTGATTCCAGTGTTCTCGAAAGAGGGAGTGACAGCATGTCCTTCTATTCCATCATGTTGAACCAAATCTGAGTACGGTTTTAAGCAGAATTATGCACTGAGGCCAAAATTCATCAATGACCAATTGCTTTTTTATCAACTTTGTTGAGGTATAATTCATGTACAAGATCAGTGGCCAATTTTAAAGTAGTTCTTTAAAACTTAAAAAATTTTTTTTTTCTTTTTTGGATTTAGTTTCAGGAGGAAGGAAGTTGACTGGTAAATCCAGACATTCTGGGTGGAGAATTTTTGGTGAAATTCCCTATAAATGAACCAGCAGCTGCCTTCAGGGTTTGATAAAGGCCTCAGTGTTTGGAACACTGTGGGGTTCCTTCTCCCCATCTCCAGCTCTTTCTGGCTGGGTCCGGGTGGGTGTGAGAAGTGGTCACTTAAGCAACAGGAGTTGGGTGGAAATGCAAAGTGGGTGTGAAAGCATGAGGTGTACAAGGTGGCAGAGCTGAGCCCAAATCACATCACTGCCTCTCACTTGCTATGCAAGCTGTACCAAACCGCTGGGCATCTCTGAGCGTGCCTCAGTCTCCTCATCTGTAGAATGGCATCTGTCAGAAGACTGAGGTTTAAATAGCTAATGAGGGGACTTCCCTCATGGTGCAGTGGTTAACAATCTGCCTGCCAATACAGGGGACACGAGTTCGAGCCCTGGTCCAGGAAGATCCCACATGCCGTGGAGAAACTAAGCCTGTGGGCCACAACTACTGAGCCTGCACTCTAGAGTCCGCGAGCCACAGCTACTGAAGCCCTCATGCTGCAACTACTGAAGCCCATGCTCTGCAGCAAGAGAAGCCATTGCAATGAGAAGCCCACGCACCGCAGTGAAGAGTAGCCCCTGCTCACTGCAACTAGAGAAAGCCCGTGCACAGCAACGAAGACCCAATGCAACCATAAATAAATAAATTAAATATATAAATAAATAAATAAATAATTAAGCTAATGCACCCAAAGCACCTGCACCAGGGCCTGAACATGGTAGGCACTTAATCAAATCTAATATTCTTCTTACAAGGCTAGAAACTTGCCAACCCTCCACTCCCTGGATCTGCACTCTTCACCATGCTGTGCTCACTGCCCATTTCTAACTACCCGGGTGGCTCCCCCAGGCTCTACTTGAGAGCTGTCACACTGTGTTGTGACCCCAAGGCCCCGACCCACTTGTCTCTGAGCCCTACCTGGTTTTTCAAGCTCTGGATCTCTCTCTGTTGGGCATCGTCCTCTTCATGCAGAACCTGAAACTTGGGCGGGATCACCCTCTCCTTCTGCTTGGAGGCGGCTGTTTCCAACAGCTTCTGCCTCAGGTTGGCCACTTGGTTCTGCAGGCTTGCTATCACCGTGTCTTTGTATTTAGATTCAAGTTCAAAATCGGAGAGACGGCTGACTTCTTTTCCCAGCAGCAGAATTATTTCATCCTGGGTGGAGGCCAGATGGGAAATTTACTAGGTGTGGGTCTGGGTGTAAGGCTGAGCCCATTTAAAGAAAGACAGGAAAAATAGGGTATCATTCTTTGGGAAGGTGAGGGCAGGCAGGGAGGGAAAAAGCAGACTTTCAAGGCTATCTCTGTCACTTGGAAAATCTCATAGAGACAAGAATTGGGTTAAAATGATGTACTTGTATATAGACTCCTGTAATGGATGTCTGTACCTCACAGGTACGGAAACTTTCCTTTCCCCGAGAATTAGACTTTCATATTAAGAACAACCATCCCACTTGGGAACTTTTGTTGCTAGAAAGTTTACTTAGAACGTTTTCATTTATAATATTCAGCCTAGCACACTGGGGACCTAGGAAAGGTAGTTAGGAAAACAACATTCTGTTTGACCACATTATGCTTATAATGAGGGTTATTTTCTTTTAACTTAAAACATTCTGAAATATTTGTTTTCCCTTTCCTCTCTTCTAATATTTCCTGCCTCTTTTGGCTATTCATATATGAATTTTTTCTAGGTAACTCAATCTGGAAAGTAAATGAGACAGGAAGAGTGATTTATTTGCATGGGCTCATGTCAACTTTCGGCTGGAAAAACAAAATTGCTGGTAGACTTTACCCACAGGTATAATTAACCCTGTCCTCCATCTCTCCAGTGAAAAAGCTCTGCAGCCAAAGAATTGGTTAGGCTTTCCAAAAAAGGAAAAAACATTCCCCCAAACTTCTCACCAGACGTTATCAATAAAATGTCAGAAAAACTGAAGAAGAAGAAGAAGAAGAAGAAATTCCCCAGAGGCCTTTTCCAAAGCAGTCACAGGAGGAGGTAAACGGGCAATTTCTGGGCCAGCTCATTCCCAGGAGAGCCGTCCAGTCAGCCTCACGACCTGTTAGCTCCGTGACCTGGGGAAGGACAGGGTCTCGCTCATGAGAAAGCCTGTCTGACATTGCCAGCTGCTGCCAGGGGCCTTCTTTTGGGTCCTTGTGAAAGTTGGTGGCAAAACTTCAAGAGCGAGCATCAGACATATTCCCTCCTCCTGGGCAGTTTCCCCTGTTTCACCCTGTTATGATCAGCCAGGTGCTTATTCATTTTTCATGCAACAAACATTCATCGGGCAGCAACTAAGTGCCAGGCCCCGTGCCAGTGCTGGAATATAAGAAGTTTGCAGAGGGCAGTGGACCGCTGTGGGTTCTGCTTTCCTGGTGAGGGTCCCCTTGCCCTTCTGGAGGGAGCGCTCCTCCTTCCATGGGGTCTGGGTAAGACTGTCAGTCATGCGCCCCGCTCCTTCCTGTCCCACCTCCCCGTGTGCATGTGGCCCAAGCTGGTCAATCAGAGATTTCACACATCGATTACAGAGGGAGAGGATCGTGCCTTCTTTTGGATCATAAACTTTAAATATGTAGGCTTGTTGGCCTGAGTTTGTCTATTCTAACACACAAAGCCAGCCTTATGTAGAAAGCCAGACTCTGAGGGAAACAGAGGGGAGAGGTTGGTAGTGGGGAGGTGTTCTGATGACATTATTCAAGCTCCTGGATCTAGCCATACCTGAAGCTAGTGGCCCTTTCAATTTTCCAGTAAGATGAGCTAATCAATGCTCTCCCTCAAGCTAATTTGTTTATTGTCACTTGAAGGAGTCCTGGCAAGTCAGGGTAGAAACGGCTTATAAATAGAAAGAATTATTTCTATTATAAATAGAAAAAATTATAAATGGCTTATAAAATTTTTCTATAAATAGAAAAAATTATAGTGGTTGCACTATATTTCCAAGTTAAAATTCAGGCAGGTTGAAAAATGGCTACAAATACTTTGCAGTTTTGCCATCCAGTCTATTTCCCCACCCTCTAGTCTGGGCTGGCCCCGTGACTTGCTTTAACCAACAGAATGGAGTGGAAGTGATGCTGCATGATCTCCAGGCAAGTTCTTACAGGCTGTGCAGCTTCTGCTCTGGCCCCCTGGGAACCCTGAGACCACCGTGGTGTGATGAAAAGCCACATGCACAAAGTGGCCCACCAGTCCAGGCGTCCTGGCCGAGGCCCCAGATGTGGGAAGGAGGCCAATGGAGACCGACCACCAGACTGGCCAACCCAGCGGCTGACTGAGGCCGCATGAGTGAGGCCAGGGGACGCGAGCAAAGGAACCTTCCAGGTCAACCCATAGATTCTGGGGAATAATGAATTGCTGTTTGAAGCCGCTAAGTTTTGGGGTGGCTTGTTACACAGTGATAAATACAGAATCTGAGCGTGGCTTCTCGCCTTTCTGCAACATTTTTCAGAGTCTGGTCCCAGGATGCCTGGGTTGGAACCCCCTGCCTCCTGAAGGTTTGGATTTTCGTGTCTGACAAGAATCCCAGGTTAGTCTGCTCCTCACAAACTCTGAGAATTGCTGCAGGAGCAGGCCCTGGCCCTGAAGGAAAGCGAGATATTATAGACTGCTTCTTTTAGAGTAACTTTCAGGTCGTGTCTAAGTGGGGAGAAATTGACCTGGGACCTTCCCAGGATGGCTTGAATCCACCTGTTCTGCTCGCATCCCTGCTTTAAACCTCTCTGGCTCTTTAACGAGTCTCTTGGCCCAGGCCTCCCTGACTTCAGGGCTCACTTCCTCCTGCTAGGAACGTGTTTTTGCATCACTGTTCCATCACTGAAGGTTGATCAAGTGATTACTGTGTGGGAGTTAGAAGTACCCGCTGAGAAGCTAACCAGACCTGGGTTTGAATCCTAACACTGCTCCTTGCACTGGACAGCCTTGAACACATTACTGAACCTCTCTGAGCTTTGGTTTCCTCATCTGCAAAGTGAGGGTGATAAAATCTATTTTGAAGATGGTGAAGATTAACGAGCTAATAAATGTCAAGTGCACAGGACATGGCCCAGCACACAGTAGGTGCTCAGTACCTTGTAGTTGTAGATGTTATTTGGGATAAAATGAGCAGTGGCCAAACCTGGCTGAATGTCTTGGGAGGAAGAGGTGGTTTCTTGGAAGTAGGAAAAAGGGACAGTCCTTGAGACACAGAGAACAAGAGGCAGTGGCAATCTCTCCATGGTCCCTCTTGCTGCTGTAGCTCTGTGCTTCCCCGAGACCCCTCACCTTATCGTACTGGGCCAGGTCCTGGTCCACAAAAATTTTTCTGTAGGGCTCTGCCCCAGGAATTTCCTCGGCCACTGATTGTTCCGACAGTTCCGCCGCGTTGTTCCACACTAACACACAAGATCAACAGAGAATGCAGAGGAGACTGTGAGTTTCCCCAAAGTCTTAAAGAATATTTTCAGATTAACCTTCACATTCATGAGACTTATGCACTGAAAGCATTACAGGAGGACTGGAAAGGGTAAGAGCTGCCTCATTTCTCTTCCCCAGCGTTAACTGCACTGATGCACTGTGGTCTGTCTCTTTCCAGACTTTTTTCTATGCTGCATAAGAGCTGATGACCTTGGGCAAGTCATTTGCTCTCTCTAAGCCTTCGTTTCCACATATATAATTTAGGATCACTGATAGTCTCTGCTATAAAGGGCTATCTGGAGATTAAATAGAATAATGATATAGAGCAGGGGTTGGCAAACTATGGCCCTGCGGCCAAATCTGGCCTTCTGCCTATTTTTGTAAGTAAAGTTTTATTGCAACACAGCCACAGTGATTCATTTACATATTATTTATGGCTGCTTCCCAGCTACAAAGGCAGAGCTGAGTAGTTGCAGCAGAGACCATGTGACCCACAAATCCTAAAGTATTTACTATCTGGCTCTTTACAGGAAAAGTTTGCTGACCCCTCACGTAGAGCATTTAGCACTAAACATTAGCTATATATTTTTTTATTGCAGTCATATCATTTCAAAAACCAAAAATGCATTTACATGACAGAGATTTTTATCCAGCTTACTTATCAGCTAACAAAATCAAAAACATCTTCCCATGTCAGTATTTGAGGCTGTACTGGGTTCTTTTCAAGGGTAGCATTGTGGTCCACTGTACAAGTGTGCCAAACGTGTTTAACTAGGATCCACTTGATAGACATTGAAGCTTTCCTAATTGTTTTCTTATTTACCCCAATATTACAAGGCCTGTTTATATGACTTTCGGGGAGTATGGCATTGTGTTTGGGGGCCCCACTCTTTATCACATCAGACATCTCGCAATTCACTCACATCAACACTGAATGCATTTTTTTTTTATTGGTGTAGAAACGTTTGTAAAGATATCTATAATTCTACTTGTGAGACCACTTGGGCCCAAGCAGCGTATTTTAAATTTCCAAGTGACTATGGTTTCTGGACAGTCACTGCACATTCTTATCTTCTTGTGAAGTGAGAAACTGAACAAATTGTTTTCAGTGGTGATGAAACTTTAATGAGTGTTAACATTAATGATGAATGAAGCACGCACTGTCATGTTTGTGGACATTCATCATTCATTCAGTTTGCTTCTGCCTTTTTTATTTATGCATTTTAGAGTCAAAGATTCCTGCCCCCCAGCCAGGTCTCAAAACTGTTTGTGGACCCCAGAACCTCTAGTGGACAGAGCTGATGGCCTGTGGTGCCCGGAGAATGCACAGCCTTGCGTGTTGAATGAGCAGCCCTGGCCACAGTGTTTCCTGGGGCGCGAGGAACACAAGGGCCTGGAACTTCAGCAGCTGCCCATTTTCTCTCCCTCTACCTCGCCAACTAGGTCCATGATTAGAAAACTTTTATTTGAAGCTCACTGCCCCCATCTGACTCTCTTGGATCCTGAGCAGCTAAGTCCTAACTGACTACAGCAGCAGTGCCTGATAGAGAAATGATGGGAGCTACAGGATGCAATTTTCAATTTTCTAGTAGTCGCATTAAAAAGGTAAAAAGAAGAGATGAATTTTTTAATGATCAATTTTATTTAACCCAATACATTAAAAAAACATCATTTCAACACGTAATCGACAAAAAATATGGAGATATTTTATATTCTTTTTCTTCGAGGCATGAAGCCTTTGAAATCTGGGGTATATTTTACACTGATTGCGCATCTCAACTTGGAAACTGAATTTTCAGGAGGAAGACTTGATCTGTTTGAAGATTCCTCAAGAAATCGGCTCCCACTTGTGGAAGGTACTGCCTGACCCGTGTCGCCAGGGAGGGCCTCGGGGTCTGATCCTAACTGGGCCCCTGTCCAGTCTCAGCTAAGAGCTCTGGCATCTGATGCCATCTCTAGGGGTGACTCCGGCTGCCTCTGCGACCCTGTCGTGGCTGTCTTGAGGGACGCTTCCCTGCAAGATCATGGCCGGAGGGGGGACTTCATCAAACTTACAGAACAGGCTGATCGATGGGGTCCCTTTACTGGGGAAGGTGTGTTTACTCAAAGTCTTTGTGGGGCTAGAATTTGCTCTGAGACTCGCTTTCCTTACACCCAGGAAGGGAGGTGCTGGAGCAGTTACCCCTCACCCGCCCCAAACTTCTTTACCGGCTACTGTTATTTATCAGAAAGAACCTAAGGGCCATGTATGAAGAAACTGGCTTAACTCTAGCTGCTGGATCCTTCGGAGGTCCCAGTGGGGAGAAGCCCCAGGGAGGGTCGGGAGGGCTGGGGCGGTGGGACGGCGGATATGGGGACGCAGGCACTTTAAGAATTTTTGGGCATGATCTGTTGGCCAAATGGCAGGGGAGTTACTTTAATATTTTAACAACCCCCAGCTGTCCTGGTGCACTCCAATAATCACCAGTCTGCAGCAGGGGCAGTATGTGTGCACCTTAACTGTGTCTTTCAGACATTGTAAGTTGTAAATAAAAGTTAAATAACAATCATGGTTAGGTAATAACTTAAGTTTTAAATTTTAATATTTAAAATTTAAATATTAAAATTTAAGTATTAAAATTATTAAAATATTAACATTTAAATATTAAAATATTAAATATTTTAATATTTACTGAATGTTCACTATGCACCAGGCGCTGTGCTCAGCACTTACTGGCAGGATACGATTTCGTCTTCATAACAACCCAGTGAGATAGGCTTATTATTCCCATCTCCATTTTATATGTGAGAGATATGAGGCACAGAGACGTCAAGTCATCTGCTCAAGGGCACACAGCTGGTAAGTGGTAGAGTCAAGGGATGAACCTAAGTTTGTTGGATTCAGAGCCTATGCTTTTAACCACTATGCAGTCAATGTATTGAAGTGGGAAGATGTTTACAATATATTATTGAATTTTAAAAATCAGGTAGGGAATTCCTTGGCAGTCCAGTGGTTAGGATTCTGTGCTTCCACTGCAGGGGGCACAGGTTCCATCCCTGGCTGGGGAACAAAGATCCTGCAAGCTGAGCAGCATGGCCAAAAAAAGAAAAAAAAAGAAGGTTACCTATGTTAGGTTCATATGATCCCATTATTGGGAAAAATATATATATATATATATAAATCAAGGTGCTATTTTAATAAATCACTCCACATATTTTCTTTTCTCAGTAATTCTTCTGCACCTCCCATGAGCTCTTGCCATTAAGATTTGGCCTTGGAGCTGACGTTTTATTGCCTTGTGGTAAAGGAAGGATGAGTATTAACTAGAACAGGGTGATTTTTCCCCCAGGCAAAATGACGTTTTGATTTTTGACAATGTCTGGAGACATTTTTGAGTACCACACTTGGGGGTGGTGGTGGTGGTGGTGTTGCTACTGGTATCTCTGGTGGGTAGGAGTCAGGGATGTTGCTAAACATTCCACAGTGGACAGGACAGATCCTACAACAAGGAATTATCCGGCCCCACATGTCACTGTGCCAAGATTGAGAAACCCTGACCTGATCTGCAGTAAATAAATCCTTGGCTTTGGGTTTTCAATTAGAATTTTTCAAGTCTAAAGCAAGGTGACAGTCTAACAGTAAACCAATTTAATTGGAAGAGCCCAGCTTTGCTAAGAGAGGAAAGAGCTTTCTCGGAACCCTTAAAAAGAGGTGTTTTCTGTCAAGAGACAGCATGGAGGACTGGAGCACAGAGTTTTCTCTAAAGCGTGGAGTAGAGTGGCCCAGACAGAAAGGAACTCCCCATGACACGGGAAGATGAAAGTCCTTTTCTGAGGACGGGGAGAGTGTCAGGGGAACGAGGCCAAACGTTTGGCAACATGAGACCTGGCTGAGAGGCTGAGGAGATAGAGCCCAGGTAGATGTGAGGGACTCGAAGCCATACGACTCATCCTTCATTTCTCCAGGGGGGATGCAAGTCCTTTAGAGAAGCCCCAAGTTCAACATGGCACTAGAGCAACCGGTGATTACAGTGGAAAAATTTAAATGGCGGAGTGAAAAAAAGAAAAGAAACAGCCCATGTGCCATGTGTCCAAAGGACGCATTAAAAAAACAACCCCAAAAACCCTGTATATATGTTCATAAAACAGAACATGATCCATACAACAAAATGAATGAATCTCAGAAACACTATGCTGAGTGAAAAAAGCCTTCCACAAAGGAACATGTACTACATGGTTCTGTGTACTTGAGATTCTAGAACAGGAATATCTAATCCCTGGCGGGAAAAGAGTTCAGAAGAGTGGGTGCCTCTGGGGCCTGGGGCTGGGAATTGACTGGGGAGGGACATGAGGGAACTTTCTGGGGTGATGGTAATGTTCTATATCTTGATAGGAGTTTGGGTTACATAGGTGTACACGACCGTCAAAACTCAATGAGCACACTCAAGATCTACACCTTTCATGGTGTGGTAGCCAGTCTCCAAGATGGCCCCACTGATTCTTGTCTCCTGGTATTCAGACCCTTGCATCATCCTCTCCAATACTGGATGGACTTTATATTAATTAGCTGGGGCTGCCATAACAAAACACCACAGGAGGTCTTAACAAAAGAAATTCATTTTCTCACAGTTCTGGAGGCTGGAAGTCCAAGATCAAGGTGTGGGCAGGGTTAGGCCTATCTCCTTGGCTTGCAGACAGCCACCTTCCTGCTGTGTCCTCACATGCCCTTTTCTCTGTGCACGTGCATCCCTGGCGTCTCTCTCTCTCTTCTTACAAGGACACCAGCCCTTGGATTAGGGCCCACCCAATCATCTCATTTTAACTTACTCATCTATTTAAATACACTATCTCCAAACATGGTCACATTCTGCGATATTCGGATTGAGGCCTCAGCATATGAATTTTGGGGGAATGTAATTCAGTCCATAACAAAGCTTCTCTATGTAAACCAAGGATATTGCAGAAATGACACAGTTTGATTCCTGAGGTTAGATCATAAAAGACATTGCAGCTTCTGCCTCACTCTCTAGGACCACTTGTCTGGAGGAGCTGGCAGCTTGAGGATACTCAAGCAACATATGGAGAGGTCCACTTAGCGAAGAACTGAGGCCTCTTACCAAAAGCCATGTGAGTGAACCATCCTAGAGATGGGTCCTCCAGCCCCAGACAAGCCTCCAGAAGACCACAGCCCCAGCCAACACCATTACTGCAACCTCATGAAAAATCCTGAGCAAGAATCACCCAGCTAAGCCCTTCCCAAATTCCTGACTCAGAGAAACTATAAGATAATAAATGTTTACTGTTGTTTTAGGCCATTACATCCTGCAGTAATTTGTTATGCAACAATAAGTAGCAAATACAGGTTTTGGCACCAGGAGTGGTGGAAACTTTAACAAAAACCGTACAATGTGGAGTGGTTTGGGATGGAACAGTGGCCAGAAGCTGGAGGAATTTTGCCAAGAGTCTTTGAGAAAGCCTGAATAGTCTTAGTAGAAGCCCGATGGCCTTTGAGGAAGCAGTGAGGGAAGGCTTCCAGGAAAGTGAGGAAAATGTTACTGGGGTTAAGGGATCCTTGTTAGGTAGTGGCAGAAGGTTTCCTAACATGTTGCCTGTGGTCATGAGGAAGATAGAAAATGTTTGTGATGAGGCTGAGTGGTCAAGCTAAAGAGAGACCCAGACAGAGTCTTGGAAGGTGCTGCCTGGTTACTTCTTGCTACTTATAGTGAAATGTGAGGGGGAGAGACAGTTAAAGGAAGGGCTGTTAAACCAGGGCAATGTTCTGGGCTTGAAAATTCCCTGCCTCTCCACGTGGCAAATGAAATGTAAGAAACAGGTTCTGGGCAAAGATCAAATCAAGGGCGCTCTCAAGAAAACACAGTCCAGAGAAGAAGCTGAGGGTGTGGTTGTAAAATGCTTTGTTAAGAATACAGATCCAGGGCAGTGTCCAAGAGAACCCTTCGGTCAAAGAACTGGGCTTCTAAGAAGCTTCTGTCCTTTGTCAGTCTTTGCAGAAGCCCATGGTGGAAGGGCTTGTGACAAAAAAATCTGTGGGCGTGGGTTTTGCTTAATAGGATGAACCCCAATAAGAAGCACTGCCAACTCAGACTGACAGAGACCCACAAAAGTCAAAGAAGCGTCTGGACCCCCAAGCTTCTACAGGCAGGAAGCAGGCTATAAAACTGTGCAGCCACATCCATGGGACACCTTTCCTAGGAAAGGGAGGACGACTCAAAAGGAGGAACTCAGGGACCAGGGGCAGAGCCAAGAGCCCTGGAAAGTCATTTCTGGGCAAGAGTTGGACTGAAGCCCAGTCAAGAAACTGCCGATATTTTCCCAGCTGGACTTCAGAACTGCTTTGGGCCAGGGACTCCTGTGTGTTTCCTGTTTTTCTTCTTTTGGAACAAGAGGAGTGTATGTAGCAGTGATGCTATGTCTGTCCCACCAATATGTGCTGGGTGTGTGAGGGACAGACCCTTTGTTCAGAGGACTGCAGATTTCTGGAAGTAGTACTTGATGAGCTGAACGTAAGGTACTACACCCATGAGCCCCATCTGTACCTGGACTTGATTTAGACGAGATTCTGGAATTTGAGCCGATGCTGTTACTGGGGTGAGATTTTGGGGGGCCTCGGGAGAGAGGAGGAGGAGTGTGAATCACTGAGGACCCAAGGGCAGGCTGTGGTAGCCGGCCTCCAAGATGACTGCTGATAATCCCCGCCTCCTGGTCTTCAGGCCCGTGTGTAGTCTTCTCCCACACTGGAGGGTGACACCCTGTGTAACCAGCAGGATATTGCAGCAATGACAGAGCATGACTTCTGAGGCTTAGTCACAAGAGATGTTGCCATTTCCATCTTGTCCTCCAGGATCACTTGCTCAGGAGGAGCAGCTGCCGTGTCATGAGAACGCTCCAGCCACTCTCTGGGGAGGCCCATGTGGTGAGGAGCCGGGGCCTACTGCTGACAGCCATGTGAGCAGCCGTGTTGGAAGTGGATCCTCCAGCCCAGGTCAAGCCTTCAGATGACTGCAGCCTTACGAGGGACCCTGAGCCACAGTCCTCCTGCTAAGCTGCTGCCAAATTCCTGACCCACAGAAACCGTATAGATGATAACACATGTTTGATTTTTGCTTTAGGCTGCTACGTTAGGGGAGAATTCGTTATGCAATCATGATCACTAATACACATTGTGTGTTCATTTTACATGAAGGAGACAAAAAATGTTGAGTTCTAGTTAATGGTATATGTGCTAAAACATTTAGGGGGAGGACTACAGATGTGTGCCATTTATTTTGAAATGCATCCAAAAAATAAGATGGATTAATGCAGGAGAAGAAGGATGGGTAGACAGAAATGTAATAAAGAGTACAGCAAAGTGTTAGCGGTAGAATTAGGAGGAGAGCTGTCTCTGTAAAATTCTTTTTGCTTTGCTGTATGTTTGAAAGTTTTCACATTAAAATGCTGGGGCGAAATGGCTGAGTAATTTCTTAACTTGGGTGGTAGGTACATGAGCGTTCCTTAGATGATGATGATGATGATGTAAACTGCAGAGATACCTTTCATTTGCTCCTTAGTCTGTATATTTCAGAATAATAACTATTATTTGAATGGCTGAGGGAAGTGACTAGGTGAGGGGTCCTGAGTGAGACCAGGGAAGGGTGTGGAGGCATCGAGAGACCTGGGGACTCAGAGGGGTCTGGGGCTGGGACGCAGAAAACAGAGAATGGGACCTTCACACCAGTGGCCACAGAAGAAACCTGGGAATCATGCCAGGGACTAAGTCGACCCAGCTACTCTGCCTGCAAGGCTGGCAAGGCCGAGAGGATGGTGACAGACAGGAAGTCTCCTCCCCAAATGCCATGAGGCCTTCTGGGGGGAAGGCGGGGAGAAGGAAACCCTGATGGCTGTGTGTCCCCAAAGTGACCAGGCTGTGAGTGACAGTCACTGAGATAACCAGCCTTAAATTTGACTGAAAAGCGTTAGATTAGATTAGATTGAATATATCACCTCCGGAGAAGTAATTTTCTCCATAAGCCTCAGTCTCCTCTTACCTGTAAAATGCTAATAAAATATTTAAAAACCTCCTAAGGCAAGAGGGATTTCAGTTACCAATATGTCTGTACATCTGAGTCGAAGTATATAAATTTAGATTCTGATACACATTCATAGATATTCATATATACGTACAAACACACACACACACACACACACACACACACATACACACTCACCACAGAGGTACTGACGTGTGCAGATGGGCAGAGCACAGTCTTGGAGGAGTTTGTACCAAAAAGTCAACAGGGAGAATTCTGGTGATAAGGGTGACAGCTTATCTTTTACTGTTTTCTAACTTTCTGCTTATCCCAATTTTTTCACATTTGATTATGTTCTACCTCAGAACCAGAGAACATAAGCAAAAGCCAGAGAAAGACAAATATCATACCATATTGCTTATATGTGGAATCTAAAAAAAGGTACAAATGAACTTATCTACAAAACAGAGATAGAGTTACAGATGTAGAAAATAAACTTATGGTTACCGGGAATAAGAGGGGGGAGGGATAAATTGGAAGAGAGGGATTGACATACACAATACTATACATAAAGGAGATAACTAAGAAGGACCTACTGGATAGCACAGGGAACTCTCCTCAATACTCTGTAATGGTCTATATGGGAAAAGAATCTAAAAAAGAGTGGATACATGTATATGTTGAACAGATTCAGTGTGCTGCATACCTGAAACTAACACAACACTGTAAATCAACTGCACCTCAATAAAAATTTAAAAAAAAAAGGGAAAGCAGAAACTGAGACCCATCCTCCTAGCAAAAGCCCCTCCCCTAAGCCGCCAAGGAAGCGCCCATGAGTACCTTGCCTGATGATGGGAATGCTGTGGGCAGCTCTGTCCACCTCGAAGGAGAACATCTTCTTACTGGCACTCACGGGCCGCCTGTGGGAGGCTGGTGGGACCATGGGGGGCTCGGGGGACCCCTGCGACCAGCTCCTCTGCACTGGCGCTGGCCAGATGCCCGGGTAGAAGGGGGTCTGTGGTGGTGAGGGTGGCTGGTTCAGTTGCTGGGTGGCCCAAGGTGGCTGTGGCCTTGGCCAAGGTGCTGGGCCCCTCACCCATGGGAAGGAGACCTGCAGGGGCAGACAAGAGGGTCAGGGGAGGTTACGAGCAGCTGGGGTGGTCTTCACCTTTCTGTCCCGGCGACATAATTGCTGCCCTAGATTTTGGCGTATAAGTCACTTCTCCCAGAAAGCCCTCCCAGACACTCCCCAAAGTTGGGACGGCGGTCCCCACCATGGGTCACCTTGCACACTATCGCACCACCATTTATTGGGTGCAGCCTTCGTGCCAGGCACCCAGTCAAGAGATTCACATGCATTACCTCATTTAATACCCTTGATGCTCTGTGACGACCCCGAGGCTGAGCAAGACCTAGTGACTTTCCCAGGTTCACAGATTTGGCAGTGAGCGTCTGAGCGGGTAGAACGCCACCTCTGAGCTCTGAGAGGCTGACAGCTTTTTGTCTACCTTGCTCAGCACCGTATCCTCAGCTCCTAGAATAAACCCTTGGCACATACACAGTAGGTCCTTAAATACTGGTTGAAAGAATGAATGAACACATCTCCGAGATTCAAGCCCAGCTCTGCAGGACACACACATCTACACTGTGTGTCTCCCTGGCACTCCCATTCCACCTGTTCCCCGAAGCCGAGAGCTCTGGGGTGGCAGGCACCCCAACTGGCTCGCACCCCAGCTGGCTCTTTAACCTGTGACCCTCAACATCTGCCACATCTGATTCTTGGCAGATGCTCCGTAAATATCTATCGAGGGAACCTTTTTTCATCTGATCCAGCGGAAGATGTCCGTAGCTACTTTCATTAGAGAGCACATCAAAATCCATCTACACGGGGAGAAGCAAATGCTGAGAGGTGCTGACACCTGGCTTTGTCTTGGTTAATGCTGTTGTGGCCGTCCCTCTCAGAGCCTAGTGGTTAAACCGTGACATCGTGAATGCTACCATTTATTGTAATTACTCACCGATTTCTCACGATAGCCCTGAAGGGGAGGAGCTCTCCTTATTCCTAGCTTACAAATGAGGCTTGGAGAGGTTAAGGACTTCACCAAGCTCAGGTGGTGGTGGAGAGGGTGGTGGGACTGGGGTTCTGGAAAGCTCTTTCCCTCTCTGTCTCTCTCTCCCTTCTCTGCCCCGCCCCCAGTCTCTTGGCAGAAAAAAACACACTTTTCAAGGAAGAAGCTAAGTTCAAAGGTTTGCCGCCTGTGGCGGGTCACGTTTCTCTTTCTGCAGACTGCAGACACATAATGAGAAACAGGACAGAATGCTTCCGAAATAGGAGCACTGGCAGACAGAACTTCCTATAGCTCCAGCTGGATTGTATTCAAGAGGAAGGTTCTCCACTCACTCAGGTTCCCAAACCAGTCTTTTAGCTACAGTCTTTCCCAGCCAAGTCAAGAATCCAGTGAATTCCCCTGAAGACTTTTTTGGAGTCAGGGAGAACACTGTTCGGGAAAATCAAACTCCAATTGCCTGGCGACACCTGGCCCAGCATTTACGATGACACTGGCCCCGTTGAAACCTGTTTCGGGAACGGACTTGGCAGTGTTCCAGAACTCTGTTACCTTATGAGAAGATCCGAATTTCTCTCCACTGTGAGCACCTCGGTCTCCACCTAAGCTTTCTTCCTTTCTCTCCTTTCAGAAGCTGAGGTGTCCTGCTCCTGCCTTGCACT